>NC_134530.1:55457220-56057220 GCF_050624435.1 Tenrec ecaudatus
TCAGGTATAAGGCATCATCAGAACAAAAAAATCTTGCCATGAAGGGGGAAGTGCGGAGTGGAGACCCAAAGCCCATTTGTCAGCCACTGGAGATCCCCTTGCAGAGGGGTCTAGGGGAGGAGATGAGTCAGTCAGGGTGCGATGTAGCACCGAGGAAGAATACAGCTTTACTCTAGTTCCTAAATGCTTCCTCCCCCCCAACTACCATGATCCGAATTCTACCTTGCAAGTCTGGATAGAGCAGATGATGTACACTGGTGCAGATAGGAGCTGGAGGCACAGGGAATCCAGGGCGGATGAGTAGCGATACTGGGAGGGTAGGGGGAGAGTGGGTTGGAGAGGGGGAACCGATTATAAGGATCGATGTGTAACCTCTCCCTGGGGGAGAGACAACAGAAAAGGGGGTAAAGGGAGACATCGGACAGGGCAAGATATGACAAAATAATTTGTAAATTATCAAGGGCTCTTGAGGTGGGGAGGGGGGAAAAGAGGACCTTATGCAAAGGGCTTAAGTGGAGAACAAATGATTTGAAAATGATGAGGGCAATGAATGTACAGATGTGCTTTACACAATTGATGTATGTATATGTATGGATTGTGATAAGAGTTGTATGAGTCCCTAATAAAACGTTTAAAAAAATAAAGAAAACCCTAAAGAGCTCAGTTCTACTCTAACACACACATTGGTTTGTCATGAGTTTGGGGGCTGACATAAATATGGCAACTGGTGTGCTTTTTTCCCCCCTCACTTTGAACTCTGTGGAGCAATCTAGCAGGTGATGGAAAAAATAAGTGAAATCTTTTCTACAACCTACCTCCATGTGGCCCTAAAATGTCATTAACTATAACAATGCAAAAATAAAAATTGAAAGACACAGTTGCCCTCCATGTTGATTCTGACTCACCGTGCCCTGTGTGTTGCTGAACAGAACCCTGCTCCCCAAGCTTTGCATGGCTGCATTCTTCCAAGAGCGGCTCTACGGGTCTTCCGTACAAAGAGCCTCTAGGCGACTTCACATCACGAGTCTTTTTGTGACTGCCATCCAAGGACTCCATAATGACGTAAGGACAGTAAACAGTTATGATGCCGTTTGTGCCGTCAAGTCCATTCCGACTCCTCGCAACCCTAAGCACAACAGAACAAAACGCCGCCTGGTCCTGCACCGCCCCCATGACCTATGATGCTGGAGGCTATTTTTGTAGCCGCTGTGCCAAACCATCTCCTTAAAGAGCTTCCTCTTCTCCACAGACGCTCTACTTCACCAACCATGATGTCCTCCTCCAGAGAATGCTCTCTCCTGTGAATCTGTTCACTGTCAGTCTCACCAGCCTCACTTCTAAAAAGCATTCCGCCTATCCTCCTTCCCAGGCAAGATGTGTTTGTTCGTCTGGTTGTCCAGGGTATAGTCAATATTCTTCACCAGCACCATCATTCCAATGCCGCAATTATTCTCCAGCCTTCCAAGTTCATTGTCGGGCTGGCCCATGCACATGTGATGATTGAAAACACCATCATTTGGGTCAGGCTCCTTAGTCCTTCAAGTGACATCTTGATTTTTTAACACTTTTAAGAGATCTCTCACAGCAGATTTTCCCAATGCAACATATCCTTTAATTTTCTTAGCTGATGTTTTCATGGTCATTGATTGTGAATTCAAGTAAAATGAAATCCTTGACAACTTTAATGTTTGTTTGTTTATTTGTTTTCAATAATCGTGATGTTGGTTGATTCCACTGTGAAGATGTTTTGTTTTTTAATTGAGGTGTAATCCATACTGAAGTCTTAGATCTTTATCAGTAAGTGTGTCAAATCCTCTTCACTTTCCACAAGCAAGCAAGGTTGTCATTTGCATATTGCAGGTTTTTAATAAAGTTTTCCTCCAATCCTGATATCGCGTTATTCATTATATGGTCCAGATTCTCAGATTATTTGCTCAGCATACAGATTGAATTAGTATTTCCATCTATGGGGGAAAAAATTATTATCATTCAGAACAAGGCTAGGGGCCAACTGTAGAACAGACCAGAGCTTATATGCAAATTAAATTTTAATAGTAAAGTAGGTCCAAAAGGCAACCAAAGTACAACCTTACATAATCCTACCCGAATTTAGAGATTGTCTCAGGAATAAAGCTAATGCATTGCACACCAGTGACTGAAGACCAGACTAGTTAGGGGATGACAGCAAGATCTTTAAAAAGACAGGAAAGAAGAACAAAATGGATGTTAGAAGCAACTCAGAAGCTTGTTCTTTAACGTAGAGGAGCTAATGGAGGGATTGCTGGAGTAAAGAGCTGAACAGAACATTCCAAAGGGCAGCTCAAAGACCTGGAGTTAGAAAATCAAAATGAAAGAACACATTTGGCATTTTCCCAAGCTGAGAGAGAGAGAGAATTCAAACCTTGACTTGCATTGAAGGATTATGTCAGCAAATATCGAATAACACGACAACAGCAAAATAAACTGAAAGGAATACACGAGATCACGCACCAAAAAGAACTGGCCAGTTGGTCGGTATTCAACCATTTCAGGAGGAAGCATGTGATTCAGAACGATGGTACTGAAGGAAGAAGTCCAAGCTACACTGAAGGGGTTGGCAAAAAGCAAAGCTCTAGGAATTGACAGAATGCTAATTGAGGTGCTTCAAGAAATGGATGTAATGCTGGAAGTACTCACTCATCTATGCCAAGAAATGTAGACTACCTGGCCAACAGACTGGATGACATCTGTACATGTGCCCCTTCCAAAGAAAGGTGATCTGAAAGAAGGCAAAATCAATATCATTCCAGAACAAAAAAACATATCAATGGGAATGATGGGGAGTGCGGAGTGGAGACCCAAAGCCTGTGTGTAGACAATTGGACATCACCTTACATAAGGGTCACAAGGAAGAGAAGCACTACTCAGGGTGCAGTATAGCACCAATGAAACATACAACTTTCCTCTAGTTCTTTAATGCTTCCTCCCCTCCCCTCAGCCCCATTATCATGACCCCAATTCTACCTTACAGATCCAGCTAGAACAGAGGATGTACACTAGTACAGATAAGAGCTGAAAACACAGGGATTCCAGGCCAGATAAACCCCTCAGGACCAATAATGAGAGTAGTGATACCAGAAGGGGAAGGGGAAGGTTGGGGGAGAAAGGGAGAACCAATCACAATGATCCACATATAGCCCCCTCCCTGGGGGAAGGACGACAGAAAATGGGTGAAGGGAGCCATCGGTCAGTGCAAGACATGAAAAAATAATAATAATTCATAAATTATCAAGGGGATGGGAGGAGGGGGAAAATGAAAAGCTGATACCAAGGGCTTAAGTAGAAAGAAAATGTTTTGAAAAGGATGATGGCAGCATATACACAAATGTGCTTGACACAATGGATGGATGGATTGTGATAAGAGCTACACAAGCCCCTGAGAAAATTATTTTTTAAATCAATATCATTAATATCACATATTATAGATTGAGTTGTGTCTCCCAAAAAATGTATGTTGTAAATCCTAACTCCTATGTCTGTGGTTATAACCCCATTTGGGACTGGGTTCACTTAGTGTTAGGTGAGTCTTAAATCAATCTCTTGAGATATAAAAAAGACTCAATAAGCAAGTGAGGGAAACAGAAGTGGGAAGAGAGACACCAAGCCACATGAAGACTGCCCAAGGGGAGAAGGTCAAAAGAGACAAGGATCTATTATCCAAAACTTTCAGAAAAAGCCTTCCCTTAGAGGAGTATCCTGAATTCAAATTCCTAGGAATTACATCCTAGAGAAGATACATTTCTCTTTGTTAAAGCCACCAACTTGTGATATTTGGTTATAGGAAGGTTAAGTAAATAAGAGCATGCAAGTAAAATTTTTCTGCAGATAATTCAAAAACAGTTGCAACACTATGTCCGCAGGAACTTCCAGGAATACCAGGAACACTATGTCTGCAGGAGCTTCCAGGAATTGGCAGAGGCTGTGAAAAAAGGGACATCATTATTAATGTCAGGTGGATCTTGCCTGAAAACAGAAAATACTAGAAAGATACTTGCCTGTGTTTTATTGACTATGTGCAGATCATAATAAATTATGGATAGCTTCAAGACTGGGAATTCCAGAACACCAAGCTGCACTCATGCAGAGCCTGTACATAGACCAAGAGGCAGTTATTTCAACAGAACAAGGAACCACTGTATGATTTAAAACCAGGAAAAATGCACATCAGTAAAATCTGATGGCTACCATTTATCAGCATTGATATTATGCCAAGTCCTGTTTTTAAATTTACTCTTCAAAATAACCCTATGAGGAAAGTACTATTATCCTCATTTTTAAAGGAACTTAAGCTTTCAAGAAAACTTACGATGGGCCTTTCTACTCCCATAGAGAGTTACAGTCTCGGAATACCACAGGGACTACCTTATCCTATAGGGTTCCTATGAGCCGGCATCAACTTGATAGCAGAGAATTTGAGATTTTGCTCTTTTGAAGCTCAGAGAAGTAAAATGACAAAAGTAGAATTCCAGCCCATGTGTGTCTGCCTCCAGAACCCAAGGGAAGCATGGTGGTAATCTGACTGGTCAATAACCACGTGGAGTAAGCTGGAAATCCTTCAGAGCAAAAGGCAAGAGTCAGCCCATATATCACATCACTACCATCTCTACTCTAGTACCTCCAGGTGGTGGCAAGGGGTTAGGAGGGTACACTCCAACCCTAACCGGAAAGACTTCGTCTGAAATGGTTTTCAAAGGAAGGCTGTAACATAGTTCTGCTCCCACCACACCTCAAACAGATCAGTAACTGGGCTCCAGGCACCTTTTTTTATTATTATTATTACCGTGGGAGAGTTTCACACGTAATCAGTGCCCTCCGTCTATTCGGTGCTTTTGCTGAAGAGTTCCAAGTGCCATTAGCTTATTAATCCTCCCTGTAGGCCATGCTGGTAATATTCTTAGCTGCCTTTTTAGAGAGTTAGCTCCTTGAGAGCAGGAGCTATGTGAACCCCTGCCACCACAGAGGTTCCAGAAAGAAATAATGGTGCTGTGGCAAAAAAAAAAAAATTAACGCCCTTCAAGAAGCATTTGTAGACAGAGGCAGGACAGAGGCCAGGTGGCAAGCTCCCAGTTTCATCTAGCAACTCCACACTGCTGTATCACCTTGGAGAGTTACTCTGCCCCTTTGAGTCTGGGAATGAAAATTGTACCAGAAGATACTATAAGGCTGTTATGGGCATTCAAGGAGTTTGCATATGTAACTCACAAGCACAGCACTGGACACCTGGTGAAATAAGACCTCAGAAACCAAACTCACTATCATGGGGCCGATGCTTATTCCTAACGACCCTGTGGAATTGCCTCTGTGAGTTTCTGAGACTAACTCCTTCAGGGGGTAGAGTACTTCATCTTTTTCCCACAGAGCAACTGGTAATTTCAAACTGCTAATCTTGTGGTTGGCAGTCCAACACGTAACCACTACACCAGGGCACTGTGTTAGCTAGGGTTCTCTAGAGAAACAAAACCAGGACACTTGTGATTATATACACGAGGAGGTACCCCCCCAAAAATGGAATTGCACTGGGTCGTGTGGAACTTTCATAGCATCTTCCCACTAGGCCAGCACCCACCAAGTCTCTGAGTTAGTGCACCCAGAGGCAACTTTAAGAGAACAGCATGCAGCTGTGAAATTTTGCTTCCTGCTCAAGAAAAATGCTGCAGAAAGTCTTGTGCTGTTGAATACAGCTTACAAGGACAGCACTATGGGAAAAACTCAAGTGTACAGTGGTTTTCTCATTTCAAAAAGGTGAAATGTTGATTGATGACAAAGTTCATTCTGAACGTCCGTCAACTTCCCGAACAGATAAAAATGTCCACTCACAGTGCATTTGGAGTTTGTTCCACCAGGTCAGATTGTAAATCAAGCTTTCTATTTAGAGGTTCTAAAAAGAACCTGGTATGAATAAGCATCTACTCTATGACAATGGGTTTGGTTTCTGAGTTTGTTTTTAACCAGGTGCGACAAAAAAAGGCCTGTTTAGTGGCGGACAGGGGACTGGTTTTGCCACCATGACAATGCACCTCCCCAAGCAGCCATCTCAGTGTGCCAATTTTTTACTAAAAACAGCGTGCCTCTCTTACCCCATCCACCTTATTCACCTGACCTCACTCCATGCAACTTCTGTCTCTGTGAATGAAGAGGGACATGAAAGGAACAGTGATTTGGCCACATAGAAGAGGTGAAGAAAAACACAAGGGAGGTGCTGTCAGCCATCCAAACAGATGAATTTGAAAAGTGTTTCCAAGAATGGAATCGCGGATTTGACAAATTAAGTGTAATGGAGAGTACTTTGGAGGTGATTACGTTGTTTTGTAAGAAAAAATTAAATATATATCTTTGAAAAAAAATTCTGGGTTTTTTTTATACACTCTCATATAAAAAAGGTAGGTTTATATAGCAAGAAGGAATATAACAGCTAATTAATCTATACAGCAATATAGAGGGCTCAGTTCAACTCACTTTAGTGGAACAATTAATATACTGAAAGTCCCTCAACTCACTCAGGCTGCTGGTCCAAGGTCAAGGAAGCAACAGCTGGAGTCTTCCCTCAGGCAAGACAAGCAGGGTGGGGCAGCAACAGCAGGCAGGTGAGAAGTTGAGGAGTAGCAGAGGCCAGTAGCTTGGGAGCTTAGCCAAGCAGTCCCAGTGGAAGCTCAAGCTCCAGCGATGCAGAGTGAGGCAACAGGATCCACTGGTTGGGTTGGGTGGGTCCACAGCAGCGCACCAAATGGGTCAGCACATGGTTGAAACAAAGAACTACCTTAGGCAATAGAGCACTCACCAGCTTGAAAGAGGGAAAGGGGCTGACCTTGGAAAGCCATTTATCTCGCCCTCCAGTCAAGCTTCAATCCAATTAAACTCTGCCCACATGTTCCTATGGAAGCCTAGTTGACACAATAAATTGTGGAGCACAAGTATAGTTCAACTGGGTTAGGGCTAGAATAGGCTGTGGAGAACCAAAGTTTGAGGTGGGCCTAAGTTTCGGTTTCTCGGAAAGGGCCTAAGGTTCAGTTTCAGGTTCCTGGACAGACGTAAACCACTGCCTGATGTAGCCCGACCCAAGCTGACCAATGGGACAGTGTCCAACAGGTGATCACCCACCGTCGGCAGACCAATCGGGCAGTTACTGCTGGACAAGACTGGCACCAGAAATATTCTCCAATAAATTTAAAGAATAATAGCCCTGGACTGCCCCTTGCCCCCTAACCCTATAAAAGCCTGGAGAACAAAGAACTCGGGGCTGATCCCCTTTGGACGCTGGGTCCCCGCTGGGCTGGGCAGTGGAGGGAGCTAGGAAAATAAACTCCTTTTGCCGTTTTTGCATCTCAACTGGTTGTAATTCTTCTGTGTGCCCAAGGTGAGCTCGCATTCTATTCCCCAATCTAACAAAAATCTAACTATCACAGTCCACCCCTTGCCGGCTTGGCACTTGTACACAATTCTCTCTTTTTTATATATATAAAAATTCTTTAGCCATATATAATTTCCAGACACTATTGAAATCACACTTATGTCTAACATCATATATCTATCATATATGTAATTTAAAACACACTCAATCTATTTGTATCTGGTATATTGTATATGAACAAAGGAAAGATATTCAATAAGCACATATAAAGAAGAACTACAGTCCCAAACCTTGCTTTTTCAATTGATCACGTAGTCATGACTGATAGGTAGAGCTAACTTCTTCCACTTCCCATTGTGTATCTCCTTTGCCCTTGGCCAGCACCTCAGCTGGCTGTGGTTCTTTGCCTGGTGGGGTGACTCAGAGCTTCACTCCTGAGGGATCTGGGTCATTAGCAGTCCAGTCAGGATTGGGGTTGCTGTAGTTTACCATTTACATTAATCACAGGGCATGGTAGTACTAAGAGATGGCTTAGGGTAGCAGTTCTCAACCTGTGGGTCACAACCCCTTTGGGGGTCAAACAACCCTTTCACAGAGGTCGCCTAAGACCATATTTCTGATGGTCTTAGGAACCGAGACACTGCTCATCTGTCAATCTCCAGGCGGGTCCGCCCACATGCAGATACGCCCACAAACGGAGTCACAATAACTTGAGGAACAGTATTCAAGGGTCTCAGCATTAGGAAGGTTGAGAACCATTGGCCTAAGGGAATCTCCTGGATTCCAGATATATTCTTCTTTACCTCCATTATGTAGCACCAGTCCAATTTCCCCTTGTTAATTAGGATTATGCATACCTCTCAGTACAGTGACACCCTTCTTTACCTGTTGAGCCAAAGGCATACAGAGCCCAAAGTGGCCAGGGGGCATTCTTAGCTGCCACTTCAGTGGAATCAGTGCTGTGTTTCCAGGTGGGAGAATTCCTTCCTTCAGAACTAGGACCTCCAGGCTTGGAAGAGCATACGTTGTTGAGAACTTGTGATGGGCCCATGGTCAAAGGCAAGGCGGCCATTGGGCACCCTGGTGAGGCTAAACAAGGTGCGGCCCACACTGAGTTGACAAGAATCTGACCAGATGAAGATAAGAGTTTTGAAACTGTGAATTGGTGCGTATTGCTGCTGACTTTATGGACAGGCTCTCCTGTTTTGACTTTTCTTATAGATGTGGAGTCACAAGGTTCCAACTGGAATGAAGACCCTTTAGATCAAAGAACATGCTTGTCTCTGAGCACTGGGTTGATATAAGTGGGCAGTATAGAAATTGGATACCCAAAGTGGGGAGGATAAAGGCATGAGTGGCTGACTTCTAAACTTTAATGGTTGGGGAATATGCTCATAGGATTATAGGATTATGGTGTAGGTGTTCACATAGCTGCAATTATTAAGTATGGAATACTTTTTGTTTTGTTCGCTTCTGGAATATTATGTTTAAATGTGGCTGACACATTCTGAGTTATATGGATTTTAATTTTGTCCAATTAGGTACAAATATGATTCTAATATTGTCTTGTTTAAAAATTATGTATAGCTAAAGAGTTGTATAAAAGTGTCAAGTTGACAGGTCTGTGGTTAGTTATATAATCTTGTGTCAACTTGAGGCTATTCAGAGTGAAGGGATGGGGTCTAGCTAGTCAATCAGGGCACAGCCTAATGATGTACCCTTGTGGGCATGGCCTTTTCATGATGATTCTGGGAACTTTCTCTTTGCCTTCGTCTACCTGTGGACAAGCCATGAGGAGCTATGCTGAGACCTGAGCGAGCCATGAGGCAGAGACCTACGGAGACAGCCCTGTGATCTTCCTGCATTTTGGCATCATTGCATGTGCTATGTGAGTCTGAAGAGGAAGTTATGGATGAATATCGGACATATGGGCTAATATCAGATTTATGGGCTTGACCTGGACTGGGCTGAGGTGTTTCTCAGCATACAATTGCTCTTGGATGTAAAGCTCTCTCTTACACATATTGGAGGGTCCCTGGATTTGTTTCTCCAGTCAACCTGGCCTAACACAGGCACCTAGTAAGTAAGTGCTCAAGACATGATGACAGGTAGTAGCGCACTTGTCACTGTGGACTGTGTGACCCGAAGGAACTTTGATACCGTTCGCTCTAGATGTTTCTTTCAAACTTGTAGGCTCTGCCACTTACTATTAGCTTTGTGATTCTGTACAGATAGCTTCACTTCATGAATGAATGTCTGTCCTCATCTGAGAAATGGGGCGATGACCTCACAAGTGTGAGCTTCTTAGTGCTCTGTAAATGGCGAAGCGTGAGGTAAATAGCAACTGTGGTTTTAGGAAGAGGACTTGCTTTGTGTACAGGAATGGCTGTGTAGATTCTCCAGCTCTGCCCTTCAATCCCTGACTTGGGTCACCCACAAAACCTCTAGCATTTCTTCACGTATAATATGGACATGGTGATCACATGTCTCATGTGACAAAGTAAACAATTAAACAATGAAATCAAGCAAAATGTTACCTTTCAATAACCTAACGTAAAGGAAGCAGTAGGGAATGGTGGGAAACTCCTGGGACCAGTTGAGTCCGGATTACTCCTGGCTCTGCCACCGTGTGAACTTGGGCTGGTTACCTAGCCTCACTAAACCTTCGGATAGATTCCTTCCCTCCAACAGAAGACAAGGTATTCCTACATTCCAAAGTTTGGGGTAGGAAAAGAAAGACTGACTCAGCACAGATCTTGCTACATCAGAGGAGCTTGTTCAGTGAATGAGAGCTACTAAGGACAGACAGGGGGTGGTGCCCACAGAACACACTCAGTAGCTAACCTAAGGGTGGGTTTCTGAGTCCACCCTGGGTATGTAGGAAGAAAGGACTGGCAATCTACCTCTAAAAAAGCCAGCCATGCAATCTTGCAGTGCATAGCCCTACTTGGATACACACGAGGTTGCCATGAGTCTAGAATGCAGACAGGCTTAGGAGAGATCCGCGCGGAAGGAAGCAATCATCCAACCGCTTCAAGCACTCAACTAAATGGAGTCGCGAGCTACAAAGTAAAGAATGCAGGATCCACAAAACGCAGGGTCCCACCCAGCCTCCCCAGGCCCTCCAGTGCCGCCGCCCCCACCCCTCAGGCCCTGCACTGCTTAACTCCTCTAGCCCCCACCAGTGGGCAGGTCAGGAGAAGGCCACCAGAGGACCCACCCTCCCAGAGAGATAACTAGGGAGGGGGAGGCAGGGGGAGGAAGGAATGTACTGATTCATCGCCCCACCCATCCTCGGCCTCTAATCTATTTTCCGGAATTTTATAGCCCTCCTTTAAAGGGGTGGGGGTGAAGGGGTGGGTGCAGGGCACAGGTTCCAGCTGGCTGCAGGAGCGGCCCCTCCCGATTTGCCACGCAGCTTTGCAGGAAACCCCTACCCCCAAGCCTTGCTAGCGGGGAGTTCCGGAGGCGGCCGGCAGGCAGGCAGGCAGGCACCGGGAGCCCAGAGGGGCGGGAGGAGAGCGGTGACTTCCCGGAGACTGAGGATCCGCTTCGAGGCTGGATCCGCCCGCCCAGGGAGAGGTCTGGCCTCCTCCTGCCCGGGAGCTGAATCTCAGCTCGGGCCGGAGTGAACTGGCAGGCCGGACCTCCTCAGGACACGTCTGCAATCTAGATCCCCATCGCCACTGACTTCAGGTCCAACTGGTTTCGGCCAGAGGAAGAAGGACCAAAGGGGATTAAAAAAGGCGGCAGGAATGGCGATGAGGGAGAGGGAGAAGTGGAAAGCCAAGCCATCGCCAAGCCTCCTTATTTACGGCAGCTTACAGAGGTCCCAAAAGTTTGGAGATTCGCCCCTAGGACCCCACAGACTATCTCTGGGCAGCGGGGCGGGGCCTCCTGTGTTCCAGCCACCGCAGGCCTGCCTGCCCTGATTCATACCTTGTGACTCACTTTCCCTGCTTGGCAAGTAGAGAAATATCAAATGCTGTATTACTAACCGAAATAAGAGCTGCTGGAAATGAAGCCGCAACTCTCAGTACACGACGGAGGGATTAAGAGGTGATGGAGGGGCCCTGGTGGTGCAGCGGTTAAAGTGCTCAGATCCAAAGATGGGTGGGAGAAAGATGCAGCAGTCTGCTTCCATCAACATTGACGGGGGAGGGGGTGGGGGCGGGGGGGGGGGGAGCAGTTCAACTCTACCCTATCACCCCGTGGCATGGGTTTGGTTTCAGTTGAGAATGGTCACAGCTGACAATTATTCAGGTCTTATTACGTGTCCGCCACTATTGTTTGAAGCAAGTAAACATGAACTAATTCCATTTCCACAACTCTTCCAGGAGATGGGATTTTTTCTTATTCCCAGGTCACATATGGGGAAACTGAGGTAGGCTGCAGCAAAGCTACTTGACCCAGGTGGCCCAGAAGCAACAGATATGAACCCAGGGACCCACACCGCTGACAACTTTATGCCATCGGCCTCCTGACCAGAATACCACCTAACCAATCTACCTGGATTCTGGTTTCACAGAATAAACTCTTCTCGTGGAAGCAATCTCTTTCAGATTGGCTTAGATTATGTGCACGTGTATAAATGTTTAATACATACGCTCTGCCCATGATAATGTTTCTACACAGACATCAAAACGCCCGGTGAAATGGGGCAACCAAGGTCACATTGTGAAATCGAGAGGATTCCTTCCACCTCGTGCACAGTTTGCGTCCTGCTGCCAGGTGCTGTGGACAGAATCCTGTCTTTACCCAGGGTAGGTCCACTTTGCCTTTTGGTAACCTGGAGTGCCCACCCCTACATGAAGGATCCTAACTTGACCTCTGTTTTCAAGGATACTGAAAAAGGATTCCTGACCCTATCCCCCAAACATACCCCTACCTTGCCCTCAGTTTGTATGTGTCCAAAGGACAGATCGAAGGTTTCTTTCTTGGTTGAAAGCCGAAATGATATTTTATCTACTGTTAAAATTGCAAACATCACAAGAATGAAAAATAAGCTGGCCCTTAACAGCCTCTGACACTTAATGAGAACGATGATCAGATCTCCCCTAAAAAACTAGTTTGGCTAGGAGCGAGAGCAGGATAGGAAGGCATTCACCCGAATTAATGTCTGAAAGAACCTCACAAACTATTCAGTGCCATTTTCCTTTTATCCCAGATGCCGTGGAGTGCATACCCACTCATAGCGACCTTACAGGATGGAGCCGGACGGCCCTGGAGTTCCCGAGGCTGTAAATCTTCAGGAAACTGCAGCATCTTTGTCCTTCAACCCTTCCCTTCGCAGCCAGGCCCTTTCACCACAGCACCACCTGGGGTCCTTCTCTCTGCAGAGACCCAGCCAAGCAATGGAGTTTCCAAGTCCGCTCAGAGAGACATAGTGAAAGCCAGAGGAGGAGCCAGGTGGGGCACTGGTGTGGGCAACGCACCAAAAGGACAGGCCAAGGGACTGAAGACTAGGTGAGCCACAACGTCTGAAACCTTTCCTTTTTGTGTGCCTGTTAATTTTTTTTTCCTGGCCTTAAAAATGATACACGTAAAAAATAAAATAAAAGACAGATTAAGCAAGCCGAGGAACAGCCGTGGTGGGAGTGGGGTGGGGGGAGAGTAAAAGGAAGGAGAAGAGAGAGACTCTGGAGCAGGGTGGAACTGCGCCTGCGGTTTCCAAGGCCGTAACTTCAGGGGAGAAGGAGAAGGCTTTCGACTGGAACAAGAATCACAGTCTCAGACACTCCCAGGCATTGTAGGCTGGCCTGCAGGGTCGCTAGGGGTGGACATCGACTTGCTGGCAGTGAATTCAGCTTTCTTGTTTGTTTGTTGTTACTCTTTATGGGAGTAGAAAGCCTAGTCTTTCCTCCCTCGGAGCAGAGGGTGGTTTGGAGCGGCCGACCTTTGGGTTAGCAGCCCCACAGACTACCACTAAGCTATCAGGCTGTCGCATTAGGGGTGAGTGAATTAAATGTTTGTTCAAATATATCCGGCTAATTTTTAAATTGATAATTTTGTAGGGCCCAAGAATGATGTTATAACTATCCAAATGGCCCTGGGTGAAAAAAAGTCTGCCCACCCTTGCCGTGGAGCCGACTACACCTCGAACTCCAACTGACAGTCTACCGGACTCGGGGAGACAAATTTCTACTTGCTAAAGAAAAGGCATTTATATATAAAAATTATACTCTAAAAAAGTTGTTAACAATCATACATGCTTACTTTTTTCTTTTTCTTTTAATTGCAGGGAGAGATCCTTAATAAAAGTACCCCATAATCCTACATGGAGAAAGAAGCATTATTAACAATTTGGATTGTATTATTCTTCCAGATTCCCCCCCCATATTGTTATTTGTGTGTGCACACGCGCGTTAACAGAAGTGTGTGTGTGTGTGTGTGTGTGTGTGTGTGTGTACAGGAATGAGATTGCTTCCCTTAACAATATGTCTTGGGCACTTTTCCACATCAGTTCACTTAGGTCTACCTCTTTCTTTTGAAGGCCTGCTCACATCGTGTGGCCGAGCTATCATTTATTTACCAAGCTCCCTATTGATGGATATTTGGGTTGTTTCCAGGTTTTTGCTATTCCAAACACTACCGAAATGGAAATTTCTGCACATACACTTCGGGGCATTTTCAGAAGTCTGTAGGATAAGTTCCCAGAGACACTCTGCCTTTTGAAACGATGCTTCCAGGATCATCCGTTTCATCTTGCTCCAAATCACCTAACCACTGGTGCTGACCAAAGTCACAGCAAGGCCTTAGCATATAGCTCCCATTAAGTGGTAGGTACCCTGTGGTTAGCATCGCCACTATTTCAGGATGCGATAAATCCAGCAGATAGAAGTTTATTCCTACAGGCAACCCTTACTGAGGAACTTCTGCCGCGTGATGGGCCTGAGGTTCCAAGGATGCACACATGTAGCTCCTGTCCTCCAGCTGTTGATCGGCCAGGAAAGCTAGATGGTAACTAGGCCAGAGAAGGGGAAGCTTCAAGTAGCAGTTACAAGGCAGCCTTAAGTACTTCCGGGAGATTAGGGCCCATGGAGGAGGAACATTTCACCTGCTTACAGGTCAGGCCAGAAAGGTACAATGAGAAAGCAGGCACAACTTACGGAGGAAAGGCAATGAGACCCCAGCCCTAAGAGGTATCCAAGCAGAAGACAGGACACCCTTCATCTCCCAGAACCACTGTAAGAGCTGTAAACCAGAGCCAACCCACTGGCATCTAGTCAATTCCAACTCACAGAGACCCTGTAGTACAGAGTAGAGCTGCCCCTCGGGGTTTCCAAGACTACATCTTTATGGGAGTTGAACACCCCCTTTCTTCCAGGAGTGACCAATGGGTTTGAATCCCTGACCTTGTGGTTAGCAGCTCCATGTGTCACCCATGACTCCAGCTTTAATAACGCTGTTAAAATAAGATGTGCTTAATAATATATATCTTTGTAATTGCAAAGAGAGACCCTTGATAAAAGCCCCTTCCTATCTCACCCAAAGAAAGAACCACTATTAACAGTTTGGATCATGTGGTCTCCTTCTTAAACCCGATCAGCGTTTCTCAAATGTCTGTCTAGGACTAGGAAATGGGGAAGGACGATAAATCAGAAGAAAGAGGTAAGTTTTCATGCACTAAATGTTTATCAAAGGTGAACTCAGCCTCATGGCCATTGAACGATGCTGACTCATAGCAAACCAGTTTAAAGGGCAGCCTCTCAAAAGAGCTCCCTGCTATCCAGCCAGTGTCCTTACAGAACATTCGGAATCTCTTCATTCTGAGGCTATGTGTCTTTTTTTTGTATGAAAGTTTCTTTTATGAAGCAGCATGAGTAGTACTCCAGCTTCCCTCCCTCCCCACCCCCACCCCCATTTAAAAGCTGGTAACTTTATCTAGCACTCTCGTCAATTTAAAAACCTTTAACTACTTGAGGGTATCTGAAAGTCTGGACGCCTTATAAGGCAAGTGACGGTTGTGATTATTAGATTCTCTGCTCAACAATGATGAAGGCCTGAAGCTAAATTGAGTTTGGAATCTGTGAGCCAATCCTTTTCAACAGGCCCAGGGTAAAAATAAGTACCTAAGTCCATGAATAAATAAAAGACAGACAGACAACAATTTAGTGTATCCTCTGAAATACTTTTATTTTTGGTTCCCAAGCCACTAAGAGCACCTGGTGTTTCCAGATAGACTCCCTCCCTCATCTGTGCCCTTGCTCCCAAAGTAATGCAGCCCCAAAGAAGGAAAACCACAGATAGAACTGATAGGGGAAATTCAATGTGGCGCTTTAACCTAGCACGATTTACCTGATGATGGAGTTTCGTGGCCAGCACAGCAGAGTTTCTGGGGGTTCTGCTGGTTTCTCTGAGTGGGTGGGGAAGGAAAGGGGGAAAATATGTATTTTTTTCCCTCTCCCCTTTCACTTCTAAGAAAACGCAGACAATGAGAAGCATCGGTCTGTTAACGTCTCATAAAAGGAACACAACGCAGGAACTGGCACAGGCAGGCCTTCCCTATCACCACTGCACCTGGCCCTGCTGTTACCATGGTGACTTCTCACCTTCTTTTACACTCCTTGACTTGGGGGGTTGAGACTGGTCGGCTGAGTCACTTATCTACCCCTGCTGTAACAGAAACACCACAAGTGCACCTCAGCTTTAACAAACAGAAATGTCTCCTCCTAGTTTAGGAGCTGAGAAGTCAAGGTTGAGAGGGCTGGCTCTAGGGCAGAATGGGGAACCTTGGTTTTTTTTTTCCTGCCAAGGGCCATTTGGAGACTTATCACATCATTTGTGGGTCATACAAAATGATCAGTTTTAAAATTAGCCTGCTTTATTTGGCCAAACATTTCATTCACACCCCAAATGTGCTGGCTGGAACGGCTTCTCTTTGGTGAGGCATGCGATGTTCTTTGGTACTGATTTCTTCGAGGGGAAGGCTCTGGACCCTAAACCCTCAAAGCCTGTGAATGAAATGAGCGCTATTCTTCCCATTGAACAGATGAGGCTGCTCAGGCTCCCAGAGACCAAGGAATGTGTCCAAAGCCGCTGGGTCAGTTAGGCAGGATGGCCTAAATCCTGCTGTGGTAACAAGTGACCTTGAACTTTCAGAGGTTTACAATAACACGTGTTTTTTTCCTCACTCATGTTATTTTGGACCCACAATCAGTGCTCATGGAAACAGCAGTCAAGAAATCAGATATTTTGCACTGGGCAAATCTGCTGCATGAGACCCATTAAAGCAGTGGTCCTCAACCCCTCCTCATGCCGTGACCCTTTAATTCAGTTCCTCATGTGGTGGTGATCCCCCCACCATAAGATTATTTTCATTGCTACTTCATAACTGTCATTTTGCTACTGTTATGAATCAGGTGACCCTGTGAAAAGGTCGTTTGACCCCCAAAGGGGTCGCGACCCACTGGTTGAGAACCACTGGCTTAGAGGCAGGGGGCTGTTGGAGGGGAAGGCTCTTTCTGTGTACTCCGGAGGACAGTCCTGCTTCCAGGTTCTTTGGGGATCTCTAGGTGTTTGGGCCTTTATCTCACTGCATCTCTGCTCTGCTCAAGGGTTGCTTGCTTCATTTCTTTTATATCTCAAAAGAAGGGGATTAAGAAACCTTATTGTAATCCTGATTTATTAACATAACAAAGACACCCCATTCCCAAATGGGATTATAACCACAGGCACAGAAGTTAGGATTTACAAGGCATATTTTTAAGGGACACCAATCCATAGCAGGCTACCTTTGAGTTTTCCTTTAGTCCTTTGGTTTCTGAAACACAAGGCAGGGTGCGGGGAAGGATTCTAAATCATCTTGAAACATGTCTTGTCTAGTCACTCTTCAGTTTGGGTAACTAAGAGGGTGGAGGGGAGGGGTGCAATGTCCTGCAGCAGGGTGAAGAAGTAGGAAATGGAAATGGCATCAGCAACAGACCTAGGTTCGATTCCCAGCTCCTCCATTAATCCATTTCTTCATTAAGACAACCTCTCCTCTGGCCCAGACACTAGTAGGTCCAGAAAGGTTGCTGAATAGCCAGAGTCTGGTCTCAGGTGACATTCAAAGCATGGTCAGCAGGAGACCATAAAGCAAAACAGGTAATTTCATAGAGATAAGGGCTGGTTCTCTCACTGTCCAGAGGGATGACCTCATGGGGAGGGGAAAATGATAGGACCCCCAGAATACATTGAGAAAGACACCGAGCAACACGCATCTCAAGGCACAACACACATCTTCATTTGGATGTCTTCCCACTGAACTCTGAATTGCAGGATGGTTCTGCGAGTCATTCTCAGTACAGTTAGAAGCCACCGCTTCTCCTTCTGTAGACCAATGTTCACAACAACTGTGACCTGGGAGAAAGCTGGGGCTGTCTGTTCCCATAAAGATGCACAGCCTCAGGAACTCTACAGAGGGGGGCTATGAACGGGAATTGACTCCGTGGCCACGGGTCTGTGTTTCCGTTATAATGTTGAGACGACTGCGTTAACTAGTTCGTGTGATAAAGCAAAGATTAGACAGATTGGGTTCCAAACACTGACTCTTCCAAGACCTGACTGAGTCAGCTTAGGTGCCTTATCTTTAACCCTCTGAGCGTCAGTCTCCTTACCTGAAAAGGTGGAATCATGCATGGATGTATTTGAGGCTATTATGCCAAGTGAAATTAGTCAATCACAATGGGGCAAATATTGTATGAGATCAATGTTATTTTTTTTAATTCAAGATAAAAATTCTCTTGCCAACTCCACTCCTGATGCCACATTCTTCTTCATATAATCTAGCTTCTCTGATGATTTGTTCTGCATACTAATTAAATAAGTATGATGAACGGATACAACCCTGATACACACAGGTCCCAACTTGAAATCATGCCGCATCCTCCAGTTCTGTTTGCACACCTGCCTCTTGGTCCCTGTGTGGGCTCCTCATGAGCACAAGGATGGGTTCTGGAATTCCCATTCTTCCCAAGGCCATCCATAGTTTGTTAGGATCCACATAATTGAGTGCCTTTGCATAGTCAGTAAAACACAAGTCAGCTTTAACAAAAAAAGTTCTCTTACCAAAAGAAACACACTTCGATGGATACCAGGGGTGGGAGGGGAAGGGAGAGAAGAGGAAGCAATTGGCTGGAGGGTAGACAGGGAGATAATGCCCTGTAAGGAGGAGGAGAAAGGAGGAGAAGTAGGGGCAGGGGCAGGACAAGCCATTAGGAGGTTTGGTAAATTATTTAAGTTGTTGAATAGCACTTATGTTGCAAAAATGACGATCAGCTATGTAAACCACCCCCTCCCCAATTCACAAAAAGGCTTCTTGTCCTTTTTATTTATTTTGTTTGTTTTTTTGTTGTTTTTTTTTGTATTTTGGAGGGCTTCTTGTCTTTTTTTAAAGGCAGTGGTTGGGTAGATTACATGTGGAGTGGGGTTGATGAGGGGTTTGAACTATTGAATGCAGAGCTGATGGTCTGAATGTAACCACCACCTCCCCAGCACACACACCTAATTTTTAAAATAATTACTTAACAAAACCCAAATGGAATCATGTGTAGACTAACTCACTGGGGTGTTGCTAGAATTAGATGAGATGGTGCAGGTAGCATGTAGGCACAAAGCACACAGGAAGTGCCCAGTAAAGTGATAGTTTATTATTCTAGGGGTAGAGGCCAGGGTCGCCTGTGACCTGATTCAGATACTGTTACTATGAAATGTCCAGACACTCCGAATGGTGCAGATGGCCCGACGCTTGACTACTAGCTGAAGAGTGGGCAATTCGAGCCCACCCAGAAACTCCTGAGAAGTCAGGCCTGGCGATTTGCTTCTCAACGTTTGGAGTAGTTCTTCCACAGGCAGTGCCCTGGGGCCCCTGAGTGGGACTCTGACAGGCACAGCAGTGTGGTGGCAGAGCCCAGCGCCTGGTTGGCGCGCCATAAACTTTGCGCAATCATTCTCCAGCCTGTGCAGACACTGAGCTCTTGTGCCACCCCTCCTGTGCCCTCTCTCCAACTTTCAGATGCCTGCCTGGGGGTTGCTGAGTGTGGGCTGTCAAGGCTTGCCCTGCAGCCCCACTTTGGCCTCAGCCGTAGCCAGCTCCCTGCCCAGTGAAGAGGAGAGAGCCAGAGCTGCCTGTCCCCTGGCCTGGCCACAGCGCCCTGGAGGGCAAGGTGGGGGGGGGGGGAGGGAAGGCAGGACTTGCGTCAGTCCTGATGCAATCGCAGGCTCAGCCTCGCTGCTTGGCCCACTCCCTCTTCCCTGGGTGTTTACCGGATTCCAGAAGAACCCTTGAAGTGTGCACCCACAGTGGGGGCAGTGGCACAGGAGATTGTCCCTGCTTCAGGGACAGCTTAGGAAGAAAGTGATACTTTGCCTGCCTGGGCCTCGTGAGCCTCAGGCTCAGGGACACAGGAAAGAGATACCAGGTGTCAAGTCCAGAGGGAGGGGCCAGGAAGGCAGGCCTGAAAAAGGAGGCATGACCAACCAGGGACAAACCACGGGCAGATGCCTGGGCCAGCTTCCAGACCGGCTCCAGGCTCCAGGAAGGCCAGTGACTAGGCCCTTTATCTAAACTAGGGAGGGGGCCAAAGAAGGGGTCTCAGGTGACAGGAGCCTCAGAACAAGCTCAGAGGACTGTGTCTCTTCCTTCCCAGCAGAAAGTCTGGCCGGAGAGAACCATCTGTATAGGACTTTGTCCTCCAGCCATTGGCCTAAGCTCTGCACCTGGGAGGCACCTCGCCAGCCCTCCAGGCTTGGCTGAAAGAAGTTCAGGGTTGCCTTAGGGTTCAGAGCAAGGGCTTGGGGAGCGGAGGGGGAGTGTCAGCTCTCCAGTTTCTGACTGGCTGTTCTAGCAAACGTTTCAAACATCAAATCCACTTCCACCACGTTCATTCTGACTCGGTAGGACCGAGTAGACAGAGTAGAATTGCCCCTATAGGTTTCTGGGCCTGCAAATCATTATAGGAACAGACAGCCTCATCTTTCTTCCACAGATTCCCTGGTGGTTTCAAACTGCTCATGTTGGGGTGAGCAGCCTGAGGTGTTCCAAGTTGGGCTGCTAAGCACAAGGGGAGTGGTTCCGTGGGAGGCAAATGAGGCTTCCTGCTCCCGTAAAGATTTACAGCCTCGGAAACACACAGGAGCAGTTCTACTCTGTCCAATAGGGTCGCAGTGAGTGCAAATTGACCCGAAGGCATGGAGTTTGGTTTTGTTTGCCCCAAGCAAGTCACTTCGCCTCTCTGTCACCTCCTGTCAGAGGGGCACAGAAGTAGAGTTAACAGTAAGCATAAAACACCCTAGGGTCAATAATGAGAGTAGAAATACCAGGAGGGGAAGGAGAAGGTGGGGGGAAGTAGGGGGACCTGATCACAATGATCTACCTAGAACCCCCTCCCAGTGGGACGGACAGCAGAAAAGTAGGTGAAGGGAGACATCGGTCAGTGTAAGACATGAAAAACAAATTATAAATTATCAAGGGATCATGAGGGAGGGTGGATGGGAAGGGAGGAAGTGAGATGATACCATGGACTCAGCTAGATAGAAAATGTCCTGAGAATGATGATGGCAACATATGTACAAATGTGCTTGACATAATGGATGTATGCACATATTGTGATAAGAGCTGTATGAGCCCCCAATAAAATGATTTTACATATATGTATGTATGTATATAGCAGTAAGCATAAGAGCCCTGTGATAGAGTTGGTTATGCATTGAGCTACAAAACACGAGGTCAGCAGTTCTAAACCACCAGTCACTCTGCGGAGGAAAAATGATGCTTTCTACTCTCTACTGTAAAAAGTTAGTCTTGGAATACCACAGAGGCAATGCCAGTCTGTCTTGCTGGGTCGGTCCCTGCATATCCGAATGGACTCAATGGCAGTGAATTTGAGTTTTGAACCTCAATTAAAGCCTCATAGCACAGTGCCAGGCACATGGTGAAAATGTCCCCTATTAAAAAGTAAATAAATGTTCACTGCCATCCACTCAGAGCGACCGTATAGGGAAGAATAGAACTCCCCCAGACAGGCCCCTTTTTCCTCCTGTGCAACAGCAGATGAGTTTGTGATTCGCAGCTCAATTCTTAGCCCACTCTGCCATGGGGAGTCCCCTTAACGATTTGAAATGGTTGTTTTTACCCAGCCTTTGAGGGGAGATGGAGAAGAAAAGCATCCCAGTATCAGCTCTTTGCCTCCAGATCCAAACCCTGGGTCCCTTTAGGGCAGTGTTTCTCCAAGTAGGGGAGACCAAGCTGGCGCCATCCAGGGGCCCTGCGAAAGCAGAGACCTACATTTGATCCTGGATTGAGGCGGTAGTGCAAAGGCTTTCAATTGCCAGGGGGAGTGCTAGGTGGTTTTTTGTGTGTTTGTTTGTTTTCTTAAAAGGGCTAAAATCAGTTTGAGAACCTAAAGTCTAGTGCTTGGCAGCCTTTCCCCCTGAAGGTAGGGCCCCATTACCCTCTTCCTTCCATGTTTAATGACTGCTCCCCACTCACCCAGAAAGCATCCAACCTCCCATCCCCCAGCGTGGTGAAACTGTTCAAAGGTCGCTCACACTCCTGAGTCATTCAGCAAAGCAGGCTTACAAACAGATGCAGAATGGGGAACACCCAGGCATAAAGCTGGGGCCTCTTTGTGGGGGACTTCCCTCTGGTGCCCCCTCTGGTAACCTTTCATTCTGGAGGTCCACAAACAAGACAGGGCCTGGCCCCCCAGTTCTTCCCTAGTGCTCCTGAACTCAGGAGAAGGTTTTGTCTACTCCTGGGTCACAGCAGCAGGAACTTTCTGTGCGGGGAGTCTCATTGGGCACCAACTCCTTGCCCTTGGACTCTGCCTCCACACTGCAGGGCTCAGGAGTCAACGCCTGGTCTCCCATCCTCCTGGCCCAACCATTCTCAGCCCCTGTGCTCCGAATGCCTGTCCCTCCTTGCACGCATTCTCACCACCTTTACAAATCTTCTCTTACTTGACTCCTCCAAGCCCCCGAGCCCAGGCCTTCTTTCTTGCCCTCTCGGGACAGTTGGTGGGGGGGCTGTGGCGGCTTTCCTCGCGCCCTCCTGGGTTCCTGTGAGGCCCCAGCATCCCCGGGACGCGCCCCCCTCGAGGCCAGTGCTACTTGGAGCTGGTTACTGGCTGCTTTCCAGTTCTTAAATGCTGTTCCTCTTGGTTTTGCCTTTAGCCTGGAATCGTCCCTGGCTCGTCTTCATTGTTGCTGCAGCTGGGTGTCGTGGCACCCTTTCTGACGCACAGTGACCCCAGCATGACGGGGTGGCACTGCCCCGAGGGCGTTCCAGACTGTAATCTGTAGGACAGCACGTCTCCAAGTCTTCCTCGCCGAGAATTTGCAGGGGGTGTGAACCACCAATTGAGCGTTTAACCTTCGCCCCACCCCCGGCTCCTTTTCCTGTTCCACGGGCCTTCCCAAAGGTCATCCCTGTTGTGTCTCCATATCCCGTATCTCTCTTGGAACACCACCGATCGATGGACCTATGGATGAGTGGCCATACTGCCTGACCCGGGCCGAGCAAACGCACCAGGGAACTGCTCTTTATCTGCCCCAAATCCGTTTCTCCTCCTGTGGTCTCAATCTCCACCCTGTCACTCAAGTCAGAAGCACAAAGGCGGCCCTGGGCCCTCTTTCCCAAGCCCACAAATCACCATGTATCTCACATCTCATACCATCTTATAGCCCCGTGTGCCAACCCCCGCCCCCGCCCCCCCTCCCGTGACTCCCCCTACCACATCTGCTTCCGCTCAAGCCTTCAGCACGGCCCGAAACCCGATTCTTAAGCTCTTCCTGAGTGAGTTCTGGGCCCTCCCCCCTTTGTTCCCCCCTTTGTTCGAGAGCCCTCGCTGGTGTCTGCTCCGCCATAGCAACTCTTGCCCGTGAGCCTCGCCAGGCCCCCAGAGTGCATGCTGCCATCTCAGAAGCCTGCCTTGCGACTGCCACCACGAGGTTTTGAAGCAGCGGTTCCACCGGGCTGAATTCTCTCTCCAGGGACTCTGAACCGGGGGCAGAGCGACTCTCCACCGAGGCCTCCCTGGGTCACGGGGGTAAAGAAGCCCAGAGCAGCAGCCCAGTGAGAGACAGCGGGGAGAGGTGGCGTGGCATGTGGGGGAGGGCGCCAGCCAGCAGCTGCTCCTGGGCTCTAGAAGACGGTTGCCATGGGAACAGCGGCACAGCATTGTCAGATAGTCTCATTTTCTAGATCTTTATGTGGATTTTCCTGATTTTTAAAGACCAGGCACAAATTCATCTTTCAAATGTACAGCTAAGCGTGTCGTTGGTGTTGGTGTTGTCGTCGCCGCCGTCGTTGCCCTTTACTCTGTGTCCTTCCTTGGCCTTCAGGGCGGCCAACTTGCAAATGGCACCAGGGAGGCAGGCTCAGGCATTGGCCATCCCCGTCATGTGTGCCCATGTGTACCGAGGAGCAGAGGACGGTGTCGGCCCAGAGGGAAGAACAAAGCCGGTTCCTTGCTCCTCAGGCCTGCCACATGTCACCGTTCTTGGTCCAATCCCCCCTGTCCCCCTCGAGGCAGGGCCCAGGATCACGCAGATTTGGAATGCACAAGATGAGAAGTCAGCTAGTTCGAAATTCCAGGGCCAGCTCTGCAACGCCCCTACTGCAGGCTCTTGAGAAAGCCATTGTCATTCTCTGAGCCTCGGTTTCCTCTGCCATCAGTGGGCAAATCCTAGTAGGTGCTTCATGGACTTTGTGAGGCTTAGGGCCCCAGGTGGCACAAAGATTTTCACAAGGCTACAATAAAAAAGGGTATGTGCCTGCGGCTGACCTCCACTGACTTCACATGAGGGGAGGAGAATTGAGCTCAAAATCAGCCCAGGGCCAATTCCTATGAAGCAGGCATCAGACATGCCTCCACCACTCCCCAACCTTCTTGCCAATTCTGACACTGGCCCTCCCTCCTCTGGCACTCTACATGGCTGCTGGGCTCCGTAGTTCATTGCAGGGGCCACACGGAACTCACAGACCATGCACACAATTATGGGGCTTACTGGGGAAGTTACCAGGTTTCAATTCAACATCAGAAAAAGTCAGGATACAGTCCTTTGGTTAGGATAACCTCTTCTCTGCTGTGCACACTGACTGGCCTCTCAGCGTCTGCACTGCTTGGCCAATGTTACAAAGCTCTTTTAACTCTGATGACACATGTCCAAAGGGCACTTCCTCTTGTCATAAGCTTCAGTCCAAAGATGCTCAGCTCTAGTTCTGTGGGTCAGAGAACCTAAGCTCCCAATTGAGTGCTTAGGGACACGCCACTCCACAAGTGAACCTCCTGCCCAAAGGCCCTCAGTTTTTACTGAGTCTCTGAGCTGAAAAACCCATTGCTCTGTCTCACGCTCTTCATTTTGCTGCTGCCACTGCACTGCACTGCTGCTGCCACTACACTGCTGCCGCTGCCACTGCACTGCTGCCACTGAACTGCTGCCACCACTGCACTGCACTGCTGCTGCCCCTGCACTGCTGCCACTGCACTGCACTGCTGCTGCCACTACACTGCTGCCGCTGCCACTACACTGCTGCCACTGAACTGCTGCCACCACTGCACTGCACTGCTGCTGCCACTGCACTGCTGCCACTGCACTGCACTGCTGCTGCCACTACACTGCTGCCGCTGCCACTGCACTGCTGCTGCCACTGCACTGCTGCTGCTACTGCACTGCTGCTGCCGCCACTGCACTGCTGCCGCTGCGCTGCTGCCGCTGCGCTGCTGCCACTGCGCTGCTGCCACTAAACCTCTGCTGCCACTGCACTGCTGCCGCCATTGCACTGCTGCCACTGCCACTGCTGCTGCTTCTCTGGGGTCACAGCTCTTTCTCTGTGGATTAAGAGGGTTAGATGTTCGGGAAATTGAAACTCCGCAGGGCATACTGCACTCCGAGCTTTTCTTTCGCTGGTACTGACATTCCTCCTGCCTATTCTGAGATGGCTCATTTCATACCCAGCACGATAAAAATTGATCAATTCCCATGTTAGAGCTCCAGGTTTTTGCAATCCTAATTAACTCAGTTAACAATCAACTCACAAAGGAATCATATCATCCTACCAATATCTGCCCTCACCTTCTTTTACCCAGGCCCATCAAGAAAAATGTCTCTTGGTGGGGGTTACAAAGAAGATGGCTAGGAGAGCCATGTTAAGTAATTCCCTGCACTGGAGGTTCTGACTGAAGGATTGGTCATTAGAATCCATCTGGCGGCACCTCAGGAGAAAGGCCTGGTGATCTATTTCCATAAGATTAAACATCCACTGGGGCCAAGTCTATTCCCACTCACAGAGGTCCTACAGGCAGAGCAGACCTGTCCAT
This sequence comes from Tenrec ecaudatus, assembly GCF_050624435.1. Lineage (NCBI taxonomy): Eukaryota > Metazoa > Chordata > Mammalia > Afrosoricida > Tenrecidae > Tenrec > Tenrec ecaudatus. The sequence goes on from NC_134530.1 coordinate 55,482,910, forward strand.
CTTTGCGTTTGCTTGTTGTTAGGTGCTGGAGCGTTTAGCTGTGCCATCCAAGGACACTCTAACGACGTAAGGATAATCATGACATTGACGATGTTGTAAGGTTGTTAGGCGCTGTCAAGTGAGTTCCCACTCACAGCAGCCCTCTGTCCAACAGAGCAAACACCGCCCGGCCCTGCTCCGGCTCGCCAGTGTTCTTATGTTTGAGGCCATGGGTGCAGCCGCTCTGTCCACCCAGCTTCCTCTTGTCTGCTGCCCCTCTGTTTTACCAAGCCCGATGTCCTTCCCCAGGGACTGGACTTTCCTGACAACACGCTAAAGTACATGAGATGGAGTCTCACCATCCTCAATGCTAAGGAGCCTCCGGCCTATACTTCCTGCAAAACAGATTTGTTTGTCCTCTGTCAGTCCATGGTACTTTCAGTAGTCTTCTCCCGAACCATAATTCAGATGCATCGATTCTTTTTCAGTCTTCCTTATTCAATGTCCAACTTTCACATGCAGATGCAGCAATTGAAAATACCACGACTTGGGTCAGGCTTACCTTAGTCCTCAAAGTAAGCGCCTGACATTTCAGTACTTTAAAGAGGTCTCGTGCAGCAGGTTTGTCCACTGCAACGCATCCTTTGATCTCTTGACTACTGCTTCCTTGAGAAGTGATTGTGGATCCAAGGAAGACGAAATCTTTGACAACTTCAATCTTTTCTCTGTTTATCATGAGGTCACCTATTGGTCCAGTTGAAAGGATTTTGGTTTCTTTACACAGTTGTAATCCATACCAAAGGCTACAATTCTTGAACTTCAAGTCCTCCTCACTTTCAGCACACAAGGTCGTGTCATCTGAATAGTTCAGGCTGTTATAAGCCTTTCTCCAATCCTTCAGGTAATTCAGCTTCTCTGATTATTTGCTCGGCATTCAAATTGATCAAGTGTGGTGAGAGAATACAACCCGGATGGACGCACACCTTTCCTGATTTTAACCAGCAGTAGGCCCTTGTTCCATTCCCACAACTGCCTCTTGAACCATGGACATGTTCCTCAGGAGCACAATGAAGCGTTCCAGAATTCCCCTTCTTATCAACGTCATCCATAGCTTATTATGGTCCACAGAGTCGAGTAAATTTGCATAGTCTATGAAACGCTGCTTTCAGCCAAGCTCCATCTGATATCAACGATGATATCCCTAGAGCTCTCCTGAAGCCAGCCTGACCTCTGGAAGCTCCCCGTCAAGGTACTGCTAGGACTGCCGTTGCATGATCTTCAGCCAAATTTTACTTGCATGTGATATTAATGACACTGTTCTATAATTTGAGCGTTCTGTTGGGTCACCTTTCTTTGGAATGGGTACAACTATGGATCTCTTCCCAGTCGGTTGCCAAGTGGCTGTCTCCCAAAGCTCCTGGCCCCCATGAGTGAGTGCTTCCAGTGCTTCGTCAGCTGGCTGAAGCATTTCAGTGGGTCTTCCATCGATCCCTGGAGCCTGGGTTTGGACTAATGCTTTCAGTGCAGCTCATACTTCTTCCTTCAGCACCGTGGGTTCTGGATCATATGGGACCTCTCGAAATGGTTGACTGTTGACTCGACTAGTTCTTTTTGGTACAGTGATTCTGTATTCTGTCATCTTCTGACACTATCTCTGACAATATGATGCTTCTATTCATTAAGACCACAAAAACCAAACTCACTGCCATCAGATTGATGCCCACTCATAGTGACCCTATAAAACAAAATTGAACTGCTCCCTGGGAGTTTCCAAAACTATAACTCTTTATGGGTGTAGATAGCCCCATTTTTCTCCCAAAGAGTTGCTGGTGGTCTTGAACTGCTGACCTTATGGTTAGCAGCCCAAGATGTAACCGCTGTACCACAGGACTTCTTAGAAGCATTCTAGTCATCAGTTCATTAGGTCTTCTGTATCTGACAATATTTCTTTTCTTTTTTTCTCTCTTAAAAAAATCATTTTATTGGGGCTCGTACAATTCTTGTCACAATCCATACATCCATCCATTGTGTCAAGCACATTTGTACATGTGTTGCCACCATCATTCTCAAAACATTTGCTTTCTACTTGAGCCCTTGATATCAGCTCCTCGTTTTTTCCCCTCCCTCCCCACTCGTCTCCCTCATGAACCCTTGGTAATTTATAAATTATCATTTCGTCATGTCTTACACTGTCCGACGTCTCCCTTCACTCACTCTTCTGTTATCTGACAATATTTTGACCCTATCCTTAAAGTTTTCAATGGGTAATTCCTCTGACGTGGAGCGCCTGTTCCTCTTCATTGTCTGTTCTTAGTCTGAAACTTCTGCTGAACCTGCTCACTTTGGGTGACCCCACTGGTGTTTAAAATACCAGTGACACAGCTTCCGGCATCACAGCGACACCCCTGTCACCACAGTGTGACGATGTGACAGCCAAGAGGTGCTGGGCGTCTTTCTGAAGCAGATTGGAGTAAGATTGGGCTCGGGAAGCTCTTGGCACAGTAAGCCCTGAGTGCTAGTCATTATCCTTGTCCTTGTGGATCCTCCTAGTCCTACCCCCACCTCTCACCGAACTTCATCATTGGTGTTACTCGTTGGGCATTTGCCATTTGCTCCTACTGCTTGTTCATCTCCCTTGATACATTGCAGATTCCTCAAGGAAGAGGCCACCTCTCATCTCTCTTTCTGCAGGGGGTGGGTGGCTCAGACCACGCTCTTGAGTACATGTTAGGCATTCAAAAAACGTGTCTTACGTGGTTCCCTGGCATCGACGCTCCATGTTCCCTAAGCCTACAGTTCTTCCCTTTTGTACAAGGGTGGCGAGGCTGCAGCTCACATACTTTAGACGTGTGGTCCGGAGCGGCCAGCCCCTGGGGAAGGACAGCATGCTCGGTAAAGTGGGGGGGCACTGAGAGAGAGGAAGGCCCGCACGCGATGGATTGACACGGTGGCTGCACCATGGGCTCAGGCACAGGAGGCCGTGAGGACGGCCCAGGGCCCGCAGTGTTCTCTCTGTTGAGCACAGGATCACTGTAGGCGGGAACCGAGCGATGACGTGTGGAGCACGTGCAAGGGGATTTCAGAAAGTTTGTGGGAAAATGGAATGAAAAGATAATGGATTCCCCCGCCAACATTTGGAAGCTTCCTCCGGAACCTTCGGTAAATGTAGATTGAGTCGGAGTGCCCCATGGGTGGAGGGCAGAGGAGAGAGCAGGGGCGGGAGCAATGTGCTGGATGGTTAGCAAGTGTTGGGTTGGGTGAAATGGAGGTTGGGGAGAGCTGGGGGTGTCAGATTACTGGAGGGTTTGAGTGATTTGTACTATGGAATGTAAGATTGATGATTGGAAATCTAAACCCCCACCTAATTTATAAGACTAAATTGTTTTTTAAAATGTATATTGGATAAAAGGCAGCATCTCCCTGCTTTGCCTGAGGCATCTCTAACACAGGAATTCACAGGGTTCCTAGAGGACAAACTAGTTCTTTAATATCAGGCGCTGGAATGTCGGTTAATAGAACCCCCTTTTCCTTAGGGGATTGGCTCCTCTTCACCACCCCCCCCCCCCATGACAGTCTAAGTCATTTCAATGTGGCTAGAAGTGGGCATGTGACACAGGGCTAGCTGAGTGTCCCCTGGCCATGGTCATTGGCTCAGGATGAGGCCTCGCTGGCTCATAGAGCCCTGTGGGGTTCAGACACTGCAGCAGCTGTTTACAGGAGTAGAAAGTCCAGTCTTTCTCCCATGGAGCTGCGGGTGGTGGCCCTGCAGGTCACAGCCCCACATGTCACCACTATTCCTCCAGGGCTCCCTGTCCCCTGGAGAAAGACTGGGCTTTCTACTCCTGTCAAGAGTGGCAGTCTTGGAAACCAGAGGGGCAGTTCTACCCTGTCCTAAAGGGTCGCTATGGGTCGGCATCGACTGAACAGCAGGGAGTGAGTGGCCCTATGAGAGCCCTGGTGGTGTAGTGGCTTACAAGTTGGGCTGCTAACTGCAAGGTCAGCAGTTCGAGCCCCATCAGGCACACCAGGGGGAAAAGATGAAACTGTCTGCTCCCAGGAAGAAGTCTACTAAGGAACATTGTATATGGAGAAGGTAAGAAGGAATGAGAAGTTTCTGATGCATTTTTTTGTTTGATTTTGCTTTGTTTTTTGACAGGTGGATCCAGTTGTGCCTGAAGTCAAGCTCTCAACTTTTCTATTAATGAGAAAATCAGTTCCCTCTCTTGCTTTGTTAAGTTGATTTGAGTTGACTTTCTGTTGCATACATCCCAAACTCGTGGCCAAGTGTCAATTCTGACTCATGGGGACCCTACAGGGCAGGGCACAACTACCCCTGTGTGTTTCCGAGACTCGTAACTCTTTATGGGAGTAGAAAACCTCCTCTTTGTCCCGTGGAGTGGCTGCTGGTTTCAAACTACTGACCTTGTATTACCAGACCAACACAAAGCCCACTAGGCCACCAGGACTGCTAGATCACATCTGAGAGTCCTGAGTCTCACTTGACTTTTACTACAGCTCAGGAGTCATTGAAGAGCTATGCACACCCCTCTGTAAGAGTCAGCTCAGCCTGCTATGTATGAACCCTGTTTCTAAGAACTACAGCCACGTTTGGATGTAGTTATCCCACCCCACAGGGCAGAAGGGTACAAGAGCGGACATGTATTGCAGAGTAATCAGATAGGAGTCTTTAGTTCCGTGTGGGCTGCCTGCTGTTGCTGAGGGGATGTAAACTTGGGAGTAGGGAGAAGGCCACGTTCATGGAGCAGCAGAAGGGCTGTTTTGTGGAAGGAAAATGAGGCAGATGCACACAGACAAGCAGAGGCCACCATTTCCCAGCGAGAGAATAAGAGAAACGACAGGCAAAGAGCGAGCTGCTGCTTCATTCTCAGGAGACTCATTACTTCTCTGGGTTCCATGAGATTTCTCTGTGTTCTTATCATCTCTCGCTACTTTTGTCTTTCTTAAAATAGCTCTTGTGGGCTTGTTGTGGCTGTTATTTTAACTTGTACTTAGACAGTCATCCTAGGAACAAGAGTCTACAGCCATGCAGTCCTCAGCACAAGGCTACGACGCTGGCTCCTTGAGCTGAGCCTTCTAAGCATCTCTTTGCTACTTGCGTGGCTTTGAGCAAAACACCTGGACTCGCTGAGTTGATTTCTTCCCATATAAAATGGGGTACTCATGCCTGTACCCCAGGCTGTGGGGACGTGTGAATGAGAGTGTGTGAACCTGGGAGCTGACAGCACAGCACTGGGCACAGAGAAGCCATGTAGTCAGTGTGGGCTGAGTGCACAGGGTTGGTTCCAAGGAAGTGGCAGACGCAGAAAGGAGAAACTCGAATTTACTGCCATTGAGTTGCTGCCCACTCATAGCAGCCCTATGGGAGGAGCTGAAGTGCTTCTGGGAATTTCCAAGGCTGGACATCTCAGGCTCAAACTGTGGCCCCGAGGGGAGCCCGCTGCACCCCCAGGGCGCCAGAGAGGTAGAAAGGGCAGCTTCAAAGGACAAGCCTTCTCCGAACCCTACCTTTTTCATATCATTTGCACCAATTTCTTGAAAGCTTGAAAAGGAAAAGAATGTCTTTATTTTTCAAAAGTGCCCATTCTGAACCTCTATTCTAATGATATAATCAGACAAGAACCAATACATATGCATAAGGAGGCTCGCTGCAGTAGTGTTTATATTAGAGAAAAATTGGAAATGACTTAAGCGTTCAACATTGTGTTTTGCTTAATAGATGACAGTCCGTGCATACGAGAGACACTATAAAGATTTGGAGGGAAAAGACACAATATTTTCCAATCAAAACAAAACCTAGGCTAGAATGCAAAGTGTTATTGGGTGTAATGTAGAAGGCAACCTTTGTCTGAGTGTTTTCAGAAGGACCCATATTTCACTGAGGCGAGGGCCTCCGCTCCTCCTCCCTCCAGCCCTTGCTCCTGTCTCTCAGCCCGCCTGCCGGCAGGACATTTGTCTTCCCTGCCTTTGGGTTACTTGCTGGAAACATTTAATGAAGCATTTATGTAAGGACAAGTCCTGAGGCCTCTAACATTAAAAGTATTGACAAGATAGATGAGTCCACAACATTTTTGGAGGGGAATGAAAAGCAGGCTAAAAGAGGTCTGCCAGAGGGGAGACGCCATGATCAGGAAGGTGGTTTTCCCAGGGCGAGGCTCACCCATTGCTCTGTGGGTGCGCTGACCCCTGCGATTTCCCCAAATGTGGGAAACTCGACTGCATAATTTGTGGTAGTGGGGGACTGCGTTCGAGCTATCCCCTGAAAAATAAATAAAATAAAAGAAGCCTGCCAGAAAAATATGAACAGTTGTTCTGTGGGGCTGTGGGCTTTCAAACAATCTTTCTTTGCTTCTTTTTGCTTTAATCATTTCTGTGAGGTGTTTTTGTTGTTGTTGTTGTTTTGTTTTCGTCTATCTTTTTTTGGTAAGATGCATGCTTCATACTTGTGATGAGAAAAAATAACGAAGCTACCTTCATGGGAGGAAGTAATGAACGGCGTCCACATTGATTTAGTTTCTCCTGTATTGTCCTGCACTCCTATTTGATTAGATCCCTCTGAAACAGCCTGGAGTGTTCAGGGAGTTTACCTGGCTGCCTAGTCCTCTGGAGAACTGCTCCCAACAGAAGCTCCAGGCACCAAAGCCCCAAAGCCTTCCCAGGAGCTGGCAAACGTGCTAAGTAGCTCACTGCTGCCATCTTCTGGTCAGAATGGGTCACAGCTTGATTTGGCTAAAGGAGCAAGGATCAGCCAAGGTCATCGGCAAGGTGTGTTTTCTGGCTGCCCGCCAGCATCAGTGGATCAGCATCCCACCCTAACGCAGCCCATGATCTAGGTTGACTCAACCTATGCCTAACAACTGTAAGTCCATCTGGACAATAATGTCTGAACAAATGCTTTTTTGCAAACTACTGGAGCGTAATGGAGAGCTTTCCTACCCACAAAGGTACCCTGGTGGCTCTGCTGCATAATTATTAGACTGCTAACTCCCAGGTGGGCAGATCAAGTCCACCAGACCCTCCTCGGGAAATGGATAAGGCCAGGTGCTCTCATAAGGATTTAAAGCCTCGAAAAAACCCATGTAGTCACGCTGAGGCCAAAGAGACGGGTGGGCATTGGGCTTTGGCTTTGGGGTTCCTATCTGCTAAGGAACACTGTTGGCCCAAAAAAGTATGCCAGAAAATTGCTATCATCCTGATCATAAAAGCCCTTGCTCTTAAAAAATGAATAAATAAAAAGACCCCTGTCCCACCAGGCCGTGAGGACGATGTTCCCAATTAGGTCAGCCAGTCCACAGAGGGGACCACATGGCCGGCCCCACTCTGAGACATGATGCCCCTCACTGACCCATAGCCCTACAGGGGACAACACCAGAGATATAGTGTGGGAATTGCACCCTATCTGATCCCACCACACTGAGGCAAAACACTAAGGGGTTGCAACAGAACAGCAGGGAACGGAGTGGCGAGGTCCCCAGGGAATACTGAAGGTGGACTTTGGGGCCAGGGCATGGTGCCACAACAGGCTGGACTGGAAAATGCTCCTAAAGGCCAACAAATGATCCTTGAACTAACTACAAGCTTCCTTTCTTGTTGCGCTTTTAAAAAAAATCATTGCTTTGTTGTATATTGCTGCTTAGTTTTGCTCTGTCTTGTTTTTGTGCATGTTATTAACTCAGCAGGTCTGTCTAAATAAGATAGGCTGGATGAACTATCTGGAGGAGAAAACAACAGGGCCAACAGTTCCAGGGGGAAATGGGAGAGGGGGAGGTGGAGGAAAAGGTAGTGGTGTTAACAAACCCAGGGACAAGGGAACAACAAGTGACCTGACCCAAATTGGTGGTGAGGAGAGTGTGAAAGGCCTGGCAGGGCATGATCAAGGGTAATGTAACCAAGAGGAATTGCTGAAACCCTGGTGAGGACTGATCATGATAGTGGGACAGGAGGAAGGTCAAAGGAAATAGAGGAAAGAGCTGGGAGGCAAAGGGCATTTATAGAGGTCTAGATAAAGACATGAACATATGTAAATATATTTATATATAAGGATGGGGAAATAGATCTATGTGCATATATTTATAGATTTAGTATTAAGGTCGCAGAAGGACATTGGGCCTCCACTCAAGTACTCCCTCAATGGATGAATACTTTCTTCTATTAAATTGGCATTCTATGATGCTCACCTTCCCCACACAACCACTGAAGACAAAGCGAATGCATAAGCAAATGTGGTGAAGAAAGCTGATGGTGCCTGGCCATCAAAAGAGATAGTATCTGGGGTCTTAAAGGCTTGAAGGTAAATAAATGGCCATCTAGCTCAGAAGCAACAAAGCCCACATGGAAGAAGCACACCAGCCTGTGCGATCACGAGGTGTCAAAGGGATCAGGGATAAGGCATCATCAGAACAAAAAAATATTACCATAGTGAATGAGGGGGGTAGGAGAAGTGCAGAGTGGAGACCCAAAGCCCATTTGTAGGCCACTGGACATCCCCTTACAGAAGGGTCTCCGGGAGGAGATGAGCCAGTCAGGGTGAGATGTAGCAATGATGAAAAATACAACTTTCTTCTAGTTCCTAAATGCTCTCCCCTTCTCCCCACTATCATGATCCCAATTCAACCTTGCAAGTCTGGTAGACCAGAGGATGTACACACTGGTACAGATAGGAACTGGAAACACAAGGAATCCAGAGCGGATGATCCCTTCAGGACCAATTGTGTGAGTGGTCATACTGGGAGGGTAGAGGGAGAGTGGGTTGGGAAGAGGGAACTGATTACAAGGATCTACATGTGACCTCCTCCCTGGGGGACAGACAACAGAAAAGGGGGTGAAGGGAGACATCAGACAGGGCAAGATATGACAAAATAATAATTTATAAATTATCAGGGGTTCATGAGGGAGGGGAGAGTGGAGAGGGAGGGAAAAATGAGGACTTGATGCCAAGGGCTTAAGTGGAGAGCAAATGTTTTGAGAATGATGAGGGCAAGAATGTATAAATGTGCTTTACACAATTGATGTATGTATGGATTGTGATAAGAGTTGTACGAGCCCCTAATAAAATGATTTTAAAAAAAGACCCATGGCTCTTTTCACTTTTCAAAATCTTTCCCAAGGCAACTCGTCATGTATCAATAAGTTCATACAAGGACCTTTGCTACAGAATTATTAGAAACAGCAAAAGACTGGAAATAACCAAAAAACGGTCCTTCTTTGCCTGTGGGAGTGGGCGTGGGGTGTTGAATGAAGTGAAGTGAAAAACAGCTCTTAAAGGACTGAGTTGACCTGGATGTGTTGCTGTGACCCTCTCCAAGATGCCTGCACTGAAACTGAGCAAGATGTCTAGTCCTTTGTGAGTATTTTAAATGTATATTTCTTTTTTAAATGTGTATTTCTTTAATACACATTTTCAATGAGTATTTAAGCGTGTGTCTTATAAATAGCAGCCAGTATCTATAACTGTGTGTGTTTAGAGATTCGGCTATACTGGAAGGAAACATGACAGGAATACTGACACGGATGACTGCCTCTGGGTATGAGGAGCACGATGTTGGGGGCGGAGGGAGAACTACTTTTCATGGCATTTCCTTTCATCCATCTCCACGTAAGTAACTCATTTTAATTCCTCATTTCTTCAGCCAATCTTGCAACTGAAGAAACAGGACTGGTTCAGCAACCAAACACAGTGTGGCACAGCCTCCTATCTCTCCCCCGAGGTGAACGCCGGGAGATTAGCCTAAAGCGATATGTGATAAGAACCAAAAGACAGGAAAGGAGGTGGGGGTTTTAGCATCCAGGTCAGAACGGAAGAAGTAAAATGATCTCTATCCCAAGATGATATGATCTCCTATGTAGAAAGAAATGAAGGAGTGCGTGCACACAACTATTTGAACTAATAAATGTGTTCAACAAGGTTGCCAGATCACAGATCAGCCCTCAGTTGATCATCCATCCATATACTCACTCGATTCACTGTCTTGGAGTTGATTCTGACCCAGAGCAGCCCTATGGGACAGGGTAGAACTGCCCCTGTGGGTGTCTGAGACTGCGAGTTCTTATGGGAGAGCATCATCTTTCTCTCACGGAGTGGCTAGTGGTTTCGAACTGCTCACCACAACTGCTAAGCCCAACTCATAGCAATGAACAATTTAAAAGTTAAAGTAAAACATTTTACTTACAATATTATCAAGAAGAATAAACTGTCTAGGAATAAATTGGGCAAAAGCAGTATATTGTTGAAAGGACATATGGCGGGCCTTCCAGAGAACAAGAGAACTGACCTACACACTCAGGGCAAGTCCAGTGCTGTCAAGTCCATTCCAGCTCACAGTGGCCCTAAAGAGTGTTTCCAGTCAGGAAGAGAGCAGGTAGCCTCAGTTTCTGCCCACTGAGCAGCTGGTGGGTTTGAACCACTGACCATGCAGTTAGCAGATCAATGCTCACTCTAAAGAGCTGCTGGAGCTCCTCAGGTTCAGTGCAACTCCTATCAGAATCTCAATTGGCTTCTTTTGCAGAAATTGAGAAGCTGATTTTAAAGCTCATAGGGATGCCCAAGGAAGCCAGAACAATCTTGAAAAAGAAAATCCAAGTTCAAGGACTCACACGTCCCAATTCCAAAAGGCATTCCATAGATAGCTAAAGTAATCAGGACAGTGTGGCGCTGCCGTAGTAATATATTGAGCAAAGAATGAGAATTCAGAATAAATGCTTCCATTTAAGGGGAATTGATTTTCAACAAGGATGTGAAGACAATTCCATGAGTGAATGAACAATCTTTTCAAGCATTGGTGTGACCATTGAGCAATCACCTAACTTCTTAAGAGCTTCACTTTCCCCTTCTGTAAAAGAGGAATTGAAAATGGGACCAGCCTTGTGAAGTTTCTTTAGAGGATTAACTCAGTAAAGTAATTGGTTCACAGTAGGCACTAAATAAATAAATATTATGAAATTCAATTAGACATCCATGTAGGCCCTGGAAACTGAAAAATGAAAGATACTGGATTAACAGGTAAATATATACATAATCTTTATCCTCAATGACAGTGGAGGAAATTTAGCTAAAGCCTCTCAGATAACAACCTATCTTGTGGGAGGACCAGCAGGTTCTGACACAGAACTGGCTGCCCAGGATAACGGACAACTGGTCTGAGGATAGAAGTCCCCTGGAGGACTGAAAGTACAAGCTGCCTCTCTCCCCACAGCAACCATCAGGGACAGCCAACACCGACCGCGAACTGCTAGACGGACAAACGGGTCTGCATTGGAGTAAGGCCAGAGTGCTCCTTAGAGGACAGGAGGGGAAGACTTCGTCTTATATACTTTGGCTACGTTGTCGGGAGAGACCAGGACATCAGGGAGGAAGGCCCTGGAAGGGAGGCTGCATCGGTGGGCTCCGGCACAGGAGCAATGGTGAAGATGGCGTCGGATGGGCACCATTTCTTTCTTTCTCTATTTTTGGGGGGGCACTGTTTCGTTCTGTTGTGCATAGGGTCGCTATGGGTTGGAACCAACTCACTGTCACCTAAACAACAACGACAAACACTAACCCCCAGGAGATGTTTTTAAAAGTGTGTCTAGTTCCTCAGGGGAAACACACTAGAGACTGTGTGTGACACCATTCTCAGCGTGTCCCCAGGCCTGTCTTCCCACCCATTCTCCTGACTGAGCGCCTCCCTTCCAGTTGGACTGCTCCAGGCAACCAGGGAAAATGGCTCTGAGACTACGTCTACTTTTGGAGAACCCAGAATAGCAAATGACAGAGCAATGTTTGAACCAGCAGGAAAAGTCAGGGCGTATAAAGGGAGAATACGTACCATTGTTTTGTTGTTGTTGTTGTTGTTTGTTTGTACCATTGTTTTAGTTCCTCCTGGGTCTGCAGCTAGATGTTCTCGGGGCCGAGAGGATTAATTATCAATCCATTTAGAACCATTGGCTCTAGGCCTGGCACAATCAATGCCATCTCTAAGTATTACTTTTAGTGTACCACTTTTAAACTCCACCACAACCCTGCAAGCTGGAGTCCACACCAAGCAGCAATTTGGTGCAGAGTTATGTGCTCATGTCAGACCCCAGCTCTGCCTGTGACCCTAGACAAGCTACGTAACTTGCTTTTCTGAGTCTTGGCTTACTCGTCTGCAAAGTGGGGGAAGTAATGGTGCCAACCAAACAGAGACTCCTATCTAAAGCCTGTCGTGTAGGGCCCGGCTCAATAGTCACTAGATAGTCTTACTGCTGGTGGAAGAGGGAACACGCAAGTTCCAGAGGTTAGCTCACTTCTCCAAGTTTTCCCAACCAAGTAGAATAGATGACGTGTGGCCTTGGCGGACTCAGCATTCATGCCTCTTTCTTCTGGTTAGAGTCCTTCGCTCTCTTTTGGGAACCCCTCTCTCCATTCTCAAACTGAGTATTAGACTGAGTCTCTGGAGGAGCAAAGTCAGTGGAGAGAGAGAGAGAGATTGATTTAGTCCAAGGAGATGACTCATGTAGAGGTTGGCAAGTCTTAAATCCATGGGTCAGGCATCAGGCTGGAGATTTCTCCTGACTCATGAAGTTGGCAGGTCAGACAACAGGCTGCTGGTTCACAAGACTTCCAAAACTGGCAAATCTCAATACCTGCGTGTCAGACAGTAGGCTGAATCATGTTGCAAAAATCAGAGGTCAGAAGATGCAGGATCAAGAGTGAGTGAGCTTTGATGCCATTATGGCGTTGGGCTAACAGTCTCCCTCATCTACCCAACGTGTGTGTGTGTGTGCGTGTGTGTGTGTGTGTTTCTTGTCTTTGTCCCATTTGGACGTAATAAATGTTCTTCTTAAATTAAAAGAGAGAGAGAGAGAGAGAGCTTTGCCAGAGTAACCATATATACCGGAGAGAAGCTATGTCTTCAAGAAACTTGATTGACTTTTCAACTGATTGGCCTTTTCATCACCTGGTAAGATGGAGGATTACATATTCTGTTACAGAGATGCAATCGGTCTAATGTCTGCCAAATCTCTGAGAATCATTAATTTGACACATAATATGAATCCCATCAAATGTTCCAAGCTCCTGGAGCAAGTATATGATTCAATGTGACGCAGGGGTTGGTTCAAAAGCATACATGTGATTCATTCCGACTCAGCGAGACTCAGTGCTGAAGCTTGTGCTGGCTCCATTGGGATAGAGATGAACTCTTTTTGGATTTGACATTGGGAGGATATAAGTTGCTGGTTAGAGAGTGCCTAGTGTAAAGCAAACTCAGAGTTGAAAATATGGAAAGAAAGTAAAGTTTGCCGACTTTATTTGAGCTCTTGCCTAAACTCCTGAACAGAAATGTTGGAAGTCCAAATCTAATTTGGCAACCATAGATCTTATAAGCATTTAGCATCCACAATATATAAGCAACTTCTACAAGCTCAACAACAAAGAGACAAACAAAAAAATAGACAAAAGCTTTGAATAAACATTTCTCCAAAGAAGATATACAAGTCAACACCAGAAAAGAAGCTCATTGGGAAAATGTACACCAAGACAACTAGAAGGTAACCACTTCCCACCCACACCACTCTGTATAGGATAGCTATTATACGGGGGTGGGCTGGGGTGGGGGGTGGAGGGAAATGATAAGTGGTGACAAGAGTGTGGAGAAACTGGACCTCTTGTGCGTTGCTGGTGGGCATGTGAAATAGCGCAGCTGCTGCAGAAAATCGTTGGCAGCTTCTCAAAAAGCTAAATACAAGGGTAAATCCCAAAGTACTGCTATAAAATCATAGAAACTTTTAAAACCAAAATATCAACACGTTAATCTGTTGTTTCTTGACATATCCTCCATCTAGGTCTGTACACATCTGAAACCAAGGTCTCCAGCTCTCTAACTCAGAATTCTGCACTCTTTCACGTACACCACATCGCCCTCAAGGGTCTCAAATTGTGTTCCTTTTGAAAGTCTCTGAGTTTGGGGAGCCCAAAGAAGTCTAAAGGTGCAAGAACATGGCTTTAAGGTGGTGGGATTGGGTAAGGTATCCCAACAAAATTTTTTTTATTCTTTTTAATATTAATCATTTTATTGGAAGGATCTATTAAATCTTTTTTTTGATCTATCAAATCTTATAACAATCCATCATTCAATTGTATTAAGCACCCTTGTACATATGTTGCCATCAACATTTCCAAAACATTTTCTTTCCACTTGAGCCCTTGATATCAGCTCCTCTTTTATTCCCTCCCTCCCCACCCTCCTACCCTCATGAGTCCTTGATCAATTATATATTATTGTTGTTATTTCATGTCTTACGCTGTCCATTGTCTCCCTTCACCTACAGTTCTGTTATTTGTGCCCCCCTCCCCACCAAAATTCGTGCAGGACACCTCCTGCTACCCTCGAAGACTGGACAGGTGCCCTGTCCTGATGGAGAAAAACGCCTCAGTGTAGCATCCTGACCTTTCTTCCCAAGACGATTTTTAATTTCCTTACAACAGCATAATAAGCCCTGATCATTCAGTGTCCTTCAAGAAAATAGTCAAGATTATCGCCTTGGAATCACAAAAGGGGCAGTCACCACCACCTTCTGAGCTGCCCCGCCGGAATGTCACCTCTGAAGCTGTTGTTTGATCGGACCTTACTCTCTGGATCACACTGGAAAATCCAATACCGGTGTCCAGTTCCAACTCATTCCGTGAAATTGTCTTCATCCACTTCAGTCTTGCTTAAAAAGTGATAGACCGGGTCTTTAATTAGCTGAGCACCTCGTGATGCTGTGGAAACCCATTGAGCTGAAAGCTGCCTGAGGCCAAGGTGTTTGCATGCAATTGATCATCGCAAACCACGGGAGCGCTCAACTTCAGTGACCATTGCCCCAGTAGTGATTCTACAATCTACTGGTGTCTGGACTTCAACCAGTTTCCTTACTGAGGTTGACAGCCCTCTCTCTCTTGACTCATCTTTCAGGGCTTCCTTACATTCTTAATCCACCTGAAAACCGTTATTTTCTGTGGGGTAGCATTCCCGAGAACTTGTTGCAAAACCTCAAAGATGTAGGAGGATGTGCACTTGAGTTTTGTTAAAGGGTGATATTAGTTCTGTTAGGCCGAGTGGTCTAAATCCACGGACACTCCTGGATGCATAATAAAGAGTTTGATATCAAAAAGTGCTCTGGCATGAAGAAGGCATCCCAGCCCAGTCCAACTCAAGTCTGTAAGTCAAAGCCCTCCTCAGATTCACACAGTTGCAGGCCGATGACGCAGAAAAGGGGAGCCGGAAGATCACAGGCCTGTGAGCACGGTGTTGTGTGGCTCCAAAGTCAGTGGGATCAGGGCAGGGCGCCCACAGCTCGCAGGGTCATGGCCACCCCCGGAGGCGAGGCAGAGTCCCCAGCAAGCAAGAAGGCAAAGGGTGGCGAGTGTTCACAGCATCTCTTAGACAAGAAAAGCTTGACACTAAGGAGACATCACAAGCTCCACCCGATTGATAGGTTGGGCCCTGCCCCTATCCTCACCCAGGAGTATCGAGTTGGCATAATGCCTAACCGCCACAAGCCCAACCTCAATATCACTTGTTCCCCATGAGATTAAAAAAGAAGTACTCGCTTGGGGGGGGGTGCAGTAAGGAGCCCTAATGAGACTAAATAAGTCTTTTTAATGACTAAAAGAAGTTGTCTACTGTCATTCACTCATCACTGATTCACTGAAACATGTTGAAGCATGTTTCGTGTGGAATAAGCCTGGGCGTGTATGAACTGGATCTCAAACTGCAATACTTTTTGACTTGCCTTGGTAGCCGCCCGGATCTCAACGGAAAACAGACGGCAGTCTCCAATTAGACTCATGAGAATGGTTCACTTCCACCAGGGTAGGCAGGTGTAGGTGAAGCACAAGGGACAGCGTGGTGACCCAGGGCTATCACAGCTCGGACCTGCCACTAGCCCGGAGGCCAAGAGGAACAGGGAAGAGACCGCTGCCCAGAGGGAGGCTTGTGGAGCGGAGACCTCCCCTACATGGGCAGCGGCTCTCTATCGGGCACACAGCCAGTCTGTGGAGGGCATCAAGGGACTGAACATCTCAAGGTTTCTGATCCTCCTGTTTCTCATCCCCCTCCGGCCCCTGGCAGACTGAGGCCAGCCAGAAGCCAAAAAGAGACTGCAGTTGTGTCTCCAGTCTGACCCAGCGCCGAGTGAAGAAGATCGAGAGTGGCTCTGATGGGGTATCAAGAAATTGGCACCACCTGGCCTGCTGACCTCTCCCACAGCCCCATGGTGATCGTTTTAAACCTCAGGCTAGAGCTGCAAAGCTCCCCGGGCCCTCTGTGGTCTGCCCTGTGTAAAATGTCTCTCAGTTTTCCCAGAAAAGACTCCATGGGCCAGGAGACAAGGATCCCAAGCACCTAAGGACAAGCCAATCCATCCACCCTGCTGCCTCTGCAGGCATGAACAAGCCCCAAGGCCGACTGTGCACCGGCTCAGACAGCCCTGGCCTGGCCCTCGACCTCCCAGGTCCCCCCCCCCTCACAGAGTTCTGTCTGCTGGCGGGGCTAGGCCCGGTGGTCACCCCTCCAGACAGCAGCGGCGTGACTTCTCTTCCTTTCCATGGGAGGCGTCTGTTTCCTTCTGCAGCCAAGCTGAAGAAGCTTCCGTGATTCCCCAGGTCTGGCAGGGACCCAACGGCGCTGCGAGGACAGGGATGGGCTGCATCCAACTGTCTCATTTTTGTCACACAGACACCTGGTCCCTCTTCTTTCTTCCCAAAACACTCATCTTAATCGTCTCTGCCAAAATGAGTTCCTTCCCACCTTTCAAAATTGTTTAAACCTTAAAAGATCCTCAGAAAGCCATCCTCATTAATCCAACTGCTCCACATTCCCCTGCTATCCTAACTCTGATCGGAAGTACTTCTGCAGGAAAAACAATCCTAACTAAGGTTTTACTGAGTGGCCATCTCTGAGTTAATTGGCTTTAGAT
Source organism: Tenrec ecaudatus (assembly GCF_050624435.1). NCBI lineage: Eukaryota > Metazoa > Chordata > Mammalia > Afrosoricida > Tenrecidae > Tenrec > Tenrec ecaudatus. The sequence continues at coordinate 55,499,827 of NC_134530.1, forward strand.
AAACATTTAACCATTTTAACCTTCACGATAACCTTGTAAGGAAGGTGTGTTATCAATATACAAAATGTGTTGTGATAGGCACCCCTGGATTGTGGCAGAAGGTAGCCTTTGGAATAAGTACTCTATCCATTTCAACGGATGAGAAAACTGAGTCTCAGAAAGGATCAATTACAAGTCTAAGATTATATAGCAAGTGAAAGGCAGACATGACACTTAAATTCAGGGATGATACACTCCAAATCCAAAGTCCAGTCTCAGAGCTAGGTAGTGCATGGGGCAGGCCTGAACTTGCTCTGTAACATGTGGTTACACATATGTTGGAACTGAGGTCAGTGAACCTAATTTATTATGCAAATGAAGCACGCACTCTGTTGCATCGAAATGATGCTGTGTCGCCAGTTTCCGCTGCGGTCATCGCCGTCGTTCTTTGCAAACCCACAGGGCCACCACCCTGGCGAGACGCCAAACGCTTGAACAGAAGTGCATCGGTGAGCTCGGGATAAGACGAAGAGCACAGGCCAGGCAAAGGAGAGAAAACACAGGCACTCGCTGGCAATGACGGGTAAGATGTTCAGGCTGTCGGTATTTCCCATCAGAGCAAAGCCACTTCCAGCCACTTGGGAACCTGACCCTGTTTTAACTTTCTTTGTAGACATATGGTATTTCTTTCTATGAAAATAAATAGTTTTCCATTAATCTATTAATTTAATGCTTACCACTATAAAGTAAGTACTGTTAGCATCTCCATTTTACAGGTAAGGAAACTGAGGAACAGAGAGGTTAAAATAACTTGCTCAAAATCACAGAGCTGGTAAATGGTAGTGCTGAGATTCAAATGCCTTGAATCTACCTCCAAAACTTAATAATGGCTTCTCTGGATTTTGAATAAGTGTTTTACTCCGGGTTGACTAGAGAAACAAATTCATAGATACTCATATGTGTGTAAGAGAGAACTTTATATATTTTTAAAATCATTTTATTGGGGGTTCATAAAACTTATCGCAATCCATACATACATCCATTGTGTCAAGAACATATGTACATTTGTTGCCATCATCATTCTCAAATCATTTGCCTTCTACTTGAGCCCTTAATATCTGCTGCTCATTTTCCCCCTCCCTCCCCACTTCCCTCCACCCTGTGAACCCTTCATCATTCATAAATTATTATTATTTTGTCATATGTTACACTGTCTGATGTCTCCCCCTGCCCTCTTCTCTGCTGTCCCTCCCCCGAGGAGGAGGCTATACATAGATTCTTGTAATCAGTTCCCCCTTTCTACCCCACATTCCCTCCACCCTCCAGGCATCACCACTCTCACCACTGGTCCTGGAGGAGTCATCTGTCCTGGATTCCCTGCGTTTCCAGTTCCTATCTGTACCAGTGTACATCCTCTGGTCTAGCCAGATTTTCGAGGTAGAATTGGGATCATGATAGTGTGGGGGAGGAAATATTTAAGAACTAGAGGAAAGTTATATGTTTCATTGTTGCTACACTGCACCCTGCCTGAGAGAACTTTATATTAACGAGCAATTATATATTAAGAGACATCCCAGCCCAGTCCAGATCAAGTCCATAAGTCCAGTATTAGCCCATATGTCTGATACTAGTCCATAAATTCTTCTTTAGGCTCATGCAGCTATGCAATGATGCCGAATGCAGGGAAACCACAGGCCAGTGGGTGGAAAGTCTTGTGGATCCAGTGGCGGCGGAAGCATCTCTGCGCTGGCGTGGGTCTCCACATGGCTCCTCTATCTTCAGGGCTCTGGCTCCATCAGTGTGTCTCAATGTGGCTTATCAACAGGTCTGTCCTGCAGGGAGAGAGTGTGTGTCCTATCTCTAGGGAGGAAGACAGGAGGCCCCAGAATCCTCAAAAGAAGGCCCACACAGAGGCCTCATTGGCTATGACCTGACAGGCTAAGCCAGGTGTCCTCAAACTATGGCCTGCAGGCCACACGCGGCCCGCCGAGGACATTTCTCCAGCCCACCAGGTATTTTTGCCCCTTTTGTTTTTTCACTTCAAAATAAGATATGTGCAGTGTGCATAGGAATTTCCTCATAGTTTTTGTTTAAACTATAGTCTGGCCCTCCAACGGGTCTGAGGAACAGTGAACTGGTCCCCTATTTTAAGTTTGAGGACCCCTGGGCTAGACTGCTAAATCTGTTCTTGAGATGGTCTCTGAATTCAGATGGGATATATTCAAGGTCATACTTTGGCTCTCTTGGACTTGCCTTTGGTTTTCTTCAACTTGAACTTGCACATAATTGAGGATTCCATAATGGGCTCCTGGCTTTGTTTTCACTGGTGATATTGAGTTTCTCCATCCTCTCTTTCCATAGATGTAATTGATTGGATTCCTTTGTAAACCATCTGGCAAACACATGAAAAAGATAAACACATTACAGTGATGATATGCCACTGCACATTCACCAGAATAAATTAAAGAGGATGACAATATCAAGTGCTATCAATGATGTGAAGCAATTGGAACTGCCACACACTGCTGGTTGAAGGGTAAATTGATATGACCACTTTGGGGGAAAGTGGCGTATTTACATGGAGGCTTCCAAAAGTTTGTGGGAAATGTCCATTATTTCCCAATTCCTTTTTTTCCAGGAACTTTTTGAGGCCCCCTCATATGGATGCTAAATAGATATGTCCTCTCTGACCTAACAACCCACTCACGTATAGCCAAGAGGATTGAATGCTCCAGCACAGCCCAAAAATGGGTAAAAGGGCTCATAAAATAGCATTATTCAAAATAGCCCAAAGCTGGAAATAAACCAAATGTCTATGATTATATGCTCATTCAATAGAATCCTACTGCACACAGTATTAATGCAGATAAATCTTACAGGCAAAACGCTGAGCAAAAGCAGTCAGACCCCAAAGAGTAAACCTGCTGTGGTTCCCTTTATGTGACACTCAGACACGGGATGGTGGGGACAGAAGTCAGAAACAGTGGTTTCCACACGGGAAGGGCCCAGCTGAAAGAGGAGCTTGCTGTGGTGCTGGACATTCTTTGTTGCTTGATCTGGGGGGTGTTTATAAAGATGTATGCATACATTTTTTAAAAATTGCCTTGAATTGACTCCAATTCACAATGGCCACATGTGCTGCTGAGCAGAAGCATCCGCCCGCCACACGGTTCTCAAGACCGAGACTTCTCAGAAACAGATTGCCAGGCCTTTCTTCAGAGGCTCCTCTAGCTGGGATCAAAGCACCAATCATTCCGTTAGGGAACGCTTAACTATTTGTGACACTCAGGCATTTCAGGTGTGTACAACCAAATGGGCCTAAGGGGCGGGTGTGTAATTGAGGAGTAAATTAAAGAGACATTGACAAGATCAAGCATGCAAGGGCTCAACCTTCAGTCATGACTTCAGGAGCCAGGTCCAAGCAGAGAGAGAGAGAGAGAGAGAGAAGTGCAATTTCATGAGCGTTTGTAATCTCAGGCATGCAGGCCATCCACACACAGCAATGCACACGCGTGTAACAGGAGGGGCTGAGCTAGGGGTATATGCACAACAGGAAGGGGAGGCACTAACAGATGTGCAAACTTTGTAGGCAGCCTAACCTTGGTTGTCCCTGAGTTGGCTTGACCTTAGGTGCCTTGGGGCTCTCCTTCAGGGGAACAATCCATGATCCTTATCAGGAGGGAGTGGGTCCTACTGCGGGTGGGACAGGTGATAGGGTCTGATTGCTCAGCCTTCAGGCAGATAGGCTTCAAGCCGTTGACCTCCAAGTTTACAGTCAGTGACCCTGTGTTTGCAGACAGCACCTTAGATGTGGCATTCTTATGGGGGACACCTTGGGGAATCACTCTTACTCAGGACAATGTGAGTGGGACGCATCTGCAACCCACAAACGTGAAGCTTTCCTCCACAGGAGCCTTGGCCTTCCAGACTCCTTAACGCATGAAGGTTGAGAGTTTGTCCGCATACACTCTCTTCCTGGTTCTGTCTCCCACAATATATTTTTTTAAATGAATCTAGCTAGTCATTGAAAATGTATTTTATACCTGAAGGGAGAGCAGAAATCAAAACAAAATCTTTCCCTCTCACAAATGATCAACAATGGCAGTAAGCCAGGGCCTGTCAATATTTTATAGCCTGTGAGATGATTTCATGTTTCAGCTTGGTAGTAAAGGCCCCCTGGGTCAGCGGTACCCCTTGATTTAATCCCTGCTGCTCCAAAGCCTCTATGTTGGGGTTCAGAAGGCAGCAGGCTGTCCACATCCAGGGCTCAGTGTCTGCCTCCAGGCAGTGCACCCAAGCCCTTGAACATTCAGTTTAGTCCTCAATTCCCTGGTGTCTGCTCCTCGCCAGGCCTCATGCTGTGAGCTGGGAGTACAAAGAAAACACTACCCCTGTGTTTGAAAAGCTCCCAAGTCAGAGGTGGGCACAATAGGCTGAAGGATGGGCCCTTGCAACTGCGATTTCACCCATCAGCACATGTACAATAAGAATAGTAACAACCGACCACCATTCATGACCTGCCAGGTGCTCTGTGTGCGTAACAGATTTTTTTCCTTTCTTAATTGCTATTTAAAACCACAACTGCCTGCAGTTACTTTTGTCTGTTAGGGGAGTGGCATAATTTTCCTCTGTGTAGATGGCTCTTTGTTTAGGAAAATACTTAATAAATTGCTTTGGCATGAAGAATGAAGCTCCCTCGGGGATGGGGCACAACAAAGAGAGAGCTGGAATTGCTCTGCAAATTCGGTGGAAAAAACCGTGGCAGAGCAGGCTGTGGGAGGTGCAGTGAGGAGGGCTGGCTCTTTTGTATCCCAGCATGAGTCCTTGGGAGAGCCACAGCTCTGCCTTGCTGTCTTACTCATTCTGGGGATTTCACCTCTTTCCTTCCTCTTGACAAGCAGCCTTCCCAAAGAATGTCAAGCTCTCTGCGCCAACATGAAAAAATGCAGATACGTTGTGGAGTGAAAAAAAAAACCTGGCAGGATCAGTGCATAATATAATTCCATTTTTTAGTGAGAGAACTATGCGTAGGTATTTCAGTTTTGTGAGGGTTAGTTTTTTTTTTAAATGGTTTATTTTTTTTTTAAAGAACAAATGTTTTATTAGGGGCTCATAGTGAGGGTTACTGTTATGTGTAACTTGGCTATGCCAGTTGTCTTCTGTTTTGTGACCTGATGTAAGGGATGACTCTGAGGGTGTGGCCTGCATCCAATAGATGTGGAGGGTCTGGCAAAGCCCGCTCTTTCCCTGCCCCTGTTCTCTTCGCCCTTCCCCTGCCCGCCCCTCCCCTCCTCTCCTTTCCTCTGCTCTTTCTCCTTTCTTGGGTGGTAAGCCAGCAAGCTGCCACCTGACCTACAGATTTTGAGATTTGCCAGTTCCCACAGCCAATAGCCTGCTGTCTGACCTGCCAATCTTGAGTTCACCAGTCCCTAAAACAACATGAGTCACAAGTCTCCAGGCTGACCCATGGATTTGTGATTTGTCATCCTCCACCACTGGGTGAGCCATTTCCTTGAAATAAATCTCTCCGTAAGTGTCTGTCCGTCACTGGTTTTGCTGCTATGGCTCCTTTGTTGCTGTCGAGTACTGTGGAGTCCAATTGTAACACAAAGCAACCAATGTGAGAGTGAAACTGGCCGCTGGGATTTCCTAGGCTCTTTCTCCTGAGGGAGGAGCTGCTGGCTGGGTGGGTTTCTGTCACCCTTTCGGAGCGCTGTGGAGTGCTTAACTGTTGCACAACTAGGGCTTTCAAACGCTTGTGTAGATTATGGAAACCTCTTACTTACCTGAGATGTGAGCCTTTTTAAAAAAAAGGCCTGTGTCGTCAGGTAGCCCTCCCTGCCTGATCATAAGGCAGGTTCCCTAGGGCATCCCACCCCCTTCCATTGGGACCTTCAGCATGTCTGGCATTGCCTGCTCACTGTCCCTGCCTGTTCCGCTCAGCTCGGGACAACAAAGGCCAGCTCCGTCTAGACATTGCTTTAGAATGAATGGATTCTTCCACCTTCCAGCGACTGACTGTGAATCTTCCAGTAAGAGGAGCCGGCGGCCCAGACCCACTTGTGTGTACTGCCCAAGCCGGACTCTCAGGCTCCCTGCCATCCCTGGTCCCTGGGCAGGGTGGGATGCCCTCCTCAGGTGTAGAAGCAGCCGCTCCCGCCCTCTCTCCTGGGCGCTGAAGGACACGAAGGGCCCGGGATTGATGCGAGCAGAGTCCAGAACCAATTACGGGAAGAGGCTAGGGCACCGTGCCCGACCTTGGCAGAAGCAGGCACCGCTTCCCTTCCATCTTCCCTTTCTCTCTAGCAGCGTGGGGAGGAGGGAAATGAGGCCTAATTGCTTTCACCTTGAGAAAAATCTGCAGCTGGCCATGTGGGGAGAGCATCGCTCCGTTATGCAGCAGCAGGGGACTGGCAATTCTAGCCGCTCCGCTCCGGACGGCTCGCATTCCCCCGGGCGCTCTGACGAACGACCAACAGGCAGAGCGGCACTCAGCTCTCGGTCGCCCATGCTACCCATCACTCGGGCCCAGCCTGCAAGTCTCCCCGCCCAGGCTGCCACCCGGAGCCTCGCACCTTCTGTACGTCTTGCAACCGCTGCGGCTGCTGAGATCGAAGGAGAGCCCCATTCACAGGCCCCAGCTGCCAGGCGACGTTTCTGTGGACCCGGCCACTCTCCGGAGTGGCACAGCCACTGGGAAGGCTGGGGAGAGGCCAAGCTGCCACCCTGTCCGGAACGGGCAGGCCTTGAACTAGGGCTGCGTTCCGCCCCCAGCACGGGTGAAAAGCAAGTTCCAACACCCACGTGCTGTCTCCACCCCTGGGGAGAACAAGGAATGTGATCGCGGGAAACCGGGCAAGTCCACAGAGCAGGCTGAGCGCAGTCGTGAAGTGCAGGCACGCGGCGCATGCAAGCCGCTGAAAGCACCAGGAGACTTGCAATACTGGTTCTCTACCATGAATGACATCAACCCCACCAGGCTCTGGCGAGGGACTCATTGAGTCCCCAGTAGAAATGTCTTCTAAGAAATTCTGGGGGCACTGTGCGTTAGGCAGGTATCTGCAGTTCAAACCCCCGAAGAGAAAGACGAAGCCGGCTAGTCCTGTAAAGACAGGCAGCCTCTGCGGCCTCTAAATACAGGGTCTCTAAGGAATGGGAGTCAGCTTCACGGCAGTGACATCATTCTGGGGGGGTGGTAGTGGGAGGACCCTGAAGCCTAGAGCTTTACCCACAGCTCACTTGTAGCTGACTAGCTGTTCCACCTTGCTGAGCTCCAAGTTCCCTGTCTGTAAAATGTGATTAATAATCTCTACTTCATATTCCATATGAATAAAATGAATGCATGTAAACTCTTAAGCACCCAATGTGGTGCACTGGAAGTGCCCATGAATGGCAGCAGTTCATATTCCCATGAAGGATTCATTGCATTGGTATACATCCCGTCATAGACAGTATGGTGAAGAGGCAAGGTGGGGGGTGGGCACCAAGGATCATGGAGATCTGGCTTAGAATGCTGGTCCCCTGAGAGAGTTCATCAAGTTCTTTGAGCTTCAGTCTCAAAGAAGACAGAGTCCAGGTGTCACGGGGCCTGAGCATGCAGAAGATGCTCTGGAAATACTACTCTTCACAGAATCATCCCCTTTTTGCAGCATCTTTCACCTCTTTTGTTTGACAGGTTTATTTTGTTTTGTTTTTTTAATCATTTTATTGGGGGCTCGTACAATTCTTCCGTACATTCTTTGCCCTAATCATTTTCAAAGCATTTGCTCTCCACTTAAGCCCTTTGCATCAGGTCCTCTTTTTTTCCCTCCCTCCCCGCTCCCCCCTCCCTCATGAGCCCTTGATAATTTATAGATTGTTATTTTGTCATATCTTGCCCTATCCGATATCTCCCTCCCGCCCCCCTTCTCTGCCGTCCATCTCCCAGGGAGGAGGTCACATGTGGATCCTTGTAATCAGTTCCGCCTTTCCAACCCACTCACCCTCTACTCTCCCAGTATCACCCCTCACAACCCTGGTCCTGAAGGTATTGTCCACCCTGGATTCCCTGTGCCTCCAGCTCCCATATGCACCAGTGTACAACTTCTGCCCTATCCAGTCCTGCAAGGTAGAATCGAATCATGGTAGTTGGGGAGAGGAAACATCCAAGATCTGGGGGAAAGCTGTGTTCTTCATCGGTACTACCTCGCACCCTGACTGACCCATCTCCTCTCCTAAACCCCTCTGTGAGGGGATCTCCAGTGGCCGACAAATGGGCTTTGGGTCTCCACTCTGCACTTCCCCCTTCATTCACTATGGTGTATATATATATATATATATATATATTTTTTTTTTTGCATGATGCCTTATACCTGGTCCCTTTGGCACCTCGTGATCGCACAGGCTGGTGTGCTTCTTCCATGTGGGCTTTGTTGCTTTTAAGACCCCAGACACTATCTCTCTTTTTTTTTAATCTACAAATCTATAAAAACTTATACTTATGGTACATATTATTGCTTTTTTAATTGGCCAGTAGTTTATCGACACTATCTCTTTTGATAGCCGGGCACCATCAGCTTTCTTCACCACATTTACTTGTTCACCCGCTTTGGCTTCAGCAGTTGTGTTGGGAGGGTGAGCATCGTAGAGTGCCAATTTAATAAAAGAAAGTATTCATGCATTGAGGGAGTGCTTGAGTAGAGGCCCAAGGTCCTTCCAGAGTGGGGGGGATCGGGGGGTCGTACAATTCTTATCACAATCCATACATACATCCATTGTGTCAAGAACATATGTACATTTGTTGCCATCATCATTCTCAAAACATTTGCCTTCTACTTGAGCCCTTAATATCTGCTGCTTGTTTTCCCCCTCCCTCCCCACTCCCCCCTACCTCATGAACACTTCATCATTCATATATTATTATTTTTCATCATATATTACACTGTCCAACGTCTCCCCCTGCCTTCTTCCCTGCTGTCCCTCCCCCAGGGAGGAGGCTATACGTAGATTCTTATAATCAGTTTCCCTTTCTACCCCACATTCTCTCCACCCCCCAGGCATCGCCACTCTCACCACTGGTCCTGGAGGAGTCATCTGTGTTTGACAGTCTTTACTGAGAGGTAAAATCTGCTGAAAGTCAACTACTTTGGGGCAGAGTGTTGATTTTCTCAAACCTGGTGGCCTCTTTCTTGACCTGAGTTTTCTGTTTAACAGCTTTTTGTTGGGTTTCTGGTGAAAATCCACACAGCAATTTAGGTCCCCGTTCAACAGTTTCTACTCAAATTCCCCAGTGGCACTGGTTACCTCTTCATGATGCCTGAACGTTCTTGTTGGATGACCAAAAACAGAGCCACCAGAATAATGAGAATGTTCAGCCATTACAAAGGTGGTTGTTTTTTTTTTAACTTTTACCAGCTTTTATTTTAAGCTTAATTTATTCCTGAGTCATAAGTTTTTGTTTCTTCAGTTTCTTCTGCGATAAGGTTTTCTTCTGTGCAACCTCTTCTTCAGGTTTGGGAATAATTTGTTCCTTCTCAGTCCGGCTCGTGTCAGAGTGGCGGGGGAGCTCATGCGTGATTGGGGAGCTGCGAGTCCAGAGGTACAGCTCGGTGTCTTGGAGCACGTGCATGTGCTCAGTGACCAGAGTCCACATTTAAACCCGTCAGTTCAGCTGGACCTTCGGTATTTCTAAGTTTGGGCAGCAAACATTCAGCACTCTTTTTGAGCCACCAAGCGTGGGTCCAATCTCACAGTGTGGCCTGGACATACCTTCTCATGCCATCCTTGTACGATCAGAACAGCGCACACTGCTTCTGCAAAGTGATTTCTTTCAGGTACTTGGCGGTGTTCCAGATATGCACACCCTTGACGGCCTGGGCAGATTCACCGATGCTCTGAAAATGGGCCTGTAGACTTGGCCCTCTTGATTTGCATGATGGAGGGTTTTCTGGGTCAAGTGAGTTGTTGTTGCTGTTGTGAGGTGCCATCGAGTGGGCTCCAACTCAGACTGACCCCGTGCGCAACGGAACTGAGCACTGCACAGTGCCGCACCGCCTCCCAATGATTCCCACGCCTGAGCCCACTCGATGCAGCCATGGGGCCAGTCCGTCTGATCCAGGGCCTCCCTCTTTTCGCCGCCCCTCCACTTTACTAACCGCAAGGTCCTTCTCCAGGGATGGGTCTCTCCTGTCAATACGTCCAAAATAGGTGAGACGAAGCCTTGCCACCCTCACCTCTGTGGAGCTCTCGGGCCTGACTTCTTCCAACACAGATCTGTTTGTCCTTTCAGCAGACCATGGTGTTTTCTCCTCCAGCATCACAATTTAAATGCATTGACTCTTCCACGTCTTCCTTTCAGTGTTCAACTTTTTTAAAAAAATCATTTTATTGGGGGCTCGTACAACTCTTATCACCGTCCATCCATCCATCCATTGTGTCAAACACATTTGTACATTTGTTGCCATCATCATTCTCAAAACATATGCTTTCTACTTGAGCCTTTGGTATCAGCTCCTCATTTTTCACCCTCCCTCCTTCACGAACCCAGGATAATTTATATATATATATATTTTTTCATTTCTTAAGCTGTTCAATGTCTCCTTTCACCCACTTTTCTGTTGTCCATCCCCCAGGGAGGGCGTTATATGTAGATCATTGTGATCAGTTCCCCCTTTCCACCCCAACTTCCCCTTCCTCTTTTGGTATCACTACTCTCATTATTGGTCTTGAGGGGTCTATCTGTCCTGGATTCCCTGTGTTTCCAGCTCTTATCTGTACCAGTGTACATCCTCTGCTCAAGCCGGATTTGTAAGGTAGAATTGGGACCATGATAGTGGGGGAGAGGTGACACTAAAGAACTAGAGGAAAGTTGTATGTTCCATCAGTGCTTTACTGCACCCTGTCTGGCTCGTCTCCTCCCCACAATCTTTCTGTAAGGGGTGGCCAGTGGCCTACAGATGGGCTTTGGGTATCCACTTTGCACTTCCCACCTCAGTCACTATGATATGATTTTTTTGTTCTTTGATGTCTAATACCTGATCCTATCAACACCTCATGATCACACAGGCTGCTGTGCTTCTTCCATGTGGGCTTTGTTGCTTTTTAGCTAGATGACCACTTGTTTATCTTCAAGCCTTTAAGACCCCAGATGCTATATCTTTTGATAGCTGGGCACCATCAGCTTTCTTCACCACATTTGTTTATGCACCTATTTTGTCTTCAGCGATTATGTCAGGGAGGTGAGCAACATGGAATGCCAGTTTAATAGAACAAAGTGTTCTTGCATTGAGTGAGTATTTGAGTAGGGACCCAATGTCCATCTGCTACCTTAATACTAAACCTCTAAATATATGCACATAGATGTATTTCTCCATTGTCATATATAAATATATTTACATATATACATGTCTGTATTTAGACCTCTATAAATGCTATTTGCCTCCTAGTTCTTTCCTCCATTTCCTTTTACTTTCCTTTTGTTCCACTATCATGTTCCGCCTTCACTTAGGTTTCAGTATTTCCTCTCGGTTACATTGCCCTTGATCAAGCCCTACCAGACCTGCATTTGATGTAATGGAGAATACCATGGCTTGGGTCAGGTGCACCTTAGTCCTCAAAGTAACATCCTTGCTCTTCAACACTCTAAAGAGGTCTTGTGCAGCAGATTTACATAATGCAATATTGTCAGAAGAAACCAGCCTCTAATGACCAAAGGGTCCATAGGCACAAATTTTACAGTGATAATATATAAAGATTATAGTAAAGTCATAGAAGGTAGGAAAGATGGGAGAATGAATATAATAAAGGAGTCAGACACATTTCATAGTAGCATGCTCACCTCAGCCCCTCTTGGTGGCCCCTGTGGAGGGAGGAGAAGAGAGGGGAGAGAGGAGCATCTTTACTATCTTGAGCCAGAAGACATGCATGCTCCATAGTTACATACATCACAAGGTGGGTGGTAACTGTAGTAACTACAGTAAGGGTTCTCACAGGTGAGGAAATTTAATACCAGCATTGGGGGAAGGAATGAGGGGGGTGCTGGGTGATAGAGCCAGAGGAGACAGCAAAAGGATGTCTGCTTCTATAGGAACATAAAATTAACCATGTGCTCACTTTAAGGCAGTCTATGGAATAGACTATGGGATAGTCTATGGAAACGTTATTTAAAGCAGGATAATGTACTTGGACTTTATCTCTAATTTAACAATGTGGTGGCTTTCCTACCATGGAATACTATCTTTCCAGATTCCCTCTGTTCTAAGTTAGGGACTATAGTCCTAGTCATCTTGTCCTCAGAGTTAGTTTCCTACACAATCTCTCTTTTTATCTCTTGATGCTTGTTTCCATGAGCATTGATTGTGGATCCAAGTAAAACAAAATCCTCGACAACTTCCATATTTTCTCCATTGATCATGATGTTCCCTATTGGTGCAGTTGTACAGAGGATTTGGGTCTTCTCTACATTGAGTTGTAATCCACACTGAAGACTAGGATCCTTTATCTCTCCATCAGCAAGTGCTTCAGTTCCTCCTCACTTTCAGCAAGCATGGTTGTGTCATCTGCATAACACAGGTGGTTAATGAGCTTCCTGGTGGTGAGCAGTTCTTCATGGAGTCCAGCTTCCCTGCTGATTTCCTAAGCACAGATTGAACAGTATTGTGAGAGGACACAACCCTGACGCACACCTTCCTGAATTTAAACCATGCTGTGTCCTCTTGTTCTGTTTGCACAACTGCCTCTTGATCCACCTACAAGTTGCCAAGGAGCACAATGAAGTGCTCTGGAATTCCCATTCTTCTCAAGGTGATCTGGACTTTATTATGGTCCGTAGGGTCATATGCCTTTCATAGTTTATGAAACACAGGTAAACATCTTTCTGGTATTCCCTGGTTTGAACCCAAATCCATCTGACCTCAGCAGAGATATTCCTTGCTTCTCATCCTCTTCTGAATCCGGCCTGAACTTCTGGCTGCTCCCTGTCAATGTGCTGCTGCAACCATTGTTGATCTTAAGCAAAATCTCACTTGTGTGAAATAGTAACGATTCTATAGTTTGAGCTCTCATTGCCGTTCTTGGAATAGGTACAAACAGGTATCATCCAGTCCGTAGGTCAAGTAGCTGTCTTCCAAATTTCCTGGCCCGCAGGAGTGAGTGCTTCTGTTAGGTTTCTCTCTCCGGCCTAAATTCCAACCTCAGTCCTTGGCTCCACGCGAGAAAGATTTCACGCCGAAGCCAGGCTTGTGATCCAAGTGAATTTAATGAGAGTTAAAAGAAGCTTCAGGTTTTACGCGGCACCCATAGGATTCCTCTGACCATGCGGCCTGGCAGAGACTGCCCCAGGTCATGCAAGGATCTCCTCCCAAGAAGAAGACCAGACCACCCAAGCAAGACAATACAAGACCCTCCTCGCCCTCTCGGTCCCTGCCTTTTCAAGGGTTCCCGGGGGAAGCGTGGTGAACGACCCCAGGTTAATCCCATTGGCTGAATTGCAGTCACCTGGCCCAGGTGGGCTGCTCCAGGTGTAATGCCCATCTCCACCCACTGGCGGGAAAATCCAGCTTTGTCCTTTGCTGGCTCTCCTGGGCATGCGTAAATGGACTTCCCAATTCCCTAGGCTAAGCTACCTAACATTTCCAGTGCTTTCTGAAACATGGCAAGGGGCATCCCATCAATTCCTGGAGCCTTGTTTTTGGTTCATGCATTCAGCATAATTTTAACTTCTTCCTTCAGCACCATTGGCTCTTGGTCCTATGCTCCCTCCTGAAATGGCGGACTGTCCCCCAGAGAACCATTTTGGCTTATCACCTCAGGCCACTAAGAAAAGATGCCATACTCTAGTTTTGATGCCCCCTTAACATCTCTTTCTTTTAAAAGTAATAGTTGACCCATTGGGTGCACATAGATGATTTTTTTTTTAATGAACATAGTTCTCATGGCTGACAATCGTTTGTGAGCCAATCTGTTCATGAGCTAACAGGTGACCTCAGGTGTTAATTTCAGGAATCTGCTAGTCTCAACCAGTCCAATAGGTCTGGAATTTTTAAGGATTTGAAGTTTTGTTTTATATTTCTCCTTCCAGTCTAATCAGGACCCAGCTGTGGTTCACAGAGCCGGCTAGTTCTGAAGACCTTGGTTCTCCTCTGAGTCTTTGCTTTCCATCACTGCCCTGCCACTGCCTCCTCCTCCTTCTTTGATATTTTATTGTTTATAGGTGAAAGTGCACACAACACACTAGGTTCCCTTTAGCAATCTTTACACAAATTGTTCCAAACCCATAGTTATATTTGTTTCCTATGTGTCAGCATGATTGTAATTTATGCTCTCTTCTGTTTCCATTGATCTAGCCTCCCTTCCCACCTGGGGGGGAGGTCAGATGTTTACAGACATCCCTGAAAGCAATCACTGCTGTCTCCCCCACCACAGGGGTGGGCCTGCTCCCTGCTGCTGGGGACAATGGACTATCTCTCCCTGAAGCTTACAACTATTAGTTCCTGTAGGTGGGTTTACACCCTGCTGCTAATGGTTCCTCTGGAGATCCAGCTGCCATCCTGACTCTAGGATCAGCTCATCTTGTCACATGTGTACCCCCAATCCCTCCTCTTCCTATTGCGTGGACACCCCTAGATCACCCCGTCTCACTATGTAACATAGTACACAGCATATGTACTGTGCATATGTCCTGTGACATATGTCTTCACGTGTAATTAGGGGGCTTGCATGTCCCCTGAGAATATAAAAGCCTTGATTACCATTAAAGATTTTCTCTCTCCCTCCACGTGGACCACCAAGCGGGGCTGAGGTGAGCTTGCTACCACGAATCATGTCTGACTCCATTTATTTCAATATTTCTCTTCTATCTCTCATGCTCTCTATAACTTTACTATAATCTTTTCTTATTATCGCTGTACAATTGTGCCTACCAGGCCTGTAATGATGTGTTAGGGGCTGGCTTCCCCTGGCACCCACCCCTTTGCTTTCTTGCCTTCGTTTTTACATCAAGGGTGACCTGCTTGGTCTCATACTGTTCATTATCTGAGGACCACGTTTCTCACGGGTGATGCTGCTTACTTTGTACGTCGATCTGTTAGACTGAAGGACCCACATGTTTAAACGTTGATCTTAGAATGACAGTCTCTGGGGATCCTCGATTATCTTTCAGTCCAATAGGTCTGGCCTGCTTGAAGAATTTGAGGTTTTTTCCTCTGCATTTTTCTATCATTCCATTCAGAACCTTCTACTGTGTTGCTGGCCAGAAGAGGCAGGGATGGTAGCCAGACACCATGCAGTCCTGCTGGTCTCCGGTTTGAAGAGGTTATAGTTAACGTGGACTTTGGACCAGAAGAACTAGATGGGGTCTGGCTACCATTATTGACTGTTCCGAACAGCAACACTCTAGAAGATCCCGGTTGGAAGGGTGGTAGAGTGGGTTATGTGTTGGTTGGGTTGCTAACCACAAGGTCATCAGTTCAAAACCCGCAGTCTCTCCATAGATGAAAGAGAAGGCTTTCTTACTCCTGCAAAGAGTTACAGTCTTGTAACTGTTAGGTATCTTGGGTGAGGAATGCCTTGGTCCTTGGCTTCGTAAGAGAAAGAAAGAATTCACTCTGAAGCCTGGTTTGTGACCCAAGTGAGTTTTATGAAGGCTAGAAGCAGTTTCAGGTTTTACACAGGCCCTCTCAGGGCGCTTCACACCCATACGTGGAGTCCTGAGGCCGGAGATCGCCCCATGACCAGCACCAAGGAGCAGCCTGAGAAAAGAGGGGGGCTGCAGGCTCTGGATTCTGGCTTTTTCAGGCCCTCCATGGGAGGCCTGGTTGAAGGTACTGGTTGACTCCATTGGCTGAATTAAGTTCACCTGGTCCAGATTGGGGCCCACCCAGGTGTACAGCCCACTTAGGTGTGCCACTCCTTCCTGGCTTGGTACCTGAATCTCCGAGCATGCCCAGTGGACACCCTGATCCCTGTTCTACCTAACATGTCCCCCTGAAGAGGTGTGGCCCTACATCCTGAGGGCGCTGGGCGAGTACATCTCCAGCTGTTTCCTGCTGGTAAAAGGGGCAGAGTGGGTGTACACCCTTCCTGCTCTGTGGGAAGGGGCTGTGCACTCAGGGCCCCGACGGATGAGGTTGGGATAATCCAGGAGCTGGCAGTCCAGAAGTGGACACACTTGGTTCAGAGACCTCGGTAACCTGAGAACTTCTGTGAGGGAAAGCAGCCCCTAACATATCATCACTCGTCTGGTAGGCACAATTGTACAAGCGATAATAAGTAAAGATTATAGTAAATTCATAGATAGCATGAGAGATTGAAATAATGGAGTCAGACACATTTCATAGTAGCATGCTCACCTCAGCCTCACTTGGTGGTCCACGTGGAGAGAGAAAGAGAGAGAGAAGAGAGATTGCTAACCAAGGCTTTTATATTCTCTGGGGATGTGCAAACCCCTAATTACAGGTGAAGACATACGTTACAGGAAAGGGTTGTGCTACAGGTAATACAGTAATGGGAGGGGGTGATCTAGGGGTTCATACCTTATTGGAAGAGGAGAGAATAAGGGTATACATGTGACAAGATGGGCAGATCCTAGATTCATGATGGCAGCCTAACTTCGGATGTTACTGAGCAGGTTTGACCTGTTCTCTGGCTCACTATAGAAACCATTATCACTAGGGTGTAAACCTCATCTACAGGACCAGACTGATGGCTGCAAGCCTTTAGGGAGAAGTAGCCCATTGTCCATAACAGCAGGGAGTGGGACCTACTTGTGATGGGACCAGACAGTAGTCTGGCAGCTGACTGCCTTCAGGGAGGTGACTTGACAATCATTTACCATTAGCTACAAGCAGTGTCCTAAGTCTAACATATATTTGGGAGGGGACAACTTGGGAGAAATCTTTCTATTTCCCACAAACTTCTAGAAGAAATGAACAGGTGGAAAGTTTAGGTGAGACAGGGTTAAGGTTGTGGGATGTCCTGGGGTGGCAGAGGTACACCCCACAACAGCTCTCAGGGGTGCTTCTCTGTATGCTCTGATTCTGAGGGTTCTGGGCGCAACAGCTTCCCAGGTGACACCTGTGAATGGTGCCCAGGGTCCAGGGAAGACAGGATAGGCAGCCAAGTGTCTAGGGGGACATCCACTGACCTTGCTGTCACACTGATTGTCACCTGAGGTTTCGGACCTGCTACAGCTCTCCTTCTGCTTCACTGGCCAGGCTAATCTTTAATCAACAGCTGCTCATTGGCCTGTGGGTGCCCTCCCTCTTGGCCATCTGCCATAGGACAAGGGACACCACACTGGTGGCCATCTTGCTTGCCGGGTGGCACAGCCCTTGGGCGGGCCTATTCCAGCTAGGACAGTTCCGTGGCCAGTGGCCCGGTTCCTGGCACACATAGCACTTGGCATTTTGGTCATGAGTCTGGGAAACCTGGGAGGCGGTCAACGGGCAATTAGCAAGTATGGCCAGGCACTTGGGCATGCCTGATGTCCTACCATCTCTCCTCCGTAGGTAGCCTGCCCCTCCTGTTCCTTATTGTAAAGGGCACATTAGCACAGCAACCACCTCTTCTAGGGTAGCTCCTTCAGGCTTCTGCACTAACTCTGGAGCTTCTTTCGAATGACCGGCGCAGCCTGCGTGAGGAACTGGTCCTTAAGTAAGACTTGCCCCTCGTAGGAATCTACGTCTACAGCGATCTGATCCCTCAGGGCCTCCTTTAGCCCCTCTAAGAAACTCATGGGGGGGGTTCCTCGGGTCCCTGGGGAATTGCTTTCACTTTGGCATGATTAATGGCCTTTTGCCCACCTGACTTCAGTCCACTCGTGATACGCACCAGAAAAATGTTCCCATGCCCACTCGTCCTTGGGGTCATTATGATCCCAAGCAGGGTCAATAAAAGGCACAGATGTTTCCCCTACTGGGCACTTGTCATTGATCACATGAATCTCCTCTGCAAACTTCCTAGCACCTTTGAGCACTCATTCTTTCTCAAAGTCCATCTTGGTCTGTCCCAGTATGACCATTGCATCCTTCCAGGTTAAGTTACAGGCTAGGGTAAGGTGCTGGAAACTTTCTGTGTACTCTCGGGTTTGTCAGGGTAACTGCCCAGCCCACTTGTCATTTGCTTGAGTTCAATCAGAGTGAAAGGCTTGTAGACTGCCTGGGAACTAAGCTCCCCGCTGTCTCTACAGAGGGTAGTCAGGTTCAGGACTAGCTTCTGGATCTCTAAGGGCAGGCCTCCTCAAACCATGTAGCTCAGGGAACCGTTAGGGAAATTGGGATCTTTGGCTGGACACATGTTCCAGCGCAGCTGCATCAGGAGCTGTCCCGAAAAGTGCTGAAGGCAGTATTGCTGAAAGGCGAGAGTTAACAGTGACTCGGGCTTGGCCTACCGGCTGGTAGGGGGAAAAAGAACAACCCAAACTGGCTAAAGCAGCTTGTTTGTAAAACCAGGAGAAAGGTGAAGGGAAGGGAAGGGGGAAGGGAAGCGTCAAGCCTCTGGGACCAGGCAGGGCTAACTCCCGGGCCCCAAGCAGCCAGCCCCTAGCCCCACCCCCACCCCCAATGTGTTTGGAGCAGCGGTGGCCAGGGTCACATGCTCCGTTGCCTCGCAGCCAAAATGGCGGGCACTGGGTGGCACTATTTTGTTGGGGAAAGGAGAGTCACATGGTTGGGAAATGGCGGCTGCTTCTTTGGGCCTAGTCAAGAGTCAGCAGGGGGCCAGCCACCAGAGCCAGTGTCCTGCAGAGACCAGCAGGGCTGATGCATGCACGCCCAGCCATCCATCCAGCTGGCCGGAACACAAAGCAGGCCACTGAAACTCACAAAGGCTGTGGGCATCAAAATTACCCAATTCTGCAGGCAACAGCATTCCTATCCCATGCCAGGAATCGGAGCTGAGGAAAGCCTGCGAGCTCCCGGAAACACAGAAAGGCAGAAGCAGAGCCCCATAGACCAATAAGGAGAATCGATGAGAAGACAGACACACAGGGATGGGGCCACCACAATACAGTACACCCAGCCCCAAAGAGCCGGCTCTGGGACCATCCGCGGAGGTATTTTAGCGGGAAAAGTTCAGCCTGGCTTCCTTTCCAGCTACGTGCCATTTCCCAAGGGTGGTGAGGGGAAAAATATCCAGAAGGTGCCTGAAAACCAATGAGACCAGGATGTGGGGGCCTGCTCCAGGAAAATATCTGCAGCCAGCTTACCGAGTCATGGAACCAGAATATGTTAGGTTTCTCAAGTAAGAAATGCATTGGTCCTTGGCTTCAAGCAAGAAAAAATTCACTCCAGGGCCTGGTTTGTGACCCAAGTGAGTCTTATAAAGGCTGGAAACAGTTTCAGGTTTTACACAGGCCCCCTCAGGGCACTCCACACCCATACGTGGTGTCCTGAGGCAGGAGGAGCTTGCTGCAAGACCCACCCCCCTCCAGGAGAAGCTGCTTGAGAAAAGAAGGGGGCTGTGGGCTGCAGATTCTGGCTTTTTCAGCCCCTCCGCTGGGAGGTGTGGTCAACAGTACGGGTTGACTCCACTGACTGAAGCTCACCTGGCCGAGATTGGGGCCCACCCAGGTGTACTGCCCACCTACGTACATCACCCCTTCCTGGCTAGGAGCCCAAATCTTTGAGCATGCCCAGTGGACACCCTGTTCTGGCTACCTAACAGAACTCCTACTTAACTCTAGCCCCAATTTAAGAACACTTAGTTCAGCTAACATGGCCCTGCTCCATACTCATCTTCATGAAAGGATCACTGAAGGTACGGGTGATACAGCAAAGTGTGGTGAAGAAATTAGATGGTGCCTGGCTATCAATTCAATTGGAATAGTGTCTGGAGTCTTAAAGGCTTGTATTCAGACAAGTAGCCATCTAAGCGAGGAGTCAGCTAAGTCTACACTAAAGAAGCACATCAGTTTGTGTGAGCCAAAGATAACGATTAAAAAATTAGAATATGGCGAAGGGAAAAGTATCAGAGCTAAAATTATGAACACCCAATTTGTAGAAGGCTATGGAGAACAGTGGGAACCCCAAGTCCACCTGCAGCGTGGATGAGCCGCTGGCAGATCCACTCTGACCATGGACAAGAGTCTTGAACAGCCATGCTGACAGGCAGAGACCATCGTAACCTTGAGTATGCTGACTCAATATTGGCCAGATGACACTCTACAGACCCAACCTGAGTAGGTTCTATGTGCAAATATGTCTTACGTGCTCCATGGCAGAAATTTTCCCCCTGGCTTTTAGAATATTGATGAGGGTCTTTTCTTTCTTACTCATCATCTGTGTTTTGGTCTTTATATTATTATCATTTCATCCTTACCACCTTATTTCAAATTTGGCTCTTGTTCTTTCTGTTGGGTTTCCCAGTTTGTGACCCACAGGAGGAGTGGATGCATAGTGATAATAACTGATACACAGCGGTTGATAGGGGATGCAGGGATGGGAGCAGGTGATAGGGAGGGAAGGGAAATTTCAGGAGTGGGAAATGAAGATGGGAGTGGAGAGGGAGTACTAGAACTGACTGTGATTGTACAACTTATTTAAAAGGAATTTAACCGGTGTGTGTGTGTGTGGGGGGGTGTTCTAAAATTGATATGGTAGTGATTGCACAATTCCCCTGGATTTGATTGAAGGATTGAACTATAGAAGTGTAAAGTGTATGCTATATAAATTATGGACCAATAACACTCATGGGGCAGTTCCGCCCTGTCCTGTAGGGTCACTATGAGTCAGCTCAACTCAGTGGCAGTGAGTGTTTGAGTTGATTCTTTCTTCTCCATTTTTCTTTTTGCCACTCTGGACTAACATCAATCCAGGTACTGTAAATGGCTAATTCTAATCCATCCTGAATATTGCAACCTTTCTCAAAGACCACTCACGTTCACATTCTATCAAGCCCAATTCCGACTTTCCTTTCCAGGCGTGCCTCCTTCATGCTTCTGTAGCCTCCTCTGTACCCCCTCTGCATGTTCTCTTCTATTTAAATTCTATCTACCCTTCAAAGCCGGATGCAACCGTCAGCACCTCTCCGGAGCCTTTCCTTTCTCCAGCTCGTAGTGATCAGGTCCTGTGCAGTCCATCAAGGTGTTGGGGGGAGGGGATGGGAAGAATGGTGATAGAGCTGCTTGTTTATACCTGAGGGCAGAATTAGTGTTTCTCATCCTCCTGGACAACTGCACCTGTGCTCATGCACTCATCTGCCACCTTCCCCCGGCTGTAAGGTCTCTGCCAAGCAACCTAACCTCTCCCAGTCTCATTTCCCTCACATGAAAAATAGGGGCCATAACGACTTCATAGAGTCGCTGGGAAGATTAAATGATAATGTATGCAAGGGTCTTTACACGGTGCCTGGCACATAGTCTACATTCAATAAGAGGTACAGATTCTTATAGTTCCTGGCACCCTGCAGTCAAAACATTATTTATGTAACTCTTCTCATTTGCATAGCTAAGTAGTAATTTACATAGACTGATATTTTACTATAGGTGTATCCATTTCCAAAACAGCTCTTTTCCAACTTTCCATTTTTACAAATGACAGCATTGTTCCCAAGCTGCAAGGCTCAAACCTGGGCAATGAGCTCAGCTTTCCCTGCTTGTTGCTGGCCCCAACCCTTTGGCAGGTAACCACAGGCTGTCTCAAACCACTGCATGTCTTAACTTCCCATTGGCCGGTAAGCGATGTGAGAGCAGCAACTCTGACTTGTACTGCCTTGGTATCTAGTCCGCTGGCATCAAGCAGAGAGGCTTAATGCATATTTATTTTGTAGCAGGATGCTAGCAACAAATTAATTTTCAGAGGCAGGTGTGAAGGAGGTACTACAACAATCTGAAACAAGAATAAAATATTTTGTGATTATGTTTTATCCGTCTCTCCTCCCTCCCCCAACCCCGGTCTTTGCCACATCATGAATTTCTCCTGTTCATTCTTTCAGGCCCAGATTAATCTCTCTGAGGCCTACTAGAGTGCTATTTCTTTTCTTCAGTTCATGCTACATATTTAATTACTAGGGTTTTAAACATATTTCAAACAAAAATCAAATGACACAGAAATGTATAAAATGATGTGATTCTTTTTCAGATTCCAACTTCTCAATTGGGAGCCCTCTGGAGGGTCTTCTTCAGATCTATTTCTATAAGGAATTTATGGAGTAAGACCTAGTGGACACGAGTGATTCCAACTCGCAGTGCCCCAAGAGCACAGTCGAAGTAAGCCCATGGGTTTCCAGGGCTGTAAATCCTTAAGGAAGTAGAGGGTCCCTTCTTTCTCCTGCAGCGCAGCTGCTGGAGTCTAACGAACGTTTCCATTAGAAGCGAGTTCTTAAAAAAACTTTTTTACAGTAAAAAGGACGGTCTAGAGCACAGCTCATCAGCTTTACACTCAGTAGGTCCATGTACATTTTGCTTCACCTCCTCCACGGCAATGCCTCACTGATCATCCCTCATCTCACCTTCTCCTGCTGTTTCCTGTTTCATTCCGCCTTCTTTCCTGACCTCCTGCCGAACTTTGTCCTTGGGCAAAGGAAGCCCTTCTGATCTTAAGTGCGTGATGTTTCTATCGCAGGGGTGAGTTCCATTCCAGATCTGAAGGGTAAGAGTCACAGTCTTGGGGGATCACCTGTCTCTACTGGACCAGTCATCCTGGTCTTGCTTATGATTTTGAGTTTTGTTCCACATTTTTCTCCCACTCTATCCAGGACCTTCTCTTGTGATTCTCTTCAGACCAGTTGTTGGTAGGAGTAGGGTTCCTTTCTAGTTCTTCTGGCCTCAAGGTCATGGAGACTGATCTTGCATGATCCATTTCGCAGTGAGAGGTAGGAGACAGAGCCCACAGGCAGAGTGGGCCAAGAGGTCACGGCCCATATCAGAGCAGTTGCAACAGCAGCGGAGTTCTTAGCAATTGTACTGCCAGGGCTGTTCACATTAAGACAGTAACTCTCCAAAAACAAACAAACAAGGTAGTAACTCTAATGAGGTAAACTGATAAGACAGCCAGTTATGGATTCAAGCATTCCAATGATCATGAATATGTCACAAAACCAGGCAACATTTCATTCTGTTATTCGTAAGGTTGCTATGCGTCACAGTTGACTTGACAGAAACTAACAAGATACTGTAAGAAAAGAATGTTTCAAAAGTAATTGCCTTTTACATTTTTTCTGGGTGGAGGGACTAAGATGAATTTAAGCTGTGAAACAAATGTTCTGTAGCATTTTTATACCTCTATTAGCGAGCATGTATCCCACGAACTTCCACATTAGGGCCATTCTTCCTCTATTCTCAATGTGGTAACCGCTTCCATGTGTCCAGGGGCTCTTGGTCTGTTGAACCAACCAGAAAGCAGAGTTTGTTTGGAAAGGGGAAAAAAAGCACCTGGTGTCAATGGGAATAGGTATCAGAAAATAAAAACATGCCAATCAACTCGATGTGAAGAAGCCTAGACAAAATGGAGACCCAAAACCCCCCTGTAAGCGAGATGGACAGTCCCTCACAGAGGGCCATACGGGAGGGAAGACACATCCAGGGTGCGGTATAGCACTGATGCCACACATAACTATCCTCTAGCTCTTTACATTTTCTTTGCCTTACTATTATGGTCCCAGTTTTACATCATTTAGCTTGTTAGACCTGCCGATATTCATTCGTACAAGGTTGATGTATGAAATCCAAGAGAGATAACCCATCAGAAATACTAATGGGAGCCACAAGCAATACCCTCCCCTTGGGTGGGTCAGGCAAATGTTTGAGAACGATGGTGGCAACAAATGCACATATGTTCTTGACACAATGGATGGATGGATTGTGATAAGAATCATATGAGCCCCCAATAAAATGATTAAAAGACATAGTAATGGGAGCAACGATTCCCCAGAGGTACATGAAGAGTGCTGGAGAGGGAGAAGGGGGACCTGGTAGCAAAGATGACTGTCTAACCCCACTGGAGGGGAATGAATAACAGAACTGTAGGGGAATGAATACAGTGGATGGTGTAAGATATGGCAAAATAATAATAACTGTAAGAATAAGGGTTCCCCCACAAAAAAGAATAAGGGTTCCTTGGGGGTGGGGTGGGGGAGGGAGGGGATAAAGGGGAGCTGATATCAAAGAGTTCAAGAAGAAAGGAAGTGATGGTGACAATAAATGTATAGTCATGCTTGATCTAATTGAATTATGGATAGTTATAATATCTGTAAGAGCTCCCAGGCTTGAAGGTGTGAACAAGCGGCCATCTAGCTCAGAAGCAAAAAAGCCCACATGGAAGAAGCACACCGGCTAGTGCGATCACAAGGTGCCAAAGGGACCAGGTATAAAGGCATCATGCAAAAAAAAAAAGATATATGTGTGTATATGTATATATATGTATGTGTGTATGTGTATGTATATATGTATATGTATGTGTGTATATATGTATATATATACCATATTGAATGAAGGGGGAAGTGCAGAGTGGAGACCCAAGGTCCAAGTGTCGGCCACTGGAGATCCCCTCATAGAGGGGTTTAGGAGAGGAGATGGGTTAATTAGGGTGCGAGGTAGTACCGATGAAGAACACAGCTTTCCCCCAGATCCTGGATGCTTCTTCCCCCCAACTACCATGATCCGAATTCTACCTTGCAGGGCTGGATAGGGCAGAGGTTGTACACTGGTACATATGAGGGCTGGAGGCACAGGGAATCCAGGGTGGACGATACCTTCAGGACCAAGGGTGTGAGGGGCGATGCTGGGAGTGTAGGGTGAGTGGGTTGGAAAGGGGGAACTGATTACAAGGATCCACATGTGACCTCCTCCCTGGGAGAGGGACAGCAGAGAAGGAGGGAAAGGGAGACTCCAGATAGGGCAAGATAAGACAAAATAACGATGTATAAATTACCAAGGGCACATGAGGGAAGGGGGAGCGGGGAGGGAGGGGGAAAAAAAAGAGGACCTGATGCAAAAGGCTTAAGTGGAGAGCAAATGCTTTGAGAATGATTGGGGCAGGGAATGTATGGATGTGCTTTATACAATTGATGTATGTATATGTATGGATTGTGGTAAGAGTTGTATGAGTCCCTAATAAAATGCAAAAAAAGAAAAGAGGAGAAAAAAAAGAAAATGATCAGGGCAAAGAATGTACAGATGTGCTTTATACAATTGATGTATGTATATGTATGGACTGTGATAAGAGTTGTATGAGCCCCTAATAAATTGTTTTTAAAAAAGTGATATTAGGAAGGGAAGGGTGGGGGAGAAAAGGGGAATGGATCACAATAATCTTGACGTATGGCCCTCCTCCCAGGGGGATGGACAGCAGAAAAGTGGGCGAAAGGAGACAGCGGTCGGTGTAAGACATGGAAAAAATAATAATTTCTAAATTATCAAGGGGACATGGGGAAGGGAAGAAAAATAAGTAATGAGGAGCTGATAGCAAGGGCTCAAGTAGAAAGAACACTTTTTTGGAAAAGATGATGATAACATATGTACAGATGTGTTTGACACAATGGATGGATGTATGGATTGTGATAAGAACTGCAAGAGCCCCTGATAAAATAAAAATGTTAAAAGTTATTTTAACAAGAAAGAAAAGCACCTGACACAGCAGGTGGGGACTCAACTCAAGGGAGTTGCTGTGGAATGAACTGTGCCTAGGGGCTTTTATCAGGTGTGGGGTACTTGGCCTGTGCGTCTCAGGGTTATGAACAGACCCATCCTGGGTCTGGTCCTGTCTCTCAGGTCCAATCATAAACCTGGCCACGCTCTCCCCAAGACTGGGTCTTCCCTGGGTATGGACGGGAAAGTAAGCATGAAATGTTCAGCAAAAACCCTTGGGCTTGATGACTTTCGAGTTTAGAAACAGCCTAGGGGTCTGATGCCTGTAGGGTTAAGATTAGATTGTCCTAGGCTGCTGATGTCCCCCTGCCAGAGATGCTGCACCCCCAACGCTTGCCACCGCCAGACCTCTTTCCCTACTCTGCCTGCGGGCTCTGTCTCCTAGCTCTCATTAATGCCCAACATAGTGCTTTATACATAGAAAGCACGCAGTAAATGTGTAACAAGAAATAACAACTTTCATGTCCTAACCTTTAATGACTTTAATTTATTTTTTAATAATAAATTCAAATGTATTTTGAAAATGAGAGTCTCAGCAGGAAACTGAATCCCACTCAGAGAGTTCAAGAAATTTTAAAGATGGGACTATTCAAGAGGTATGTGCAAATTAAGGGAACTGTGATTATTAACATAAAGGAGATCCCCAACATGTGGAGATAATTCACATCCCCACTTTCCCATTTCTCGGTCTCTGACCCCAGCCACTCACATGGTGTTCACTGTCTGTGGCCCTAAGCACACTGTTTTAGGATAAGAAAGAGGCTGCATCTCAATGGTCATTTAAAGAGAACATTAAGTCCCTAATAAAATGTAAAAAAAGAAAAGAGGAGAAAAAAATGATTAGGGCAAAGACCGTACAGATGTGCTTTATACAATTGATGTATGTATATGTATGAACTGTGATAAGAATTGTATGAGCCCCTAATAAATTGTTAAAATTTAAAAAAAACACAAAAAAATAATAAAATCTGTGGTACATAAAAAAAAATAAATAAAGAGAACATTAAGTCTTAAAACAGACAAAGGCAACACAAAGACACAGACACATCATCCTGAGGAGGCACAAGATCAAAATGGTGTTCAAGGTTTTGCTGAGATAACAAGCTTTAAAAAGGGCAGGGGGGCAGCGGGGACAAAGGAAACTCACGAAAGCATGATTGGTGGCAGAGCAATACATCACAGTTACAGATGGGACTGCAGAAGCAGGAACAGGGACCATGATTGGGAAACATACAGTGTTCCTTAAACTTGCTCTAGGGCTCTCCCACTGACCAAGGCAGTCAAGGTGAGATTGGTAGGACATGACTCATGACTGTGGGACCCCCTGTCTTGTCCCCAGTATGGTGACTTCTATCAAGGACACACTCAGGCAAGTCCTGAAGAGAGACTGCCCCTCCCTGGGCTGGCTGGAGAGGAGCAGAGGTAATCGACTTTCTAATGCACTGGGCCTGAAGGCAAGATCTAATGCACTGGGCCTCTTCAGCTGAAGATCAGAAAGCATTCTTTGGAGGCTTAATCTATGTGGGGAGTCTGCCAATAGAATTTGGGGGTCACTGCCATCTTTATAGCCTTTTGCAAACTGCTCAGAATTTAAGCTCTAGTGTAACACCCAGTGTTTGGTCTTTACAAGCTGACTGCCGAGCCCTCTTCCGGCCACTAGCCACCAAGGCTGGAGTCTTCACAAGTTAGGACGGCATCATCCCCAACTGCCAAACGGGCAGATGCCAAGTCCTGCTGGCCCTCATGCCTCCAGTGGGTTTGTTAGATCTCTCAGAGGATAGACCTTGGTCCTTGCCTCCTCATGAGAAAGAATTCACGCCGAAGCCTGGTTTGTGATCCAAGTGAGTTTTCTGAGTGTTAGAAGAAGTTTTAGGTTTACACAGGCACCCACAGGGCTCCTCACCAATGTGCAGCCTGCCTGGAAACTGCTAGCAAGTCCACCCGGGCTCCTGCCTTTTCAATTATTCTGTGGGGAGGCGTGGTGGACCCCTGCTCGACCCCATTGGCTGAATTGAATTCACCTGGCCGAGATGGGCCAATCCAGGTGCAGCACCCACCCATGCATACCCAGTGGGAAACCTGAACCTCTGAGCATGTGCAGTGTGCCACTCCCTTGTTTCTGTAGCTCAGACCTCTGGGCATGGTAATGGACGCCCCAGCCTTATGCTACCTAACAGGTTCAATAATTTGCTGCAATACACACACACACACACACACAAATGCATAGATAATGTCTAGGACAAATTTCTCCCTAGGCAATCACTCCCCCAAACCAGTGCTGGTTTCCCTACAAGCATCGTCTTCGGTCCAGAAGCCCCACGGCCGCAGGTCCATGTGAGCAGGGCGTTAAGGCAGTCAATGATTGACTGAGTCACTGATACACAAACGGCTCCCATGAGCCCCCATTTTTCCAGATGTTAGTTTGTCAGATGTAGTCCTTGGGCTCCCACCTCATTTACACACGTGGAAGTGTTACTGGCGGTTTTAGAAAAACAAAGACACTTTGGATCATTTGGAAATTTCAAGGGCTATATTAAGAAAAAACAACAAACAAACAAAAAACCGGGGACAAATGGCCAAATAGCAAATCATTCCTTGCCCCACAGGGACAAACAAGGAAGTTGAGTTAGCTAGAAGCTAGCAATAGCAAGGTGCCAGGGGAAGCCGGCCCTTAACACATCATCACAGGTCCAGTAGACACAACTGTACAGCAATAATAAGTAAAGATTATAATAAAGTTATAGAGAGCATGAGAAATAGAAGAGAAATATTGAAATAAATGGAGTCAGGCACATTTTATGTTAGCATGCTCACCTTAGCCCCACTTGGTGGTCCACGTGGAGAAAGGGAGAGAATCTTTAATGCTAACCAAGGCTTTTATATTCTCTGTGGACATGCAAGCCCCCTAACTACAGGTGAGGACCTACGTCACAGGAAGGGGCTGTGCTATAGGTAATACAGTAATGGGAGGGCATGATCTAGGGGTATCCACGCAATAGGAAGAGGAGGGATTGGGGTACACATGTGGCAAGATGGGCGGATCCTAGATTTAGGATGGCACCCTAACTTTGGATGTCACAGAGCCCTTTTGACTTGATCCCTGGCTCAACTGATAGAGACCATTATTGGAGGGTGTGAACTCCACCCACAGGAACCAAGCTAGTGGTGGCAGGCCTCAGGGAGAAGTAATCCATTGTCCCCAGCAGCAGGGAGTAGGCCCTCCCCTGTGGTGTGGGGATACATCAGTCTGGCTGGGATTGCCTTCAGGGAGGTTGTAAGCATCTGACCTCCCCCCACAGCAGGGAATCCTTATGACCCTACAGGGGCAGTCTTTGGTTCTCTAGAAGAAACAAAAGCAGTGCTGCTGAGTATATCTGCATATGTGCATATGTACAAGGAGAGAGATGTCAAGGAAATGTCCCCATAGTTGGGGAGGCCAACATGTTTCACATCCATGGGTCAGACTTTTCAATGGAGGCTTCTGACTCACCTACAGGGGCCAAGTAATTCAAGATTGGCAAATAGATAGCAGACTGCTGGCTCACAGGCGTCAGACACCAATAAATTCCAAGACCAAGCAGTCCAGCCGGCTGCTGGCTCCATTCTCTAGAAGCAAAGGTCAGAGGCTGGCGAGTTAGATGCAGGAAGTGGAGTGAGCAGAAGGCCAGCAAGCTTTGCCTGCAAGTCCATCTAGGAAGGTACATAAAAAGTATTGCTCCTCTACATTCCAGTCGCTACATGCATGGGTTTATTCCAAATATAATGTCTTTAAGCATAACAAACCCGTGGATGGATACAGACAAGCTCTATCAGTAATGCGCTTTTCTTGGCCTCACTAGGGTACCTTCAAAAAAGGAAACTTTTTAATGCCGTGGGGGAAGTTGGGTTTTTTTTAGGTCAAGGCTAATATCAAATTTTTACCAAAATGCAAATGGACATCATCCCAAATTACAGTGACTCTATGGTACAACAGAATTGTTTCCCAGGGCCCAAGGCAAATGAGAGCAGAGAACGGATAGGGAAAGTACAAAGTCTATTAGTCCTCAACCATATTGTGGTAGGGTAATGTCAGTTCAATTATACTCCCATCTGGAAACTACTTTTTTTTTTCATCTGGAAACTAAATTGTAAAATTTGCCACCACCAGTGTTTTTTATACCATATGGTAGGAAAGTGTGGGAAGGAACATAGTCAATTAACATAAAGCATCCACTGCGGGCACTGACCTGTAGGTGGTCATGAGGCTAAGCTAGTCCTCCTGGCTACCTTTTCCACAGTCTGTTCTATGTTCCCCT
Organism: Tenrec ecaudatus; assembly: GCF_050624435.1. Taxonomy (NCBI): domain Eukaryota; kingdom Metazoa; phylum Chordata; class Mammalia; order Afrosoricida; family Tenrecidae; genus Tenrec; species Tenrec ecaudatus. The sequence goes on from NC_134530.1 coordinate 55,529,659, forward strand.
TGTCCTCTGCCGGCACACTGGCTAGAGGGGATTCTTTCTTTCTTTTTTTGAGGGGATTCTTTTCTTGGTACATGATCTGAAACATCATTTCCACAGGATTCAAGTCTCTAGAAGTCCTGTTTTTATTGGTTTGCTACAGTTTTGCTATAATTGTCCATTGATGATTATTATTAAGGGAGTAGTAAGAGGTACCCTGGTCAACTCATTAGGAACAAGCTGGGTACCTTACTCTGTTAGTAGTGACAACCTAATTTTCATTTAATAATCAGAATCCATAACCCCAACCAAGATCGGAAACCCCATTTCTACCATTGGCTCAATGGCATGAGAAGTTCAAACTGGCCAAGGGGAGATCTCAGCTTCCAGTCCAATGGAACCAATTTCATAGTGTCTGTGCCCATTGGAGTAAGTATCCCTGCCTGGGGCATGGGGCAGTCCCTGCAAAAGCACCTGGTACAGCTCAGTGAACAGGAGCAAGACCCCAGCCACGCAGGCCAGCATAACAATGGCTAGTAAGGACAAAAACCACAACAGTAACAATTGTGAGGATGACCCGGGCCCTGGCAGTGTTTCCTTCTGCTGTATTTAGAAGCTATAACTCAACTGACTCAATAGCACCTAACAACAAGACACAGTTCTTAAAAGTTTGGACTCGGGAGTCAGCCTTTCTTGCTGTTTGCCACCGAGTCACTTCCCACTCAAAACAACCCTCTATGACAGTGTCCCATCGTGTGGCCTAGGAAGCCTCCTGCATCACCATGGCTTCTTAAGACCATAAGAGAGTAGAGAGTAGAGACCTGAGAGTTGGACAGGCCCCTACCCATCTCATTTTCCTGCTTAAAAACCTTCAAGTATTTGATCTATCATTGGCAGAATGTTGCTAGTGCATGACCTTGATGAGACTGTTGGCTGATTGATGCAGTCCCGTGTGAGGTGTGAGCGCCTTCCTTTGGAATGTGCATGGATGTGGATCTCTGCCAGTTGGTTGGCCTTGACAGTCCCTTGATGTCTCATGCTCAATAAAGAGAGCAAGTACTTGCCTTGGGTGGGTGTGTCTTGTCCTGACAGTACCATCCTTACTCAAAATATTTATTTTGAGAGCTCATCTTTGAGAATTGCCACAAAATCACTTTATTATTTTCCCCAAAACTGTTTTACTACTCTGCAATACATCTATTTTTTTTTTAATGCAAAGTCTTTCTCCCTAATTTGATTGCTATCTGATTCACTAAATTTGGCTCTGAGGGATGTTTCCCAAACTTGAGTTCGGCCTCAATAATGAAAATGTGTCACCTGTGCCAACAATCTAAAGAATGGACTGCCCACTGGCTAGAGGGTAGATGCATGCTCACTGGGAGAAGGCCACATACAGGTGGCAAAAAATTATGGGGCCAGAAAGGCACTGGGAGGAGTGTAGGAGCTAAGGCAACAGGTGTGGACACTATTCTATGCCCATTCCTATAAAAACGACAATCTAGGGGATGAACAGATAAACACACAGGCTGTGGGAGAGCTTGACAAGAGGTGTTTGTAATGATTATTATTTACCTGTGCTGCAACTACATCCATGACTCTGGGATAGCATATAGGGCGAAAGTGACAAAAATTTCTTAGACAAGTCCAAACACGCTGAGGGAATGGATCACTGGGCCCGGGGATCACGGCCATAGTGTCAAGGGAGTTCACAGAGCTGTTCTACATCCTACATGGGTGAGTCGCAACTGGGGTCTTAAAAGCTTGTGAGTGGCCATCTAACGACGCACTATTGGCCTCTCTCTGCCAAAGGGAAGAAGAGCAAAGAAAATCAAAGACATTTGAAAACAGGCACTCTGAGGAGCTGATGCAAGGGCTCACGTAGAAAGCAAATGTTTTGAGAATGATGATGGGAACTCATGTATAAATGTGCTTGACAAGATGTATGTATGTATGTATATATGTATGTGTGTATGTATGTATGTATTGTGATAAGAGTTGAAGGAGCCCCCAATAAGATGATTTTTTAAAAAGCTGTATGAGCTCCCAATAAAATCATTAAAAATAATAATAGAGGGAGAGTGGGTTGGAAAGAGGGAACCGATTACAAGGATCTACATGTGACCTCCTCCCTGGGGGACGGACAACAGAAAAGGGGGTGAAGGGAGATGCCGGATAGGGCAAGATATGACAAAATAATAATTTATAAATTATCAAAGGCTCATGAGGGGGGGGTAGTGGGGAGGGAGGGGAACAAGAAGACTTGATGCAAAGGGCTTAAGTGGAGAGCAAATGCTTTGAAAATGATGAGGGCAATGAATGTACGGATGTGATTTATACAATTGATGTATGTATGGATTGTGATAAGAGTTGTATGAGTCCCTAATAAAATGTTAAAAAAAAAGAGAGCTGTAAGAGCCCCCAATAAAATTTTTTAATTGCCATTAAAAAATAATAATAATAAAACTTAAACTCAAGAGCCCAAGTGGAAAGTAAATGTTTTGAGAATGATGAGGGCAGTGAATGTATAAGTGTGCTTTACACAATTGACATATGGATTGTGATAAGAGTTGTAAGAGCCCCCAATAAAATGATTAAAAAAAAACAAAACTTGGGCCAGACCAAATCCAGGGGTACATATGGTAGCCAACTAAAATGGGGGTGGAGGGAGGAAAGGGGAAAGGAAAAAAAAGCTGTGTGATGGGGGAATAGGGCACTGACCCCCCCAAAGGGAGGGTATTGCTTCTGTCTCCACAGGGAAAGAGAGACCAGATATAAAGCCAGTGCCAGACGAATGCAGTGTGCCGGCAAGGAGTGGGGAGCCAGTGGAGGGGCCTGAGGGCTCAGCCCCCATACCAGTTACGTGGACAACTGCCCCTCACCCCAGAAGAATTTACTTGAGAGGACAGCACTGAAGCTGCAGCTAGAGGAGAGGGGCATGCTCGATCAGAGCAAATGGGAGCAAAGAAGGGGGAGGAAGAGAGAGTGGAGCACATCCTGGCCCATCAGGCCTGAAGGACGATATCCCCGCTCTGAACAGCCAATGGGCAGAGTGGGCAATATGGCTGATCCCACTATGAGACACACCATCCCTTGATGGCCCAGGGCCCTAAGGGAGACAACACTGGAGACTCAGGGCCAGGACTTGCCCAGACGACTGACCCTGTGACACTGAGGTAAACCCCTAAAAGCGGCGACAGAGCAACCGTGGGAGCAGAGCAGGGAGCCCCTGAGGGAGTACAAAGGACACTCTGGGGACAAAGCATGATACCCCATTGGACCTGACTGAAGGACATGCCTAGAGATCAAAAATCAGACCTTGATCTATTTACAGGTTTTTCTTTCTTTAAAAATATTTTTCTTTTAATTACTTTATTTTTCTATGGGTAATTGGTTTCCTTTTTTATTGTCATAGCTGTGTTCTCACTCATCGCCTATCTTGCTATGACTTGATTTTTGGTGCATATTATTGTCTCTACAGATCTATCTAGATAAGATGGACTGGATGAGTAGTCTGGAGGAAAAAACAACAGGACCAATGGTTCCAGGGGGACACGGGAGAGGGGGGGGAGGGGGCAAGGAGGTGGTGCTGACCAACCCAGGGACAGGGGAGCAGTAAGTGATCCAAAATCAGTAGCAAGGAGGGTGTGAGTGGCCTGGTAGAGATTCAGCAAGGGCAAGGTAACTGAGAGAAAATACGGAAACCCAAATGAAGGCTCAGCACGATAGTGGGACAAGAGGAAAGTAAAAGGAAATAGAGGAAAGAACTAGGTGACAAAGGGTATTTATAGAGGTCCAAAAACTGGAATGTACCTATGTAAATATATTTATGAGTGTAGGGAAACAGATCTATGTGCATATATTTATAGGTTTAGTACTAAGGCAGCAGATGTACATTGCGACTCCACTCAAGCACTTACTCAATGCAAGAACACTTTGTTCTATTAAATTGGCATTCCAGGATGCACACCTTCCCAGAAGAAAAATGTGTGTATAAGCAAATGTGGTGAAGAAAGCTAATGGTGTCTGGCTATCAAAAGATATACCATCTGGGGTCTTAAAGGTTTGAAGATAAACAAGCGGCCATCTAGCTGAGAAGCATCAAAGCCCACATGGAAGAAGCACACCAGCCTGTCTGACCACAAGGTGCAGAAGAGACCAGTTATCAGACATCAAAGAACTAAAAATCATATCAATGGGTATCCACCTCCCTGATACGATCAATGAAGACAAACATGTACATAAGCAAATGTGGTGAAGAAAGCTGATGGTGCCCAGCTATCAAAAGATATAGTGCCTAGGGTCTTAAAGGCTTAAAGATAAACAAGTGGCCATCTAGCTCAGAAGCAACAAAGCCCACATGGAAGAAACACACCAGCCTGTGTGACCACGAGCTGTCGAAGGGATCAGGTATCAAGCATCAAGGAACAAAAAATCATATCATTGAAAATGTGGGTGAGTGCAGAGTGGAGACTCAAAGCCCAATGGTAGCCAACCGGACACCCTTTACTGAAGGGTTATGGGGAGGAGATGAACCAGGAAGGGTGCAGGGTAGCAACGATGAAACATATAACTTTCCTCTAGTTCCTAAATGCTTCCTCCCCCCACTATCATGATCTCAATTCTACCTTACAAATCTGGCTAGACTAGAGGATGTACATAGGTACAGATAGCAACTGGAAACACAGGGAATCCAGGACAGATGACTCCTTCAGGACCAGTGGTGAGAGTGGCGATGCCTGGAGGGTGGAGGGAATGTGAGGGTAGAAAGGGGGAACTGATTACAAGAGTCTACATATAGCCTCCTCCCCGGGGGAGGGACAGCGGAAAAGAAGCCGGGGGGAGACGATGGACAGTGTAATATATGACAAAAATAATAATAATTTATGCATGAAGAAGGGTTCATGAGGTCGGGAGGAGGGGGAGGGAGGGGGGGAATGAGCAGCAGATATTAAGGGCTCCAGTAGAAGGCAAATGTTTTGAGAATGATGATGGCAACAAATGTACATATGTTCTTGACACAATGGATGGATGGATATATGGATTGTGATAAGAATTGTATGAGCCCCCAATAAAATGATTTGTGGAAGAGAACTCAAAATATATTTGTTGAAGGAGTGAAGCTTCATTATTGCCTAGACCAGGGATCAGCAAACTGTAGCTCTCCAGCTGTATGCGGCTCTTACATGTGGTTTTGAAGTAAAATGGAAAACTTTGGAGGAATATTACTCAGATAATGGAGATTTTGTTTGTAAAACCTTATTTATGGTTCTTGAATAATTTTAAAATTGTTGTGAGGGATAGGATTGGTTCTTCTGTCTCAAAAGTTTACTAGCCCCTGGTCTAGACCAGTGTTTCACAAAATGGGAGAAATATCAGTTATCCCTAGGGGCTGCAAGTGCAGGTACCACACATAATACTAGACCATGGGCTATATAGTACAAAAGTGTTCATTGCCAGAGAAGTGCTGGGTAGAAAGCCTCGACTTTCTCCCACAAAGTAGCTGGTGGTTTCAAACCGCCAACTTTATGGTTCACAGCCCAACATGTAACCATGATGCCACCAGACCGACGGTCTAGAATATATTGTTTAGGTAGGAGTCCCTGGGTGCCAGTAATGGTTAAGGCTTAGAGTACTAACCAAACATTTGGAGTTTCAAAACCTCCCAGAGACACCCCAGAAGTAAGATGCAGCAAAGTGCTTCCGAAAAGTTACAGCCCTGAAAACTGTTGTCCCCACATACATCATGAATTGGAATGAGCCATGTGGCAAATAGCAACATTATATAATTAAATATCTTCCTTCCCCCATCAGATGATCAATTTCTTCCCTCTTTCCTGCCTTCAACCCTAGATCCTGCCTGGGTCCAGTTTTAGTCTCCCTGGGGTCCAATTAAATAAGGTGACCAGATGTTACCATTGGTAAAGCGGAACACCGTTGATAAAGTTCATATCCTGGCAAAATAGCCACATGGCAGCCAAAAACCGCATACCTTAGCTTATCGTACATTCTTTCCAAAAATCGTGACTTTTTAAAAACGCCATGGGATGCGGGAAAATTGTTAAAAATCAGGATTGTCCCACCAAAAGCGGGACGTCTGGTCAGCTAAAATCACTGTTAGGTCAATTCAGACTCAGGGGACCCCACAGGGGTCCGAGTAGAACTATCCTCCAGGGTTTTCAATGGCTGGTTTTTTTCCCCCAAGCAGATCACTTGGGCTTCCTTTCTAGCAAGGCACCTCTGGGGAAACTGAAACCCCCAACCTTGCAGTTACTAGTTGATTGTGTTAATTGTGGACGTCTAAGTGTCTCCAAATTGAATATGACCTTTCTCTGCCTGGGTGCCTCTAGCTGAAATTGCCCTCCCCCAACCTGCTCTACTCTCTTCCTTCCATCTCCTCCCCGCCCCCCCCAGTCAGAATGATCCTTCTAGGAGAGGGTCACCAACGCCAATGCTTGCAGGGTGACAGGCAGTGCTGGCTAAGCATCACAGCTAACTGCTTGGAGAAGTTTGGGCCCAGGAGTCTTAGGCCTTCTGATGCTTCATGAAAAACTAGAAATATAGAATGTTTCTTTAATGTGGTATTTCCCAATGTTTAAATAATAATAAAATAATACTGTTGCCATCCCTAAAGAAGTGCCATTTCACTATAGCTGAAAAATGAGTAGAACCAGTCCCTCCAAGGGAGAAAGATGGGGGCTTTCTATTCCCATTAAAAATGAGCAGAAATGATGGTCTGCACAACCAAAGGAGGTGTCATAGAGGCACCAGTAGCTAAGGTTTTAAGCTGCTAATTGAAGGGTTAATGGAAAAGTTCAAAACCCACCAACTGCTGTGTGCTGAGAAAAGTGTGGGGTCTGCTACTAAAAAGATTTACAGCCTGGGAAACGCTAGCTCCTCTGGAATGCATTTCCGTGTTAAAGAAGAAGGGGAGGTACTGGGAGGACCGGATTAGGGGAAGGAACAGTGATTGGAGGTTTAGATAAGAGAACCAAAATGTACGAAGAGGGTAGGTGGGAGTCTGGTTGTTTGAGGAACTGAAAGGGCTGGCATCTCAAGCACAGGAACTGAGGAGAGGGACCCGAGGTGAAGCCAGAGCCAGGGGCACTATGCCACGCAGGCAGCCCAGGTTAGGCAGGTTAAGGAGTCCAGTCTTTATTGTAATAGGATGTCACTGAAAGGTTTAATTAACCGGGTATGCCTCTGTGTTGTGTGTGTTTTGGGGGAGAAAAGAAGCGACCACATTTGCATTTTTTAAATATGCTAGGTTCTAAGGGGGAAAAGGATTGAGAGAAGGTAGGAGTGGAAGTGTGGAGCCTGATTAAGAGGTGGGGTGTTATGGTACTTTAGATGGTTACAGGCAATGGAGACAGGGAAACATGGATGGGAATTGTGATATTTATGAGGGGAAAGGATAATGAATGATGCGGTTGAACTATAAGACTTAGTAATAGGTTGATACAGTGGAGGGAGAGCCGTGAGAACCAACTCATAGCCATTGAGTAGAACTGTTTGCTACGGCTTCCAAGACTACACATCTTTACAAGAGGGCAGCTTCATCTTGCTCCAGAACCCCCCCCCCCCCCCCATGCCACAAGGGCTCCTTAGAACTGTGAGACACTGGACAGGAATTAAGGATGACTCCCAGATTTCTGGCTTGGGGGTACTGTTCCCTAAGGCAGGGAACACAAGTTGGCAGTGAAGGCAGGGATGGAGGAGTACTAGCGTTTTTTGCAGACATTTTACTCATCAACATACATTTATTGACTACCCACTCTGTGCCAGCCTCTGTCTATACAAACAGAGAAATGATTCCTGCCTTTACATGTGTGTCAGTCTGGGTATTTTAGAGAAACAAATCCACAGAAACTCATGCATAAGAGAGAATTTTATATAAAGGGTAAGTGCACATCAAGAAAGCATCCCAACACAGTGTTTCCCAAAACCACAAGTCCAACATTAGCCCATATGTCCAACACCAATCCACAAAGTTCCTCCTCCATCTCACAAAACACACTCTCTTGACACCAACTGCAGGAGGAAAGGCGAATCAGTAAACATGTAAACATCTCAGCGCTGGCAGGGGTCTCCACACGGTTGCTCCAGCACCCAGGGCTGCATCGGGGTAGGTCCATGAGGCTTCTCCTCAGGGATGTCTTGCAGGAAGTGAGCCTTGCCAGCTGAAGCAGGGAACTGGCAAAGGCAGCTGCACCCTGGTCTGACCAACACAAAGCAAGAGACCCGAGCCCTAGAAAGGCCAGGCTCACCGAGTCATTTATCCCTCCACCCTTCAATTAACCCCACATGTGTTTAACAGCCAGGTTGGCACAGTAAACTACCTGAACATTGGCTTCCTTCTGGTAGAGGCATGGACAAAATATTATGTGATCTTAATGAAAATATCCAGAAAACCTCTTGGGCCTGTCGCTTCAAATAAAACCACACACTAATCATCTGGTTCCTGTGGTCACCCCTGCAAAGTCCCTACAGGTATTTCTGAGACCCTTCCAGGGACTTTCCTCATGTGCCTGGCAGACAAGGCTTCCACTGAACTATGAGCCGTGTGAAACCACCCTGGTCCTAAAGCTGCATTGCTAGTTCCTATAGTTTGAGTTCCACTGGGGCACTTGCACTTGAGGGGTCACTGAGGCATCCAAATGGCTGAGTTCAGAACACAGAAGCACAGGACTAAGCTTTGCTGGACTCCCTACATTTAAATGCCCTGTGCTTGCTACACTTGGAAACCTCCCAACCCCCCAATGTCCTTAGTTCATCCCAGCAGCTAGTATCCACTGCTCCTGTGAATTATCACAACTCCTTGTATAGCCTTTTAGAATACTTTCAAATTCCATGGTAGCCTTAAAAAAACCAAACACAGTCTTCTTCATCTAAGACATTAATAAAAAAATGTTTTAAATTCCTAAGGACCCCAATAACGTGAATGCAATATTCTTTGAAAATAACCTGTAGATTAAAATAAAAACCAAACATTAATTATTGTGCCACATGATAATTCTTGGCTTATTTATCTCTACTAGATGATGGGTTCTTTAAGACAGAAACTCCCTTTTTAAAAAATCATTTTATTGGGAGCGCTTACAGATATAACATTCCATAGTTCAATCACATCAAGCAGTATAGTACAATTGCTACCACAATCAGTTTAAAAACATTTTCTTCCTTCTTGAACTCCTTGATATCAACTCCCCTTTATGCCCATTCCCTCCCTCCCGTCCCAGGAACCCTTACATTCTTTCTTACTCAATGCCTGTCCCCAATTCCCTGTGCCATCTCCCCTCCCCTCCACATATTTGGCACCAAGTAGGTGATTTAATTCCCCCCCAAACCCAGCCCTTGAAAATCCTATGGGACATAGTTCTACTGTGACACAGGAGGGCACCAGGAACACCTGAGCAGTTAGAAATATTTAACACTGGGCAGATCACCTTCCAGGCCAGATTAAGCCCTTTCCCTGGACCCTCTTTAAGCCAAGCAATAGACAGGCCTAGAAAATAAATAGTATCACCTATAGAATTATTCCTTAGGACAATCATGTATGGGAGATCAAAAAGACATTTGCTCAAAGCAAAGCTGAGAAGGCAGGAAGGGGAAGAAAACCAGGACAGTGGGAAATGGAGACCCCAGGGCTGAAATGTGAGTGCTGACACATTGTGGGACACCCAACCACGTCACAGAAACTATCAAAAAGGAAATTGATTTACTGTCAGCTATCAACTATGAGACAATTCAATTAATTATAAATTTTTAAAAAGATTGAGCAGATTAGCTACATTCTAAAAAAGACTGAACAGATTAGCTACCTTCTAAAAAAGATTGAACAAATTAGCTACATACTAGGAAGAGAAATTCTCCCGCTCAAGGCCATTTCTTTTCTCTGCTGGGAATTGGCTAGGGCAACAGAAGGGGCCATTGAAGTCTGATCCCTCCACCATAGGTGGAAGTCAGCGGGCTCTCCTTAACCCCACCCTCCAACAAATTAAGTATAGGTTTGGCAGCCACCCCAAAAGTCTGTCGATCCTAGTGTAGAAAGCCCACTGGCACCACCACTACCCAGACCCTTCTCTATCAAAGTTTTATTAGCTTCAGCTTACGGTACCTCCATCTGGGCATCTCATTACACAGCAAGGACACTTCAGTCGTTTGTAACACCACCACCCAAGAAGGCTTTTCAAGGACTTTAGCAGAAATGAGTTGCAAGGGAGCTATAAATCCTTCTTGCCCGCCTCTTCTCCATGCGGTCTGTCCTCTCTCCACCCACCCACCTACTCCGCAGTCCACATGCTATTACTTTCAGTCCCTGAGCACACTTCTGACATCCTCATCTCTGCTTCTTTATTCATGCTTTGTGGTGGCTGTTGCCTGGAAGGCATTCTCCCCTAGCTGGCATTCCTCCTCCGGCTTTGGTATCCAGCAACACTTCTTTTGTACTATCTTTTGACACTTGTCGTATTGCATTATGCATAACAATGATTCAAAAACATTGTTTGGGGTCTCCCCCCTCTGTATTCCTGGGGAGAATGATGAGGCTTTCTACTTCTGTAAAGAATTGCAGTCTCAGAAACCCACAGGGGTCCTTCTACCCTCTCCTAGGGGACCGCTGAGTAGTGGCGGTGAGCTGAGTTACTGAACCATAAATTACCGTCGGACAAGAGGCACTTTGTATGCGACTTCAGAGTAAAGCACTGCACCAAAATACTGGAGAGATTAGAAAACAAGAAAGTGCCGTGCAATGATGGGGAATAAGGCTAGTAAGATAATTTATGATCAGATTTGTGTTTTGTTCTAACTTCTGTAGGATTACCCATCTCCCATCCCATTAAAGAGGGGCGGTCTAAATGTTCTTTAAAGACATGTAAATGTGAAACATGACTACATTTGATAATGTCCAATTATACTGATTTCAAAATCCGGTCGCTTTTAGGTACGGTACCCCGAAGACAATTTCCATATATACATTCGAAGCGTGTGGGCTGGTTGAGAGCGCTGAACGCAGTACTCTCTTAATCAGCCTCAAAACGCTTAAGGCGGTTCTCTGACCAATCAAGATGCATGTTTAAGAGCCTAAGGCTATTTCAAACCGTGGGATAGGTCTTTACTGGTCCCTTGGCCCTGGGGTCTTTGTGATGGTTAGAGCTCAGGGCTTCCGCTCAGTTCAAGTCCTCCAATTAGCCGGCATTCAGCCTTCCCAGTGAGCCGGCCCCCTCCAACTTCTCCCTCCAAACCGCGTGCGCACCCACATCCAACGCTCCCTGGTCCTTCCCCGGGGTGGGGGGGCCCTGCACTGCGCCTGCGCATCCGGCCTAGGCTCCCGCCCCTCCCCCACCTGAACGCCGGCGCGCGCCTCAGCCGTTGAAGGGGCGTGGCCCGCGAGGAACAGGTCTCCCGCCCCGGAGTGCGCGGGCTCGCGCGCAGACAAAGACATTCCACAGTCCCTGCCCCCTCCGCGCACTCGGCCAGAAGGGGGAGGAGACACGTGTCCCGCTAGCGCCGAGTCACGTGGAAGAGAAAAACGAACGAAGCCCGCGGCGACCCGCGCAGGCGCAGAGCGCTGGGGCCTGGGCCCACTGCGAGGGAAAAGCGGCACGGGGAGGCGGCTTCTTCGGGCGCCTGGGTGGTGCGCAGGCGCCGTGGCTAGACGGGGGACTTTGTTCTCCGCGGAGAAACCCAAGGGCGGTGCCGGGGGCCGGCTGCGCACGCGCGCCGCTTCATTTCCGGTGCTTTCTTTCGCTGGGTCGCCCGGGTCGCCTTCGGTCGCGGTCGCTCAGGCTCTCTCACCCCCGCTAACCGCCGCTCGGCCTTCCACCGCTGCAGCGTCGCTTCCTAGATCCTTCGGCCGCCCGTCCTTCCCAATGCAGCGCCGGGACGACCCCGCCGCGCGCATGAGCCGGTCCTCGGGCCGTAGTGGCGCCAAGGACCCCTCGGGTGCCCACCCCTCGTTGCGTCAGGCACCGTCTCGGCAGCCGCCGATGCCTCACCGTTCCCGGGGAGGCGGGGGAGGGCCCCGAGGGGGCGCCCGGGCCTCTCCCGCCACGCAGCCGCCACCTCTACTGCCCCCGTCGGCCACGGGTCCCGACGCGCCAGTAGGTCCAGCGCCGACCCCACTGCTGCCTCCCTCGGCTACTGCCTCGGTGAAAATGGAGCCGGAGAACAAGTACCTGCCCGAGCTCATGGCCGAGAAGGACTCGCTCGACCCGTCCTTCACGCACGCCATGCAGTTGCTGACAGCCGGTAAGCGGGCTGCCCCGTGCCTGTGGTCGCCCTGCCACCCGGGGGCGTGGGTGGCAGCGGCTTTGTTCCTCTCGCTTCCCGCCCCCTCGGGCCGGAGGCATTTGCGAGCGTCCCCTGTCCGGCAGTCTGCCTTCCCAATCCTCTTTCCTGCCCGGCGTGCGCGGAAGAAGCCTCCGGGAGGCCCGAAGGCGTCCCTGCGATCTCGTAGCGCAGAGATCTTGATGGATGGCGCGGAGCTCTCCGCCCCTTTCCGCTCCTTCCCCCTCCCTGCGCTCGCAGCTGCCCCATGCTCCGCTTCTTCCAGAAATAAACGTTTGCCTTTCCCTGTCCGCGCAAAGGGGAAGCCGTTGCGACTGCTGGTGGCGGTGTAAGAACTGCAGACGCCTCGGAAGGGGGAGGGTCCCTGCAAGGGGGAGGGCTGGGGTGCCTGGGTCCCACGTAGCGGCCCCCGGAGCTTAAGTTTCCCCGGGATCGGAGCGACCCGTGGGAATCGGGGCCTGATGGTCTAAATCAGACGAGCAACTGCGGCCGCCCAAGAGAGTCGTTGCCACCGTGGCCGGCCCCCGTTATTTTGCCCTGGCTGCACCACCTTCACGTGGACGGAGGGGAGGGAACTTTCGTGGGTGGGATGCCCGAGGGAGGGAGGGGGGTGGTGGTGGAAGGTGCGCGGTGCCGGAGCTGGCAGACCCCCGGGGTAGTTGGGGCTTTTTCTTTCTGTCCAGCAGTGGAAGCTAAAGAATAGGGATGGTAGTCTTTGTTCTCTGTAGACTGACACTTTTCGTGTCGGCCCTGGCCGCTTAACTAGTCGCTCCTATTTGGCTACATGTTACAGGTTAAGTTTTTATTAAGGAAGCAAAATTTCGCAGCTTTCAACGCTGCGTGAGCAGTTGACTTGGGCTCATGTTGATAGCAGGGCAAATCAATGAAAATACTATTTTCCTCCCTTTGTCCTCCTGGTGGCATAGTGGCCGCTAACCCATAGTGGCCGTTCTAACCCACCAGCTTCCCTAAGAGGAAACTGTAACAAGTTTGTTTCCCTAAAGGCTAGTCTCGGAAACCTTGTAGGGCCCTTCTGAGGCTGAAGGGACTAGGCAGTGGGTTTGGTTTTGGTTTGGTAAGGGACTTGAAAAAAATTTTAATGAAAGAAGTGAATGTATTTTGCCAACACATAAAATAGAACTCTACCCTGTAATATTCATAAAATAAAATTTCCTGAAGCTTTTTTCTCCTGACTTGAAAAACAATCCCTAAAAATTCCAGTTTAAAAACAGCTCAGAAATATTACACTGTAAAAGCCACCTTTTTTTTTCTTAATCATTTTATCGGGGCCTCTTACAGCTCTCAACATTCCATACATCAGTTGTATCACGCATATTTGTACATATGTTGCCATCATTTTCTAAACATTTTTTAATTTTAATTAATTTATTTAATCATTTTGGGGGGTCTTACACAACTCTTATCACAATCCACATATACCTCCATTGTGTCAAGCACATTTATACATTTATTGCCATCATCATTCTCAAAACATTTGCTTTCTGCTTGAGCCCTTGGTATCAACTCATTTTCCCCCTCCCTCCCCATTCCCTCATGAACCCTCATTTTCTAAACATTTACTTAATACTTGAACTTTTGTTGTGGGACCTTTACTTTTTTAAAACCCAATAAACAAAAACATGAGAACGTCAAGAAAAAACAATTTGATGTGCTGCTTACCTTTTTCATTCATTGTTTGTTCTGTCTACATGCCCGGATTGCTGTTATTTGAGTTATTCTGTCAAGTTCTTCCAAGGCAATAATTGCTTTTAATCTTTTATGTTTTTCATAGTACTTTCTATATCGCAAACATTAAGTGTCTGACTGGATCTGAAAAAAATGTACATGTAGATTGAGGCGTGTCAGACTAATTGGTTAAAGATTGACTTGATTTACTTATCCAGATTTTAAAAATCAGTCCGGATTACAAGTATGAGGGGAAAAGAAAACTTTAGAACTCTAAAGTGTTGGCTTGCGTTTGGAATTCTGGTTCTTGACTTAATGGCCTTAGGAGGCTTTCTGAGCCTCGGTAACCTTCATAAAGCCACTTTACAGATGATGGCTTAGACTACATGGTATGTAAAAGCACTAGCACTATTCTCTTTGACCTGTAATTATTAGGTAATAATCTGTCACCTCACTTCTAGTTATAAATCCATGGCACTAAACAAGGTTGTGAAAACTCCAGGATTTAAAATTTTTTTTTGCCTTAAACCCATTGAACATCCAGTTTTTATTGTCATCTTTCAAGTGAAAGATATCTTGGGATAACCATTAAGAAAATTGATCTTTAAAATTATATTTTCATCTTCCTTTCATTGCTTTACTTGCGTCTACTGAGAGTAGCTTTTAATTTTCTTGACTTTGGCTTTTTTAATGTTCTTTTAAAGAACCAAACTCAAATATTAATTGGTGAAATGAGATTGAGAGATTGTTGGCTCAGTGAGAACAGAATTGAGATCTAGAGATACTTCTTAAAATAGGATATACATGAAAAGGTGTTTAGGCTAAGCTTTTTAAAGTTTTTCAGAATGATCTGGAAAAGGAACTTCAGTCAGACAATATCTTAACAGGACAGTGAAGATGACAAAACCACAATGTTCGGGACAGAAACCCAGGTTGCGTAGCCCAGCACTTGTGACTGACTCCTCCAGGACTGCTCATTCCTTTAAGGTGAAACTTAGACCACTTTTTTTTTAAGGGCAGAGATAGTATTTTATTTTCCATCAGCTCACATTGGTTTGTGGGACTTGCTAAATGTAAGAGGTCAGATTTAAGACCACTCTTAGAGACTGCTGCCCTTGCTGTTTTGTTTTGAGCTTCTCGACATCTGATGCACCATATACTTTAATTAAGCATTATGTACATTGGCCACCCCTGATTAGAAGATACGCAAGTAGTAAGAATATCTAATTTTACAGTGATGTAAAATGCCATGATATGTAAGCAATAAAAACCAGTTTAAGGTGTATGAGGCCATAACCCATGATAGCAGTACTATTAAACCTTTCTAGAACATGCTAACTTATGTCAGGAAACCTGCTACTCATGATGCAGTCTTCACCCTCCTGGCCATCCAGTGAAGCAGGAAGACTATCCCAGTATTACTTGTCATTGTTGTTAGTTCCTGTCATGTTGATTCCAACTCATGGCAGCCCCTGGTATGGAGTAAAACATGGTTTTCAGGACTGACCCTTTGGAAGCAGATTGTCATTCCTGTCTTCCGAGGTGCAGCCCGGTGGATCACACCACTGACCTTTCAGTTAATAGTTGAGAGCACTTAACCGTTTATAGTACCCAAAGTACTACAGATGAAGAGTATTTGATTACAGATAAAACAGTTCTTTACTGTGTTTCCTGATAAACATGGAACTCAGAGCCATCTGGTAATTCCGACTCAGGGACTTCATAAGGCAGGGTAGGACTGCCCTTGTGCCTTTCCAGGACTGACTCTTGTGACTCTTTATGGGAGTGAAAAGCCTCTTTCTCTTAAAGCAGCCAGTCAGTGGTTTTGATCTAACCTTGTAGTTAGCAGCCCAACACCTAAACACTGTAAAACTACCAGGGGTTAGTAAACCGGCTCTAGAGCCATGTGTGCCTTTTTCAGTACATACATGTGGCTCTGGAGTAAAATTCAAAAATTGTAGACTATTATTCAGATAATGTGATTTCATCTCAAAGTTTGCTGACCCTTAGATAAAAGGAATAGCTTTTTCTTTTTTTTTAAATTTTTTAAAATTTTATTTTAACAATTTATTGGGGCTGAGACAATTCTTTTCACAGTTCATACATATACATACATCAATTGTATAAAGCACATCTGTACAGTCTTTGCCCTAATCATTTTTTTCTCTTTTCTTCTTTTACATTTTATTAGGGACTCAAACAACTCTTACCACAATCCATACATATACATACATCAATTGTATAAAGCACATCTGTACAGTCTTTGCCCTAATCATTTTTTTCTCTTTTCTTCTTTTACATTTTATTAGGGACTCAAACAACTCTTACCACAATCCATACATATACATACATCAATTGTATAAAGCACATCCATACATTCCCTGCCCCAATCATTCTCAAAGCATTTGCTCTCCACTTAAGCCCCTTGCATCAGGTCCTCTTCCCCCCCCCCCCCCCCCCAGGAATAGCTTTTTCTTGGGCTAGAAATATTTGAGATTAGAGTTAAAAAGACGCTTTTTTTCATTAGAAAGTTTGTGAAATGAGATCTATAACCAGGTAGAGCTAGAAAGCCCTACTTTCTATAGATATTAAAATAAGTAAAGAAAATTTTACTTTTTTTTGTTTTTTTCATATAAACGTTTAATAGCGAAATAGAAATCTTGGCACCTGTGAACTGATAAAAACTATGGCGCCCTTGGTGAAATCACTAGGAAGTAGACGGAGTAACCACCTGCTTAGCATCCCCATCCAGTCTCCTTGTTTACGGAAATTTTACTTTCAGAAACATCAAAGTATTGCGCAATCAAATTGGAAACTGTCTTTTAGGTCTAGGTCTATACACTTTCTGAAGGAAGTGTTTCCCTCACTGTGTTCTTCCCCAAAGAATTCTATGCTCTTTAATTTACACCGTGTCAGAATGGTAGCTGGGGGAAACATACACAATTTTTTCAAAAGAGTAAAGGGGAAGGATCAGGCCTGTAGTGTAGGTGGTTTAATAGGGTTTCTAAGTAAAATTCTCCTTAGCCCATGCTACCATCAGAGAATGAGCAGGTACATTATGATATAAAAACTTTCCTGGAAGTAACATTCCTGGACTTTTTCTCAGCAATGCATTTTTCTGAGAACTTCCTAATACGCCCCTGTAATCAGCCTGTGTCATAAGCTTTCTGCCTTGAATTGAACTGGCCCAGAAAGTCATCTCAGGATCCACTCTTGATTGGATCTCCTTTTCGAAGGTGCGCTAACCAGACTATAATTATTATTGAGAGAACTTGCAACCACTGATCAGAGACAAGTTTAAACATTTTGCTTGAAATCCATGCATGTATGAACTGGCAGGGGGCATTTTTTCCCCACATGACCAGGAAATTTAAAATTTTGTTGAAGGAGATGAAGATTTGAACAGAAATAAAACCATGCCCTTGGGGAGAAGGAAGGAGTCCTGGTGATGTAGTGTTAATATCTGTTGAACTGTTGGCTATTAGGTCAGCAGTTGGAACCCACCATCCACTCTGAAAAAGAAAAATGAGGATTTCTGGTCCCATAAAGATTTACAGCCTTAAAAAAAAAAAAGATTTACAGCCTTAGAAGCCCATAGGAGCAGTTCTACCCTATTGTCTAGGGTTGCTGCGATTTGAAATTTACCAGATGGTTGTGAGTTTGGGTGTGTGTGTTGTTTTTCACTCCAGAGAAGAGGAGGAAGTGTTATTAGAAAGTGATGGTACTTGAACATTTACCTTTAAATTTCAACTGGATTTTTTTCTCCTTAAAATTTTTTTTCAACTGGTCAAGTTGAATATAAAGTAGCTGAAAGAGCAAGGGAAGATAAATAAGTTTTAAAATTTTTGAGACAGGAAATAATAAAAACCTATATGGACAAGAACTTAAGTAAGCAACACTTGAGGCCTAAGTGGAGTAAGTTAAAAGGAACTCTTTTTTTTTGTTTTGTTTTTTTAATTTTAACAATTTATTGGGGCTCATACAATTCTTTTCACAAAAAGGAACTCTTAAACATACATTGGTGGAAATGTGAATTAGTACAGGTTGTAGTACAGCCACATAGAAAAGAAACATTCACATAAATACCTCATTCATAATTTGATGGCACCTTGCTTATTAAAATTGTTCTATCATAGATTGGATACTGTGATACATTTATAAAATGAAATCCTTAGGACAGCAATGAGGAACTCTGTTGGTGTAGTTGGTTACACATTGGGCTCTGATCCACGTGGTCAGCTGTTAAAACCACCACCATTAGCTCCACGGGAGAAAGATTGGGCTGCCCCCCCCCCACACACAGTTAGTCTCAGAAACCCACAGAGGTCACTATGAGTCAGCATTGACTCCATGCCGTGAGTTTGGTTTGTAGTTTGTACAGCAGTGCGAATGAAAAACTAGCCATATGCAACAACATGGGGAATCTTGGAAATCTAATATTGGGTGGAAAAGTAAGTTCCAGAGGACTACCTTTAGTGTACTACTTTCATAGAACACAGATACTGCAAAGATTACGTAAAATTTTGTGAAGCGTGAATGTTTTCGTGCTAAAGCAGTTTACTTCAAAATTGAACTTGAGTTTACAGTCTTCGGCATTTATCCTAGATAAGTTAAAACTTGGCGTTTATAAAAGACCTGTACTCAAAGGCACATAGCAACTGTGTGTGTTAACATGCTAAAAGCCAAAACCCTCCAACAGGTGAATAGTTAGACCATGGCACAACTTATGCCGTGCAGTACTACTCAGTGATAAGAAGAAAGGGCTTTTAAAAAACCTTTTATTTCCTATTTTTACTTTTTGTTATGATTTGGTGACAGTTTACAAAGCAATTGATTATCCATTCAACAGTTTATATACATCATTTAAAAATTTATTGTGGTTTACATGAAATCATGAGCAGATCGTGCGTTTTTCACGGGAATTGGAATCTGCCCATACTTAGGGAGAGAGACGAGCTTTGCCACTCTCTTATAGGGTTTAGTCTCAGAACCTATGGGGGTAGGTCCACCCTTTCCTGTAGGGTCCTGTAGATACAGAATCCAATGGATGGCAGTAAGTTGAGCTGTGTTGAAAAGTGTCACAGGGTTGGTTGATTATGCTTCAACTGGCATACAAAGTCTAATAGCAATGTCTGCTAAGCTCAAGGGATGCGGTTCAAACCCACCACCACCACTTCATCTTTGGGAGAAAGATTTATAACCTCAAAAATTCTAGCTAGGGTTGCTGTGAGTCAGAATTGACTCTCTGGCAATGAGTAATTTGTTGTTTGGTGTAAAGAGTGACCTGGGTGTAAATATTTCTTCAGACACTAATGTGATTTTGATCTTTGGCAGTTTACTTGTCTGACCCCAAATTTCTTCATCTATTACATGAGGATGTTGCTGGTTATAAAGACTAAATGAAATAATGGAATAGTCCTAACAGTAAAGGCACTAGATATGATTATTTTAAGTGTCTGGCCAGGAAACAAATAGGTCACCTCTCTATGCTGTTTACAATTCAACTTTTCCTTCTTTAGTCTGGGTCCTCTCAGATCTCCTGGGGCCCAGGCAATGATCACTTAAAGGAGCAGGTTTCAGAAAGGTCTAGAAAGTACATTTGCTGGAGGGAGTCATTTTGAGGAAACTTCTCCTTAAAAAAATGTTTCCCCTCTTACTGTTATAATCAGCTCTAGCTCTCTTAAGGGAAGTTAAGCCAAGGAGAGAAGTACACAGTAAAACTGACATCTGAGATACTCGCAAAGGCCTTCCATTGCATGACACTGTGAGTGTATGGACTGCACTTCTCAACATTTTATCAGAATCGACTGTTCCTTGTGTGCCCTGTGAATGAGTGGCACACAATAGAAGAAACAAAGGATTAATCCTTACAGTATCAGAAATAAACAAGCTTCAAAAAGAAACCACTTACTGCCATTGTGTCAATTCCAACCCACAGTGACCCCATGGAACAGGCTTCTGCAGCTGTAAGTCTTTACAAAGGAGCCAAAGCCTCATCTGACTCTTGCCAAGCTGCTGGTGGTTTTGAACTACTGACCTTGTGGTTAGCAGCATAACTCCTGACCCACCAGGGTGCCATTATCAGACTTAGGAATGGTTATTTAACCCTGGAGTTTTTACTTCCTCAATTGTAGAATGGGAATTTTACCAGCTGCTTTGCTGGTTACTTGTTGTATCTTTGTTAAAGATAAATGATGTAATATTTGTAGAGTTTGATATCTATAGATATGGAATAATTGCTTACTCCTAGAGCTCATAAACATCAAAGATAACCCTTCTTGAAGGCTCAATTTGCTTTTTGGTCTTTTTGCTTATAAAATCCTGCTTTTTAATATTTGTATTAGTCCATTTTAGATCTTTACTGAATACTCTAAAAAACTCGTTCATATTCTTAAATGAGAAAAACTGGATAGGATTCTAATTAATATGGGACTAGTTGAAAATAGCAGAAGGATCCATGTTCTAGGAAGGCATGGATTCATCATGTGCATTATATTGCATTGAAACACCTTTTTTTGCTGGGTTCCGTTTTGCAGCCCTGCTACTGATAGGAATACAACATTTTGAGTTTTTCCTCTTGTACTGACCAAGACAGGTTTCTGGACAGTGGAATGCAATACACTGAACCTAATCTGATAACTCAGTGCTGTAGAGTCAAGGCTGATGCATAGTGACCCCACAGAACAGAGTAGAACTCAGTAGGGTTCCAGGGCTATAATCATTACAGAAACAACCTGCTACATCTTGTTGATTAATTAATTAGTAGCTTAGAGTATTTAACAAGAGGGCCACCAGGGCAATTCAAAAACACAAATATAGTTAAAACAGTTTTGTTAATTTGTGCCACATTGTTACGAGTGGCATAGCCATGTTTCCAGAATTGTGGTGTGGTCCCTTTGAAACTCAAGAAGAGGTATTTTCAGTGGGTAGGCTTAAAAGGAGTGGCCAAGGGGGAAAAAAAAGGATTGGCCAGAAAACCTTAATATTAGCAGTAATTGAGGAGAGGTAGAGGTCAGGGTATGCCACCAATGAAGGGTAAACATAGGATTTTGAAGGAAACATTAGATCTGTTAGTTATGAGATCCAATTTGTTTCTATTTCAAGCTATCATTTGCAATTATAAGGATTTAGTTAAGGATAATTAAAAATACTAACAATTTAAATTGTAGCCCTATAGGACACACAGTGGAACTGCCCCATAGTTTCTTTTTTTTAAATCATTTTATTAGGGCTATCTAACAGCTCTTATAACAATCTATACATCCTTTGTGTCAAGCACATCAGTACATATGTTGCCATGCTTTTCAAAACTTTAAACATTTTCTTTCTACTGGAGCACTTGGTATCAGCTCCTTGTTTTCTTCCCTCCACCCCCACCCTTCCACTCATGATCCCTTGATAAATTATTGTTATGTTCATGTCTTACACCATCTGCTGTCTCCCTTCACCTATGTTTCTGGTGTTTGTCACTGGGTGAGTGGGGTTGTAGGTCCATCATTGCAATCAGTTCCTCCCCCCCCCCCCCACCTTCCCCCTACCCTCATGATATCACTAATCCCATTATTGTTCCTGAGGAGTTTATCTGTCTTGGATTCCCTGTGTCCAGATCTCTTTAATCTGTACCCATGTTTCTCCTTTAACAGTTTTATTGGCACATAATATACATAGCATATACAATTCAATAGTTCAACCATTCACTCATACCAAGGAGAATTGTGCAATCATTGCCATATCCATTTTAGAACATTCCCCACCCACCTGTAGGATTTCCAAGACTATAATCTTTTGGAAGCAAAATGCCATGTTTTCCTCTTTTGTGGTGGGGTAGGTTTGAATCGCCAACATTTAACAGCAGGTGCTGTCGCTGGGCCTGTTAGCTCACTGTATATGATGATGGCTGATTATGCTTCCAGAAGCAGAAGCCTTCGATTTGAAGGTCTATACTCTTTTTTTTAAAATCATTTTATTGGGGAGTCATAAAACTCTTATCACAGTTAATACATCCACTGTGTCAACACATTTGTTCATTTCTTGTCATACATCAAAACATTTTCTACTTGAGCCCTTGGTATCAGCCTCTCATTTTCCCCTCTCCTTCCCTCATGAACCCTTGATAATTTATAAATTGCTATTATTCATGTCTTACACCGTCCAATGTCTCCCTTCACCCACTTCTCTGTTGTCCTTCCTCCATGAAGGTCTGTACTCTTGAGTCTGTCAAATCCAAGTGTTTTTCATCTATATGCTTCCCTGCTGGACTTGGTCTAAAGGTTATCTTTTAAAAGTAGTTAATGGTGTAGAGTTGCATCATATTTGAAATGGGGCATTTCCCCCCATAAACCATTGGTTTTCAGAGTCTGGTGCCTCAACTAGCAACATAAGGATCGTCTGGTGACTTGTTAGAATGGCATATCCGCAGCACAAACGATCAACTGGAGGAATCCAGCAGGGCAGCTTAACAGACCCTGCAGGGATTTAGATGGCTACCGAAGGTTGAGAGCCGTCTTATCTCTGTCAGAGGACCGATTGTAGCCTTGGTGGTGTGTGGCTTGGCATTAGACTTCTGGCTAGCAGCAGGTCGGGTGGTTCAAACCCACCAGCCACTCTAAGGGTGAAAGATGAGGCTGTCTGCTCATCTTGGTTTACTGTCTTGAAACTATGTAGGAGTCATTGAGTTTCTGTGGGTTTGGGCGGGTGAACTCAGAACTCACAACTCACTCTGTCATTAAGTCTTTTCTGACTCGGCGACCTTACAGCCTAGGAATTGCACTATGTACATAACACTTTATGTGGATGGAGAGAGCATGCTTAACTTACCTCGGTTGTATCTCTTGTACTTTGTTCTACTAGGTGCCTGGTCTTTAGCAGTAAATGATCGGGCTTGTTTCTACCCCTTCATGTAACTATATAAGTTCAATATTTGAAATTGACTAAAGTTCCTTAATGGTAGAGAATTTTACAATTGCACACTCATATTTGTTTGTGATGACATGGAGTCAGGGGACCTTTGTACAACAGAGCACAACACAGCTCCTGCCATCTCCATAATTGTTCTTATGTTTGAGCCCATTGTTGCAGTCACTGTATCAATCCATCTTCTCAAAGGCCTTCCTCTTTTTCTGCTGCCCTTCTACCAAACATCCTTTTGTCTGATCAGTGCTATAAAAGAAAAGGTCAACCTTTATAGCAAATTCATGAGCTATTGCCTCCTTTTTATAAAGGAAAAAAAACAAAATTCAAAGAAATTAAATTACTATTCTATGTTCATTCAACTATAAGAGACAGGCTCAAACTTTTTAAAAAAAGAATTATCTAGAACACTACTGTCTTTGTGGAACTTTTCAAGATAAGACTACACAGCATTTTTTTCCTTTAAATTTTACTTATTTTGTTATTGAAATTAGAGTTTTTTGCCCTCTTTTCTCCATACCATGCCTGTTAATATGCTAAATTAGTTTAATTTTAACCATTTGAATCTCATCTGTAGAAACCTCATACAGCTTGGGTGTTTCCAACCAGTCTCACTGAAATCAGCATATTGGTTAAAACTCTTTGGCCTCCTTCATACAGTACTTTGTGTTACTCCTTTAAACAGACTTGGAAGTTTGCCTTTATTTACCAGAGCACAAAGAAGTCAACTTCTTTTTGTCTCATTCAGAAATTGAGAAAATTCAGAAAGATTCAAAAAAGGATGATGATGAGAATTACTTGGATTTATTTTCTCACAAGAACATGAAGCTGAAGGAGCGAGTACTGATACCTGTCAAGCAATACCCTAAGGTAAGGCAAAAAGTACTTTGCTTCTTTTGAATGATCTCTGTTGGCGTATGTCATGGGCTTGGAGGTGTGATGTGTCGGAAGCTTAAGCCAGTGAAGCTTCTCTTCACACTTTTAGTACCTGTTTCCCGCACTGCTTGTGGTGGATCCAAGTCAGTAACTGAGAACATAGCTGTGGGCAGGAAAGAAAATGAGTTCTTTATTATCAAAAAGAGTTCCTTTCTCAAGTGTTTGGTCAAGTTTTGCTCAAGGTTTAAATTAAAAAAACTTAAACCCTGAAAAGTTATTTCAAATGATTGACCAGAAATCAGTAAGTCTAAATAAAAGGAAATATAACACCAATCTTTGAACTATATGAAGTTATTAGTTTTCATTTTTTACTCAAGTTTACTTTTTTTTTTTTCAAGTTTACTTTTAAACAAATACTTTTAGAGACCATGATAGTAATATTTAGCTTTTTGAAATACTATTCTGAGGTCACTTCCTTAAAATTGTTGGATGTTTGCTAAATACTGAGGGTTACACTATGATATAAAAGTAAAAGCACCAGACAGACCACCAGGAGAAATTCAGATTCAGTTCTTGAAACTGCCATTTTGTTAGGCTAGCCACAGACTGGCGGATCACTGTGTTGGTACAATCTCAGTATGTCCTTTAGTAAAAAGGGACTGATAATGCGCTACGTGTTTAACAGGGTTGTTGAAGATCAACGAGAGATGTTTAGAAGTGTTTTATATGTGAGGGAATTTAGAACTCAGATATTTAACGAGTTCTTTTATTTCTATCAGTTTAATTTTGTGGGGAAGATACTTGGACCACAAGGAAATACAATCAAAAGGCTGCAAGAAGAAACCGGTGCAAAGATCTCAGTGTTGGGAAAGGGCTCGATGAGGGACAAAGCGAAGGTAAGCTCAGCATTGGGGAGACAAGAGGATGCCCTGGTGTTTCCTGCTTGCCTGGAGGCCAGTAGGGCTCTTAGGAAAGCACGCATTTGATAGAGGTCTCCTTCAGGTTGGGCTCAAGATGACAGACCAAAGTAATTTTCATGCTTTTGCAACCCGAAAAGGATTCGAATATGTCTGGTGATTGTTTGTTTTCAGACTTGTGATTGTATGTGAGGGAAAGAGCAATAGCAATTTGGGTATTAGTGAGTTGGTCTGTTTAAACTTGGGGAGGGGATCTGGCTGAAACTTGCCCAGACTAAGACTAAACTGGATAGCACATTTCCTTTCTTCCCCAAACATGGGGAAACAAGGGCACTAGTGTTGAGTGCAAATATATTTGAGGATTAGTTCCAACTAGTTGGAATGAGGTCTGCTAAATGAACCAAGAGTATGATAATTCTAAGAACAGACTCATATAATTTCCTCCTTAGGCGACAACCATATATGCTCTGTATTCTGGAAGTACCAAGACATTTTTCACCAAATCAAACTCACTGTCTTTTTGAGTCACTTTTGACTCAGCCACCCCATAGAACAGAGAACTGCTCCATGGGGTTTCCAAGGCTGTCAATCTCAACAGAAGCACAGTTTTTTTCTCCCACCCTGTGGGCAGCTGCCTAATGAGTTTGAACTACCAACCTTTTGGTTAACAACCAAGTATGTGACCTCTGTACCAAGATTCTTTAAACTTCTCACCAAAATTGATGCTCTTAGCCTTGTAGAGACTACTACTTAGAGGAGACACGACCTGTTTCATAGGCCCCTCTTCTTCTGTCCAGGGGACACTGGAATCCAATTAAGGGCGAAGTCAGCTCATCTTATATGAGCTTCTCTGCCTGTCCTGACTTCCCAGACCATATAAGCAGAGCTGGTGATTAGCAACTGTACCTGGAATTTAAAAGCAAATGCTCAATAAATAGCTCTTCTCTGAATGGAGACTGGAATTGAATTTTTCTCTTTTGTGCCTTCTAGTTGATACTTGAGCAATTTAAGGTAGTAGTTAACTATTAGCCCCAGACCGTGGACAGGTTTAGCAGTTTGTGTAAGTCGTTCTCCAGAGCCTGTTGTACTATCTTAAACTTTACTGTTTTTCTTAGGTATCAGGGTTATTTCTTGTTTACCTTCTGGCCTGCATGTACAGGTGCCATTTTCTCCCTAGTCCATGTGCTGTGATGTTTATCTGCGTTTTCCACAGGAAGAAGAGCTGCGCAAAGGTGGAGACCCGAAATATGCCCATTTGAATATGGATCTACATGTTTTCATTGAGGTCTTTGGGCCCCCATGTGAGGCTTATGCTCTCATGGCCCATGCCATGGAGGAAGTCAAGAAGTTTCTAGTACCAGTAAGGAAATCCTTCTTTTGTATTTTCTGAGCAAAGAAAGGTTGGGATTTTGTGTTATTGCTAAGTCAAGGTTCTTAACCAGGGTCTATGCATAATTGGAGCTTACATATATTAAATTACGCAGTTACTTCCATTCTCTTGTGAGTTGGTCCAATATTTCTAATTCTCAAAGCGCTGCGCACAAATGTTCTTAGGCTGTGTATAGGAACTTCAAAGGGTTTGGGGAAACGTCATTATCTTTTAATTCCACTTTCCACAAACTTTCTGAAGCCCCTTCATATTTGCCTGTGATAGAGCCTAGGCTGAACTGTTACTGTGCTTGTTTATCTGTTATTGTCCCCTTGCCTAGAGTTAGTTTTGTTTTTTATTTGTAAAATTTTTTTTTGATAAATAATTGGGGGCTCATATAACTCTTATAACAAACATTCCATACATCAGTTGTATGAAGCACATTTATACATGTTACCATCGTCATTTTCTGAACATTTTCGACATGGGTCATTAGTATCAGTTTTAGTTTTGTGGCAGTGTCAGTATATGTTGTCAGTTTCCTGGGTCCATGATACTGCCCAGTATTATCTTGTTAACAAAGATTAAAATTTTTAAATCATTTTAATGGGAACTTTTACAGATATAATAGTCATATTTTTTTCACATCAAGCGGTATTGTACAATTTCTACCACAATCAGTTTCAATACATTTTCTTCTGGAACTCCTTGAAAACATCTCCCCTTAAACTGAGATTTTGGTACTAGTATGAAACCTGAATGTTGTGAAAGGGCACTGGCTAAGCTGGAAACTGGATTCTTACACTCAAGGAGTTTATTCTGTAGACTCAAGAGTTTAGAAGAAATGGCAAGAAACCTACAGAACCCACTACTGAAGGATCACATGCTGACGTAGTGCATTCAGAGTATTCTAGAGTTTCCTCTAGTGGAGTTTGATTTAGAAGAGATGCGATTATTAGAAACTTGGCTGTTCATGATATTAAATAGATAGTGTATAGCTTCTTTTAAGACTGTGAGATCCAGAAAGACATGGGACAGGCCAGATTATCTGTCTTGCTCATTACCACCTAAACAAATTGTCTTATTCTCTGAATAAATAGGGATGCTTTTTTAGCTTTGTAGCAAGGCTTAATGTTTGTCAGATTTAGCAGTACTAATGAATGTTTTGTTTAATGCCAAGGATGAATTGAACCTTAGAAAGGATTTGGAATATTTTTCATCTATAATGGGTCAAATTTCATGATTTTATTACTAAATCTGGAGAGGAAGTGAGGCATAATCTCTTGCTTTCTTGTTAAAGCATAAAGGAAGGAAACTCGATATGGTGTCAAAGGATGTTAGAATTGGAAGAACAAGTTATAGGCAATCTGTTCCCATAATCCCGAGCTTCAAAGACTCCAACACTGTCTCACATACCTCAGCTGCTGCCTAGCCCTCCAATTGCTCCCTTCCGTCTTTGTAGGCTTCTCATGAACATGGAACAGTCCATTTAAAATACCCTAGGGGAAACCTCTGAACTGTAAAGGTTCCCTGAGAGGATTTTCGGTACTATTTTTGAGGTGTTCTATTACAGCAACCTGAGCTACCCACAATATGGAGGCATGCAGAGGGCCTGCTCATCTCTTTAATATGGTCTTAGAAGGGACACCTTACACAAGGTGTCCATGCCGAAGACCTTGGGAAAACATTTCTGCCAGGGAGATTTGGTTTTCCTTAGTATTGATGTGCAGTTGGAGAAATCTGAATAAACGAGGGGAGTTACCAAAGAAATCTGTTTTTTTTTAAGCTATGTATTTAAATTATTTTACAAAACAACCTTTCACGTCAAAGTACTCTCTATTACACTTAATACATTTGTCAAATCTTTGATTCCATTCTTGGAAACACTTTTCAAACTCATCTGTTTGGGTGGCTGACAGGGCCAGGGCCCCTTGTTTTTTTCTTCACCTTTTCTACATCGCAAATTGGTATTCTTTCATATTCGTATTCATTCAAGGAAACAAAAAGAAATGAGAGATGCCAGGTCGGCAGAGTAAGGTGTCAAACTGTGGCATCTATTTTATTCATATATTGTGGGGTTGTTGTTTTTTGGTCATTTTATTGGGAGGCTCTTACAAATCTAATGACCATCCATCATTTAATTACAGTAAGCACACTGGTACATATGTTGCCATCAACATTTCCAAAACAGTTTCTTCTCCTTGAGCCCTTGGTATCAGCACCTCTTCCCCTTCCCCCCACCCACCTCCCACTTGTGAATTCTTGATCAGTTATAAATTACTGTTGTTACCAGGCCTGTTTTGTCGCACACTAGTAGTGCAATCTTTTAAGAACCTAAGTAGAAAGCATGATTAACAGTCTGTCCTGGCAGAATGAACTCCAAATGTACTATCGACTGTTCAGGAAGTTGACGCAGGTCCAGAATGAGGAAGATTATCATCAATAGACAGTTCACCTTTTTTGAAATGAGGAAACCACTCGTACACTTGAGTTTTTCCTGAGCAGGAGGAACGTGTGTATGTATGTGCAGTGCATGTATGCACATACTTCAAAAGCTCTGCACAGCGGTCTTTTTTGGGGGGGCGGGGGAGTACCACCTTGTAGCCTGGTCTTGGTTACCTGCTTCTCTGATGTAAATCTGTAGCAGCAGTGATGTATACGGAGAGGTGGAGAGTTGAGGGAGACTGGTGTTCAGTGCCGTGGAGTCCACAGCTTCCTTGTTTATGACAGAACTAAATACTGCATTGCCGTGTTCCTTCTCACTGTTGCTATACTTGAGCTTGTGATTACAAACACTGTGTCAGTATATCTAGTTGAAGATAGTCCTCTGTTTTGTTGGCTCTCTCCTTTAGCAAGCATGATGTACCTTTCCAGGGACTGGTCCCTCATGATAGCATGATAGTCTCAAAATATCTGCTTCTATAAAACATTCTGGTTGTACTTCTTCCCAGACAGATTTATTTATTCTTTTGACTATCCATGGCATATTTAATTTTCTTCTCCCAACACCATGATTCAAAAGGCATCAGTTCTTGAGTCTTTCTCATTCTTCGTCCAGCTTTTGCTTGCTTAAGTCAGGCGAACCTTAGTCCTCTCAAAATGACATCCTGGCCTTTTAGCACTTGTGAGAGCCATTTCCCAGTGCTGTGCATTGTTTGATTTTTTTTGACTGCTGCTTCAATGGACGTTGCTTGTGGATACAAGTAAAAAGATTTCCTGGTCATGGGGAGGGGATACAGACAAATAAAATGAAATCTAACAATTGCATTTTTCTCTGTTATTGGTCCTGTTGGGAGGATTGTTGTTTTCTTTCATGTTGAGGTATGATCCATGTAGATTGCTGTAGTCTGATCTTCATCAGTAAGTTCTTCAAGTCCCCTTCCCTAGTAGAAAGCAAGGTTGTCTAACATCTACATATAATAGGTTGGAAATCAGTCCTGATCCTGAATTCTTCATATAGTACCGCTTCTCGTATTATTTGCTTGTCATAGATTTAAAAGGTATGGTGAAAAGGATAAGCCCTAATGCATACCTTCCTGAATTTAAGCCATAGAGTAGGGGCTTGTTCTATTTTTTTTAATGTGTCTTGTTCCATATATAAGACAAGTTCGAAGTATTCATGGGAAAATTCTGTTATCTTCTGATTCCTTTTTTCCACACCTCAAGCACATTCTGCACGAACACAGTTAAGTGTTCAGGTATTCCCATTCTCTGCCAGGCTACCCATACTTGTTATAATCCATACAATTGAATGCCTTTGCACAGTCAGTAAAGTACAAATAGACATCTTTTTGGTGTTTTCTACCTTTAACCAAGATCCATCTGTAATACTTAGAATCTTCTGGCTTTTAAGCTGAAAAAATTCATGCACTAGTGGGGCTGAATATCTCTGGTCAAGAAATACGTGGAAAGACTTGCAATTTTTTTTAACTTGTCTTTTGAAGTCTACTTCTTCCCACTGGTGAAGAGAAAAAAGTGAACCTGTTTTTACACATATGATCTGAGCCCTGTTTTCTGGCCATACCCGAGAGGCTGCTTGGTGCAAAAGGAAGAGTACTGGACTGGGAATTCTATGTAGGTCAACGTGAACAAGCTAGTTCACAGCTCTTAGTCTCAGATTTCTTGCTCATCCCAAACATGTGTGAAGCATCTGCTAGATACCTAATACTGTCTTTGGGGCGGAAATTACACATGTGACTCCTGAGGAGCTCATAATCTATGAGGAAGACAAATAAAAATTCTCCATAATGTGGGAAGGGATTGGGCAGAGATTGTTAGATATGCAGTGAGATAGAGAAGGGCTTGGTTGGAAAGGCATCAAGAGAAACTTTTTAATAAGGTAATATCACCAATGACTTGTAAGGGTAAGTTAGTGTTCCTCAGGAGGACAATAGAGACGATGTAGGCTAATGATTCAGAGCCTAGATTTTGGAGACAAGTGTGTATTTACAGCTATAGTCTGTCACTTTATAACTGTATCCTTAGACTGGCTGCTTTATAGTACCCAAATGTGTTTTCTTAGCAGTATAGATGGGGTGATCTATATAAAGTTTATTAAATAATTTTCAGCACACAGCTTAGTTAACAATAGTGGCTTTTATTATCCCAGGGCGAGGAATGTATTTGCAGAGAATGATGTGTTGGTGATAAGTTGTCTACCTGACTGAACTACAAAGGGTTCAGCCTGACTTGATAGGAGGCTGTCTAGGGGGAGAGTAGAGAAGTGCTCTGGAGAGCTGCGTGGGGACCACCTTATACAGAGCTTCATCAAATAAAAGAGAGGCGTGCTATTAAGACTGTCTTCATAAAAGGTGGCAAGTAAGACATTGGGTTTTAAAAGCTGTGCTTAGCATTTGAGGCTCATGTGGATCTTCTTGGCAGAAAGTGGAGCTGTTACAAAACATAACTTGTTCTCATTTGCAGGATATGATGGATGATATTTGCCAGGAACAGTTTCTTGAGCTATCTTACTTGAATGGAGTCCCTGAACCCACTCGAGGACGTGGGGTGCCAGTGCGAGGCCGTGGAGCTGCACCTCCCCCTCCTCCTGTTCCCAGGTAGAAAAAGAAAAGGAAACGGCGAGAAACAGACAAGTTGGTGCTGTTCTCTCTTTCTGTCTGTTTTTAGCTGCAGTTTCAGAGGGAAGCTCAGTATTGGGTGGGATTGTAGATCTTGGATTCTTAAATTACAACCAAATGTAGTCATGCTGAAATATTTGGTCTTTTAATTTTGGAAAGTACTATCATTTTTAAATGGTCTCTGGCTTTAGAATTGTACCTCTTAGGTAGATGCGTTCAAACTCCAGGTCCTTTCCCCACAAGCTCTCGCCTAAGCTTTAATCATAGTCTAGTCATCATAAGTCCACATAGCTCCAGATTTTGCAAATGAACCTAACTTGAAAGTTACCTATCTAAAAAGTTTCCTTAACACTTTTTTTGCAGAGGCCGAGGTGTTGGACTACCTAGAGGGGCTTTGGTACGTGGAACATCTGTGAGAGGAACCATCAGCAGAGGTACCACTGTGACTCGAGGAGTGCCGCCGCCACCTACTGTGAGGGGTGCCCCAACCCCAAGAGCCCGGACAGCGGGCATCCAGAGAATACCGCTGCCTCCCCCTCCCGCACCAGAGACCTACGAAGAATATGTAAGAAATGTGAACATGCTGCCACTTCCCTATACCTAAAAAGTTACCCAGAAAGGTGAAAACACCAGACCCTGGGCCGTGGTGGTGGGACTACCTGTCTGATTTGAAATCTGCTCGTTTCTAGCCATTAGCTTTAAACTCTGAAAAGGTTTTGACATTATGGGCATGACTTACTACTTGTGAGTAGATAAACAGGAAATAATAAACTGCTTGCCCTAATGTACAAAGTGTACTAAAAAGCATCCCACTACTTCTGACAGTACTGAAGCTCAGTATTACACTATGAAAACTTCTTTGTTTTTACGTAACCCTGTCTCCTAATTGTTCCACGGTGATGTTTATTAAAAAACATTTTGGAGGACTTTTTTTCTTTTTGTTAATCCGGAAAACTGCTATACCAGAGATAGCAGATATTTGCTTTCTCGACACTCTGTGATTCCTTTGATCTCACTTTTTTGTTCCAGGGGTATGATGACACATACGCAGAACAGAGTTATGAAGGCTACGAAGGTTACTATAGCCAGAGCCAAGGGTGAGTCAAAACAGATTGCTATTTAATGTCTTAGTGAAGGATGGGGAGGGATTGGGGAACTGATAGATAGATTGAAGCAGCACACATCTCAAGAAGCCATCTTTTAAAAATTTTATTTGGGGGCTCATACAACTCATCACAATCCATCCATTGTATCAAGCACATTTTTACCTTTTTTATCATCATTCTCAAAACATTTTCTATTTGAGCCCTTGGTATCTGTTCCTCATTCTCCTTCTTTCACGAACCCTTGATAATTTATAAAATTTTTTCCCTGTCTTACACTGACCATGTCTCTTTTCACCCACTTTTTTGTTGTCCATTCCCCCAGGGAGTAGTTATATGTAGATCATTGTGATTGGTTCCCCCTTTCTCCCCTACTTTCTCCTTCCCCTCCTGTTATTGCTACTCTCATTATTGGTCCTGTTTTGGATTCCCTGTGTTTCCAGTGTGCATCCTCTGGTCTAGCCAGATCTGTAAGGTAGACTTGGGATCATTATAGTGAGGGGGGAGGACACAAAGAATTGGAGGGAAGTTGTGTGTTTCATCGTTGCTATACTGCACCCTGACTGGCTCACCTCTTCCCTGACATACTCATGATATTTTATGGATCGTATAGTATGTGTTTTGACAATATATTGTAGCTTTCAAACTAAACATTTTCTTATCCCATTCACACAGTAAAATGCAGAAGATGTGGAGGCATTTGGGAAGAAGGTTAAACTAAAACATTTACTCTTCAGCTTTCTAATATTCTGTCTTTGGCTTTCAGAGACGCAGAATATTATGACTATGGACATGGGGAGGTTCAAGATTCTTATGAAGCTTATGGTATGTGTTAATTTCTGTGTTGGTAGAATTTGCAAGTAAGTGCCTGGGATGATACTGATAATTGGATTATTTAGAGTTACACCTAAGAAGAAACCGTTAACAGTACCAGGTGTTAACAGAAGTCCTATTTAAAGGAGGGACTGTTTATTCTTGTGCTATTCCTCTTGAAAGGCTAGGTAGATGTCCAAGACCAGGGCTCCGGCCCGTCTGGTTGGAAACAATGCCATTGAGTCGGTTATGATTTATAGCAAACTTCAGGTCTGTATAGCTGTCCCGTGGGGTTTCCAAGGGTGTAAGTTTTTCCAGAATCAGTCCTTGTCAGTTCTGTCTCCTTCAGAGTGGCTAGTGGGTTCAGATCCCTGACCTTTGCTTTAACCCAGTATGTTACCAAAATTCCTTTTCCGGTTGAAACAGTCTTTGAAGCTGATGTGTATTTTTTTAAGGGTTATTTCCATCTTATTTTGGCCCCAAGAACCTGGTTTATATTTCTAGGTTTTGCTACTGATACCTAGGCTAAATTGATAACATAATAAGCTTAATCATATTTTCTATTGTCCCACCCAGCCTCAGTTTTTACAAAAAGGATCTCATCAAAAAGAATCTCACTGTAGAGGAAATGCCAGCTGACAAAGACCTAAGAGGGCAAGCAGTCAGCCAGAGCCTAGGGGGCAAGAGTAGTTCTTAGAACCTGTACCAGCACTGAGCTGCTTACTGATTTGTGGACTTCTCAACCCAGTCTTTAATCCCTTTAAAGAGCTTAGATTCTGGATTGGCAGTAGAACCAAACGATCTTCACTGAGGTTTGGTTGTAAACACATTGCTCAAGAGTGGCCTCAGGAACCAATTATGGCTCCATGTTAATGGGCCCCAGCGGGAGTGCCATGTGGCAGTTGGTGGATGCAGAGAGAACAGCCTTTTAAATGGAAGGTATTTTCAGCATACCTGAGAGAATTCCAGTGCTTGGCAAGGGTCTTGGCAACTGATGGTTGTTCCTCTGAAAGCCCTGAAAGATTTTGACAGTGTCCCCTTTCCTCTAACTGAAAGGGAGCAGCCCAGCCCCTTAGAGCTGTTCATAGAGTTCAGTTCCTCCAATGAGCTACTTGCCCAAGGAAACAATTCTTTACGTTTTAAATGGTACTGGACAATTGCCATCAGTCACACTGAACTGTTTTTCTTAGATGCCCATATTTAGCAGGTCAGTGGGATAGCACCCGGGTGGTTCTCTTCATGGGCGAGACAGCACAATGGGGCCTCTGTGGGCTTGACTAAATTGCGTTTCTCTTTTGCCAGAGGAACAACTAAACTGAAAGAGGTAGACTCATCTGTGTGTTCCTTGGGGGAGGTTGCCACTGTTATTAACCTGTTTTTCTGCTGTTACTAAGAACAGAATTAGAAAATAAACTGCCTTCCTGGTACTATGAAATCACTTGAAAAGTGATGGGTGTAACAATAATAATAATGTAAATGTGTATAATCAGCTCAGTTCTGGGTACCTTGAGATCCATACAGACATTTTAGACTTCGTGAGTTTCTGAGCCAGGAGTTTGAATGCTGGAGCAGCTGGAGGAGGAGTAGCTTTAGGGATAAGTTTGCATAGAGATAAAGTAAGCGAGAAAAGTAAACTTGTGGATACAGCTCATTTTCACAAGAGGTCAGCTCTAGAAATAAGTAATCATCTTCCCAGTTGTACCCTGTTGTTACAGAGGGAGACCATAAGGTCTTGTGGCTTCTGTGGGTTGGCACTAAACACGAGAAAGCGGTCAATGAATTCACTACTATAAATCACTTACTTACCTGAACTAAAAGAACACTGGTCCTTTGTGTCCATCCACTGAGTGCTGTCCTGTATTGGGAAAGAAAGAAGACCAAGCCACCAGGGGTCCCTAGGTCACATGGTAACATCATCAACATTGCTTTCTCTCCAAAATTGATGTGACCTAGGGAGCCCTGGTGGTTCAGTGGTTAAGTGTGCTCCCCAACTAGACCTAAAGGTGAGGGATTACATATTTATAACCTAATAAACCTTTAGGGCAGTTTTACTCTGTCACATGGGGTCACCATGAGCCAGAAATTTGACAGGATGGCACCTAACATCTGGTGATAAACCATTGTTGATCCCACTGGCATATAGTTTATAAACTGTTCTTGCTTGTCCTTGCTTTTCCCACAGATCAAGACGACTGGAATGGGACCAGGCCGTCACTGAAGGCCCCTCCAGCTAGGCCAGTGAAGGGAGCATACAGAGAGCACCCATATGGACGTTATTAAAAACAAACATGAGGGGAAAATATCAGTTATGAGCAAAGTTGTTACTGATTTCTTGTATCTCCCAGGATTCCTGTTGCTTTACCCACAACAGACAAGTAATTGTCTAAGTGTTTTTCTTCGTGGTCCCCTTCTTTTCCCCCTTATTCCATTCTTACTCTGCATTCTGGCTTCTGTATGTAGTATTTTAAAATGAGTTAAAATAGATTTAGGAATATTGAATTAATTTTTTAAGTGTGTAGATGCTTTTTTTCTTTGTTGTTTAAATATAAACAGAAGTGTACCTTTTATAATTAAAATAAAAGTTGAGTTAAAAAAAAAACAAAAAACAAAAACAAAAGCCACAAACCTGTTAGTTTCAAAAGTGACATTGCTTGCTTAAAGGTTCTGAAGTTAAGGCTTGTTGACTTTCTTAGTTTGGATTTGAGGCATCCCGTAAAGTTGTAGTTGCAGAATCCCAAACTAGGCTACATTTCAAAATTCAGGGCTGTTTAAGGTTTAAAATCACAAACATTAACGGCAGTAGGTGCCACCATGTAAAAGTGAGCTCAGACGTCTCTAAAAATGTTTCCTTTAAAAGCACATGGCGGTTGAATGCTTAAGGTTAAATTTTAATATGAAAGATCCTCATGAATTAAATAGTTGATTCAATTTTTAACATTAACTGATTTAAAACAACAAAATTAGGTTTGTAAAACTGGCTATTTCCTTTGTGGGTTTTGAAATCTAGCCCCAGACATACAGTGTTGAGAGATACTTAGGGTGGGAGTCGGTTTTGAAGAGGTTGATTTGAGGGTGGGGCTGGCCACGGGTTGTGTTTGATGTAGAGCTTTTTAACAAGGAACAGTCTCTGAGCAATGATACTAATAATTAAATCTCAGTATTTAAAAACAAAGGCAAAGTATTGAGTCCACATGAGAGTCTACACTCCATAAAAGGCTCACCTGGACATGGGGGCCCAAAGCTTATGATTTCCCTACGTTGACGGTTGTCAATATTGCACTGTTCTCATGGTAGCTAGTTAAGTATGTCTCAACACTAGCATGATATAAAAAGGGACACTGCAGCTGAATGACAAAGGCATCAAAATCCACTTTGTACATAAGTTAAAGTCCTAATTGGATTTGTACCGTCCTCCCATTTTGTTCTTGGAAGATTAAATGCTACATGTGTAAGTCTGCCTAAATAGGTAGCTTAAACTTATGTCAAAATGTCTGCAGCAGTTTGTCAATAAAGTTTAGTCCTTTTTTAATCAAAGTAAATGTGATGAATTGTCATTTTTTTGGGTGGACAATAAAATAGTTTTCTCTTTCAAATAAACTTAAATTAATTCTAAAGTTAATGGGCTTGTTAAAAGTTGAAGGCATCTTAAAAGTGGTGGTGGGGTTTTTTTTTTTTTTAAGTTTACAAAAAAAAAGTTTATGGAGTTGTTAAGTTTTAGTTTAAAAATAGCCAAAGCTTTTTCACCCCCTGGAAGTTGTTGAAAACAATTTTACCCAATCCTGTTACAAGCCTTGATTTCTGGAGAGAACCCAGCTGAGCCAAACGTGGCTTGGTTCCCCTGCACAAGTCTCAATATTTAAAAAGCTGTGCCCCTAACTTAAACCATCTGTGGAGGTGCTGATGAGTGATGCCAAGTAACTCTTGAGAGCTTGGAAAG
Source organism: Tenrec ecaudatus (assembly GCF_050624435.1). NCBI lineage: Eukaryota > Metazoa > Chordata > Mammalia > Afrosoricida > Tenrecidae > Tenrec > Tenrec ecaudatus. Next base: position 55,566,609 of record NC_134530.1, read on the forward strand.
GAGTGGGTGACACCTGCCCTTAGACGGGATAATTTGGCCAACCCCAGGTGCTACTAAGCATTTCCTCTGCAGTCCCAGAAGTGCCGCTAACCACTCGACTGTACGGGGGCATGATAGGCTGCTTTTGCTACCCTCCTAACAGGCAAGAGGACATGCTGGAACGGGCTGGCTCTGTTTCTGCTTGATGTTAATTCTCCAGGTTTCATGCCTTCGAAACGAGAGCCGCCTAAACTGCTCGGGGGTGAAAAATCCTCTTGTATGAAATGCCAAGCTGCCTGCAGCAGTGCATGATGGACATTTTTTTTCTTTTCTTTTTAAAACACACCAACAAAACATTGTATTTGTAGATTGTGATAAAGTGTAAATAACTGAATTTTCCACCGTGGTTTGAAGTCAGCTTTCAGGGCATTATGTCTTGTTTTGATGAAAAGAGATCACTCTATACCCCCTTTTTAAAGGAAAATTATCGCAAGAGAATCAGGATGTGTAAAGCTAACATGCATCGCAAAAAGCCAAAGGTAACCTAAATGTCTGATTTTAATAGCACATATTTCTCTTTTACATAAACTGTGACAGCAACTTGCATAAACAATTCTTTAGCTGTTAATTTTAATGTTAAAACTTTGCAAAACATGTTTAATAAAATAGCTGTAAAAAGAAAAACCATATGCTACCGCATAAATTAGCCATAACTCTTAATAATCCTGCCCATCACAAGTGAAACTGTAATGTAACCTGGGCACAAAGTCTTGACATCTTAAATGCCACATTGTAAAATTTCAATGACTGTAGACTAGACTTCCTGCTGCTCCCCAAAGTAAAGCTTTCTGCTCAGCTATTTTAAAATGTACGAGGATGAGCCCCTGTAGGTCCCCATATTGATACTCACAATGAAATGTTACTTAAAATCCCTTTAAAGGTGCATGTTTCTCTCCTGTAATGTGTAAACTGCATGCAGGATCTCTATCTTTTGTTGTATATGTCTTTTAGAACTTCCTCTTCCAAAGAGTGATTGCTTGTGTCTCCATTTGCAGGTGATTGAAAGCTCCTGAGGGATTTTCTGGGCCGGATGGGTTGTAAAGACCCTTTTCAGGTATGTCAAGATAGCTTTCCACCACTGATGTCGGACTTTTTCATAACTGTAAAGCAGTTAATACCGGAAGGTGGTCAGTGAACTAGTCTCTCAGTCATTCATACCATATTTACAACCCAACTTCACTTCTGGTTTGGTTTATTAAGTTTACTTCTCATGGTTGTTAAATCCAGGGAATGTCTGCTTAGCATCTATTGATTTCCATTCTTATTTAACCTGTCAATAGCTTGTTGAGGGCACTGTTTATTGGCTTTAAACAACAAAGTGGTTAACTCAGATTCTTAAACATGGCTGTTGGAGGTGCAAAATGGTATGAAAAACTGCGGGTTAGTGGTGGTTGGGAATTGTCAAAAAAACTAAAATCAGAACTGCCATGGCAGTTCTACTTGTAGGCCTAAACCTGAAAGACCTAGATTTGTATTCCGATGTTCGTTTATAACACTGTTCCAAGCTGGAAAGTGGTAACAACCTGGGGGGTGGTACATTACAATGGAATACTAATCAGCCAGTAGGAGAAATGAACTCTTCATACATAGTGTACAGTGTGGATAAGGCCTGAGGATAGTATGCAATAAGCCAATCATGGCATATATTTTTAGTGGTTACCAGGAAGGTGTGGGAAGATTAGCAGTGATTGAAAAATCACATTAAAGGTAAGGCTGTTCATTCGACTTACTGTAATTGCTCTTAGTAAATTGTACACCAGTTAAAAATAAGACTATGATATGTTTATACCAATGATAAACTATAGCTGCTAAGACTGCTTATTTTACAGCCAAACCCCTCATTGAATTTGGTACCTTGCTTTGGAAGTTGAGAATCATAGTTTGATTGGATAACTCAGTTAATGAACCAACGTGTTTGGTGCTTCTGTTCTACTTCCTGGTTCACTGCGTAGGACATGGGGTTTTCATAACTTGTAAGTGGCCATCCAGGGCACAACAATGATCTATTCACCTAAAAGAACAAAGGAAGAAAACGAGATGGCTCCGTGAAAAACTGATCAAAAGGGAAAGAAATGTAGACCAGACTTTTTGTGTTCTCTGGAACTAGGGAGGGATGTATAAACTCTCCTGAGAACTGAAGCTCAGGAAAAGAGTTGAATCGTTCTTCCTGAGATCAACTTTAAACCTTAAATCGAAAATAACCGCTAAAGCCATCTTAAAACAGAACAATAGTTTTAACTTAACTAGTAAAAAGGGCCTACGTTTAGCATTCGGCATTTTTTTAAAACTATGGAATCTAAACTATACAGGAACCATAGGAGGCATTGAGCTTAAATTAGTAAGGGAAAGAATGCCAATGCATTGTACATGTAGAAACTTGAATTATTGTGTATTCTCAAGAGAGGGAGGCTTTTTCTGTGTCAGCTTTGGAAGAAAGACTGTCTCTTGAATTTTGCCACCTGGGTGATCATATGGCATGGCCTCTCGCTATCTCCTCTGCTCTCAACATCAAGAGATTGACACTGTACACTAACCCTGCCTAATATATATAATAAAGACAATCAGTTCCAAATGGGATTATAGAGTCTGTTTAGTGACTTGAAATAAGTCCCTTTCCTTCCTACAAGCTCTGGTGGTGGTGCGGTATATATGGGTCTGTGGTCCGCATGGTCTGCTGTTAGAAAGCACCAGCAGCTCCTTGGGAGGAAGACTGGACTGTTAAACTCCTGTCAACAGCATCTCGGGACCCACAGGGGCGTCACTATGAGTCAGCATTGACTTGTTGGCGGTGAGTTTTGAACACATCTTCCTGAATCTTTTATTTTCATAATTGGAAGGTGGTGGTGATAATGTATACTTCATATTGGTTGACTAACTGGAGGATAATCCTAAATATAGCTTCTCGGATTTCAGGTCACACATGCACAGCTTATTGCTAACAAAAAGTACATAAACGTGTCTCGGATCACTGCATGACTGCAAACAAATTCAGTAATACACTTGTTTTCATCTTTTTAGGTGCCTTCAAAAGAAAAGGTTATTTTTTTGTGCTCTGGGAAAAAAAACATTGAGGTGAGGGCTAACATCAAATTTTTAACAAAAGTCATGCATTTTCCCAAATCGTTGAAGCTTCATAGCAAGTTTATAGACTGTTGACCACATAACAGTTTTCAGATGGATCAAGTGTTTAAAGATCAGGAAGCCTTTAAAGATGAGTCAAGAGAGGAATGATTGTCAGCCGTAATGAGTGAAGTAAGTCCAGAAATTGGTGGAGAAACTCTGGAATTACCCTTGATGCAATAGCTACTGCAGTTGGAAGCACATGATTTTGCATTTTTCAGTTTTAACATCCAAGTTTTCAGCACAATGAATATCAAAAGCATTGCTCAAAGATCAGCTAACTCAAAAAGTTGATCTTTCCATTATCCTTTAAAGAAAAACGAAGCCTCTCACAGAGGGGTCTAGGGGAGATGAGTCAGTCAGGGTGCGATGTAGCACCAATGAAGAATACAGCTTTCCTCCAGTTCCTAAATGCTTCCTCCCCGCCAACTACCATGATCCAAATTCTACCTTGCAAGTCTGGATAGAGCAGAGGATGTACACTGGTGCAGATAGGAGCTGGAGACACGGAATCCAGGGCAGATGGTCACTTCAGGACCAGGGGTGTGAGGTGATACTGGGAGAGTAGAGGGTGAGTGGGTTGGAAAGAGGGAACCGATTACAAGGATCTACATGTGACCTCCTCCCTGGGGGACAGACAACAGAAAAGGGGGGGGGGGTTAAGGGAGACGCCGGACAGGGCAAGATACGACAAAATAACAATTTATAAATTATCGAGGGGGAGGGAGGGGAAAAAGAGGACCTGATGCAACGGGCTTAAGTGGAGAGCAAATGCTTTGAAAATGATGAGGGCAAAGAATGTACAGATGTGCTTTATATATGGATTGTGTTAAAGAGTTGTATGAGTCCCTAATAAAATGTTTTTAAAAAGAAAATACTGTGACGGAAGAAGAAAAACGAAGCTAGTGACTATATATAGAATGAGTTGCATTTGGACATGTCTTAAATTTACCAGTATTATCCAAAGAGCATGGTCCATTCAATACTTTTGCTTTTGCAATCTGCTGGGCCAGTTAAATTCAAGGCAGGTCAGTCAGTCAGTCCAAGGGGGTGGGGATTTTTTTGAATTCCGAAAGGTTAACTCTGGATAGATTTTTTTTCTCAAATTCCATTGGACGGAACTGTGGGCTTAGTAGTAAATCGTTTTAAGAAAATTGGATAATAGCAATACAGTTGTACTGAAGATTTCCCCCATCGCAACCATGCCCCTGCTGAGTCTTCAAGAGAAATAAGGACTGTCCTAGGAGAATTTCATTGGGAAACCAAATCTACTTCCTGATCTGCGCCTTTAGACTCTTCCCCAACTCTACAGGCAGTGAAAGGGAGACCGTTTGAGTCCCTCGATTCAACTTGGTATAAATCAATGCACAGGATGTTAGGGCAATTTTGGAGAAATGAAGGGTCTGTCAAGAAAGGGTAGCTTCACAATTGGTTATTTTTGTTTAATAATGCTTGCTGTGGGTTTGTCTTAATTTATTTTCATTACAGAAGAACCCTGGTGGCCTTCTCATGTAAGCATTGGACTATGAACCATGCTGCGGTTCAAACCCAACAGCCACTCCCAGGGCGAAAGAAGAGCCTAACTACTCTCTAGAAAGTAGACAGCTTTAGAAACTACGTATATGCTCGAGTATAAGTCGACCCCAATATCAACCAAGGCACCTAATTTTACCACAAAAACAGCATTGAAAAATGTGCTGAAAAACTCGGCGAATACAAGAGTATATACGGTATATAGAGTCACTGAGTCCGAATTTACTCCGCATTATATCCAGCCTGAACCGCTGGCAGTGTATTGCTGCAATTGCTCTTGGAATGGATACAAGCATGGATCTCTTCCAGTCAGTTGGCCAAGTAGCTGTCTTCCAAATTTCCTGGCATAGCCAGTGAGTGCTTCCAGTGCTTCATCAGCTTGTTGAAACATTTCAATTGGTGTTCCATCGATTCCTGACGTTTTTGGTGTCCTTTGAACTTATTTCTGTAGCACATTGGTTCAAGCCTTCATGTTGTTTGAAGCCATTAAGGAAATAGCTGGTGGATGTGTCCTTCTGTTAGGGTTAGTGGGGCACTGAGGAGAAGAGATCCATCTGGATAGGGAAGCGGTACATAAAGCCTTTATGGGGAGATGGTGTAACGTTTGCCTCAGCTGTGCGCCTCAGATCTGGATGATGTTGAGACATTAGGCAGCGTGGTCCTGGCTAGAGTCCTAGGAAGTCATAAAGTTGGATGTTGGCTGCATGAATGGCTTGAAATTTTAGAGTTAATTGAGTCTCAGTTCTTCAGAACAAAGACTTTTGGGGAGACATTTTTGCATTTATATGCCCAAACCTGCCAGTGGACTCCCTTCCCTGGATATGTTAATTCTTTGGTGATTCTTTCTAGCTATTGCTACCTGTAATTTTTCATTATATCTCTGTTGCAAGCTTTAGTGCAGTGGCTCTCAACCTTCCTAATGCCGTGACCCATTAATACAGTTCCTCATGTTGTGGTGCCCCCCCCCCAGCCATAAAATTACATTTGTTGCAACTTGATAACTAGTTTTGCTACTGTTACAAATTGGGGGAGATCGCAGTAAAAGGGAGGGGCCCCACCCACAGGTTGAGAACCGCAGCTTTAGAGGCAAGCAAGATGTGAGCATCATTCCTAGCTCTGCTTCATCTTAGCCTTTGTTTCTTTAGACAAAATAAACCCCTTAGCCCCTCTCAATGCTGCTTTTGAAACCTACCCACTGCCATCCACTTAATTCAGATTCCAGTGACCCTTCAGGGCAGAGTAGAACTGCCCCCCAAGGTTTCTGAGGCTGTGAGTCTTCACAGGAACAAACAAGCTTCATCTTTCTCCCTCAAAGCAGCTGTTGGGCTTGAACCACTGAATTTTGCACTTAGCATCCCAACCTAGTATATGACCAGGGAGCCAAAGTTGATAGTAACTGCTAACATCATTATGTGACAGGTAAGCAAAGCACTTGATAAAGATGATTATCTCATTTAGCTTTTGCTCTTTTAAAAATTAAGGCTAGATTTTTTTTTTTTTACTCATTTAAGCCATCTTAAGGTTCCTATAATTCAGTGGGTTTTGCTATGACCATCTCCCTCCCTGCCATGGAATCAATTCTGACCCACAGCATCCTAATAGGACGGGATAGAACTACCCCTTTGGGGATTCTGAAGTTACACATCTTCACCTGAGCAGAAAGCCTCATTTTTCTCCCACAGAGCAGCTGGTGTTTCCCAACTGTTGATCTAGCAGTTAGCAGCTCTGTGGGTAATAGGGTACAACACCAAGGCTTTTGTGCAGTTGTAACCACTGTATAATTCTAGACCATTTCCAGCACGAAGCCTTGAAAGTCTTAATAGGCACCTCCAAATGGACCCTTGCATACTAATCTACCTCCTGTTTCAGTGGATATGCACATTCTGTTTCAGGAGAAACAAAAATAGGGATTTTCTAATTAATATAAATTTTAAAAATGCTATTTTAGTCTCTGTGTAGCCCATAGCCTACCAGTTTATAGCCTCTGATTGGCTGATAACTAATATAAAGGGCATTTAAATATTTTAAGTAATTATTTCTAAGACATTCTTTTTTAAAACCGTGAATCGTTATGTGAGCAGACAGGCTCATCTTTGTCCCTTGGAGCAACGAGTGAGTTTGAATTGCCCACCTTGACTTTTAACAACCTGCGGTTCAATCTGCAGCGCCACCAGTGCTTCTCTCGGCCCTGTGATGCACGAATCTGTTGGTGTGTTTCTATGAATTTGCCTGTGTTAGGTGTTGCATAAAAGTAGAATCTGTGGTCTTTTGAGATTGGCTGTTTTTGCATGGCAAGTTTTCAAGGTTCATCCACGTCATATAGTCTCTCAGTACTTCATTCCTGTCTTTGTAGAACAGTATTTCAGGGTATTGCTGTACCAGATTTCAGATCTAGCCGTCTTTAGGTAGACATTTAGATTCTTCCCACTTTGCGATTATCGTGAATGGTGCTGCTGTGAAGACTCATTATAAACCCTGTTGAGGTTTCATTTCATCTTCTAGGGTATATCTCAGTGAAAGAGTTAGTAGGTCGCAGACTAATTTTTTGAGGCACTACCAAACTTTAATAGTGACTGCTATTTTACTAGTTACGCATTAAGAGTTTCAATTTTTCCACCTCATTTTATATTTTTTGGTAGTCATCATAGTGGGTGTGAAATGGGGTAACACTGAGTTTTTTCACTAGTGACTGCTGTTGAACATCTTTTCAAATGCTTACTGGCCATTTGTAAGAGCTTTGGTGGTTCACCAAGTAAGCACTCGGCTATTAACCCAGGGGTCCATGGTGTGAACCCATCAGCCACTCTTCAGGAAAGACACTGGCGGTCTGCTTCCATACAGACTGACAGCCCTATAGGGAAGTTCTGAGTGATAATCTCCCATACAGACGCCGAGTTAGAATCGATAATTGGCCTTTATGTATTTTCTTTTTAGAAATGTTTATGCAAAAAAAAAAGAAATGTTTATGCAAATAATCTCCCTAGTTTACAATTTGATATTTGTTGCTATTGAGTTTGTAAGAGTTGGTCATGTATTCTGGGTACCAGACCCTTATTGTAGGCAGGATTACAATTTTTTCCTCTATACTCTGGGTTGTCTTTTCAGTTGAGAGGGTCCTTTGTACAAAATTTTGATTAATAATGAAGTCTAATTTATCTCTTTATTTTACCTTACTTGCACTTGTAATGACACATCTAGGCTTTAGATTAGTTTTGCAGTCTGTATGGTGTTTGGTAGGATACTTGCATATGTCTATACCATTTTCCCAGCACCGTGTTGAAAACCTTATTATTTCTTCCGTTAAATCATTTTGGCACCCTTGTTGAAAGCAATTGACCGTTCACGTAATAGGTCTGTTATCTTTTTAAAGGAGTGGTTAAGCTTTCAACTGCTAACCCAAAGGTGAGTGGTTTGAACACACCACTGCATCGAGAGAGAGATGTGGCAATAAAGTTGTACCGCTTCGAAACCCTCTGGGATAGCTCTACTCTGTACTCTCTCCTGTTAATGTGCTATCAGTCAGAATCGACAGCAATGGATTAGTTGATGTTTGTTTGTTTTCTCTTTTGAAATGTTCCTACTAGCGTGTCTCAGAAATGGTACTTAGAACACACTTGAATTTCAAGACAGATTTGTTATATGATTGAATAAATAAGTTGAATTTGAAATGTGTTCATTTATAAACAATTTATCTAAGGTCATATAATTCTTAATTTCTGTTTTTCAGATGATTACAGCACCTTTTTAAAAAAATCATTTTATTGGGGGCTCGTACAGCGCTTCCTACAATCCATCCATACATCCATTGTGTCAAGCACATTTGTACATTTGTTGCCATCATCGCTCTCAAAACATTTGCTTTTTACTTGAGCCCCTGGTATCAGCACCTCATTCTTTCCTTTCCGCTCCCCCCTCCCTCAATAATCCTTGATAATTTATACATTATTATTTTGTCATATCTTATACTGTCCGACGTCTCCCTTCACCCACTTTTTCTGTTCTCCATCCCCCAGGGAGGAGGTTATATGTAGATTCTTGTAATCAGTTCCCCCTTTCTACCCCACCTTAGCTCCACCTTCCCGGTATCACCACTCTCAAACAGTGGTCCTGAAGGGTTCATCTGGCCTGGATTCCCTGTGTTTCCAGTTCCTATCTGTACCAGTGTAGTGAGTATTCTATTTTAAGGAGTTTTAAGTGCTTAGCTACTATATAAAAGATTGGAAAGAGCCTTGTTGATCCGCATCCCAAAGGTCACAAAACATGAAAAACTTGAAATCCCTGCCATCAGGTGGATTCCAATTCATAGACCTCAAGGACAGAGTAGAGCTATCCCTGTGGGTTCCCGAGACTGACTCTTAAGAGAGTAGAAGCTTCATCTTTCTCTCCCGTTGACTGGTGCTTTCGAACTCCTGACCTTGCCATGCGTTGGACTCTACATGAAAGAAGCTGCTACTAGGATAGTGACACGGATTCATCGTGGTGGCACAGCAGGTCTGCAGAAAGGTCTTCATGAAACTTGGGTTCTCAAGCCCAGTCTTTACAATGAAAGCATGCATCACTTTGATTCCAAAGGCCATTGATTATAAAAAATGCATCATTATTTTAAGTACTTAAAAATTTATATGTACCAACTTAAAAAGTGGTTTCTTGTCACATCCATTGTAAGTCGTAACCTGATTTTAGAGATGTTAAAATTGGAATAATTTCTCCTGTGTTTTATTAATGTCTATTGGGGACCCTTGGCGGTGTAGTGGTTATAAGTTGGAATGAAATCTGCATGATCAGCAGTTCGAAAGCACCAGCAATTCCTCCTGAGAAAAGAATTGCTGGGCTTTCTACTCCCGTAAAGAGTCTCAGAAACCCACCGGGGATTCACTGTAAATCAACATCGTGGCAGTAGGTTTGGGGTTTTTTTAAATGTGTATCGAGCATTTACTGTGCACCATTCCCTATTCTCTCCATCCATGAAGTAGATATAAAATGGAGTGCCAGAAAAACTTAAGTTAATTATATATAGCAGTCTCTCCCTTTTCCCCCCAGACTGGGAATTTGGGGACCATTGATAATCTCTGTGGTTGGAAGCTGTGCTCTGATGGTAGTGTTAATCAAGGCTTTGCTTTACCGCCATTTGCATAAGCCATCGACCTTTTTCTCGACCTACGTGTTCCTGCTGTGCACCAGATGAACAGCCAGTGCGTGTCTAACACAAGCAATCGCCTGATGAATATTTAATGGCCTGGGGCAGCAGGTGTTGGGTGGAGAGGAGGTAGTGCACCTCACTATCTTTTGTTTCCTGACCTGGCTTTCCAAGCCCCCTGGCTCTACACCTTCATCTTATTGTGACCTGATGATGGTTCGGACCTCTGAAGGGGCTACATTCAGGCAGCAAACCAGGTCCTTTTTCCTGGGTAATGGAGCGGAAATGTTAACTGGCAGAACTCAGCATTACGAGCCTTGGGCAAGGGTCATTTACACCACAGTTTGTCCTGACCCTGGAGTGGAGGCTGTGTTCTTATTTGGTGTCCAGCCAGCTGCATCTCTTAGCAAAAGTGGGAAACTTGCATTCTGAAGAGACTTGTATTCATAGGCTGCTGGAGTTTAGCTTCAGGTAATTTACATGACTTGATTTCAGATGCAACAGGCTCTTCGCAGTGTAATTCTCATTCTGGCCTCTAATGTCTTTGCCATTGTCTTAGGATCTCAGCCAAGAGAATGAGCAGGAAAGAGTTCTCAGGTGCACCGCCTTTTGAGGCACACTCCGCTCCCCTTCACCTAAACTTAGGAACATGCACTCCAAGGAGGCCGCCTCACTTCCAGACAAATGTGAGGAACGTGCAGCCACTCCAAACAAAGGCAGCTCACTTGAGATCTTTGCAGGCAGAGTCTAAGACAGGGCCTGGCTATCAGCCCAGGTTAATTGGCTACTAAGCTGGCCACCATGCCAGATACTTGGGTGAGTGCTATTCAGGGCTTGATGGACTGCATTAAGATTGCTAAGATGGCGGTTTCCTTGTCATCCTGTGGAGCCGGTCTGTCTCTTCCAGGACACCTGAGGCATGTCAGAACTTGAGATCCTCAAGCTTGAATTCAGACACAGGGCTCTCAGAACCCAGCCTTCATGCTTTCTGCTAACCTTCCTCTGGAACTCTGCCTGGGGAAGGAAAAGGATAAGTGTTCCCCGCCTCTGCCTTATTGGGGTTGAGATGTAGGAAACACATTTCGCACCTGCCTTTAAGAATTGAAATGCCATTTGCCCAGCTAAGATCCTTTATCCCCTTCCCTACAGAGATCGGGACAAATGGCTCCTTTCAGTGTTTCATGTATCACCTAGTTACTAGAAGTGATGCGAAGCACCAGAAGTGGTAAACAAAAAGGAGAAAATGGTCCCTAACCTCGTGGTACTTCCAGTAGAGTAGGAGGGAGACACTAAACCAAATCTCTTAAATGTAATTGTGTTGAGTTCTGTGGAGACAAGAACTAGGTATTGTAACATCCAACAGAGAAACAAGCTGGTCAGGTTTGCCTTGTGCTAATGGGGTTAAACTGACAGCTAAAGGAAATTAAGTAGAAGGCTAGAAGGAAGGATATAGAACTCATTCTCTGGAGGAGTGAGGAAGGGCTGAGGCAAGCTCAAGGTAGCTAGCTGGTGAGGAGGTCTGGCCCTAACTCTGAAGGCCACTGAATTTACAATGACATTAGATTTCTAATTTTAATACTCTACATGCTGCTACATGGAGAAAGGGTTTTGTGGTTCAGGAAGCTTTGTATTAGTCTAAGCAAGAAAAGAAGAGCATCTGTAGTCAGATTAACACCTGTGAAAATGTAGAGGCGGGAATGGGTTTCAGGACCATTCAAGATTTAGGACAAGCCTTATTGGCGCCTTGAGTAAATTAGCTGTGGGAGAAGGTGGGCTTGGGGGTGTCTGCTCCAACCCCACTCATTCTCAACAATATGTATATATTTTTTCCATTTGTTTTGACTCTTCTGGTACCTGTTACCTGATTCTATCAACACCTCATGATCACACAGACTGGTGTATGTGACAGGTTTTGATGTGAAGTCATGCTCCAGGTTTAGGCTGTCCCCTTTGGACCACACTTAGTGTTTGGAGCAGTAATACGTTCTGCATAAGGACAGACAGATCCCTCCACTCTAGAACCAAGGAAATATATAATACTGATGATACAAAGAACTTTAAAGCTCTGGGTTGATTAAAAATTTTTTTTTTTTACTTCCCGCATTGCAAGAGGGCAGGAAGCTTTCCCCCCCATTTGAATCCCTGAAAGTACTAAAACCCCAGTGCAGACATGGGCAAGGCAGATCAGAACACAAAGCACCATCTTCACTGCCAGACCGCCGCACCAGGAGAGTCAACAGGCTGTTTTTAACCCTGTGGACCTAGAGACCTGTGTTCGGAATGGAACAAGTTGTACTATGGGAAGAGGAGATTATAAGGGAGGTCCCTGGGCAAGGGGTAGGAGGCTGAGAAGACCCCTTGTTACAATCACTTTGTGTATCTTAATTTACTGCCTTATGTCTTTGCAGGTATCAGAGGACTCTGGAAGCCAGGAGAACTACCTGCTGTGTCAAGGCGGGCCTAAGGCATTTGCTGGACACAGAAAGAACATGGACAGTCTTGCTCCCACCCTTTGACCTGACTTACTGAGAGTCAGCCAGGATCCCTTAGGAGTGTCTAGGCACAGAATGGAGTACTTAGGGCTACAGGGGACTGTGTTGCTACCTGTTAAACCCGTTCAGGACTTTAAAGAGTTAAAAGGGACTTACAGAATCCCCAGCACTGCCTCTGGAGCTAAGCTGAGTGTCCTCAGTCCTCAGCGGAGCTGCCAGGTGAACACCCCCCACCTCCTTGGCCCCCAACCTGCCGTAGTTGTGTTGTGGGTGCTAGACTGTGAGCCCACGGTTGCTTCCAGAGAGAGCTCCCCTGACCACTCACACGTGCACACCAGTAACATAAAGAAAGCCAGATGAGGTTAATTTACTTGTGGGAGAATTATTTAACCTGCGAACCCACGTTTCTCTTCGTTGTTGAATACCAGGCTTGTGCAAAAAGTTCTGGAAAAGTAGGGCTCTGCTGACCATTCCTCCTCCCCGAGTTGCTGGCCCTGAGGAACTCAATAAAGGTTTGGTCAAGTGATGAATCATCCCACTCTAGCGATAGCTTCTCTCCGATTTGGGGGGCCTCCAAGCACCCCTCACCCAGCTTTCACTGCCCCCCAGCTGTGTGCAGTCGTAACAGTTTGTCTTAACGTTCTGGAAAGTCCGTCTTTGCTTGGCTTTTGATTTCCTATGGCTTACACCAGACCAATTTTATTTTATATGTTTAATGACTCATTTTATTGGGGGCGCGTAAAGCTCTTATAACAATCCATACATCACTTGTATCCAACATATTTGTACATATGTTGCCATCATTTTCTAAACGTTTACTTGATGCTTGAGCCCTTGGCATCAGCTCTTTCCCCTCCCCCACCCTTGTGGACACCCCCAATAAATTATACATAATTATTTTCATCTCTTATACCACCCGCTGTCTCCCTTTGCCCAAGTTGGAGCTGTTTGTCCCTGGGGTGGGGGGGAGGGCACATTTCATGTCAATCATTTAGTCAGTTCCCTACTTCTCCCCATCCCATCCTTCCATGGGTACCACTACTCCCATTACTGTGCATGAGAGGTGAATCTGTCCTGCATTTTTTTGTGTTGAGAGCTCTTACCTGTATCAGTACATGCTCTGGTCTAGCCAGCTTTTTAAGGTAGAACTGGCATCATGATAGTCGGGGAAGAAGTATTAAAAAACTTGAGTGTTGTGTGTTCCGTCGGTGCTAAGCTGCACTCGTGCTTTCCTTGTGCCACTTCTGTGAGGAAAGTCCAATGATCTGCAGATGGGCGTGGGTCTCCATTCCAACCCCATCGGTTGCATCAATGTATTTGTTTTAGGCCTTCTGATAACCTGATCCTGTGCACACCACCTGATCACACAGGCTGTTGTGCTTCTATGTGGGTTTGTTGCTTCCCTGCTAGATGGCAGTTTGTTTAACTTCAAGCCTCTAAGACCCCAGACCTATATCTTTCAATAGGTGGGCACCATCAGCTTTCTTCACATTTGCTTATGCACCCATTTTGACTTCAGTGATCATATCAGGAAAGTGAGCACCATGGAATGCCAGGTTATTAGAACAAAGTTTTTTTTGTGTTGAGGGAGTACTTGAGTAAAAGCCCAGTGCCCATCTGCTACCTTTATACTTAACATATAAATATATGTATGTAGACATCTCTATAGCTTTTTCCCCTAGTTCTGTATTTTATTTTCCTCCTGTCCCATTATCATTAAACTCTCAGTACTTTCGCTGGGCTACACTGCCATTAATCAAAAGCAGCCTTTGTACACCCTCTTCGCTATCGATTTTAGATCTCATCGCTTTACCCTAGGTTTCTCCTACCACCTCTCCCATGTCCTCCGGAGCCCTTGGCTCCATTGTTCTCTCCTCAGGATTGGTTATCCTGCCTGTCTTATGTGGATAAGCATGAGAAAATTTTAAAGCCTATTAATAGTTGCAGGTCTGGCTGCTGAGTGTTCTCCAACGGTTCTGGGGAAGTGCCAAGTCCTGCCCACTGATTCTGACTTGTTTTCAGGATTCCTTGGGTTTCCTGAGGTTCTTCCTGCCAGAGGCTGCTGACTTGTAGTGGCCTGCCCTATAGGACAGAGTAGAACTGTCCCTGGGCATAGGCCCCTAACGATTGCACAAGCAGCCCTAGAGCCGTAATGGGTTATGACAGGCTGCTAACCACAAGGTCAGAGGTTTAAAGCCACCTGCAGCTCAGGAGAAAGACTAGGATGTCCAATCGCATAGAGTTGAAATCTCGGGAATCCACAGAGGGAGTTCAACCCTGTCCTGTAGGGTCACTGAGGCAGCGTAGACCGGTGGTTCTCAACCTGTAGGTCAAGACCCCTTTGGGGGTCAAATGAACCTTTCACGGGTCACTTGATTCATAAGAGTAGCTATTATCAAGTAGCAACGAAAAATTGTATGGTTTGGGGGTCACACTGGTGTAGACTTAATGGCAGTGATCTTTTTGAGACTACGCTTCTGAATATCTAGTTACTTAGTCTTAACAGGGAAAAAGCTTTAGGGTGAGAGGTTAACATTTGTTGTACATGGGCATTGTATTAAACTTAATTCATTCTTAGCAGTAGCAGAGGACATAATGGGGACAGGGTGGGGGGAGATACCACACAAAACCACTGCCATGGAGTTGATTCTGACTTTCAGTGACCTAAATCTGAGATTTCTGTCTTCAGAGACAAAGTAAACCTAACTACTCCTTAGGGTTTTCAAGATTACAAATATTTACATTAGCAGATCGCCTCTTTCTCCTGCACAGTGACTGTGATTTCGAAGCACTGACCTGAGTGAACTGACTTGACAATGAGTTGGGTTTGGGTGTGTACCAGGAATTGCTGGGTGGTACAAATGGTTTATCCTCAACTACTAACCTAGTAGTCAACAGTTAAAATCTGCCCAAAGGTACATAGGAAGAAGGGTCCGAGCCCTCTCCTTCCAGAACTTCGCAGTCACTGAGGGACTAATTGCCGCACAGCCCACTGTGAAATTCTTTGTGGGGCATGCCCCATTATCTTGTTCAACCTTCATTTGACTCAGTACTTTCGGCTACACTGCACTTAAACCCCATCAATCATTCTACGATTTTTTTGATGTGTGTACTGTTACGATTTAATCCTCTGACCCATTTTTCCTATTTTGCATATTAAGTATTAAGGCTCAAGGGAAATCAATAATTTGTTTAAGATTAGAAAAAGGTCTGTCAGACTTTATATTCCCAATGGTGGCCCTCTATACCTATTTTGGGTTCGAAGCAGTAAAGCATTGTGTTGGTGACACAAAGAACTCCCAACCATGGAGCCATTGCTTACCACAGCAACTCCTTAGACGCAGGTAGAACTGTCTGTGAGCTTCCCAGGCTGCACAGCAGTAGAATGCCCTGCCTTCCTCCTGTGGGGCAGCTGGTCATTCCAGTTTACCAACCTTGAGGATGGCATCTTAACATGTAACCACTACACTACTAGGCTCCCTGACTGACACCGTAGGTGACAAAGGATCAGGTTTAGCCAAGATGAGGAAAGTTCTCAAGATGTAATGCTAAAACCGGGGAAGTTCCAGGCACACTAGATGGGCTTGTCACTAGAGGCTCTCAGTCCAAGGCTGGCCACTAAGACTGTTTTCTTTGCCTCTGGCCCCCTAGGCCTAGGCCTCGCCTTGTGGCCAGCGTTCCCTCCCTTGCATTTAAAGACCTGCTTTCATGCAGCAAGGGAGAGGATTGGGGTGGGGAGCTAGGGAGTCATGACAGCTGGTTATAGGGTGGTAGGAACTCAGCCTTCCTCTACCTCTTGCCCCACCTGGTAAGGTCCAGCTCTTTGGGAAGCCAGTGCTAGGTCCCTGGGCTGGATACCTACGTGAAAATAATAGAAGCTTACAGGAAATTTAGCCCATCACTTGGTATGTATTTTCTGGGCCTGTCTCCACCAGCCAAGTAGAGTAGCAGTCCGTGCTCACTGAGGGATCGGAAAAGTGAATGCAGTGTGTGGTGCCTGGAACAGGGCCTAGTCATTCTCCACATGGGAGTTTCCGTCCTCCTTTTCACCAGGCCTGTCCTGGAGTCTCACCAACAGGCTGCCTCTCTGCCCATCGCCACTTAGGCCCTGAGGGGATCCTCCGCAGACAGCTCTGGCCCACCCAGCTGCCTGCCTGTCAGTCACTGCCTCAGCACACCGAAAGGATGACACCAACCTGCCTTCCTCCCCTCCCAAGCCTCTGAGCTGTTTTGAGCCATAAATATTTTAGCTGGGGCTTTCTCGGGCTGTTGCCAGGGTGATGGGCTCTCTGGGGGCGGGTGGAAGTGGGGGAGAAGCTGGCAGCAGAGCTGGTCCTGAAGGACTGGAAATAGTGTTGGTCCACTGCCCGTGCTGCTGGCAGCTGATCGAAGGCTGTGCCCCTGTCCGCCTGGCTGTCCCTGCTGGGGCCCCTCAGAGCTGCTGTTTCTGGTTCTTCACCCAACTTGGCCCCGAGAGCTGCTAGCTAGCTGCCTTTGGGTAGATGACCTGTCTCGCCCTTCAGCCCAACATCTCTTAACAAAAATCCTTGCTTACCTCAATAGAGGGAAGTGGAGAAGATGAAAATAGAGGTTTTATGAAAATCGTATGAAACCACTAGGCTATTAACTCATGACTAGCAGAGGCTAGTCCTCTCACCCCTTAAGGCTGTGCTTGGGTTTTCCCCAGTGCCTGGTGGATGCCATGCTTACAGGTGTATGTCAAATATGGTACTTCCTCTTCCCTCATGTAACTGCCCACTGCCTTAGGTTCTCAAGCCTTGTGAGGCTACCTAGCCTGACACAAGGATTTGATGAAAACCACTGTGGTCTAAGTTCAAAATGCCCAGGTGCCCAAACCCAATCTAACCCCCATCCCATGGACTTTACACCTGGCTGGTTGCCCAGGGGTGGGGTGCATTACCTGAGAACCAGGGTTACTTACTAATCCGTAGTGAACAACATAACATGGGTCTCACCTGCGTGTGCCTCGTTCCTCTCCTTGGAAGGAAACCAGAAAAGACCAGAGAGTGCACACCTGCAGCCATGCCACAACCCTGCAATTGAGAAGCCAGGGATAGGGTCCAGCGTTCCACCCCCACCCACTGCCAAGTCAATCTTGGTGTGCTGGGAACTCGGATTCCTTTGTTTCGGACTCCCTCTAGTGGTTAAAATGTCCCTGACAATAAAAGCTCAAATGTGAGATTACATTTCAGATACCCCTGGGAAATGGGATGGTTTGTACACAGGTTGGAATGGTAGTCCTCCATTTTTCATTTTGGGTGTCATCTGTTTGTATCTTCTGCCATAAGTTCTCACAATAGGTCAATGACTTAAATGATCCTAGTTTTACAGAGGAGACCGGTTTAGAAAGGTGAAATCAAGTCCAAAGTATGTAGAATTTGAAATTCTCAAGTGATCTGAATTTAACCTATTCCGGACTCATCATCCGCCTCTTACTCTGGAGCCAAAGAGGACTTACTCTTCCCGAACACAACTGCCCTCCAGGCCTTTGCTCATTCTCTTCCCTCTGTCTTCATTGCAGCTGCATCTCCAAAGTACGTTACCTCCCCCCAAATTTGAAGCACAAGAGGAGAAAGACAGTAGGGCTTCCCTGTGGTTTACATACGCTATGTTTGTCATAATCAGATATAAGACATGGGAAGAAGAAGGCCTCACAAGGGTGGGAGACTCACATACATACGGAAATTAGAACATGAACACACTTGTATTTTCATGTGCTGAAGATCAGAGGTAAGCTTGCTGGCAGAAGAAATTCCTGAGGGGCTGTGGTGACGTTTCCTTCATCTTCACCCTTATTTCCCATTCCATTTTCCTGATAGTTTATAATAGAGCCATATTTCCATAGTAGCTAATCCTTAGATAATAGTATTTTAGGTAGTCCACACAGACTCCACCTTAATCCCATAAGGGACCCATACTCTGCTCATGCCACAGTGAGGAAACAGACGCATGTAAGCTAAAGCACCCTGTAAGTGCCGGAGGTGGGGTTTGAATCCTTCCAAGTCAGATGTGAGAACAGTGCTAATATTCAAAAATTATGTCTTACATTTTTAATTTCCACTGGGTAAGTGGATCCTGTGTGGTGATTTATTCTGTCTGCAGTGCCTCCCTGTGCACCATCAGAGTTCTACAGTCCAGGTTAGACAGCACTGATGACTCAGTCCCACTGAGTTGATTCTGACAACCCACAGAAAGTCTATAGGACAGAATATAACTGCCCCCTGTGGATTTCTGAGGCTGTAAACGGAAGCAGACAGCCTCATCTTTTCTCTCAGACCAGCTGGTATGTTTGAACAACTGACCTTGCAATTAGCAGCCCATCTCCATAACTCACCTCAAAATTTCAACTGTGGCTCCAGTATTAACAAGACCAAGAAAGAAGTTCCAGTTTTTATCAATGACAAGCCTGGCCCAGAGCCAGTGGGATTTCCTCAAAAACGCAAGCCTCCTGGAAGATCAGGGTCCCACAGCAGCCAAGATGTTACTTGGTTATATGATGTTGGGGAAATAGATCTATGGGCATATATTTATAGGTTTAGTATTAAGGTAGCAATGGACATTGGGCCTCCACTCAAGTCCTCCCTCAATGCAAGAACACTTTGTTCTATTAAACTGGCATTCCATGATGCTCACCTTCCCTATACCAGACAAGATCGCTGAAGACAAAGAGCAGGTGCATAAGCAAATGTAAAGAAAGCTGATGGTGTCTAGCTATCAAAAGATATAGCATCTGGAGTCTTAAAGGCTTGAAGAGAAAAAGCAGCCATCTAGCGCAGAAGCAACAAAGCCCATATGGAAGAGGCACACCAGCCTGTGTGATCATGAGGTGCTGAAGGGATCAGGTATCAGGCATCAAAGAACAAAAATCATGTCATTGTAAATGGAGGAGTATGGAGTGGGAACCCAAAGCCCGTCTGTAGGCAACTGGACATCCCCTTACAGAAGAATTGCGGGAGGAGATGAGCCAGTCAGGAGGCAGTGTAGCAATGATGAAACATACAACCTTCCTCTAGTTCTTTAATGTTTACCCCCCCCACCCACACACACACTACCTTGATCCCAATACTACCTTACAAATCCAGCTAGACCAGAGGATGTACACTGGTACAGATAGGAACTGGAAACACAGGGAATCCAGGACAGATAACCCCTCAGGACCAATGGCAAGAGTGGTAATACTGGGAGGATGGAGGAAAGGTGGGGTATAAAGGGGGAACCGATTACAAGGAACTACATATAACCCCCACCCTGGGGGACAGACAGCAGAAAAGTGGGGTGAGGGGAGACTTCAGACAGTGTAAGATATGACTAAATTATCAAAGGTTCATAAGGGAGCGGGAAGGGAGGGAAAAATGATGAGCTGATATCAAGAGCTCAAGGAGAAAGGGAAATGTTTTGAGAATGATGATAGCAACAAATGTATTTGACACAATGGATGTATGGATGGATTGTGATAAGAATTGTATGAGCCCCCAATAAAAGGATTTTTTTTATAAGCTGTTACTTGGCAAAATCTGAAGGACAAGAGCCTAAGCAACACCCTGCCGTGATTCTCTTCCACCTGAAGGTTCTTAAATGCCTGTAGGAGGCAGGTGTCAAAGGACCAGGACTTAAATGAATCTGTAAACACTGGAATTGAGAACAGAGATGTCCTTGATTGTTTTGCTTATAATTGTTAGACAAACACATTATGTAACAGAAAAGTTTCAGGTACGGCTACATTTGGGTGTTCAATGATACCTTCAAGAATGTGTCTCCTGACTTTTGAGTTTCTTTCTTTGAGGGCAGAATTCCCAAAATTTGATATGATAGACACCAAGAACTCCATGTTTATATTCTACTTTCCTAGCCATCCTAGAATTAGTAAAAGTTTTTCTTTCCCAATAGTTCCGGCAAAACCCTAGATTTGTATCTCATTGGCCTGACTTGGGTCACTAGCCCATCCTTGACCCCGTCATTAGTCAACAATGACAGCGATGGCATGCTTTGGTACACCAGGTCAAGGCCATCTGCCTACACTGGAACTACAATGTTGGACAGACCCAGTCAATCACATGGGCTGGATGGTTCCCCAAAGGGTAATCCAAGTGTTCCTTCCAGGAGGAGGAGAAATGAATGCTGGGCAGGTTTTACACAGTGGTAAGGAGCCACAAGTAATGAGTGGATCACGCCCACGCAGTCTCCATGACTGTCTTTATTCACTGAATTGTCTGAAAATCCTTTTTAATCAATTCAGCACATATTTCTTGAGTATCATATGCAAAGGCCAGGACCTTACAC
This sequence comes from Tenrec ecaudatus, assembly GCF_050624435.1. NCBI lineage: Eukaryota > Metazoa > Chordata > Mammalia > Afrosoricida > Tenrecidae > Tenrec > Tenrec ecaudatus. The sequence continues at coordinate 55,587,231 of NC_134530.1, forward strand.
GTAATGTGGAACAAGATATTCCCCTGCCACCAACCCCAGTAAGGAAATTGCTAGACTCAACCTATTGCTTCCTCACCGTCGGAATAAATCCACTGTCAAGTCAGTGCTGACCCACTGACTCAATGTGGTGCAGCATTTCTGAATCTGTACATCTTTATGTGAGTTGTTAAATGCCATTGACTTGGTTCTGACTCATAGGGGCCCGATGTACAACAGCATGAACCACCTCTGGGGCCTCTGCCACCCTCATCATTCTTTTGTGGGAGCCCATTGTTGCAGCCACTGTGTCAATCCATCCAGTAGAGGGCCTTCCTCTTTGTAGACTGCATCTGTTTTCACCCTGGGAGCAGCTAGTTGGTCTGAAGCATCACCTTTGCAGGTAGCAGTCCAAGTATGACCCAAAAGCATCTCCAGGACTCCTTCCCCACAGTAACAGGCCCAAACCAAACTCACTGCCTCAAGTCCAGAGGACACGGGAGAGCTGCCTTGGAGTTTCTGAGCCTGTACCTCTTTATGACAGTAGAAAGTCTGACCCTACAGTTACCAGCCCAACTGGTCACCACTACACCACCAGGGCTCCAACTTGCCCCAAGGGTACAGCAGGTCAGATCCTCTCAGAAACCAGCTCTGATGTCACTCGTCATGGGGACTGCTCTTGACTCCCTCCCCTGCTGGAGTCGCTTTCCATCTACCCCGGAACTTGGTATATCCTGCTATAATTCCCACACCGTGCCATCACTTATTGATCCTTCTTTCTGTCCCCTGCCAATCCTTCCACCCCCACCCCCATCCCAGGAGTGAGTGGTAAGGCTGGACAAAGTTCATTTATCCCTGTATCCTCAGTGCCCAGGTTAGAGTTGATTATTGTTAGATGCCATCAAGTTGGCTCCAACTCCTAACAATGACCTGTGGACAACAGAACAAACCACACTTGTCATATTTGAGCCAGTCCGTCTTGTGGAAGACAATCTTCTTTTTCACGTTATTTAGCAGGCTATCCTCCAAGTCTTGACGCCCTCCCTCCTAAGGAACATTCTAGCTGTACTTCCCCCAGACAGATTTGTTCATTCTTCCGGCAGTCTCATATTCTTATGTTAAAGGTAGTAGATGCTCAAAAACACTCGTTATTCTGAATAAAAAGTAGTTCCCAGGAATGGCCTGACTTCCATCTTTTGTGGAATATTATTGAAATCATTCATCTTCCCTTTCAAAAGCCAGTTTGTTACTACCTCAACTCAACTAACACTTGTTGAATATCTACCACGAGCCAGACCATGCCAGGCTCCGGGGATCCAGAAAGTCACAAGATGCATTTCAAACTCAATGCTCTCTAAAGAGACCAGAGCCGGCTCTTCATTCAGAATTTCTTTGGCTGGGAAAAAACTATAATCAGTCCTGGTTTCTTTGTGTTGTGACAGTCATTCTCCCATCCTGGGCCCTTTTTTTGCTTGAAGGACTGATCGAATAAAAGTCTTTAATAATTTAATAGATATAGATGTGTTGAACTTTTGTGGTGTAGTGGTTAAAACCCCCAACCATAAGCCATAAAGTCAGAAGTTCAAACCCACTCACTAGCTGCTCCATTGGACAAAGAAATGGCAGTTACTCCAGTAAAGATCGAAGGCAGTGGAAACCCTATGGGGCAAATCTACGCTGCCCATAGAGTTGCTTGAGCCAGCACTGACTCAATGGTCAAAGGTTTGAGTTTTTGGTATATGTGTTGAATTGGATTCCACAGTTCCTTTTTTTAAAAATCATTTTATTGGGGCTCATACAACTCTTATCACAATCCATACATACATCAATTGTGTAAAGCACCCTTATACATTCGTTGCCCTCATCATTCTCAAAATTCACCTTCTCATGGGTTCCTGGGATCAGCTCATTTTTCTTTTTTCCCTTCCTCTCCCTCCCCTTTTTTTTTAAATGAATTTTTTATTGTGAATTAGGTGACAAGTGATGGTGGTTACATTTTAGACCCTAACTCTGTAATCAACATTCAAATCTATCTTCCATTTTGACCTTAATTCTTCTGTTTCTTTTACGGATCTGTCAACAAATTCTATTGACTTATCTTTAAAACCATAGTCCAATTATGTCTCACCACCTCACCCCACCTGGGACACACTATTTACTCTCATGGCTTGATAAGATATCATTTCTGTAACCTCCTGACCGGTCTCATTTCCACTTTTGTGCCCCTACCATCAACATTCCCATATTGACCAGAGTGATTCTTTACAAGTGGAAGTTCCCGCCCACCCATGGCTCTCCATCTCACAGGGAATCAGAGAATACACTCTACATGGTTCATGTTCACTCCGCCCCAGTCAGCCTTGTCTCCTGCATGTTGAGAGATATAGCAGATGAGCCTGCACTGACTGTTCCTGCTGCCTGCATCATTGCCCCACTCCTTGGTCACACACACACACACACACACACACACACACACACACACACGCATAAACCTGCCTGATGCACTCACTTCAGAGTTAGGTCAAGAAGTCACCTTCTCTGTGCTACTCTGATGGCTGTGTTTAAAACTGTCCCCTCTCCATTCCTTCATTGTACATTCTCTTGTTCACAAAAGGAGGTTGAGGGTGATTTAGGCAGTCTGGGGCAGACAGGGGCAGAAGAGAGAGCCAGAATACTCACTGAGAACTAGTACCTAGCGTAAGGTGACCAGATTTTAACATTGGTAAAGCGGGACACCATTGACCAGGGGTGGGGGCGGTGGGGCGGTTCTTGATTAAAAATTTGGTCTATATGGAGCAAGAAACATTTTCACAGAACAATAGTAATGTAATATATATATTTTAAATTTCAACATAACTACAATTTACAAATATAATACATTAAAATTATGTATAGTATTATTTTATTCTTTGGCATATTTCTCATTTGAGTGAATTTATTTAGTAGATTGCTGTTGTTTAAAAGGTCATGAAATTTTTCACAAGAATTTGCTAAATTATATTTCACACATAAAATGGCTTTCAAAGTCTCAAAACTTAATTGTGATTTTTCTGATGTCCACACTTTATTTACCATAGAAAAAACGCGTTCAGTCGCAGCATTAGTTCCTGGTAAGGACAGTGCGTATTCCACAATTTTTAGTGCATTATTGTATAGGACATGGTATGTTTCAAAATGATGAAATATTTCTAACCATTTGTTCTCTATTGTGATTTTTGCTGGTGCCCAAGATTTAACCTTTTCCTTATCAATATATATATTTTTAATAATGAGATATCTCATTAAAAAGATCATTTTTGGAAATATTACTATATGGGAAATTTTGAGTAATATGATTGAATGATTTTTGCACGGCAGGAAGAATGATATTTCAAAGTACTTGGAGACACAGAAACATAAAAGATACTTAAATACTGCTGCATCTTCCTCCAAAATACAGGAATTTTTTGGAAAACAACTTATGGAGACAAAGAAATTAGCTTGAGCAGTATAGCTGATTTGTTGACATCACTTGTTTAACTAGCACTAGCACGCAGTACGATGTGTATCGTCTGAGAGACAGTTGCGAACTTTGATAAGCAGTTCTCGATAATCAGTTCTCAAGAATTATTTGTTATTATTAAAGTTTAACATTATAAAATTAACAAAAATAATATACAACTCATATCCTGGTGAAATAGCCACATGGCAGCCGAAAACCGTATATTCCCTACCCGTTCTCCCGCCGTTCCCTAGCTTGTCGTGCATTCTTTCCCCAAATCAGGACTTTTTTAAAACGCCGCGGGACGCGAGACAAATTGTTCAAAAGCAGGATGTCTGGTCACCTTAACCTGGGGACATGATGGATAACATGTCTGGCTGCTATCTGCTCCTGGGGAGAAAGACCAGGCTGTCTACTCCCTTAAAAGAACTACACTTACCTGCAGGGCCAGTTCTACCCAGGCCTGTAGGGTCACTGTAAGCCACAATTGACTCGATGGCAGTAAGAGTCCCTAAGAAGCTACACTGGCCTGTGTTCATCAAAATCTGCTCCCTCCGGCAATGGGATAGGATGTGCTTTACAGTCAGGGCATGGGGAAGGGGCCTCCCGGCGCAGATAAACCACCCAGTTCTCAGACAGTTCTTTCTTCCACTCCTGCTGTCAGCTACTGTCAGCTGAGTCCTGCCCTTCAGATGAAGATTGGCTAATCTTGGCTTCCAAAGGACATAGCAGCAGTGTGTTCCTTCACAAACCCAGCAAAATTGCAAGGGCCAAATGCTGAGCATCTGGGCTGCCGGTATTGTTTCGATGAGGCCTGTCTTTTTAATAGAGCTGGGCTGATGAGTTCATCTTGACTTCTAAGGGAGACAGTCAAGCTCAGTCAATTCAGCATGAATTCTAATGGGATTGCAAGAGTGAGACAGAAAGGAGAGCCAGCTGTGGGAAGCTTGAGCAACGCCTAGGCACCACCATGCACACAGCATCACCATCTCAAGACAGAATTTACTGTGTCTTCTTGCACTTGACGGTGAACTCTGTGAATAGTCATCAATTTAACATCTATTCATGTACTGAATTAATTGAATTAATGCAGAGTCTATTATGTGCCAAAGTAGCCCTATTAGGTGAACAATGGTTAAGCACCTGGCTGTTCGAAGCCGCCAGCAGCTCTACAAGAAGAGACCTGACAACACGCTCCCTCGAAAGTGGTGGTTCTCCACCCCCCTCATGCTGCAATCCCCCCCTCCACCATAACATGAGTTCCGTTGCTACTTCATAACTGTAACTTTGGTACTATTATGAGTCGGACAACCCTTGTAAAGGGTCGTTCGGCCCCTCAATGGGTCGTGACCCACAAGTTGAGAACCGCTGCTCTAAAGCGTACAGCCTAGGAAACCCTAGCAGCAGTTCTACTGTCATACAGAATTGCTGAGTCAGAATCAACTCAGAGCGGCAAACATGTGCCACGCAGGTGCTAAGCCTACGTACAAGGGGACTGAGAAAGCCTATACAGTCTAGTGAGAGAAATAATAAATGAAATAATAATAACAATTAGCAGCATGGGTAGTACACTTCCTGAGCGCTTCCTTAGTGTTAAAGGAGCCCTGAGGGCAGAATAGTTGGTTTCTAACCCAAAGGTGCTTGGTTCAAATTCATCTAGCCACTCCGCTTCCATAAAGATTCCAGCCAAGAAAACCCTTGGCGGGCAGTTCGCCTCTTGTCACAGGGATGACTAGTGAGTCCCGATCAGTTCACTGGCGGCTGTTTGCCAGACACACCGCAGGTCCCCCCACCCCCACTACCCTAAAGCTGAGCGTTCTCATGGAACCTTCCTAAGCCAAAGGAGCTTAAAGTGAAGAAGCAATGGCCTTTCCTCAGAGTGGGAAACCGTTTAGCATCCCCAGACCCCAAAATAACCTATCAAATCTTTTGAGGTAACACCTGAAACCCGGTGACTCCCGACGTACAGTTCAGACACAGAGGGCTTGGTGTTGTTTACTTCCCAGGAAAGCCGCTTGGAGATGCCCCTCTCTGTTGGGAGGATGAGGTGTGTGGGCTTCCTCTGAAGCTTGCTGCAAAACAAATCCTTAAGGCGAATTCCCTTTTTTTTTTTTTCTTTTTGATTCGAGCCAGAATCATTTGTTGTTGCTGTGTTCTTTGGGTTAGCCAAAACAGGCAGTCATGTTGGCCTTCCCTAGAAGTGAAGAGGCCTGAAGCGACCTTGGGAAAAGAGGGAACCCTGTGGCAGTCCTGCTAGCTAACCAGTAGGGAAACGGGCTGTTGTAGCCTCCATCGCATCCCCACCGAGCCCACAGGAGGAGCATTACCAAACTCACTGCAAAGGTCAAGCAGTGAGATTCCCACGACCGGCAGCGGCGACAGGCGGGCCTGGCACTCCAGTGGTGGCAGGGAGGAAGGAGAGCGGGGCTCCAGGGTGACAGAGATGTAAATGTCGGATCCCACGCTTCAGCGAAGAGCTGAAGTCGGGCGGCGAGAGAAAGGCGAAGGCCAGGGGCTCTCGGCGGCCACTGGGATGGCCAAAAAGCAGTGGGGCCAGCGAGAGACACGAGCTTCACTGTGTTTAAGTTGAGGGGTGCCTGAGCCACTCCGGGCGCTGGAGCGGAGAAGCGGCTCTGGGCTGACGAGAGGCCGGGAGCGAGCCGCCTGGGGCGGGCAGGCACTGGGCTCCCCCCGCGCTCTCACCTCCGCCGCGGCGGGAAGGGAGAGGCGGCAGCACGAGACAAAGAGCGCGCGGGCACCGCCTTGGTCCCGGCGGCCCCTTTAAGAAGCGCGCCCCCAGCTTCTAGCCCGCCTTGTATGCAAATTTAGCGGCGAGGCGGGAGCGCGCGGCTGATACCCGGGGACTGGGCTGCGACGGTTAGTCCTCTCCCGGCCGCCGTCACCTCCGACATATTGCCCGCAGGAGCTGCGGCGGCGAAGCGGAGCGCGCCGGGGGGAGGAGATGGGTGAGCAGAGCGGGCCGAGCTCGCTCGGGGGCGGGCGGCCCGGGGTACGGACGGTCAGGCGGTGAATCGCTGCACGCGGACCAGTCCCGGCGAGGGGGGGAGGGGATGCGGGAGATGACGCGACCCCGCCCCCTCCTGGCGTTGCGGGGTGGGGCCTCGGGGCCTGGGGCGGGGCCTCGGGCGTGGGCGGGGCTTCTCGGGTGAATGAGGCGTGTCAGGGCTCGGGCTTCCGGGACGACCAGCTCTTTGGGCTTTCGCGTTGGCGCGGCTCCGTGCTGTGGGTGGAACGTCTGGCTGCGCGCGTGGGCGCGGGGCGCGGGCGTGGGGACGTCTGTCCTGCGGAGCCGAAGCGGGAGGAGTGAGTGGGAGGAGGGCTTCCTGCCTGAGGGACCCATTCTGGGGCGGGCCTCCTGGGCTGAGAAGGCGTTTAATTGGCTCGTGGGCGGGGCTTCTGGGTTAAAGGGGCTCTGTGTGGGAGGAAAGGTGGGTGTGGGCAGTTCTAGATGCTCCGGGATTAATAAACAGTGTAGTGCTATGTGAGCCGTGTTTCTGCTTCGGGGCTTGTTGGGGACAGAGCTGGACAAACGCTTTTTGGAGCCCTGTGTGGGAAAAGCTTCTGAACTGGGGCGCTGGGATGAGGCAGGGGTGGACGCTGCTGTGGTGGGGTGTGAAGAACGTTGTGTCTTTGATTAGGAGCTGGGGTGGTGGTCCGGAGCTTGGCAGCGTGGAGATCATGGGTCTCGGTGTTGATCCTTTATCTTTGGCCCTGGGCTCAGGCCCACAGCCCTGCCCTAGAGGACCCCAAGATTCCCATTGAGCAGTATCCTAGGAATGTGGAGGGGAAAGCTGCCGCTAAAGTACTTAGAATTGTAAGCCCCTGGAAGCTTATGGCAACTGGATGGAGCCCTGTAGCCACAGATGCTGAGAGCATAGGACCCAGACCCCAATATTGCTTGTGACACAGTAAAAGCTCAGCTTCCTGATCTGGGAAAAATACATACTATGCACAGTTAATTCACTCTTCCATATATGAGGGGGTACCCCCCTAAAACCAGAAATTTTTTTCAAAGCTATGTATTTAAATTTTATTACAAAACAACCTTATTACCCTCACACTTAATACAGTTGTCAAATCTGGGATTCCATTTTTGGAAAAACATTTTTCAAACTCAACTGTTTGGATGGTTGACAGCAGCTCCCTTGTTTTTTTCTTCACCTCTTCTCTGTCATTAAATTGCTGTCCTTTCATGTCCCTCTGCATTCACGGAAACAACACGGTCACATGCATCAGGCAAGAGGCATGCTGTTTTTTGCCAAAACCTGGCTCACTGAGATGGCTGCATGAACAGGTGCGTTGTCATGGTAGCAGAACCAGTCCCCTGTGTGCCACAAATCAGACCTTTTCTGTTATGCAATATTTTCAGAACCTCTAAAAAGAAAGCTTGATTAACAGTCTGACCTGGTGGAATAAACTCCAAATACACTAGGAGTTGATAGTTTTCATCTGTTCATACAGTTGACGAACATCCAGAACAAAGTTTGTCATCAATCGACATTTCATCTTTTTCGAAATGAGAAAACCACTCATACATCTGAGTTTTTCCCATAGAGTTGTCCTTGTAAGTTGTGTGTAACATCACAACAGTTTCTGCGGCACTTTTCCCAAGCAGGAAACAAAATTTCACAGCTGCACACTGTTCTCTTAAATCAGCCATCACAAAAAACGAGGTTCTGGCGAAACTGTTTTTATGAAAAAATTCTCTGTGACCAGAGAGAACCTTCCCAGGTGATGCCGCTGGGTGCCTAACTCAGAGCGAGTTGCTAGATGCTTGCCTAGCAGGAAAAATGCGTATATGAAAGCTCTGTTCCTCACAGAGAAATTCCTGTTTTTTGGGGGGGATACCCGCTGGTATCCTTAATGCAGAGTACACCATCTAACACTTAATGCACTGCCCCACCAGGAATCCAGACTTTAGGCTGGACCCAGGGAGGGATTGGGTCACAGCAATGAGGACTAATAAGTTTACTGACCCCATGCACTTTTCATTCTTGCAGCTCTGGCAGAGACAGATGATAAGCATGATAGCAAAAGAACGAATAATAAGAGTTTCACAGAAGGATATGCTGGGGCATGGGGCGGGGCGTAGGGCAGCAGGCCGGATACAAAGGGTAGAGGGTGATGGGTCAGGAAGGGCCCTTCAAGCAGGATAGCAAGTGGAAAGAAGGCAGCAAGCCAAGAGCTGGAAGGCTGTGATGTTTGTGGCGTGGGGCCCAGGCAGAGTGGCAGGCACAGGCTGAACATCGGTCTCTGAAAGGATTAAATGAAAAAATGAGATAGCCAAGTAATCGGTGGCCAGGGTCAATGTTGTTATCCTTGGTATATGACCTGCCTTTCGGCTTGAGGATCTATCTTGTGTTGAGCCCCACAGGAGGACGAAGAGGTCCCAACAGGACGTCCTACTGTCGAAATCCACTCTGTGAGCCGGGATCCTCAGGGAGCTCTGGTGGGAGCCACACCTCCAGTGCCTCGATCACCAGTGTTCGTTCCCGCACCAGGTAAACCACCTGTCTGGCTCTTTCCCCCTCTCTGTGGACTCAGGGACAGGAAGGACACGATTCTCAGCAGGCTGGGCCCCCGACTGAGTTAGCCCAGATGGCAGATAGGGACCGAGAACAGCAGAAAAAGACCTGGAGTGAGCTAACCTGTGCACAGACGCAGTGGAATAAGCCCAAAGACCCGGGTTCCAGCTCCTGATTTGCAGGTAGCTTGGACAAGTTTCCTCTTCTCTCCAAGCCTTTTACTCACTCATCTGTAATAACCACATAATTCCCTCCTTCCGGGGGCTGTTGGTAGACCTGACTGAGCTTAGGACTAGGGAAAGGCTTCATTTGAACTATTCACAGGTAGGAGACAGTGTCCTCTCCGTGGGTTGCTATTCTGAGCCTATTCCCTCATCCTGGGCCCCAGATTCCCCTTCCGGGGTGGGGAGTCAGCCGGGCTCCTGATATTGTTCTCTCCCCACCCCAGGAGCAGTTCTGGGACAGGCCTCTCCAGCCCCCCACTGGCTGCCCAGACGGTTGTGCCCCTCCAGCATTGCAAAATCCCGGAGCTGCCAGGCCAGGCCAGCATGCTGTTTGAGTTACAGCTCTTCTTCTGCCAGCTCGTCGCCCTCTTCGTTCACTACATCAACATCTACAAGACAGTGTGGTGGTACCCGCCCTCCCACCCGCCCTCCCACACTTCCCTGGTAGGTACTCGGCTAGGACAAGTTGCATGCGTGTGGGTGTGATGATCTCTTTCACTTTAAACCCCTTCTGTCAGGCAGCCCTGTGTGCCTGGCCCTGTGCTGGCCATGGGCAGTGTAGAAGGAATAGGAAGTTCCGGAGCAATTCCTGAACACTCCCAGCGTGCCCAGTGCTGCACCTAACGGAGTTCCGGAGTCGGAAGTCCTGTGGGAGAGGAGCCGTGGGCAGCATACCTGAGGGCTTCCTGGGTGGACAGAGCTCTGTGCAGCAGGAGCGGTGCAGGGACAGGGCCTGGGTGGTCAGAACAAGAGGGCTCACACACCACTCTCTTATCCCCAGGGACTGCCCCACTTCCCTCCTCTTTTGAGTGTACTTTCCTGGCCTGACTCAGCTGGAGGCCTATGAAGGTTAGAGAGTGGGGACAGTCCCAATGGAAAGGACTGGGCAGGGGGAGGGGGTTGCTGATAGCCTGTGTGTGGGCAGGGGGCCTGCGTGACCCCCAGGCCTCTGTCTGACAGAACTTCCACCTGATCGACTGCAACTTGCTGATGGTGACCGCCATCGTTCTGGGCCGCCGCTTCATTGGGTCCGTCGTGAAGGAGGTGATTGGGTCCTAGAGACTGGCTGGGGATTTGGGGACTCCCCTACCTCTCCCCTCAGCCCCCCCCCCGCCCTCCTCCCTGGGTAAACACCCCCACACCCAGCCTTTCAACTTGGAGGCATTGTCTTGAGGCTCCCTTTGGACTTGGTTAAAGAATACTACTCACATTCCATCAGCTCTTGGAATTTAGTGGGCTTCACGGAGAACGGAGAACGAGCCACCTTGCCAGGTTCTGCCTAGTCCGCTGTCCCGTCTTTCCCGGGGTGGGATCGCAGGCTATGCTGGGTGGCATGTGGGTACAGGCCCGTTGGCCTCCGTCAAGGCCCCATCCCGTCCGTCCTATCTCGCCCTGACCCAGGCTTCTCAGAGGGGGAAGGTCTCCCTCTTTCGCTCCATCCTGCTGTTCCTCACCCGATTCACCGTTCTCACGGCAACAGGCTGGAGTCTGTGCCATTCCCTCATTCACCTCTTCAGGACCTACTCCTTCCTGAACCTCCTGTTCCTCTGCTACCCGTGAGTACCCCCACCTGAGCCCGCCCCGCCTCCAACCGGGCCCCTGCCCTCTGCCCTCAGCGTGGCCGGTTACCAGGCACAGGCAGTGCTCCTTTGCCTCGCGTTGTTTGACAACATCCCTGTGAGATCATGGGGATTGGCCTGCATTTGCAGGAGAGGAAACTGAGGTAGCGTTATTGACCCACCGTTCCACTCAGCAGGGAGTCCAAAACGGGGCTCAGATCTGACTGCCCCACGGGCACACTCCCCAGGAGGGATACACAGTCTTGCTCTCTCTTTCTGGCTAGCTCCGTGGTCGGCCCGGGGCTGTGTGCATGTGGACATCTGCAGGTGGATAGCCTGTGTGTGTGTGCGTTTCTGCACATGCATCTGCCCGTGTGTCAGCTTGATGCCTTCCCTGTCTCCTTCTCCCCAGACCCCAGACTGCGAAGGGTAAAAGGAGTGAGGCAGTGTCTGGGAGGACACTGGCAAGGTGTCTTCCTGGCTGACTGCCAGTAGCAGTCATTTCGTAGCTCCTGAGCTTTGTGTTTTATGAACCCCTCAGCCAGGGCCAGCCTGGCCCCTGGGAAGGTTCGCGCCTGCCCTCTCTGCCCGCTCTACTCCGCGTGAGCCAAAGGACACTGGCATGGGAGTCCCATCATTGCTTCTGTGGCTGTTTTGTTTTTGCTTCTTGCATCGACTTATTAATTGTAAAAGTACTATACTGCATCTTATGGAAACATGGGATGTTACAGAAGCATAGGAAACGAGAGTCCCAGAAGAGCCATTAGGCCTGGCACAGCCTTCCAGATTTGTTCTATGTAAGGACATGCACATCTTTAGAAATACAACTGGGTTTATGCCATGCGTGATGTAACATCATTTATTGTGCTTTTGACGTAACCATATAGCTTGGGTGTCTTTCCATAGCAATATATGTATGTATATGTGTATATATATACATATATTTATGTCTGCCTTATTTTCTTTAATGGCCTCGTAGTATTCCATTGTATACATTTTTCACAACTTTATTTTTCTTTGACTGGCGGACGTTTGAGTTCTTATCCTTTTTTGTTTTTTGAAGCAATGAGGCAGAGGGAACATTCTTTTGCATATATCTTTGCACGCTTGTCTAGTATTTCTGTACAGCAGAATCCCAGAAGTAGAATTACTGAAGCTAAAGGTATATTTATGTACATTGTTTATAAATATTCATAAAAATTACCCTCCAAAAAAACCGTCAAGTTGATTTAATTTTAACACTTTCTGGTTATTACGTGGTAAATTTTGTTTCCTTGAGTACAGCCATCAGCCAATGTTGTTCCTTTTTTTTATTAAAAAATATTTTTATCAACATAATACAAATGCATGATTAAAAAAAATCTCGTAATGCTACAAAGCTTAGGGTGAAAAGCAGTAGCCCCAACCTCACGCTTCAGCTTTTTAGTCCCCTACTCAAAAGCACACTGTTTCCCAGCGTAGAGCTGCAGTGCTTACAGGGCTCCCGCCACACTTCTAATGTCCTTTCACCTTTAGTGTATCTTAATTTTTTTTAATTGACTGATTTTATAGTTATAAGTTCAAAGTGTTAAAATTAAAAAGGAAGAAAAGAATACAGAGTGGAAACATCCTGGATTCCTGGCCCCCAGCCACCGATTTCCCTTTCAGGAAGGAGCCACCAGTGGGTGACACACTGGGCTCCTAATCACAAGAAGTCACCACCCATGTGTCCATCCTGTGGGTCCTTCTGGAACTACGTGGGGACTTAGAAAAGCTCGTGGGAAAATTCCATTATCTTTTCGTTCCCCATTTCCACAAAACTCTGGCACACCCTCATACATGTTCTGTGCATGCATGAACACCGCCACCCCACACTGACTACACAGAGATGCTCTGCTCTGGCAGATGAATGCTTGGCTGCCTCTTCCATCCCTTCTGCTCCCAGTAGTTGATGGCTGTCACTATTTTTAGTGCCTCGGTTGGTTATGTTTGTCAGTCACATATAGTTGGCTTCCCTGTCTTGTTCTATCAACAGTAGTTGGTATCTTGGTGAGAACATTAGAAACTCTGCCCATCCACCTGTACACCCTTCTTTGTCCTCGTACTTCCTGGCATTCGCCCTTTTAAATGGTCAAGTTCAACATTCACATTCTCCTATCTAACCCCATTTAAGTCTCCCATTCTTTACCAAAGGTTAATTTTCTAAATGGGAAGTCAACAAGTAGCCTTGGTGTTATTACTTGTGAAAATAATGGTGTACTAGAGGGCTAAACAGTGCACATTCCTGCTTGGTAGCTCACGGAGTCACAATCTTGAGCCTCTTAAAAAAAAAAAGAATGTTCCTAGTATCTGGGCCAAGTGGTTTCTCTTTTCTCACATTCCATCAATTGCCTAAAACCATGTCACGTTTTAGTTTGCTTCATATTTAGATTGTAACTTTTCTTATACGGCTTTTTGTTTTTCCTAGAGTTTCTAATTGCCTTTCTTTTTTCTTGTTGACAAAAGAATGATGGGCCTTCAACATATCCTCAAGTTTATCCAGCCTCTCAATCATGCCACCTGTTGCCTGGAGTCCATTTTCCCCCCCAGAGACATCCTTCCTGGAGCCCTCCATCTCCTGCTCCAGTCTGGTGGTTACTCTTTAGGCCTGGTGTACAACTCTCAGCCTGGGACTTCCCTTCGCTGCCCTCCTGGGTTGCATCCACTGTTTCCTGGATCCATGTCTTCTTCTTTCTTGATTTTCTCCCTTATTTTGCTGGAGTACATGATCAGGTAATTTTCTTAACAATGGGTACGTGGGGTATATGCATTCCAAGTTCATGCATGTTAAAAATGTCTTTATTCCCCTGATACTTGATCAATGGCTGGCCGTAATATAGATTTCCAAGTCAGATTCATATTCTCTCAGAATTGGGAAGATGCTGTTCTGCTGTGTCGTTAGCATCCAGTGTTGTCAGGGAAGTATTTGACATCAGTATGAGTCTGTCTCCTTTGTAGTGACTTGTTTTTTCTCTCTGGGAGCTTTTAGGAATGCTTTGTCTTGATTATTTAGAATTTTTTAGAGATGTGTCTGGTATGGAATTTTTGTGATGCATTCTGTCGGTATTCTAGAATGTTTTTTAACCTAGAGCTTACGAAATTTTTCTTCTACTATTTCTGTGACAATATCTTTCTCTCCATTTTTTCCCTGTTCTCGCTTTTTAGAATTTCTGTTCATCAAGATGGTAGACTAGCTTGGTCATCTGTTTCTCTTATATTTTCCCTCAAATTTTCCATTTCTTTCTCTCACTGTTCTGCTTCCATGGATATTTCAGCTTTATCAGCTTTTTTTATTGAATTTTTTTCCAGCCATGATATTTTCATCTCTAAGGCCTCTTCCATATTTTCTGATTTTTTTTTCCTCATAGCATCCTGTTCTTATTTTAACTTTTCTTACGTTCCTTCAATTGCATCTTCCTAGTAGGGTCAGCTTTTCTCTTTCTGCTGCTGGTCTTCCCACTGTAGTTGACTTCCTTGGTTGGGTATTTATATTTAAGAACAAAGGACTGAACACTGGCGTATGTTTTCCTTTCCTCTCACATTGGATAACTGGGCAGAACACTTGACTGGGGTTTCTAAGCACAGCACATGGGCAGGTACACCGATTGGCAGACATTACTTTGGGACGAGTTGGGTGAGATACTAATTGTCCAGCTTTGGGTTTTTGAAGGCCAGGTAGAGGGGGCTACGATCAGAAATGCTTCCAGACCTCAACTCTTCTCCGTTTATTCAATTTCTTTAGAGAAATTGTCCAGTCAGGGGGTTGTATGCGGTAAGTAGAGGAATAAGACCAACACTTTTTCTTTTAGCTTTTTATTGTGACTTAAGCGTAGTTTTACAGAGCAGGTCATCAGTTTTACATTCAACACTTCATCCCAGGGCTGGCTCTTAAAATTCGATACAGATCTCTATTTAATCCCATTTATTCAGTCCTGCTTCTTTGTTCTACCCTCGTGAATTTGCCCACTTCAAGTCAAGGTCTCTTGACTCAGTATAGATCAGCTCCTGGGACTCCTGTGAGCCACTCAGCAGGTTCTGTAGCTACACCGCCTTGCCTCCTAGCACGAGCCGCCCACCTACCGGTCTGTGGTTCTTGAGCACTTGAAGCAGGCTAATCTGAATTGAGCTGTACTTGAAGTGTAAAATACATATCAGCATGGTCAATGTCACTACAGTGTACACTTAACAGTGGTTGAAATATCACTTTAAAAAAAAATGCATATCTTTCTAGCCGGGAAAGGAATTGCGTACATTAATAATAGTAATAACAACCAGCTTTCATCAGTACCAAGAAAAAAATAAAATCTCTCTAGTATTGAGTGCATATTAAGTCAATACAATTTAAGATATAAGATATATTATTGGGTAAAATAAAATACAGTACTAAAGCTAATTTCATCTTTCTTGTTTTAATTAATGCAGCTACTAGACTGTTGTAGGCCACATGGGTGGCTCACATTCTATTTCTGTTGGCTCTAGATGATGGCCTTCTCCTCACGCCTCACCATGTTTCCGTCTGCTCTTTAAACTTGTTCTGATCACCTGTGCCCTGATGTGCCCCTCTCCTGTTCTCTTTGCTGATGTGGATTTATTTGACTTTGCTGCTGTCACGTCTTAAGATGAGGGGATGGGAGGAAATGACCCTCTTGCATGTGAAGTTACTTCCACCTGTGGGCCTGTCAGAGCAGTCATTTGTCCTTTCACCGACTGGGAAGGAAGGGACTTGGCTTTTGCTTGCTGCCGTAGTCCTGGTGCTCAGCACAATGCTCGTTTGACACACACTTCATGCCCATGCCTGTGTCTGGTGGCTAGGCCATTGGGTGGGAGGTGGAAGGCTCGGTAGTTTCTCCCCCTTTACATCCAGGAGCGCTGAGGCCCAGGGAGGGGAGAGTCCCCCTTACTGACTGAGATTGGGTCTTGGGTCCTCGGGCAGGCCTGCCCTCACATCCATCTTCCCCAGCAGGTTTGGGATGTACATTCCGTTCCTGCAGCTGAACTGTGACCTCCGAAAGACGAATCTGTTCAGCCACATGGCCTCTGTGGGGTCCCGGGAGGCAGTCAGTGGCCTGGCTCGGAGCCGGGACTACCTGCTGACACTGCGGGAGACTTGGAAGCAGCACACGCGGCAGCTGTATGGCCCAGACACCATGCCCACCCATGCCTGCTGCCTGTCCCCGAGCCTCATCCGCAGTGAGGTGGAGTTCCTTAAGATGGACTTCAACTGGCGCATGAAGGAGGTGCTCGTCAGCTCCATGCTGAGTGCCTACTATGTGGCCTTTGTACCTGTCTGGTTTGTGAAGGTATGTACGAAGCTCAACGCAGGGAACCAAGGGGCCTGTGCCTCCTGAGGATCCCACTGAGAGCTCTCCTGCGGGCCTGAATAACGCCGCCATTTCTGATGGGATTTCCCATCTGCTGCAGGGCTAGAGTAACTTCTGTCTAGGCCCCCAGAAAGGAAGTGGCCTCCCCAAGTTCACCTAGACATTGAGGAAGACATGCCTTGTTGTTCAGCGTTCTGGCTAACAGTGGCAGTGACTTTGTATTGCTGTGTGGCTGTTTTGGCTTACACTTGTCACAATGCCCTGCTTTACCTGCAGGGGGAACCAGGACTCCCAAAGCCTGTGCTTGCCTTGGCTTGCTCGCGTGGCCTCCCGGGCTGACACGGAGGCTTGAAGCATTTCTCTAAGGCTAGACTGCACTCAGTGCTTTGTAGTTGAGGAGACTTCCTATCTGCTGAGCACCTGTGGTTTGCTTGAAGCGTTCCCATGTATTATAGAACCCCCTCACTTCCCTCAAGGAGCCCTAGCGGCATAGGGGCTAGGGCCAGGGCTAACTGAAAGTGCAGTGGTTTGAACCTGCCAGCTACTCCACAAGAGGAAGATGTGGCAATCTGCTTCCATGAGAATTTCAGCCTCGGAATCCTTATGGGGCCGTTATACTCTGTCCCGTCGGGGGTCTCTGCATCGGACTCAACTCGATGGCAGTGGGTTAGGGAACGAACACCTCCTAGAGGTCGTTGGTGATTGCTCTTATCCTTGTTTGACAGGTGAGAAACCAAAGCACAGAGAAGTTAAATGAGTTGCCCAAGATCACAGAGTTAATAAGCGGCAGAGTCAGGTTTTGAACTTGCACCTGTTACACCCCAGCGCCTGTGCTGTGGCTCAGACTGGGGCAGCTGGAGCATTTTCCCCTTTGTGCAAAATGGATCAGTGGGCACAGAGTGCTGAGCCCAGGATGAAGCCTGCCTTGTTAGATCTCTGATCTCTGGTTTCAGCCAGCCTGCTGTCTCCCCAGGCGGTCCTGACTCCCAAACCAGGAAGACTTGGGGCAGGGAGGGGGAGTGAGACCAGCATGGGGATCCCAGTCCTCACCCACCTCCCACCACCCCCAGAACACACATTACTATGACAAGCGCTGGTCCTGTGAGCTCTTCCTGCTGGTGTCCGTCAGCACGTCGGTGATCCTCATGCAGCACCTGTTGCCTGCCAGCTACTGCGATCTGCTGCACAAGGCCGCGGCCCACCTGGGCTGCTGGCAGAAGGTGGACCCAGCATTGTGCTCCAACATGCTGCAGCACCCGTGAGTCTCCCTCTTCTCTCTTGCCTGGCCTCACCCTTTCCGGTCAGGGGCTGATGTCAACTCAGCTAGCAAGTCAGCACATAGTTACTGACCTTGTCTGGTACGCTAGGCCTTGTGTACAGAGTGAGGTGCAACAGGGCCTAAGACGAACATATGCCCAGGTCCTTCCGTAGCTTGCAGGATGATGGGGAGGGGAGGGGAGGGGGTATGCACTCATTCGCTGTCTCCTTCATTGACTCATTGACTTACTCACTGACTGGCTTACACCTGTATCCTTCAGTCCTCCACTCTTGTCCCCTGCACACCCCTGCACTCCGTCACTGACTCTCTCAGTAGACATTTCCATTCACCAAATCCATACCAAAAAGGAGCCAAGTGGCACAGTGATTAAGTGCTCAGCTGCTAACCAAAAGTTGGGTGGTTCCAGCCCTGCCAGGTGCTCTGTAAGAGAATAATGTGGCAGTGACCTTCCTTAAGTGTTTACAGCCTAGGAAATGAAGGGGGTGGTTCAGCCTTATCCTGTAGGGTGAGCTGTGAGTCAGGATTGACTGGAGGCAATGGATTTGGGTTTGTTTGTTTGAATCCATGCCAGGCCCGGTGCTATCCTTTGGCTGAGGGGCTTTGACTTGTAAGCACTGAAGGTTTTGAAGAGTTGAAGGATCATCCCCGGGTGTGCTTGTTTTTCTGGAAAAAGTCTGGTGGTGAGCCCTAGCCAAGGTGGGAGGGCCATAGGGAAGAATGACCGAGACAAGACCTTAAGGAGCTCACTGTCAGGTGACGGAGACAGCCGGGCACGCACATAGCAAGAGTGGGGAGAGAGGGCGACCTACAGGATCCCCCCAAAGCAGGACGGAAGCCGCCTGCGGGAACCTTGAGGGGTGGGGCTGTCCCCCCCCAGCCTGGCTCATCTTTCACAGGTGCCTAGCATCCATCCAGCCCTTCACCAGGTGCTTTGCATGCAGGTTGTACTCGTTTTCCTGCCTGTATTTCTCCATGACATTGGAAGCACCTCACAGCCTGGCGACGAGTGAGCCTGGGTCCTGGCAGGAGGATGGGCAGAGAGGAGGCCTGTTGGGCAGTCCAGGAGAACGAGCTGACCCAGGGGAGCAGAGATGCCAAGGCGGCTACAGAGGCCAGGCCTCCTGCTGTTGGTTCTCAGTGCCAATCAGGTCCTGTCTCGTGGTCTCAGATAGGGCATTGCTGAATGGGCAGAAAGGGACTTGGCCAGACCTTAGACTCTGAGTGAAAGGAGGACTAGGAAGATGGAGCCGTGCTGAGTATGAGGATGAACCTGTCCCTGACTCATCGTGAACCTCCGGTAAGAACTAGGCTCCCTGGCATTGGCTTCCCAGCTGAGGAACTGGGTCCCGTCAGCCGCCATGAACATCAGGCTCTCACCTAAAAGAAATCCAGTTGCCACGGGGTTGCTTGTGACTCATGTTGACTGTGAGTGTGCCGTGCGCATGTGTGTGTAAGGCTAGAACTGCTCTGGAGGGTTTTCAAGGCTGTGACCTGTCAAAAGTAGACCACCAGGTCTTTTCTTTAGAGGCTTCTTTGGGCAAGTTCGAACCACCCACCTTTCAGTTGACGGCTGAGGACTGAACAGTTGGCAGCCCCCAGGGCTGCTCTTACACTCCCACAGCCCCCATCACACCTGCGGGCGGCCTTAGGTGTTGTCTTCAAGGACTGAGAGCTCTTAGAACCTTGCCCATCAAACACTTGGCTGTCTCCTTGGCCCAGCAGAGCTGGAGCTGAGTTCTAAGAGGCACACAGCAACATCTCTGTGTGTGTGTGGCTGTGTTGTTGCTTGGAGTAAAGTTTATGTAGGATGAAACGCATAAATCTCTGGTAATCTTTTGAGTTTTGAGAAAAGTATATGCACCTGTGAAACCCACCTCCAGGTCCTCGGGAAATATCTTTGTGGTCCTTTTCCCAGCCCCCTCGCACCCCGGAGACACCCCCCTTTGTGTTTGTTTCACCACAAGCTGGTTTTGTGTGTTATAAATGTCATATAACATGGCATAGAAACGGAGTCGGACGGCACAGTGTCGGTGAGGCTCAGGCACACTGTCAGGTAGAACACAAGTGCTTGCTGACTGACTGATTCAACAGGGCAGGACTTGGGGTTTGAAGACAGGCTGCTCACAGACTGAGTCTCCATCCTCCGGCCCAGGCCTCCGAGGGGCCCGGGAGGTCTCACAGAAGGACTGGAAGGAAGATCACCCTGGTCCCCACTCCTCCTCCTGGCACCGGCTCCCCGGGTCTGCCTGTGGCATTGCTCTTTGAGGGTGCCTTTCCTCAAGGGCTCTCAGAATAGTGAGGGACACAGACCGGGAAATGACCAAAGATGGGGGCAAGTGGAGACGTCGCAGGGAATTCTAGGTGCAGTGAAAGCCTGCCGCCCCCGGTTGGGAGTTGCAGCCTTGTGGCAGAGCCTGGGTGCTGACCGATGACCAGAGCTTGCCGGTGCCTAGAAAGCACCGAGCGGGGAGGGCCAGCGTGGACGGGGCCTGCAGCAGTGCAGGGCTGTGCGCTGGAGGAACTGCTAGAGGAACTCGATGCAGTTTGAGTGCTGGGCATGAACTGTGTGGGAGGCCATGAGGGGTCTCTGAATGTGCGCTAGAGAGCCTGCACTTGACCGCCAGGGCATTGGGAAGCCTGAGGGCTGAGGAAGAGGAGGGTCAGTTTGGTATCTCAGAAAGTTTGCTCAGACCCCTGTGTGGCAGACTCTGAGGGGGAGGGGGCCATTGTCAGGGGAAGCCAGCCCCTAACACATCATTACGGGTCCGGTAGGCGCAATTGTACAGCGATAATAAGTAAGATCATAGTAGTTACAGAGAGCATGAGAGATAGAAGAGAAGTATTGAAATAAATGGAGTCAGACACAATTCATGGTAGCATGCTCACCTCAGCCCCGTTTGGTGGTCCATGTGGAGGGAGGGAGAGATATTTAATGCTAGCCCAGGCTTTTATCTTCTCTGCAAGCCCCCTAATCACAGGTGAGGACCTACGTCACAGGAAGGGGTTGTGCTACAGGTAATACAGTAATGGGAAGGGGTGATCTAGGGGTATCCACGCAATAGGAAGAGGAGGGTTTGGGGGATACATGTGGCAAGATGGGCGGATCATAGATACAGGATGGCAGCCCAACCTTGGATGTCACAGAGCCAGTTTGGCCTGTTTCCTGGCTCAACTGATAGAGAAACATTGGTAGGGTGTGAAAGCTCGGTCACAGGCCTCAGGGAGAAATAGTTTATTGTCCCCAGCAGCAGGAGGCCTACCCTGTAGTCTGGTGACTAACTGCCCTCTGGGAGGATGTCTGTAAGTGGCTGACCTCCCCCCACAGGGGGATAAGGAGACCAGATAAAGAAAATGCACCAGGGAGGGCATGGGTTCCTTGCCACCCCTCAGACATAGTGACAACCCAAGACTTTCTGCCTCCTAGCCTGGCGAATTGCTCATGACAACCATTTTAAAGAGTCACTGTGACCCAGAAAGGTCACGTGTCTCAGATGCCCTTGGGCTGTGCCTCCAGGTGGACTGAAGAATGCATGTGGCCACAGGGGGTGCTGGTGAAGCACAGCAAGAACGTCTACAAAGCAGTGGGCCACTACAACGTGGCCATCCCTTCCGACGTCTCCCACTTCCGCTTCCACGTGAGTCTTCCCCTGAGCCCCATCGAGAGGCAGGATGATGGACAGGCAGGGCCGAAGGCTTGATGAGGTCATAGCAAGAGGGAAGCTCCTAATCCATGATTCCCCCTAAGCTATTTTCAGTAGTTCCCCAATCCACTGGAAGCCAGCACACACACGTGCAGCACCAGGACAGCCACACGGCTTATCTGTCCCTTAGGAACTGCAGCTCCCTTTGCTGCAGCAGGTCTTTCAAAGCATTGGCTGAAGGGGAACAGTATAAGACAATAAAAGGAGCCTTTCTCTGTGGTAAAAATAACAGCTGCAATCAGGCCCTAGGAGTCCTGGTGGTACAGTGGTCATGCGTTGGGCTGCTAACTGCAAGGGCTGCGGTTCAGAACCACCAGCTGCTCCTCAGGAGAAAGATAGGCCTCTGAAACTCACAGGGGCAGTTCTGCCCTGTCTAATTGGGTCAACATTGGGTTTGATTCCCCCCCCCCTTATTTTAAGAGTTTAATCAGGTCGTTATTGTATTTTGTGCACTATGCTAAGCATTTCCTTGCTTCGGCCTGCTCAGTCTGACCCAGAACTTTGAGTGAGTAAGAGAAAGATGCTGTCTAGCTGCTATTGAGATACTAGAATAGGCTTAGAGAGTCGAACTTGCCCTGGGGACTTCTAAGAATGACTCATGAACTCACCTTGTGGATGCTGCTCAAAACCATCTAGTCTTAGGATCTTCACTTTATTTACTCTATTTTATAATCAAAGTCATTTTTTCCAACTCAGTCTAGTCCAAACCTCACAGTGCTTCCCTAAAGGGGGTCAGAATCATCTCCCTCTACTTCCTATTAACCCAGCTGGATCTCCTAAAGGGACCTCCCTGGAACCGGGGGCTCTGAGGAGCAAGCTGAGAAACCATTCATCTGAGGCCCAGGAAGGAGAAGGGGTTGCCCAAGGTCCAGCGGCCTGTCAGGGGCCGAGCTAGGCCTGGTGTCCTTGACTCTGGGCGTCCTGTAGCCCACCACTTCCCCCCGATTCAGTAAGCAATGCTTGAGGATTAAGTACCTTGGTCGCTGCAGAATCAAAACCCTTAGACAACTGAGTACTCTTTTGAACTGATCAGATTTTTTTTTTTTTTTTGCTGTTTCAAATTTGAGTCTTTCAGTTCAGCTTTGCAAGGTAGGAGTGAGATGTGGCCATATCCCCTGTAAGCCTCTGACCATCTGGGAGCACCACACCTGAAGCTGTGGTGCCTCCAGCTGCAGAGCCTGTAATAACTGTTTATGCTGCGGCATAAGAAGCTTCATATAGCTCAGGAGGACAGTGTGCTAAAATGTACTCATGTTAGGCCAGAAAAGGATTTGGAGAGAGATGAGATCTCTCAAAAAGGCTTCCTAGAGGAGGCAGAAGTTGACTGGGACCTGGACTCAGACTTCTTTGGAAACAGCAGCAGTGCTGGCAGAGGGCACATCCCAAAGAAAGATGAGGTGGCAGAGTCCTCTTTCCTACCCAAGTCTGTCCCCTCACTGGTCCATCCTAGCTTAGAGCCAGGTTTCTGGGACATTGCTTCCAGCTCATGGCCGTCTCCTGGGCAGTTCTTTTTCAGCAAACCTTTGCGGATCCTCAACATCCTGCTGCTGCTGGAGGGCGCCGTCATCGTCTACCAGCTGTACTCACTCGTCTCCTCGGAGAAGTGGCACCACACCATCTCACTGGCTCTCATCCTCTTCAGCAACTACTACGCCTTTTTCAAGCTGCTGCGGGACCGCCTGGTGTTGGGCAAGGCCTACTCGTACTCGGCCAGTCCCCAGAGGGACCTGGACCACCGGTTCTCCTGAGCCCCAGAACAGCCCCAGAGACTGCATCCAGGCTTCAGGCGGGTTCGCTGGCAAGGGGCTACTGGGAAGAGTTGGGTGGGGGTGGGGGTGCAAAAAAAAAACAAAACGAACCAACCAAACAAAAAAAAAAGACACAAAAAAAATCCACCAGAGCTTTGTATTTTTGTTACGTACTGTTTCTTTCTTTGATATTTGATGTGATTATGAGGAAAAAAAATGTCCTATTTTTATATTCCCAACAAACCTGTGTCCTGTGGTGCTTTTATTCCCAACAAGTCTGTATTCTGTGGTTCTTTCCCCCTTTCCTGGGTATTAGGCAGAGAGCAGAGGTATAGGATTCTGTACCCCTGTGGGAGAGGAGAGGAGAGGTCAGGGGAGAAGTAAGAGTTGCAGCTTCCTGAATCCTCTAGGGTGGGTGGGTGGGACTGGAGAGGATCAGGGACCCTGAGGCCAAGGTGTGAATAGGACCAAGGGAGGTGCTTGAAGGTCACAGGGTGGAGAGTGGCGGAGGCCACGTGTCTGAGCCCTCACTGTCTGAGCTCTCTTGCTCACAGGATACTCATGAGTGCAACGTGGTGTAAGGACTGTGAAGAGCAAATAAATCCGCCTTAGAGGAAACAGGGCAACAACGCTCCTGAGAAGCTGGGAAGGTGAGACTTACACACTAGTAAGTGGGTCCAGTCCTTGGAGAAGCACATTATGCTTGGTCAAAGGTCACCCGAAATGAGGACTCAATGAGATGGATTGTCACAGTGGCTTCAGCAAAGGGCTAGACGTAACTGAGGAGGGCTCCCAACAGGGCGGTGCTCTGTTGTACATCGGGTTGCTATGAGTCGGACCATAACAACATCGTATGTTCCAGCCATAAATTTCATGATCACAAAGCACGTGAACTTCGAGAATATTCATCTGTAGAAAAGAGGCCATATCTTGACTCTCTATTCACTAATTTATCAATAAGTAATAAGGAGAACTTGCTATGTGCCAGACCAAGAACATTTACTGTCATCCAGGTGATTTCAACTCACAGCAACCCTGAGAGGGCAGAGTAGAACCGCCCTTGCGGATTTCTGGGATAACTTACAGGAGTAGAAAGTCTCATCTTTTTCCTGTGGAGCTGCTGGTGGTTTTGAACTGCTGACCTTGCAGTTAGCAGCCCAATGCATAAACCACTATGCCACCAAGCAGAAAACCAGATACTGTGTTAAATTCTCAGAATAGAGCAGTGAACAACACTATAGAACTGACTCCTATCCTCAGGGAGACCTGACTGGGAAATCACTTTGATTTTCCTACGGTTTGTCGTCCGTGGAAGGAGCCTGTTAGGGCAGTGGTCATGTGCTCAGCTTCTAATGACAGATGTGATAGTCTGTTTCTGTAAAGATCTGTTGGGTGCTGTGGAGTTGGTTCCAACTCATGGTGACTCTTAGAACAGAATGAAACACCACCCAGTTCTTAACAATTATTCTTGTGTTGACGCCCACTGTTACAGCCAATGTGTCAACCCATCTCACTGAGCGTCTTCCTCTTGCTGCCCCATCATGGTTACCAAACATGATGACCTCCAGGGACTGGTCTCCCCTGGCATGTCCAATGTACCCCATGAAAGGAAGTCTCACCCTCCTTGCCTCTGAGGAGCATTCTGTCTGTACTTCTTGCAAGATGAATCTGTTTGTTCTTTTGGCAGTCCAAAGGAATGTCAATATTCTTCGTCAACACAATAGTTGGAGAGTAAAGATCTACAGTCTTGGACATTCTGCAGGAGCACTGTAGTCAGAACTGACTGGACAGTTTGGGGTTTGACCTCCCATGAAGACTGCAAGCTCAACTAGGACTTCCTGTAGGGGGCTGGGTCAGGACATCTGGGTTTGGTATTGACTTCATTTCTCTACCATGTTCTTGAATTTGTCCCATGAAAAAAATGTCCTCAATTGATTTAAAAAAAAGTCCTCGAGGAGATGGACTGACACAATGGCTGCAACCACGGACTCAAACAATTGTGAAGACCAGACAGTGCCGACATAAGGACTCCATGGCACCCCAAGGAGAGTGTCAGATGTGCAAACTCCAAACTTGAGTCCACACCTATGCAGGGAGGTGTAGCGTACCAATAGGCGAGTGAAGAACTGCCCCTGCGGGTTTCAGAGGCTGTAACTCCATACGGGGGTAGAAAGCTTCATCTTCCTCCCTTCGGAGCTGCTGGTGGTTTTGAACTGCTGACCTTGTGGTTAGCAGACCAATATGTAACCACTAGGCCACCAGGTTTCCCAAACATCTAGCATATTACTGATCAAATTATTTCTCCTCTCTGGGCCTAAGGGTTTTGTGAGATAAAATGCTTACTTACATCCAGGGCAGGGTCTGTGATTGACCTTAATTATAAAGGGAGTGATTTGTCCATGGGAGTGGAGACTTCTGCACCCTTGACTTTTCAAAAGACGGATCCTTTCTAGCCTTTCCCCACCCACTCCTTTCCATAGCCCATCCTACTCCCCACCTTTTAGTGGTCGTGGTCTCTTTAAGAGAGCGCCTTCTGGGTGGACGCGGCGGTGCGCTCAAGATCGCGTTTCCTTCTGGGGTGGACCGCTAAGTAGTTTGTCCCTTTCGGGCTGCCGTCCGGCACGTCCGCCATATTGTCTGCTGGAGCTACCGCTGGAGCTGCCGCCGCTACCGCCGCCGCCGCCGCCGAGTCGGAGCGAGCGGAGCCGCGATGGGTGAGTGGAGAAAACAGGCAGTGGCGGGGCCGAGCTGAGGTATCTGGGGCTGGCGGCCTGGCGGGACGTGTCTTCGGGGTGCAGCTGCGGCAGTCGGAGGCCTCCCCTAATAGGCTGGAAGGGAGAAGCCTGCGCGGGAGTGTCCTCGGGCTAGTGTGGGGCCGGGTAGGGCCCGCGCGGGGAGCAGTCAGCTGGGGCGAGTCCTGGGGGCACCTGGGCACACCTGGAGCCCCCACGTGGCGGCCCCCGGCGAGAGCCCCCGCTCTCCCAGGGCCTGGAAAGGGACGGATCCTCCGCCTGCGCGGAGCTGAGGCTGAGGGGACGGGCTCCGGCGGCAGGCCCGGGAGCCGCTCCGGGAGCCCTCCCCCGGCGCGTGTGCGGCGTCCGCGGCGCCCCTGGGCTCGGGCGGTCCTGCCCACGTCGCGCGGGCGGCCCTTCCGGAGAGGGGAAGCCGGGCGAATCCGCCCAGGCCGCTAACCGGGGGCCGTCGGGCTGCGGCCGTCCTGGGCCGCCGCAGGCCGAGCGGACTGCGAGTGACAGCCCGCCCGCGTGGTGGGAGAAAGCCCCAGGCGATGCCTGCCGGCCGGCGCGGCCCGGCGACGGCGAGGGAGCCAGCTCGCTACCTGTTGCTCTGGCGGAGAGGCGCGGGCTGGCCGGGCCGTCGTTTGCTCGGAGAGGAGACGAGGCCGAAGTCGCTGCAGGGAGACCGAAGCAGCAGTGGTAGCTGGTCTCCGGCTGCGAGCACTCAGGTTTGCCCAGCCCTTTCCGGCTGCAGGCACTGTGCTGGCCGCCCGCTGACCCTGTTTTGTGTGGTTCGCACGCCGTCTCGGGCTCGGCACCGCCGTGGTTCCGATTGCACAGATGGGGAGACTGAGGTTTCGAGCGGGTGAAGTACCCAAGGTCACGCCGAGCGCTCCGTCGCCCCAGGGCAGTTTCTGACGGCCGGTCTCTGAGGCCCGGCCCTCTAGTGGTGGGGCTGGCAGAAGGAAAGAGGCTGCTAACCGGCGCCAAAGTTCCTAAGGTGTTTGTTGCTCGGACTTCCAAGTGGAGGAGCCCTGGTGGCCTCTGGGCTACCTTGGGCTGCTAACTGCAAGGTCAGCAGTTCGAACCCACCCGCTGCTCCCCGGGAGACAGACGAGGCTTTCTATTTTCGGAAAACAGTCTTGGAAACCCACAAGGGCATGAGTTGGGAAGAGCTTGATGGCAATGATTTCGGTGGGGGTTTTTTTTGTTTAAGTTGCGTGAGGCAGTGGGGTGTGCGCGCTAATGGTAGCTGAAAGATTGGTGGCCCCGTGGGAGAAAAGGTTTGGCAGTCTACTCCCATAAAGATTGCCACCTAGAAAACCTATGGGGCAATTCTGTTGTGCCACATGGAGTTGAAGGAGTTCAGGAATCCACTCATGGCCTCTAACAACAACAGCAGTTTGAAGGAAATGGAAAAAGCCCAGAGTGACTTGCTAACCCTAATTATTGGGTCAATGAGATGATATTTTGCCTTGTTTTGTAAATCCTGAGAAACAAATTATTGCCTTCAGCTGGGAGGCGTTGCCCTTAGGGTATTATTTTCTGGCCTGCTGCTTCCAGGCTCTTATCCTGAGAACTCAGGTAAGTGCTCAGTGGCACAACACATGTGGAAAGCACCTAGCAGAGTCCTTTAATACATTTATTTTTTTTCCTTCTTCATCTCTAGAATGGGGCAGTTACCAAGGTGTTTGAGGATTGAATAAGCTAATAACATACAGTAGAGGGACCCTTAGTAAGGGTTAGAAGGGCATTCCATCTCCTGTAATGTTAATCCCTTTCTTTTTAAGCACCGATTTCCAGAATTCTTCATTGAGTGATAAGACTGATAGGCCTGCCTTTGTAACGGAAGCTTTTTGTATAATGATAAACATTTTGGAGATTTTTATGTTGTAGATGGAGTTGCTGGTGCTTAACTAATTGTTAAGCACTTGCCTACTAACTGAAAGGTTGATGGTTCAGGCCCCACCCAAAGGAGCCTCAGGAGAAAGGCCTGATGAATTGGTTTTGAAAGGTCACAGCCTTGAAAACTTCAGGGAGTGCAGTTTCAGTCTGTAAAACACGAGCTCACCATTAGTTAGCATCAACTTGAGGGCAACTAGTTGTATACTTTGTATTTGGATCACGAGGCCTTTCTGTTCCATCTTAGTCTGGAAACTCCACTGAAATCTGTTCAACAGTGACACCATACACATACACCACTGACAAGTGGGTGGGTTGTACATGAGGTATATAGTCCAGAAGTTGAACCCAAGTCTCTGGAAGATGAGACCTCAACCATGTAATCTCCCCTCTCCCCTCCAGTGCCTTCCTAGGTACCTCTTCCCCACCCCACATTGATTTGCTTGGCTGACTTTTGTACATTTAGTCCTGGGACTCCCAGGTTATCCCTATTTTACAAAGGAATACACTGATATTTGAGAATTGAAATGCAAGACTGGTGACTTAGGCTCTTTGGAGATCTACCCGCACCCAGTCTTCATGATTCCAGAACCCATTATTTTTTTACTGCTTCAGGATAGGATCTCTCTCCTGTCCTGTGTTTTATGTTCTCAACTTCACTAGCTTGAACAGACTGTTGCAGTGATTTCACTGCCATTAGGAGCCTTTTGGGGGTGATCTTACGGACATAGGGACTACTTGTTCTGATCTTCCTCAGCAGAGACCACATCTGAAAACTAAGGCACTTGCTTATTAGGGAATCTGACAGCCAGCCTTGGGGAAGCCCCGCCCCACCCTGCCATAACCCCAAGTATAGATCTTGATTAATCCAAAATTTGAAACCAATCATTGTAACTCTATCTCCCTAAGCCAGTGATTTATTCTGGGTAATTTGAGTAAAGGGAAATAAATTACAGGTACTTTTAGAGGTGAATTTCTTACTTGAAAGACATTTGCCACCTTTTATATTACACTATTATTTTTTGCTAGCTTGTATTTTAACTCAGGTTTACAAAAATAGCATTAAAATGAGACAGAGTAAATAGCATTAGAATTCACTAGGTGCTAGATATACATGAGCCTTGGTGGTCTAGTGTGTGAAACAGTCCGTAGCTGGAAACCAGCCACTCCAAGGAAGAAAAAGGTAGCTTTCTGCTCTTGTAAAGAGTTAGTCTGGAAACTCAGGGAACTGTTCTTTCTTTGGCCAAAATGGAATCATGGTTTCTTCTTTTTTTTTTTTTTTTGAGTTACAGTTGCATGTTTGTTTGAAATTCTCATCTGCCTGCTTATCCACCAGCCCAGAGAGTGGAAACTCTCACAGGCGTCACCATCTCTTGCCTAGGTGCTCCCTTTGTGGGAGCCTTAGAGTAGCAGCCATTGCTGACTTGTCTTTTTTAATTAATTAATTATTTTTTTTGCATCCGCTGCAGCTCTGATAGCCTGTTCTCATTGGGCCCTTCTAACTTCAGGTTTCTGATTGCTCTTGGCCATTCTACCTGCAGCAATGCACCGGTGACTATTCCAGTCTTCTGGAATGGGATGGCACAGCAGGCTGTTTTCTGTTGAATTTCGTCCATTTGCCTCTTTTTGTGCTTCCTTTTGTAGAGAACAGTCCAGTTTATCTGGCAAGGGTTCCTCTTGGAAAGGACTGCTCATTCCTTTTGCATTTTGCATTAAGATATTGGAAAACCTTTCCATCAGTCCTGGCAGAGCGCCTCCTGTGCCTGGGGTAAGTTGTACCCACTGAAACTGCACACCTCAACATTCATGGCTGTGACCACAGAGGAACAAGGAAGATGGTGAAGAGCAATGAAGGCCACTTCTTGTTTGCTTTTGGCTGCAAGTAACCAAACCTTTCTAACTGCTAACCCTTGGAATCAGAAGTAACCTAGCTAGCCAAGCAGTTTCCTTCCATCCTTGCCCAGCCATCCCAGAAAAAAATTTTTTCTTTCTCTTTTGAAACTGGCATTTTATTGGTTGTTTTGAGATCAGTGCAGAGACATTATGAACGATTTGTATACAGTTCGTAATGTGTTCACCAACATCTTAAATGGGATGTAGATACAATTTGTTTCTAAATACCAGTGACTTTCCAGTTTGAAATTTGGAGGCAAAGTTTTTAAAAGAGATTATCAAGTATCATCTTTAAATGTTGATAAGCTGCCACATCTTAAGTCCCACTGTCACAATTTCATGTCACACACACACACGGCATGCTCAAATGTTCATCCCTTCACAGCACATAAACAAAGGGATCAGGAAAACTAGACTACATACAGAATGCACACAGTTGTGACAAGAAAGCCATTATCACAGAATCGTTTCAGACACAATTCTATTAAGGGAATAAAAAACAAGGAAACAAAATTTTTAATGTTCAAGTTACACAAATGCATGACAGTGACTACAAATTGCCATTAAGTATATTTTGTATTAGGGATACAAAAATTTCCACCCAGCCCATGGAAAGGAATGTTGATAATCAAGACAGTCAAATCTTCCCACAATTCAACATCTCACTATTTTCTGGTTGTACCAACAAACAACCAGTAAATTATTTCATGTCTTAAAAAAATCATTTACCCCTTCCCCCCCAGAAGAATTTATTGAATCTGCAGCTCCGGGAGAGGGTCATACCTGATCAGAGCACATGGGAGCAGATAAAGGGGGAGGATCAGAGAGTGGAGCACATCCTGGCCCACCAGGCCTTGAGGATGATGACCCTAATTAGAGCAGCCAATCCACAGAGAGGACCACGTGGCCAGCCCCACTATGAGACATGACGTCCCTCACTGACCCATGGCCCTGTGGGGGACAGCACTGGAGACAGTGTGAGAATTGTGCCTGACCTGATCCCGCCACACTGAGGCAAAGCACTGGGGGAGTGCAGCGGAACAGCAAGGGAATGGAGCGGCCAGGTCCCCAGGTAATGCTGAAGGTGGACTTTGGGGCCAGGGCGTGGTGCCCCAACAGACTGGACTGGAAAACACTCCTATACAAACTAGTTGATAAAAAGTATTCCTATGGGGGTGGGGGAGAAGTATTCCTATGTATTGTACAAGAAGGGAGATAAAAGGGCCCACTGATAAAGACATGGTAGACACACATTAATCAGACTTTTCTTTTTTTCTCCTGCTTCATCAGAGGCTCTTCCTTTCTCCATTTTCGGCAGGTAAATCTTTAGTTTCTTGGCTAGCTACTTCACCCTGTTTTCCCTTTGGCTTGCACTTTTTTGTCTGAAGATTTATCCTTTCCAGCTGTCTTTTTGGCTTCGTATCCACTTTTGCATGTGCAGGTTTCACTGACAGCCTTCTGATCTCTTGGTCTCTTTCACAGTCCCTTCAGCCTTTGGGGCATCTTGGCTGTGGGGAGGGTGCTTGCCGGATGCCTGTGGACCATGGGCACAGAGACCTTTCTCTCAGCTGGGTTGCCTGGTCGCTGTTGCTCTGCCCACCTCCAGAGCTCACCACTCTAAAGTTTGTCACACCCTCAGAGGTTGAAAGCACAAAGCCTTCAATCATTACCTATGTGTCCCCTGAGCATCGAGTTCATTCCTCTGATTCTTAGGCTTTTCTGTTAATTTTGTGATTATTGGCCAAGACACTGTGGTTCCTTCCCTTTGTATATTAGCAATTAATGGATACTTCACCGAGGTCTCCCCTAGGTCACTTTATATGCTTCTGTTTTCTCACTGCAAAGCCCCCCCCCCCCCAGAGTATTAATTTTGTGATCTTTAATCTTGCTGTCCCAGGTACTTGAAAGTGAAAATACAAACAATACTTTTTTTAAGGTTGTTAATGAAGAGTTAGTGAAGTAGTACATATATTGCATCAGAAAGCACTTTTTTCTTTGCAACGATGTAATTACTTCAAAAAACCCTTAAACTGACCTTTTATAGCCTCTCCTACCACCACCAATTCTCTAAATCATTTGCCTTTTTTGTGTTAATTTAGTTAAAATTAGATAACTTATGATTCAGTACATTAAATGTGAATGGAGTAGTAGTATCTCTTTGGAATACCTCCTCTTTTTCCTTCAGGAAAACTTGGTCATCTCACCAACATATAAAACTTTCCAGTATTTCTAAGTCAATATGTTACATTACGTATTTAATATACAGCATATTTTAATATTAGTAAAGTTTACCCTTTTAAGTATGTTTTTCTTCCTATTCTGTAATGTATTGTGTGTCTCTTTTTGGAGTTCAATATAAAACAAGTAATTTTGACTGGCTAGCCTGGAGTAATATGAATGCATATAGTAAGCCCCACCTGCCCCCCTCCCCACACACCATTTAAAGGGGATCAGACAAGCCTGTGAGATCTGACTTATGGATAGAAGTTGTCAGTTGGTGAGAGATAGTTATTTTAAATACAAAAGATTGGAGGTATGAATGGATTGGCAACATGTGGGGGCAATACTTGGATTTTATCTGAGGAGAGTGAAATGCCCTTCAAGGGTAATAATCCTATAAGTGATCTGATCAGATTTGTTTGTTTGTATTGCTTAGGCTGCTCTAAGGAGGATAAATTAGTATGCAACTAGATTTCCACCTCGGAGATTCCTTTAGTAGTCTTAGTGACGTAAGTGGAAGTAATAGGAAATGAGAGTTAGGAATTTGAATTAGCAGGGTTTGGTTATGAATCAAGGCATGATGACAGAGGGGAGAGAACTTAACATAGCTCCTAGGCCTCTGCCTTGAGCAACAAAGTACATAGTGGTGCTGTTAACAGATGAATGTAAATTTGGACATTTTGAGGTGTCTCTAATTTCCAAGGGAAGGTGTCCAAAAGTAATTGAATATAGAAGTTGAACTCAGCAGTGAGGTCTAAGGAGATAAGTTTTTGTTGTTTTTTAAATCATTTTATTGACATAAAATTCAGTGGATTAAATATATTCAAGAGAATTGTGCATTTATCACCGCAATCAATTTTAGAACATTTTCTTCATTCTTATCCAATATTGTTAGCTCCTCATTTTCCCCCAACCTTCCCTACCATAACCCTAAGAAACTATTAACCTAGTTTCTATCTCTATATATTTACCTATCCTGGGTTTCATATAAAAAATTAAAAAAACAAAACAGGAAACCATATAACCAGCAGCTGATAATGCAGAAATACTTAAATGTAAAAGATGGGAGATAGAATCTTGATCATCTATTTATCTATATGTATGGTAACCAAAACCAGGAGAATAGCTGGTAATGCTGAGGAGAAGTGTACACCGTGGGAGAGGGGCTGAAAGGAAGCTCAAGGTGCATCAGCAGCAATGTGCGGAGAGGAGGGGAAGTAGCAGCCAGCATTGGAGGAAAACAAGCAGTGGTTGGTGTAAGCAAGCATTTCAAGAAGGACATGGTTGTCAGGATTGACTGCTGTCAACAGGAAGGGAAAATAGGGACTGAAAGGTGTATCATATTTAGTGTTATGAACTTGATCAGTAGTAACCTTAGCAAACATAGTATTGGTGGCATGGAATCCAAAGTGGAGTGAGCTAAGAAATGCTGCAAGAGTGGCAAACTGTTTAAAAATATATGAGTTGTAAAGAAGAGAGGAGGTTAATGAAGCTGTTGTAATGTTGTGATTGCCAGGCAAGAGAACATGCAGACCTGACTTAGGGCATTGACAGAGGGGTGGAAAAAAGAGACTAAAACCAGTTACTCTGAGTGATTAGGTGTGGGGATAAGGGAAAGGAGTTGTCAGCTTTCTTGCTTGAAAAGCTAAGACTGATAAGATAAAATAATTATAAACTATTAAGGGGGAGCGGGGAGGGAGGAGGAGGGTAAAAAAAAGGAAAACTAGCTGATTCCAGGAACCCAAGTGGAAGGTGAATTTTGAGAATGACGAGAGCAACGAATGTATAAGGGTGCTTTACTCAATTGATGTATGTGTGGATTTTGATAAGAGTTGTATGAGCCCCAATAAAAAGATTTGTTAAATTTTTAAAAAAAGAAGAAAAGAAAAGCTAAGATACTGGTGGTGTTGGGTACCCTTGAGTTGGTTTTTGGTGCATAGTGATGCACGTGACAGGTGGAACTGCCCCATATCTGGCGAGTCTTTGTTTCATGTACTTTGGCCATTAGTAAGAGACCAGTCTATGGAAAGGATATCATGCTTGGTAAAGTAGAGGGGCAGCAAAAAAGAGGATCATCCTTGACAGAATGGACTGACCCAGTGGCTACAACCATGGGCTGAAACATAAGGACAGTTGTGAGGACGTGCAGGACTGGGCCGTATTTCCTTCTGTTCCACATAGGACTGCTGAGTCAGGACTAACGAGCAACAGCAATCTGTACGGGCACACATAGATCACCAGGTCTGTCTCACTTTGAACTCCTGGGCGGGCTTAAACCAACTTTTCAGGTCAGGTTAGCAGTAAGCATTTAACCATTGCATCGCCAGGGTTTCTCAAGATAATATCAAACTCACTTTGTGGAGTCCATTCCAACCCACAGTGACTGTAGATTTGCTTCAAGGGGTTCCCAAGACTAAGTCTTTGTCAAAGTAGATCGCCACATCTTCTTCCTACCAAACATCTGGTGAGTTTAACCACTGACATTTTGCTTGGCTCTGAGAGTTTAACCACCAAACTAGGACTCCTAAGATTAGGGCAAATCTCTTTAATTTTGCGGGGAGTGTGTGTTAAAAAGTTGTTGGTGGGGGGAGTGGGAAGGGAGGGGGAGAATGAGCAGCAGATATTAAGGGCTCAGGTTGAGGCCAAATGTTTTGAGAATGATGGTGGCAACAAATGTACATATGTTCTTGGCACAGTGGATGTATGTATGGATTACGATGGGAGTTGTACGAGCCCCCAATAAAATGATTTTTAAAAAGTTGTTGGGTTTTTTTGCATTTAACTTTATATTGCTGAGTAACGATGTCATTTGTGAACATTGTAATGCATTAAATTGACAAATTAGCCATCTCATTTGTAAGAACTATAAACAAATTTTAAAAAAATCCTTTAGATTGATTCTTCTTTTCCAGCAAAAATTTAAAATTTTCTTAAAATTATTTAGGTGGACTTTTAATTTTTGTTTGAGATGAGAAAATAACTTGTGATTTAATCATAATATAACTTAAGGTGTAGAGTTCGATGATAAAATACAAACTTTTCTTTTTTTTTCACTATGAAAATGCTTTAATGGAGATATCTGTACAGAGTGTGATGTGAGAATACAAACTGTTTTCATTTAATTACCACAATCCAAGGCATGCACAAAAATACCAAACACAAATAGCACCATATGGTAGCCAATGACAGCCATTATAGTTGTACAGGTAGCTCTTCCCATATAACTTCAAGACCTAGTGACCAATTAAGAGAAAGTCGTGGCCATCCATTTGCTATAGTTTAGTATCGATGAACATGTATTTATCTTATCTGTGGTCTACAATATCTGTTGGTGCTGCTCAGAAAACCTAATGATGCTAGATATTTCAGAATTGCTTGGATTTTAGGAAAACACTGTGGTATGATGGCACCGTGAGTTAAGTATTGGGCCGCTAGCATTAAGATTGGCTGGTCTAACCCACTGACTTCCCCCGTGGAACAAGATGGAACTGTTGGTGCCCAGGAAGACTTACTGTCTCGGAAACCCTCTTTAGGGTCGCCATGTGTTGGAATCAACTCGGTGACAGTGGTGTGACTTTTTTGTTATGTTATAAATCACTTGGAAAATGCTTCCAGTGGGGTCGATGTAAGTTAAATATTCGCATTCCTGGAGCAAACCATTTAAATATTGAGTTGAATAAAAAAAGTCTCTAAACAGTCTCCAGTTTTGCTGCTGAATGTGTTTTGTGGCCATATTTACTTCAAACAAAAACCCTTCCTATCTTCAGAACTTAAGATTTTGGTGGCACCGTGTTGTAAGTGCTGGTCAGCTGCTTAAGCCCAGCAGCTGTTGTGGGAACAAGATGATATTACAGTCTCAAAGACCTTAGGAAGAAGTACTAGTCTGTCTTAGAGTTGTTATGAGTCATGATTTCAGATTCTAGATAAAGGGTTGTGGACCTGTCATGAATTCAGAGAAATATGTAAGGAGTAGGCTTATGGAGAGGAGCCCTGATTGCGTAGTGGATATGTCTTGGGCTGCCAACCCACAGGGCTAACAGGTACCAAACCACCAACCGAGACTTTAAGAATTACAGCCTCAGAAACCTACAGGCCCAGTTCTCCCCTGTCTTAGAGCATCACTGTGATTCAGAATGGACTTTATGGAGGTGGGGGGTGGGGGCACTGAGACCAAGGGCTCAATAGAAAGTAAACGCTTAGAAAATAATGATGGCAACACATGTGCAAATTTGCTTGATGCAATTGGTGTATGGATTGTTATAAGAGCTGTAAGAGCGCCCAATAAAATGGTCTTTTAATAAAAAGAGGGGAAAAAAACCATTCCCTAACAATTAAATTATGCTAAATCCATAAAAACATACAAACAAAAGAATGACCTTGTTGGCAGTGTTTGGGTTTTTTTGAGGTTTATTGAGTTTATGATGATACTTTAATTTGAAGATGGGAGTTTAAAATTCCTCAGCTTTTAAATCTACTAAAGAGGCAAAAATTATCAAGTGATATGATTGGAATTGGTCACCTTGGGGTGAGGGTTTCTTTAAACCATTGACTTATTGGTTCCTGTAGTCCACCTTTTTTATGGGATGAAGATGGAAAGATTAAGAGAAAGGAATTAGAAAAGAGGGTAGAAAAAAATATATATATATCTTTAGGGATTGACCTTAGTCCTAGAAATTGAGGATTTTCAGAGTAGGAGCTGAGACAAAAAGGGAAATAGAATTGAGTCATCATTTGGGTTAGTTGATTCCCACCTCGCCCCCTTGGCAGAGAGGGAGGGCTAGACCACCAGACCTTTTTTCCTAGTCTGTTTTAGTCTGGAAACTCCACTGGAACTATTTTAGCATTGTGGCGACACACAAGCTTCCACCCACAGTTACTTGATGACATTGACTGGAAGTGAAACCTAGATACATGGAAGGTGGTGAGCATTCTACCATTAAAGCTCCACCGCCCTCCATTAATCCTGTAGAGCCCTGCACAGTTTAGTGTCTCATTTAATAGAAGTAGAAAAAAAAGTAGAACTGGGAGACGTAAAGATAGTAGGTAATTGGCTCATGGTGATGTAAACCTAGGTCAACTGACTGCCAAACTGGTGCTCTCTTCACTACCTAATGCCAGATGATGGTGATAGGGTTTGAGCGGCAACATCGGGCTCTGGGTTTCCTTCATTTGGCCTTTCAGTTTGGTTTCCTCCCATTTGGTCCATTTCTATATGGGGCTCAGAAGACTGCCTGTCAAAGCCACCTCTTTTTCAACCCCCTTTGGATTAATATATTCAAGTTAGGTAACTCCCTGTGCTTAATTGTCAGAAAACTGTTGGAAAAACCCTTTCTAAACATTAAAGTGAAGAACTAATCTTAGGGATTTGTGTAATTCAGCCCACTTTAGACAAAGCAGAAACTTCCCTGATCAATTACTATTGGGACTAGAGGGGAGGGCTGTTGTAGAGAGCAAGTAGGCAGCTATTCACTGTTCCGAGTTCACAGGCAGTTAACTCTGTGGAACTTTCCTTTTTTTTTTTTTCCTTCACTGTTTTTTTTTTTTCTTCCTCAAATGACCATGAGCTTTCTGGCCTTTGCGCTTGGTAAACTGCTTGCCCTCAACCTCTGTTAACTTCAGAAATATTAACCCTCTAGTTTCCAAAGTTCATTTCAGCTTTTGCCACTCAGTAAAAATAATTCTCATTCTTAATGCTAGGAGATTACCTAGGTTGCAAAGCTTCCTGAAGGCAGTAACCATGACACAGTAACTGGCACGTTAAAACCAGTAAGTCATTTGTCTATTTGAGTGTTCCTTACCAGCAAGGTTCTTGTTGTTAGGTACCACTAAGTCACCTCCTACTCAGAGCAACCCTTGTGTAATTGAAAAAAACCTTGTATAATTGTGCCAGCCTCACAATTGTTGCTTGAGTTCATTTTTGCAAACACTGTGTGTCAATCCTTGCCCTTGAAGGTTGTCATTGTTTCTGATGACCCTCAAGTCACCAGACCTGATACCCTTCTCCAAGGACTGATCTCGCCTGATAATACATTCAAAGTACATAAGAGGAAATCTCCCCAACCTCGCTTCTAAGGAGCATTTTGGTTGTACTTCCTCTGTGACAGATGTTTGTTTCCTGAGTTTGTGGTACTTTCAGTATTCTTTGCCAGCATTGTAATTCAAATGCACCAATTCTTTGCTCTTGTTTATTGTTTTCAAATGAATATGAGGCTATTGAAAATACTGTGACTTGGGTCTGGTGGAACTTATGCTTCAAAGTTGTATCTTTGCATGTGACCATATATTTTTATTCATTGAGCATTACAAATGAATAGGAGATACTTATATCTTTTTCATTTTGGGGTTGGCTTAAATGGGAGTTGCGCTGTTTGGTTGTTCAGTCCTTTCCTTCACCCAGTGCTTGTGGCAGTGACATGTCCCTAGGAAGATAAAAGCCACCAAATTCTGCACATTCTACAAAGGATAGCAGTGATTTTTTTTTTTCTTTCAAGAGATGTTTTGGTCTGTGGACATTTTAGTCATTTCCCACAACTGCCCCCACCTTTCACTCCATTCTTAAGCATTACATTTATTTACAGACCTAAGGAGCTTGAGGGTTAGAATTAGGACTCGGAAACTAGGCCACATCAGCTGGCTAGTTGATTCTATACCTCAACTTTGCCATACTTAGACCTTGAATTTTGAATGTAGTTGTGTGTGCAGAAGAAAGTTTTTTCCAAGTGGCCTTTTAGAAATCACCTGGAGTGATTACTCTTCAGCTCAGTCTTGTGAGGATCTGAGCAGCCCTGGATGGCCCCATTGTCCAGAGAGGAGATCCTCCTGTTGTCTTAGTGACTGGCAGTTCTGACAGGCCTGCAAGTAAAACACCCTGGGAGCCTCATGCTGTCAGACCTGTTTCATGGTGTTTTCATCTTTACAGTATTTCCAGCTCATGAAGCTCTGAGAATGATTTTAAGTTTGAAAATTTCCAAATCTAATCCTACATCATTGTTAGTTGCTGTCTATTTGATTACAACTCATTGAGACCACATCTGTGCAGAGTAGAGCTAGTTGATAGGATTGTTGTTTAACAGTTTTATTGGCACTTCATTCACATGCCATACAATTCAATAATTCAGTCACATCAAGGAGAGTTGTATAATCATTACCACAATTAATTACAGAACATTTTCTTCCTTGTATTCATTGTTATTCGTGTAATTTTTAAAAAATCATTTAAAAATCATTTTATTGGGGCTCCTACAATTCTATCACAATCCATACATACATCTATTGTGTCAAGCACATTTGTACCTTTGTTGCCATCATCATTCTCAAAATGTTTGCTTTCTACTTGAGTCCTTAGTATCAGCTCCTCATTTTCCTCCCTCTCCCCACTACCCCCACGTGTAATTATTTTTAATTGTGGCAAAAGTACACACAACATTCTCCAATTCAACAACTACGTGTATAATTCAGTGCCATTGATTATACTCTTTGTGTGCACTACTGTATTGAAATCTTTTTCCAAATGATACCATTAGCATAAACTCAATGCCTCTTAAGCAAAAACTTCATCCTTCACCCTTGGTAAACATTGGCCAAGGTTTTAAATTTTTTTTGTAGCTTTCTTGATAAAATATTCACGTTATCATGCACTTCCATAGTTAAATTGCTTTAAAAAAGAGTTGTATATATATCATCGCAATTAATTCTAATTCTCCCTTCTCCTGTGCCTCTCAAACTAGGGAAACTCAGCCGAAACAATAAAAAACAAAAGGAAATGGAAGAAAATACTAATAACATAAAGATAAAAATAAGGAGTAAAGAAGAAAAGATCACCAACATTATTTTTAAAGCCAGAGAAGAAATTTTTGTTATAGAACAAGAGAAATATTTGAGCCTAGAGCAGATGCAGGTTGGGTCAAAAGGGAGGTCAACTGACCAAGTATCATTATGTCATGGTTTGATCCACCATAATCTTTACAATAATCCCTAACTCAGGGATCCTCAAACTACGGCCTGCGGGCCTCATGCGGCCCACTGAGAATGTTTATCCAGGCCGCTGGGTGTTTTTGCCCCGCTTTGTTTTTTCCTTCAAAATAAGATATGTGCAGTGTGCATAGGAATTTGTTCGTAGTTTTTTAAAAAAAAACTATAGTCCATCCCTACAATGGGTCTGAGGGACAGTGAACTGGCCCCCTGTTTAAAAAGTTTGAGGACCCCTGCAACTGATAGTAAAGCTCTTGCCTTGGTTAGAGGGGATCTTCCCGAGCCTTGATTTGACTAGATACTCTGCAGAGGAATTTGGGTTCCCACTGCCCTCCATAGCCTCCTACAATTGGGTGTTCACAGTTTACGCTCTCATACTTTCCCTTCATCATATTTAGATTTTGTTACCATCATCTTTGGATCATACAGGCTGGTCTGCTTCTCTGAGGTGGACTTAGATGGCTGCTTGCTTGAATACGAGCTTCTAAGACCCCAGACACAATCCCAGTTGAATAGTTGAGCAGCATCTACTTTCTTCACTACACTTCATAGGGTTTTCAACACTGACCTCTCAAAAGCGAAGATCACCAAGCCTTTCTACCCAGGTACTAACCCTTTAGCTCAGCAGTTCTCAACCTAAGGGTTGCAACTCAGGATCGCACGACCCTTTCACAGGGGTTGCCTAAGAGTCTTAGGCTAAGACCATCCGAAAACACGTGTTTCCGATGGTCTCAGGAATGACACACCACTCCTATCCGTCTCCTGGTGGGCCCACTCACATGCAGATGTGCCCACATATGAGTACTGCTTTGAAGACTGTTTACCCATGCGACACCATGCTTCAAGACAAAATTTCATTTGTTTGTAATTAGAAATAAATATTTCACAATATATAATTACATATTGTTTTGTGACAGTCACTATGCTTCAGTTATGTTCAGTTTGTAACAATGAAAATACATCCAGCATATCAGATATTTACATTGTGATTCATAACTAGCAAAATTACAGTTACAAAGTAGTAACGAACATAATTTTATGGGGGGGAGTCAAAGGGTCATGTCATTAGAAAGGTTGAGAAACCACTGCTTTAGCTAATATTCAAGCTGTTTGCTCCAGCTAGGTATCCAATCCTACCTTACCAACAGCATTTTACAAGTTCCACAGTACGGGGGGGGGGGTGTTTATGTGCGCGCGCGTTGGAGTAATCCTATACAACAGAGTAGAACTGTAATCTACAGGGACAGATTGCCAGGCCTTTTCATGTTTATTCTCATTTGATCTTCACTGTGAATCTGAGAATATTTGCTCTTGTGGCTAGTAAGCAGAGCGATCAAACTAAGATCATCTGGTTTTGTAGCTCTTTTCACTAATACCACACCACTTCCATGGTGCCTCTTGATGGTTTCTCTACTATGGTAGCCTCTCAGCACTAGATATTTCTCTCTCCTCTGTTTTAAAGCTATTTCTTTCTTATACAAATCTTTGAAGGTACTGTATTGAACTTTGATTTTTGCACTTACATAGGTATTTAACTCAGCTTATATTGGCATCAACTCTATCATTAATGCTAC
Organism: Tenrec ecaudatus; assembly: GCF_050624435.1. NCBI lineage: Eukaryota > Metazoa > Chordata > Mammalia > Afrosoricida > Tenrecidae > Tenrec > Tenrec ecaudatus. Next base: position 55,628,379 of record NC_134530.1, read on the forward strand.
TGCCACCACCATCAATTCTTCCTCCACATTCTTCAATATGTATACATACATACATAGTTTCAGAAATAAGAACTAGAAGACATGGTTGTTTTTCACCTTTCCTTTGAAGTGACAACAGGCTTCAAAGCCCAAAAAACATACCCACTATTCCATTCGAAAGTACAACCCTGTAGGGTTTTCCAAAACTACTCATCTTCACAGAAGCCAACAATCTCATCTTTTTTTAAAAAAATCATTTTATTGGGGCCTCTTACAGCTCATAACATTTCATACATCAATTATTTCAAGCATATTTGTACATTTCCATAATTTTTTTTACATTTTTATTAGGGGCTCATACAACTCTTATCACAATCCACACATACACATACATCAATTGTATAAAGCACATCCATACGTTCTTTGCCCTAATCATTTTCAAAGCACTTGCTCTCCACTTAAGCTCTTTGCATCAGGTCCTCTTTTTTTTTCCCCCTCCCTCCCCGCCTCCCCCCTCCCTCATGAGCCCTATCTTGCCCTATCCGGAGTCTACCTATCCCCCCTTCTCTGCCGTGCATCTCCCAGGGAGGAGGTCACATGTGGATCCTTGTAATCAGTTCCCCCTTTCCAACCCACTCACCCTCCACTCTCCCAGTGTAGCCCCTCACACCCCTGGTCCTGAAGGTATCCACCCTGAATTCCCTGTGCCTCCAGCTCTCAGTTGTACCAGTGTACAACTTCTGCCCTATCCAGTCCTACAAGGTAGAATTCGGATCATGGTGGTTGGGGGGTGGAAGCATCCAGGATCTGGAGAAAACTGTGTTCTTCATCGGTACATCGCACCCTGACTGACCCATCTCCTCTCCTAAACCCCTCTGTGAGGGGATCTCCATTGGCCCAACAACCTCATCTTTCAATGTAGCAGCTGGTAGGGTTGAACTGCTGACCTTGTGATTAGCATCCCATTACTTAATCTGCTGTGTCACCAGAATTCCTGAACAGCTTCCAAGTACTGTTTATGTTATCTGATACTGGTAATCTTGTTCCTAGCAAGGAGTGGACCACATCTCATTTGAAGGAGTGAATCAGGTGACATGGTAGTAGGTTCCCAGAAGGGTCTGGACGCTATTGGGAGCATATTATTCCAGGAAACAAGAATCTCCTTGTGACTGGTTTGCAGTTTAAGTAAAGGTGTATGTGATGAGAGAGCATTAGCTTTAGTGAGAAAAACCTGGTTATAGATTCTTCCATTTGTAAGTTGAGTTCTTCAAGTTATGCCTCAGTTCCCCTACATTAAAATAATAGTTCTGTATCAGCTCAGATTTAAAAGCTAAATGAAACTTTGCTAAATTACTCCCAATTGAATTTTCATTTGGAACTCCATTTGTAGATGTTACTTTGACTTTAGGGTATCTGAGAAATTTTCAAGAGATTTATGCTAGTTTTTACCCTAGATTTGGTTTTTTAAAAAGTCATATTGGGGTTTATCTCTGATGAATTTTGTCATTGTGGGTAGGTAGCCCTCTTGCACTCTGTTTTTCTGTTTTTTTGGTATATGAAGTCCAGGTTTAATGAGCCTGTCCAGATGACAAGTAGCGTGAGCGTTCCAGGGGGGTGTAGGGAGGGAGGGTGAGGAGAGTTGATAGCAAGGAGTTCAAGAAGGAAAAGAATGGAAACTGATTGTGGAAGCAATTGTGTGCTACTGCTTGGCGTGATTGAACCAAGGACTGATCTGTCTTAGCTCCCAGTAAGTGGTTTTGAAAAACTATTTACCCCAGAGTCAGCTACTTTGGAAAAAGTACTCTGAACTGAACTGGAGAAGACTGCTTTACAGTCAGAAGTAAGGACATAGATGGGCAAGTTTCTTGGCAGGAGTATTGTGATCCTTGGCTGCCCCAGTGCCTGACAGAGGGAGGTCCCAGGTCCCCTTCTAGCAGGACATGGAACGTAACTTGACACAGGAAGGTAACTTGTATACTGCAGTAGTTTGTTCTTAAACATTGATCTAATGCCTTTTTCTCAAAGTGAGCAATACCACTTCTTTGGAGGCACTAGAATGATCCAAGGGACCTACAGAAGCACATACCTATACATTATCTTGGATTATGGACTATAGTATAAGAGTTTTTAGTTGCCTGAAGGGTTCTGAGAAATTTGTTTTTCTGAAAATGGATGGTAGGCCAAGTAAGTTTGGGAATTGGTAACTTTGGAGGCCTCTGAATTAAAGATAAGACTCATTAAGATGGTACTCATTTATGTATATGTATGAACTGTGAAAAGAATTGTATCAGCCCCAATAAATTGTTAAAAATAAAAAATAAATAAATAAATAAAAACAAAGAACAAAAAAAAAAGATGGTACTCATGTAAGATCAATAGTTTATTTTAATTACTGTAATGTATTAGTTGCTATATATTATGTCTAAAATTAATAGCTGTACATATGTGAAAGGATGAAATTGAACCCCTACTTCACACCAGATAAAAAATTAACTCAATGAGTTAAATATAAGAATTGGAAATGCAAGACTCTTATAGTAAAATAGGGTAAATCTTTGGAACCTTGGGTTAGGTTAAAAGTAAAAGCCTGATAAATAAATAAACAGTTCACTATAAATAAAATTTTCAATTTTTTATAAAAGTCAGTGCTAGCAAGTCTAACAATATTTTTAGACACAGGAAAGCAACATGCATAAAAATGGTTTTTAAATACTTGAAAGGAATAGTGTTTGAGGAGCCCAAATTGGATCGATGTAAGTAACTTGACTGTAGGTCTTATTCAGAAGGGGGTCATTTTAATACTTGGAGCCATCTAAAATGAAGTGTGAGTTGCTCTTAGAAATAATACATTTCCCATCACTGGTAGTGTTCAAGCACAGGTATAAGGAAGGGAAATTTAAGAGAGATTTATAGATAGAGAAGAGACTGGACTGATAATATACATTCTTTATGATTTAGGCTGTGAATTCTGTTTAATAAAATGCCAAGTTATATAGAGTAAGCAGAATGAGGTCCTCTTTTATTCCTCCCTAGTATAATACACACATACACGCACACATATATATATGCACATACATATCTTATTCCCACCAGCCTCTCTGATTCTGCTATCCAAGCTTAATAGGTAGACACTAAAGCCATGAAATTCATTGTTGAAGCCATGTTTCAAAAACAGTTTGTTTCCAAGTATCCATGCATATACTTTTCACAGATAATGAGAAATTTTAAAGTTCTCATATTGCTTTATTTTGTTTCTTTTTTGTTGTTTTTGAGAATATACACAGCAAACTAAATCAATTCAAAGTTTTCACACTGATTGCATTCTTAGTTCTGTAGCCATTCTTACCCTCCTTTTCTGAGTTGTTCTTCTCCATTAACATAAGCTCACTGCCCTTAAAATGCCTGTCTAATATTTTGGGTTTTTGTCAATCTTGGAATTTTTTTATCATTTTATTAGCGGCTCATACAACTCTTAACACAATCCATACATACATCATTTGTGCAAGGCACATTTGTGCATTCATTCCCCCATCATTCTCAAAACATTTGCTCTCCACCTAAGCCCCTGGCATCAGCTCCTCATTTTTTCCCCTCGCTCCCCGCTCCCCCCTCCCTCATGAACCTCATGATAATTTATAAATTATTATTTTGTCATATCTTGCCCTGTTCAACGTGTTTTTGTTGATCTTATAGTAGATATTTCTTAAAAGAACAATGTTCAAATGTAGTTTTTTTTTTTTTTTACTAAACTAAGCTATTTGGTTTTAAGAAGACTTGGATATTTTTGGGTTTAAATTTATTTTTTTAAATCATTTTATTAGGGGCTCATACAACTCTTATCACAATCCATACATCAATTGTGTAAAGCACATTTGTACATTCATTGTCCTCATTCTCAAAACATTTGCTCTCCACCTAAGCCCCTGGCACTAGTTCCTCATTTTTACCCCTCCCTGCCCTACTCCCCCCTCCCTCATGAACCCTTGATAATTTATAAATTATTATTTTGTCATATCTTGCCCTGTCCGACGTTTCCCTTCACCCACTTTTCAGATGTCCATCACCCAGGGAGGAGGTCATGTAGATACTTGTAATCCGTTCCCCCTTTCCAACCCACCCTCCCTCTACCCTCCCATTATCACCACTCACACCACTGGTCCTGAAGGGCTCATCTGCCCTGGATTCCCTGCTTTTCCAGTTCCTATCTGTACCAGTGTACATCCTCTGGTCTAGCCAGATCTGTAAGGTAGAATTGGGATCATAGTGGGGGAGGAGGAAGCATTTAGGAACTAGAGGAAAGTTGTATGTTTCATCACTGCTACACTGCACCCTGACTGGCTCATCTCTTCCCCAAGACCCTCTGTAAGGGGATGTCCAGTGGCCTACAAATGAGCTTTTGGTCTCCATTCCGCACTTCCTGCATCATTTACTATAATATGATATTTTGTTCTCATGATGCCTTATACCTGGTCCCTTTGACACCTCATGATCACCACACAGGCTGGTGTGCTTCTTCCACATGGGCTTTGTTGCTTCTGAGCTAGATGACTGCTTGTCTACCTGCAAGCCTTGAAGACTCTAGATGCTTTATCTTTTGATAGCCTGGCACCATCAGCTTTCTTCACCACATTTGCTATTCACCCGCTTTGTCTTCAGCGGTTGTGTCGGGAAGGTGAGCATCATAGAATGCCAATTTAATAGAAGAAAGTATTCTTGCATTGAGGGAGTACTTGAGTGGAGGCCCAATGTCCTGCTACCTTAATATTAAACCTATAAATATATGCACATAGATCTATTTCCCCATCCTCATATGTAAATATATTTGCATATGTACATTTCTTTATCTCGACCTCTATAAATACCCTTTGCCTCCTAGCTCTTCCCTCTATTTCCTTTGACTTTCCTCTTCGGCACTTCTTATCTACATTCATCATCCTCCATTTTGATTTTAGATTTTGTGGAAATTATTATAAACCTTCCAGATCCTATAGAAAACCAAGATGTAAAATGTTGAATGAAGCTTTTAGGAATATGATGTAAGTTGTGCACTGTGCCCTTCTCTCAAAAAATGTAATGGTTTTGTCAGTGAGAGGTGAGGAAAGTAAGAAATAAAAGTACTTGTGAGTGGTCTCTAGGCGTCAAATTGCAATTGGAGTAATAGATAAAAACCAGTGTTATTACCTACCAGCTTAAAGTAAAGAAAACAAAAATCTCACAATTGGCAATAAACAAAATCATGATAGAAAGAAGATCGAAGTTATCAAGGACTTCATCGTGCTTTTAGCCATAATCAATTCTTATGGAAGCAGTAAACAGGAAATCAAATGACATATTGCATCGGGCAAATCAGCTGTATTTCAAGACTTCTTGAAAGCATGAGGAACAAGGACATCACTGAAGGCTAAGGTGTGCCTGACGCAGGCCATGGTATTTCCATTTGCCACATGCTTGTGAAAGTTGGACAGTGAATAAAGAAGCCTTCAGGTTGCATGCATTTTCATTGTGGTGCTAGTGAAGAACATTGAAAGTACTATTAAGCTGCCAGAAGAATAAACAAATCTGCTTAGAAGTAGTACAGCCAGACTACTCTAATAATTGAAAATAGTGAGACTTCATCTCACAAAAGGGTATCATATTTGGTAGAGTAGAAGTACAAGAGGAAGACCAATAAGAAGATAAACTGACACAGTGGTTGCAGCCATGGACTCAAACATAGCACTAATTGTAAGGATGGCACAGGATTGGTAGTGTTTCCTTCTGTTACCCATAGGATGGATGTGAGTCTGAGGAACCTAATGAGCTCAATGGAGCTCTGGCGGTACTGTAAGTGTGTGACTGCTCCATGGGTGAAAGAAGTGGCAGTCAGCTTCCATAAACATTTATAGACTTGGGTAATCTTTGGGCAGTTCTGCAGAGTCCTTTGCATTGGCATGACTCAGAATTGACTTAAAGGCAACATGTTTGTGGTTTTGTCATGGCTGACTCCAAGTCCAGGTGAATGACGGTGGCATTAATTCTGAAATAGGGAAGGTAGAAGAAACTGGTTTAAAGAGAAAGTGAGTTAGAGATAGTTGGTAAACCAAAACCAGAATCACTGACAGTGAGTCATTTTGACCCACAGTGACCCTTTGGGACAAAGTAGAGCTGCCTTTGTGGGTTTCCAAGACTGAATCTTGATGGGAATGGAAAGTTTCATCGTTTGCCCGTGGAGTGGGTGGTGGTTTACTGCTGGCCTTGTGGTTAGCAGCCCAGCACTCAACGCGCTACATTCTCAGGACTCCTTAAGATAGCTAGTGCTCTTGTTAGGTGCCGTCCAGTCAACTCCAACCCTTTGTGCAATAGAATGAAACAGCGCAGTCCTGCACCATCCTCACAGTTGTTCCTGTGACTGAATCCATTGATGTAGCCACGGTGTCACTTCATCTCATTGAGGGCCTTCCTCTTTTTTGCTGCCTTTATACTTTTATCAAACATGATGTCCTTCTCCAGGGACTGGTATCTCTTGACAATATGTCCAAAGTATATAAGATGAAGTCTTGCCATCCTTGGCTCTAAGGAGCACTCTGGCCTTCTTCCAACACAGATCAGTTTGTCCTTTTAGCAGTCCTTGGTACTTTCAATATTCTTCTCCAGCACCACAGTTAAAATGTATAGATTTTTGTCTGGTTTTCCTTATTCCGTGTACAACTTTCATATGCATATGATACACTGAAGAAAACCATGTCTTGGGTCAGGTGCGCCTTAGTCCTCAAATTAACATCCTTGTGCTTACATACTCTAAAGAGGTCTGTGCAGCAGTTACCTGGTGCACGCTGTCTTTAGATCCTTTTTTCATCTTTAGATCTCTTCGCTGGTGCTTCTGTGAGCATTGATTGTGGATCCAAGCAATACAGAATATTTGACAACTTCAATCTTGTCTCCATTTATCATAATCTTACCTATTAGTCCTGGTATGAGGATTTTTGTCTTCCTTACATTGAGTTATAAGCCATACCGAGCTGAAGGCTACACTCCTCGATCTTCATCAGCAAGGGCTTCAGGTCCTCCTCACTTTCAGCAAGCAAGGTTGTGTCATCTGCAATCCTGATGCCTTACTCTTCATATAAGCAGCCTCTGATGATTTGTTCAATACACAGATTAAACAGTATGGTGAAAGGATACAAACACTCTTACCTTTCCTGATTTTAAACTATGCAGTGCCCTTATTTTCTTCATACAACTGCCTCTTGATTCTGTGTAAAAGTTAAGAATGATTCCATGCCAAAGCAAACTATAACCCTGAACCATTGCCTGGCTTTACCCCATGGGCTTCAGGCATTGAAGCGGGCTGCACAGTGGGGCAGGGGAGTTACGAATGAGTACAATAAAGTGTTCCGAAATTCCCATTTTTCTCAAGGTTATCCACAGTTTATTATGGTCCTCATAGTCTGCATAGTCAATGAAACACTAGTAAACATCTTTCTGATATTCTGTTATGAGCCAGGATTCATCTGACATCAGCAATGATGCCCCTTGTTTCTCATCCTTTTCTGAATCCAGCTTGAACTTCTGAGAGTTCCATGTCAATGTACTGCAACCATTGTTGGATGATCTTGATATCAGTGATATCTTTTTATAGTTTAAGTGTCCTGTTGGGTCACCTTTCTTTGGAATGGGCACAAATATGTATCTCATCCAGTCATTTGGCCAAACTAACTAGTAGGGATTTGGAAATAAACAGCGGAAGTGACTATAGGAATTTGAATACTTGTAGACTAAGGTAGAAGCTAAGTGTGTGGGAGGTGGTTACTACTTCTGAGAAGAGGACTGTAGTATTAGGATTGGGTGGGCCAGCCCCCCAACTCTACCCACGGGTTCAGTAAGCACAATTATACGGTTGAAATATATAAACATTAAAGTCCTCAAGAGCATGAGTGATAGAAGAGACACTACAATAATGCGGTCAGACACACATTACATGGTAGCATTGCTCACCTCAGCCCTGCTTGGTGGTCCACATGGAGAGAGGGGGAAAGGGAACAGAGGACAGGAGAGGAGAAGGGGGAAAAGAGCAAGCAACTGGGCGAGAGGAAGAGAGATCTCTATTGCTAACCCAGGTTTATATATCTTTGGGGGCGTGCAAGCCCACTAATTACATATGTCACAGAAAGGGGTTGCTGTATGTTACACAGCAGTGAGAGGGGGTGGTCTAGGGACATACACGCAATAGGAAGAGGAGGGATTTGGGGGTATACATATGACATGATGGGCAGATCCTAGATTTAGTAGTTTAGCTTTGACCTGTTCTGGATCTCCATAGGAACCATTATCAGTAGGGTGTAAACCCTACCTACAGGAACCAAATAGATGACTGCAGGCATCCATTATCCTTAACAGCAGGGAGTGGGGGCCACTGCAGTCTGGCAACTGATCTCCCTCTGGGAGGATGCCTGTGAGCATCTGACTTCCCCCCACAGAGGAACATAGTAATATTTTGGTAAATGTTTACTTTGAGAGGTTAGCATTGGAAGATTACAGTAGGAAACCTGAGGAGTGATTGGAGAGGTAGGTAAGAGGAGAATCATGTGGTTTGAATCATGGGTAAAGAGTTTTGAAATAGATAAAGGTTATCAAATTAGAAAATCAATTAGAATAACTACAATAAGGTCACTGGATTTAGGATTCAAAATATCTATATGAAGCATCTGTAGTGTTTTTTTTCTAAACCATTTTATTGGGAGTTAATACAGATATCCATATTTAAGTCATATCAAGCAGTATTGTACAGTTACTACCACAATCGGTTTCAAAAAGCATCTATAGTTTTAATGAGTTTTTTTTTAATTTTTTTTATTTTAACAATTTATTGGGGCTGATACAATTCTTTTCACAGTTCATACATATACATACATCAATTGTATAAAGCACATCTGTACAGTCTTTGCCCTAATCATTTTTTTCTCTTTTCTTCTTTTACATTTTATTAGGGACTCAAACAACTCTTACCACAATCCATACATATACATACATCAATTGTACAAAGCACATCCATACATTCCCTGCCCCAATCATTCTCAAGGCATTTGCTCTCCACTTAAGCCCCTTGCATCAGGTCCTCTTTTCCCCCCCCCCTCCCTCCCCATTCCCCCCTCCCTCATATGCCCTTGGTAATTTATACATCGTTATTTTGTCATATCTTGCCCTATCTGGAGTCTCCCTTCCCCCCTTCTCTGCTGTCCCTCTCCCAGGGAAGAGGTCACATGTAGATCCTTGTAATCAGTTCCCCAGTTTTAATGAGTTTTTATCTGAGTTTCCTATCTAGTGGAAACATGGCGTCCAGTAACCTATCTGAAATGTGACTTTGGTAGTTTCTGTAGTCCATAGAAAGTTTTCTTCATGTTATATACTTCTTTGGCAAACATTTATTTTAAAAATATTTTACCTAGACCTTTTATGTAGCACAATGTAGGTACTCAGTTGGTGTCTAATAAATACATTCAATACAAATTTGCATGTCATTGATACATATTTTGTAAACCTCACCACCTTGAAATTGATTCTGACTCATAGCAATACTATAGGACATGGCAGAATTGTTCCTGTGGGTTTCCAAAGCTGTGAATTTTTATGAGCTGAAAACCTTACCTTTTCTGGAACAGAGGCTGATGGGTTTGAAAATCCAGCCAGTTCATAATCCACTATGCCACCAGAGTTCCAATTTTTATATTATATGTGGTTAGAATATAACAAAAATCCCATCTCTATAAGACATAGTACAGCGACAGAAAATGTAATTAGTGTAAAGAAAGCAAGTGCTTTAATAAAAATAGAGGGGAACTTATAAGTGCAACTTATAAGGTATTGACAAAGAATGTTGAAAGTATGCACCATGGACTGCCCAAAGAACAAACAGATGTGTCTTGGAAGTAGTACAGTCAGAATGTTCCTTTGAGGCAAGAATAGCAAGTGAGACTTTGTCTTGTGTACTTTGGACATATTATCAGGAGAGACCAGTCCCCTAGAGAAAGATATCATGCCCGGTAGAGTGGAGAGAACCAGTGGAAAAGAGGAAGACAGATTGATACCGGTGCTGCAGCAGTAGACTTAAACATTAAGAACAATTGTGAGGGTGGTGCAGGATGGGGTAGTGTTTTGTTGACTGCTATGGAGTTGCTATGGGCCGGAGCCTATATGATGGCACCTAACAGAAAGTATGAAGACCTCAGATGTTCCCTCTCAGTCCATCCAGGACCAACTTTTGTGAACCCTGGTCAGAATGGCCCATGGTGGTGGCTGGGCACCATCTAATTCTTGACCTGTTTAGTCCCAAACTCTGGGTTTCCATTTCATGAAAAGGAAAGTTATTAGCCAAAAAAAGCAAATCCATCAGAATTTTGGATGAGGGATTGCTTCATCACTGATTGAGAAACTAATCTGCTAATGTCTTAGGATTTCAGTTATTCACACAAATACTTAAAGGATAAAAAAGTAAATGATTTTTAAAAGGACAGTTAATCGAGTAGAAAGTGGCAGTGATTATACTCATACTCAACTTTTTTTTTTCATACTCAACTTTTACAACATTATGCAAACCAAACAGCGACTAGGGTGACAGGTAGCACGCAACATATAAGTGACAAAGTTTGATAGTATAATAAGCACCTCTGTAGGTTCTCCCTAATAGTCAACAGTTCCCCCCCCCATTTTATTGGGTGCTTTTACAGATATTATTACAATGTATAGTTCAATTTCCCTTTATCCCCGCCCTCCCCTACCTGCCAGGAACCCTTGTTATATTAAATATTGTTATTATTTTTTTTGCCATATCTCACACCATCCAGTGTATCCATTTACCTTCTGTTCTGTTATTCGTTCACTCTGAGTCTATAGTCACAGACTCAACAATTTTTAACACACTTCCAACTACTTAAATCTGACTTCTATTCCTTTGACGCCAATGAAACTGCTTTACCAAAAACCTCCATATTGTTGAAAATACTGCATAGATATCTCTGTCCTCCCTTGAATTCTTAATATCAGTTATCAATTTCACATCTCATGTAACACTTTCAGCTTTCTTGGCACCACTGTTTTCTCTCAACCTTATCCATACTTCCCAGTTTGTCTTGACAGGCTCCTCCTCCTTATGTCTCAATAGTTGGTTGTTTTTTTAACTCTCCCTAGGTGATCTCATCCATTCCATAACAACTTCCAAATGTGTGTCTCCAGCCCACAAGGTAGTTGAGAAATGTAGACTTGTTTCTTCGCTGTACTTTCAGTTACCTTCTTAATATTTTACTCCTTAATGAGTAGAGACCTATAGTGTCTTTAATGGAAGCTTGTAGTTTTTAAGACCCTGTTCACTTCACTAGAAGTATAGCTGATGGTTTTTATGAACTATCTTATACCAGTTGACTGAGTTATCCAATGAGATTATGCTTCTAAGCCTTCAAATTCTGACAGCCAGTGTTGGTGCTTAGTTATACCTTAAGAGTACCCATGTTGATGTCTTCAATGAATACATGTACCCGTACCCACATATCTGTATTTATATATACCTACAGATATTTTTAAACAGTCCTTGTAGCATAGTGGTTATACATTGGGCTGCTAACTGCAAGGTCAATAGTTTGAAGCCACTAGAAAGACGGGGCTTTCTACTCCTGTAAAGAGTTGTAATTTAGGAAACTCACAGGGGCAGTTCTGCCTTGTCTGATAGGGTCGCTTATGAGGCAGCATCAACTTGATGGCAGGGAGTTTGGTTTGTTTTTTGAAATCTTCTAAGGAGTCCTGAAGGTGCTGTGGGGTAAATATTTGGGCTGTTAACCGGACGGTTTGTGGGTCAAATCCACCAGCTACTCCATAGGAGAAAGATGAGGCTGTTTACTCCCATAAGGATTTAAAGTCTTGGAAACCCTATAGGGTCATTCATGAGTCAGAATCCGTTTGATGGCAGTGGGTTTGGCTATAAGTACTTCCCTCTGTTCACACCCCTACATTACCAATTTGTCTCTACCAATCAATCCATAAATGATCAAACCATTTGTTTTTACTTTGTGATGTGCACATTATACACACATTCAATGTCACTTTTCCCATCATCAAAAATAAATAGTCTTTACCATATAAAACATACTTTCCCCTCCTTGGGAACTACCAATGAACTTCAGTCTGTATATAGCAGTGGTTCTCAACTTTCCTAATGCCGCGAACATTTAGTACAGTTCCTCATGTTGTGGTGGCCCCCCAACCATTGAATTATTTTCATTGCTACTTCATCACTGTAACTTTGCTACTGTCGTGAATCAGGTGACTCCTGTGAAAGAGTTGTTCAACCCCTAAAGGGGTTGTGACCCACAGGTTGAGAATTGGTGGTATATATTTATTCTTGTTTGCTCGTTAAAGAGGGATCAAACCATATTTGTCTTTATATGTAAGTTTGACTTACCTCACTTAAGTCCATCCTTGGTATAATAAAAATAATGGATAGACATAGTCCATGACTGTTTAATAGACTCATAATTGTTCTGTGGTTGTATACCATTCCATTGTATGTATTTATCACAGTTTTCTTACCCATTCTTCCACTGATGAACACTTATCCATTTATTTGCTACCGTGAATAAAGCAGCAATAAACATAGGTGTGCTAGGTCTGTTCATGTCATTATTTTGAGGATCTGAATTAAGCATTGGACTGCTAGCATGAGAGATGGCAGTTCAGACCTTAGAAAGATGAGCTGTCCTCTCCATTAATTTTTTTTTGTTTTCTTTTGTTGTTTTGTTATGCTCTGCCTTGTTTTTGTGCTTATTATTGTCTTTGCATGTTTATCTAGATAAGGGGCGTGGGATAAACAACCTGGAAGAGAAAACAACAGTTCTGGAAGGACAAGGGAGAGGGGAGACAGGGAAAGGAAGTGGGTGCTAACCCCCCCCAGGGACAAGGGAATAGCAAGTGATCTAAAATGGATGGCGAGGATATAGGATGCTTGGTAGGGCTTGATCAAAGGTAATGTAATCAAGAGGAATGACTGAAACCCAAATGAAGGCTGAACGTGATAGTGGGACAAGAGGAAAGTAAGAGGAAATCCAGGCAATAACTAGAAGACAAAGGCCATTTATAAAGGTCTAAACAAAGGCATGGGCATATTTAAATATGTTTTTATGTAATGATTGGGACATAGATCTAGAATCTTCTGATCCATAGTCTGACACATTAACCATTGCACCACTGGCCCACTATTGGGACGTAGATCTATGTACATACAGTTGTATATTAAGTATTAAGGTAGCAGACAGACATTGAGCCTCTAACTCAAGTACTCCCTCAACGCATGAACACTTTGTTCTAATAACCTAGTATTCTGTGATGCTCACCTTCTCACGATCGCTGACAACAAAATGAGTGCATAGCAAATGTGGTGAAGAAAGGTGACGGTGCCCGGCTATCAAATGATAGAGCATCTGGGGTCTTAAAGGCTTGAAGACAAACAAGTGACCATCTAGCTGAGAAGCAACAAAGCTCACATGGAAGAAGCACAACAGTCTGTGATCATGAGGCATCAGTGGGATCAGGTATAAGGTATCAAAGACCAAGAACAAAAAAATCATATCAGTGAATGTGACGGGGAGTGCAGAGTGGAGACCCAAAGCACATCTGTAGACAATTAGAAATCCCCTTATGTAAGGGTCAGGATGCAGTATTGCACTGATGAAACAATTTTCCTCTAGTTCTTTAATGCTTCCTCCCCCCACTATCATGATCCCACTTCTGCCTTACAAATCTGGCTAGACCAGGGCAAGTGCACTGGTACAGACAAGAGCTGGAAACACAGGGAATCCAGGACAGATAAAACCCTCAGGACAAATAAGTAGGGATACCAGGAGGGTAAGGGCACAGTGGGGGTAGGGGGAGAAAAGGAGAACAGATCACAATGAGTTACAAATAACCCCCTCCCTGGGGGACAGACAAGAGAAAAGGGGGTGAAGGGAGACATTGGTCAGTGTAAGACCTTAATTTATAAAGTATCAAAGGTTCTTGGGGGGACGAGGGAAAATGAGCTGATACCTAGGGCTCAAGTAGAAAGAAAATGATTTGAAAATGATTATGGCAACATACATAAAAATGTGCTTGACACAATGGATGTATGCACATATTGTGATAAGAGCTGTATGAGCCCCCAATAAAATGATTTAGAAAAAAATCACTATAGATCCTAGTCAGTTATACCGATTTGTTAAGGAGTCGAGAAAATATGGAAATAATGGGAGACACATGAGACGCTTGATGGAATTATTTTAGATTCACTGCAAAGTTCTTAAATACTCTCAGGTTGTTTACATACTCTTTTTAACACTAAATCCTGTATATGAGTATGTTGTTTGTTTTTCCCAATAGGCAAAAATTATCTAAACCTCATGGGCTCCCTGTGGAAATACAAAGCAGTCTGAAAATGATATCTTTGAATTGGCAGGACAAAGTTAATAAAAATAAGATGAAATATGATAAAACGATGGAAAAATAAAATACATATATTTAAAAAAGATAGTCTCCAAAACCTCCATAGGGTTTTGGAGACTGCACTGTATGCTCACTGAGTCAGAATCAAGTTGATAGGAGTGCATGGGGACTTTTTTTTTTTTAGTGTATATTCATTCTTATTAAATAACTAGTATGTTGTGACCATTGTGTTTTAACTGAGACTCTTCTATTGGTATTTGTTTCAGAATTTCTGGTGAAAATTAAAAAGAGAGCCCAGCTGGAAAAAACCTTGGTGAGGGGGGCAGGTTACTTAAACTCTTGAAGGAATAGTCCAAATATTGAGAGAGATAATTTCTTTTATCTCTAAGTAGCCTTTAAAAGCTTCCTAACTGCAGCATATACCCAACAATGTCATCCGGATTTAAAGCCTTAGTTCCCTTTCTGTGCCAGGCAGTGTGGTTCATTTCATTAGAAAGTCTCCCAGCTCAGGTTAGCACCCAGACAAGGAGATAATAACATGGAGCAGGGGCACTACACTTTGTGAGAGTTCCTTTGTAAGAGTTCCTTGATGGAAAAAAAAAAAGAGTTCCTTGAATAATAAAATCCACAGGTTTTCTAAGCCAGTCAGATGTTAGAAAGGGTTTCTCTGTATTATGGATTTTCTTAATCTGACTCTCCAGTAAATAGGATAGTGCCTGATGAGGAAAGCCCCCTTATCTCTTGGGTCCCTTAGATAGAGCCTGGTCTTTCTTTGGTTGCTAGTTCCAGATGTTCCTCCTCCTAATATAACCTTCTCTGCCTGACTTCCCTGGTGAAGTCATAAGTAAATACTTGTGATAGCTTCTTGTTGCTATGGCAACTAAAGAAGCACACTGGCGTGGTTCATCTTTCAGCTTCATTGTTAGTGCTCCTAGAAGGAGAGGAAGGAGAGGACAGCTCTCAGAGTACAGGGTAATCAGGAACCCCAAGTGGGTTTGGAGATGGGCACATTTTAAGAGCCTGCTTCTGCTGTTGGTTCCCTAAGCTCTTTGCCCAGGGGCACCTTCTCTGAAGTTTCATCTCCTCCATACCCTTCTTTTCACCCCTGGTTTTCATTCCTCTCATTTTCAGATTCTCTTAGACATTGTGTTTCCCCTAACATTTCTGTACTTTCTAATTCCATTCTCTCTGCTGTTGCCCCCTATCTCCAAGGTAAACAGCTTGAAGATCCAGCCCCAATTTTTTCTTCGGGAGCTTTTTAAAAAACTTGTCATCACAAACACAGATTTTCCAAGAACTTGTAGTGCCATTGGATTGATGCTAACATTGCCACTGAGTTTGTGGAACAGGTTACAGTTTCAAGATTGGTAAGAAATGCAGAAATTACCCTCAAATTTTCCTCTGCCCTTCACTCCTCAGAGCTAGATTTTTTTTGTGGCTTGATGGTTAATCTGAGTTACCAGGTTTTGTTGATTGGGGAGGTTCAAGAAAAGCTGCTTCTGGAAAGCAGATTTGGAATGGGAAAAATAAATGAGATGTCCTAATTTATAGCCATTCTTCTATGAGAAGATTAATGATATTCTTCACCCCAGTGGGAAATAATTGTGTTAAATAGAATAGTTTAAATTCTTTTAAGACATTATGGTAAGACAGGTCTTCTTTCACCAAAATTCATTGCCATCATGTCGATTCTGACACATAGAATAGGATAGAACTGCCCCTTTGGATTCTGAGAGTAGAAAGCCTTGTCTTTCTCCCACAGACCGACTGGTGATTTCAAACTATTGACCTTATGGTTAGCAGCTCAATGCATAAGGTGTTATTTTTGAAGAAAGATAATTTGCTTTAAACTTCAGATTTTATTTTTGTGTGTTACATAAACCTCACAATATACTATTTTTGTTTTAAACCGTTATTTCTAATGTAATTTCCTTAGATCTTATCAATTTCGTTGAGAATTTACACAGCAAAACAGAACAGTTTTCATGAAATTTTTTAATGAAGAAATGATATTTACCTCCATGTTCACAATTTCTGTTTGATGTTACAGTTGATTAACTCTGTATGACAGAATATACTACACCAACCTCACAATTGTACCTTTGAGCCCATTTTGTGGCCACTGTGTCAGTCCATCTCATTAAGGGTCTTCTTTCTTTTGCTTACCCTACTTGACTAATTATATTGGAACTGGTTCTTCCTGATAACATGTCTAAAGTATAGGAGTCTCAAAGTCTGTCACCTCTCTCTTTTTTGGACTATTTTGGCTCCAAAGACTTGTTCTTTCTTCTGGCATATACTGGCAGTCTGTAGCTTCAGAATATTTTTTCTTGAAAAAGATGAATTTGGCTGTTAAGTCTTGGAGCAAGTAGTTTGTAAATGCACCAAGACTGGAAAAGTCTAAGTCTATCAGAAAACCACACTCCACAGGACTGCGTGTTAAACAGAGCCTTCCGGCAGCCTGCAGCGCCCACTTGTTTATCACCTGGACCCATTGTGGAGTGGAAGTGGGGGTGCAGAAACGGAGTCCAGTTGCACCTGGCCACTGAACACAGACAGCACAGTTTGGAGGAGAGGATTAAGTTGACCAGAATTCTTCTGGATGAGGAAATAGAGCTTTTCACTCTGTGAGCTGGTACACCTTACTTGTTGACTTGATTGATGGCCTGCTCTGGACTTACCTTTGCTTATGGACACAAAATGCATAAGGTTCCAACTAGAATGGAGATTCTTCACATCAAAGAACATGCTTGTCTCTTCAGAGTGCTGAGTTGATAGAAGTAGTTTATAAATTGGGTACCCAAAATAGGGAAGATAAAGGCATGAAGTGGCTCGCTTACAAACTTTCCCTGGTGGGGGAAGATGTTAATAGGATTAAAATGTAGGTGTTCACAAAACTGCAGTTATTAGGCATAGGATATTTTGTTCATTTATGGAGTATAAGATTTAAATGGAGCTAATGCATTTTTGGATCTAGCACAAACAGGTTTTATTATCTTTGGTGATTATGCATATAAAGTTACATAAAAGTGTCAAGTTGATAAGAGGTGGTCTATGGTGGTCAGCTTGCATTTATAACGGCGTAGTCAAACCTGTCAATCAGGTCACAGCATGATGATTCTTTTCTTCCTGGAAGGTGTGGCCTGTTTATAAGAGAGACATTGGAGACTCTTCCTCTCTGCCCTTTCATCTTCCTCCTCACTGAGACTTCACTGGGATTCTACCTGCCTCTAGGGTGTGCCCATGTGGGCCACTGGTCTGAGATCTCAGGGCTTCCCGTTTCCCTTTTCTGTGCCATTGATTTGTAGCTATGTGAATCCAAAGAGGACCCTAGCTAGAACAGGACCTATGGACTTGCATTAGACTGGGTTGGAAACGTTTCTGATACAAAATTACTTCTTTCAGCCTTTATTTTTTCATAACCTTTTTCTTCCTCTCCCATCACCCATTTTCTCTGAATCTGGGTACAAATGCATATAATTGTTAGCTCCTATCAAGTTGGACCCCAGCTCCGTGCCATGCCCGTGATAAGTTGTAGACTGAACTGTTGTCCTTAAGAGTTTTCGTTGGCTTTTTTTTTTTTTCTCGGCCTACCGGCTTTTTCTTTAAGAAATAGATTGTTAGACCTTTCTTCCTAGTCTTAGCCTGTATTGTAGCATTGCGCAATCTACAATAGATTTAGTCTGCGTCATAGCATCACACAGTCCACAGTAGATAGGATGACAGTGGTGGATGACGTCTTTAGCCAGAAATAGAGCCCCTAAGTTCTATGACTTGTTATATGAGTATTGTCCCAGCCTACTGAAACATCATTTTTGGATTTGTTTCTTTTGATTGGTTTTACTCCAGATCATGGGTCCGTTTTCCTCCTCAGCATGTCTCTTGTAGTTACTGTAAAGTCTGCTCCAACTCAACTATATCTAACAGAACAGAATATTGTCCGGCCCTATGCTATCTTAATGCTTTTTTGGTATGTTTGAGCCCATTGTTGTAGCAATTGTGTCAGTCCATCTCATCGACATATTTGGAAATAAGATGTCTTTTTCAATAAGATGGTGATTTTTTTTTAATTTTAACAATTTATTGGGGCTCATACAATTCTTTTCACAGTTCATACATATACATACATCAATTTTTTTTTTCTTTTTTTCTTTTTTTCTTTTTTTTTTTTTTTTCCACTGTGCAACCCACTTCAGTGCCTGAAGCCTATGGGGTAAAGCCAGGCAATGGTTCGGGGTTACAATTTGCTTTGGCATGGGACACTATGAGAGGTCCATGGGATTGGACCTACCATAAATCCAAACCCATGCCATACATACATCAATTGTATAAAGCACATCTGTACAGTCTTTGCCCTAATCATTTTTTTTCTCTTTTCTTCTTTTACATTTTATTAGGGACTCATACAACTCTTACCACAATCCATACATATACATACATCAATTGTATAAAGCACATCCATACATTCCCTGCCCCAATCATTCTCAAGGCATTTGCTCTCCACTTAAGAAGATGGTGATTTTTCAAGACTGTTTTTTTCAAATAATGATGGCAACATATGTACAAATATGCTTGATACAATTGGTGTATGGAATGTTATAAGAGCTGGAAGAGCCCCCCAATAAAATGATTTTTTTTTAAAGATTAGGTTTAGTTCTGTTGTCTTAAGCTTCTCTTTGGGTAGGAATCACCCAACAAAATAAGCCCTGGCTCCTCTGGGGTCTCTGTTCAATGCCCTGAGGGATCAGTGAGTGTTACAGATTCCCAGTCACGTCCTACTCCCCTCTGGAACTCTCCTTCACAATTTCTGGTTGTCTCAGTCACTCTACTCTTCAGTCTCTCATCTTAACTAGTGACCCTCACTGCCGAATGTGTATCCTGGCAAATAGCTCTGGAGAATAAGGACTCACTTCATTCGTTTCCTTTTCTTAGGGATCACAGCTCTAAATTGCCTATTGCCCAGTTTGGAAATATTTTCAGCAGTAGGGCTATTAAATCTGGTTCCTGGAACCGAAATGGTAACTATGTTAGCATGTAGCAAAATACAATTTGAATACAAAGGCTTCAGGAGGTATATACAAATAGAGGTCTACACATTGATTTGCTTACTATAGGATCAACAGTTCAAACCCACCAGCTGCTCCCCAGTAAAACAATGAGATTTTCTACTCCTATAAATATTTAGTTCCAAAAACCCACCAAGGCAGTTGCGCTCTTTCCTAAAGGGTCTGTAAACGTCAGAATTGGCTCTGGCAGTGTGTTGATTGAGTTGATTATATAATAATAATAAACAAGTTAACTAGTAAGATACTCTTTTCTAGATATGTATACCTTAATAAAGTAGCCACAACTATGTAAAACTACAAGGAGAAATGAATATATCCAGTACTAACAAGTGAAGAAAACAACTTAAAGCTAAAAGATTGAACAACTTGATTTAATGGACATATAATAAATATATAGAATGCCATGCACAACATTTACATCATACGTGTTCTTAAGTACACACGGAACATTTATATAGCGGTCTTACTAGACCAAAGAGCAGAGCCCAATAAATTTAAAAGGATCCTAAGTTTCTGACTCCGAAACCCAAATCAAACTCTGCCATCAAGTCAATCCTGACTCAAAATGACCCTGTAGGATAGGGTAGAACTACCCCTGTGGGTTTCTGAGACTATGGTATAGTTATATTAGAAATATTTTAAAATCCCCAAGCATTACTAATTTTTTACAACAGTGCTTAACTAATTATTCGCATAGGGAAATTAATGGATATTATATTTAGAACTGAATTCTAATGGAAATTTGGAGCATTTTACAAGCCATTGAAAAGACTGAATTGTCATCTTTAATATTTCTCAAGAACAAAAAAGGGCACAAATAAAGCAGTATTAGGAATGAGATAGAACTTTTCTATATATAACAAAAGAGATTTTAAAAAATTACACCTTGAACAATTTTGTTTTGAAAATGAGACGTATTCCTAGAGTAATGTAACAAAACTTAAAATAGGAAACCTGACTAACATGATAACCACTGAAGATACTGAATCAGTAGACTATTGCACAAAGAAAATACCAGGCTCAAATGTATTCACAAATAACTTCTGCCCAATTTTCAATAAATAAGGCAATTTACTCTTACATGTACTTCCAGCAAATAGGAAAAGTAAGAACCTTTCTTTAATGGCAAACCAAAGGATTGGATTGTAAGAGAAGGTCCTTTACTCTTCCTGTCACTTAATAACAGTGATACAGAAATTCTAAATATTAAAGCATACTTCCCCAAACCCACTACTGTCAAATACATTTCAACTTACAGAGGGCCCAGAAGGACACTAGAACTGCTATTTGTCATATGTTATACACTGTCTGATGTCTCCCCCTACCGTCTTCTCTGCTGTCCATCCCCAAGGGAGGAGGCTATACAGAGACTCTTATAATCAGTTCCCCTTTTTCACCCCACATTCCTTCCACCCTCCAGGCATCGCCACTCTCACCACTGGTCCTGAAGGAGTTATCTGTCCTGGATTCCCTGTGTTTCCACTTCCTATCTGTACCAATGTACGTCCTCTGGTCTAGCCAGATTTGTAAGGTGGAATTGGGATCATGATAATGGGGCGGGGAGGAAGCATTTAAGAACTAGAGGAAAGTTATATGTCTATTGTTGCTACCCTGCACCCTGACTGGCTCATCTCCCCACAACCCTTCAGTAAGGGAATGTCCAATTGCCTACCGATGGGCTTTGAGTCTTCACTCTGCACACACCCTCATTTACAATGATATAGTATTTTTGTTCTTTGATGCCTTTGATGCTTGATACCTGATCCTTTCGACAGCTCATGGTCACAGGCTGGTGTGTTTCTTCCATGTGGGCTTTGTTGCTTCTCAGCTAGATGGCCGCTTGTTTACCTTCAAGCCTTTAAGACCCCAGATGCTATATCTTTTGATAGCCGGGCACCATCAAGCTTTCTTCCCCACATTTGCTTATGCACACGTTTGTCTTCAGTGATCGTATCGGGAAGGTGGATACCCACTGATATAATTTTTTGTTCTTTGATGTCTGATAACTAGTCCCTTCTACACTTGGTGGTCACATAGGCTGGTGTGTTTATTCCATGTGGGCTTTGTTGCTTCTCAGCTAGATGGCCGCTTGTTTACCTTCAAGCCTTTAAGACCCCAGATGCTATATCTTTTGATAGCTGGGCACCATCAGCTTTCTTCACCACATTTGCTTATGCACACATTTTTCTTCAGCAATCGTGTTGGGAAGGTATGCTTCATGAAATGCCAATTTAATAGAACACCGTGTTCTTGCATCGAGTTAGTACTTGAGTGGAGGCCAAATGTCCATCTCCTGACTGACCGGGATTCTTAAAACGTGTGCACCCAAGCACATGTGTGCATGCGTGTGTGTGGGCGTGCATGTTATTTTGACCAAGTAAGCATCAAAATTGAAGGAAGACTAACAGCCTTCAATATGCAGATGACACAACCTCGTTGAAAGTGAAGAGACCTTGAAGCACTAATAGGTTGATAAAGAATGAAGACTACAACATCTGGTATGGATTTACACCTCAACATAAATAAAAAATCTCCACAACTGGACAAATATCTTGATGATCACAGAAGATTCAAGTTGTAAAGAATTTTCCTTTTACTTGCATCCACAATCAATTCCCTGGAAGCATCAGTCAAGACATCAAATGACACTTGCATTGGCGAAGTCTGCAAAAGACCTCTATATAAAGTGTTTAAAAGTAGAGGTATTACTT
Organism: Tenrec ecaudatus; assembly: GCF_050624435.1. Taxonomy (NCBI): domain Eukaryota; kingdom Metazoa; phylum Chordata; class Mammalia; order Afrosoricida; family Tenrecidae; genus Tenrec; species Tenrec ecaudatus. The sequence continues at coordinate 55,650,574 of NC_134530.1, forward strand.
TGAGGACATGGTTTACCCTTACCAAAGCAAAGTACTTTTAATTGCTTTGTGTGTGAAAGGTGGACAGTGAATGAGGAAGACAAAAGACCTGAGAGGCCTTTGAATTATGGTGGTGCTTCTTCTTTAACAATTCCTTTCACATTGCCAAAGATTCCCAAGGGCAAACATATATTCTTTAATATCTTCTAGGACAGGTGTCCTCAAACTATGGCCCGCAGGCCACATGTGGCCCACTGAGGACATTTCTCCAGCCCACTGGATGTTTTAGCCCCGTTTTTTTTACTTCAAAATTAGATATGTGCAGTGTGCATAGAAATTTGTTCATAGTTTTGTTTGTTTGTTTTTTAAACTATAGTCTGGCCCTCCAATGGGTCTGAGGGACAGTGAACTGTCCCCCTGTTTAAAAAGTTTGAGGACCACTGCTCTAGGAAGTTACCCTTTACATGTACTCTACCTACCAGAAATTTGATCATGTGTGTATAAGATGAGGATTCAATTCCATTGCTTTCCAGGTGGATTATCAGTTGCACCACCACTTGTCTGTCAGGTTGTTGTGCTGTGGTGGCGTGTGTGTTGCTGTGATGCTAGAAGCTATGTCACTAGCATGTCAGATGGCAGCAGGGTCACCCAAAGTATACATGTTTCAGCAGAACTTCCAGACTAAGACTAGTTTTCAGAGAAGGAATTGGCTGCCCACTTTGCAGGAAGTAGCTGCTGAAAACCTTACGCAGAGCATTTGCGCTGTATACTGAGCAGATATTAGAGAAGCTGGATTATTTGAAAAAGAGTGTGACAGCCAGACAGGAAGACTTATTTATTAACAACCTGCTGTAATCAAATGACGCAACCGTGCTTGCCGGAAGTGAAGAGGACTTAACGCACTTGCTGATGAACATCAAGGAATTATGACGATGTGAAAGCAAAAATGCCCACAAGTGGACCAACAGGTAACTTGATAAATGGAGAAAAATTTGAAGTTGTCAAGGATTTCATCTTGTTTATAGCCATAACCAATTTTCATTGGAAGCAGCAGTCAAGAGATCAAAAGATGCATTGCACTGTGTAAATCGGTTGCACAAGACCTCTTTGAGACTATTGGAAAGCAAGGGTGTTACTTTGAGGATTATGGTTCACATGAATAAGGAAGTCTGAAGAATTGATGCAAAGAAAAAATAGTGTGGTCCTGTACAATCCTCACAGTGACTGTTTTTGAGCCCATTGGTGCAGCCACAGTGGTAATTCAAATCTTGAGTCTTGTTCTTTTTGGATGGCCCTCCACTTAACCTAGTATGATGTTCTTTCCCAGGAGCTGACTGGTCTCTCCTAATAACATTTTAAAGTCTGTGCAAAGAACTCTTGCCATTCTCATTTCTGGAGAGCATTCTAGTTATACTTCCATGACAGATCTGTTTGATTCCATCTGGGAGTCCATGGTGTATTCATTTGGTATTCTTCATCAACACCATAATTAAAGACAACAATTCTTTTATCTTCCTTATTCAGTATACATATCGTGGGTACACTTATATTGTTAAGCTAATCTAAAATAATTTTTTTTTCTGGAAATACTTTATTTTGGGGGTGGGGAGATGGGGGCATGGCATTCAGTCCTTCTTGGCAGCAGCCTTCCTCATGGCGGCCAGCACGTTGCTCAGCTCCTCTCTCTTCCTCTTGGCCCGGATATGTGTGCCCACCCGCTTCTTGATGAACTTCAGTGCCCGCTTGTCCTTGGAGACCTTGAGCAGCACCTTGAGCAGCTCCATGGCCCTTCGCTCGTATGGTGCGAAGCCGCACACCTCCCCAATCATGTCCCGCACGAACTTGGTGTGCTTGGTGAGGCGCCCGCGGCGGCGGCTGTGCCTCAGCTTGCTCAAGTTCTTGGTCACCTTGCGGCCCTTGTCGAGGCCCACGGCCATCGGGGAACGCACAGCCATGGCTGCGGCTCTTCGATGGGTGCCGCAGCGGAAGGAAGGGGCCGCGCGGAACTCTCTAAAATAACTTTTATTAGAGAATTTGACTCTAGCTGATCAAATTTAACATATACCTACCTATGTAGACCAGCAGTTCATTCCTATATCTGTATCTTGAGGCGGGGGGATGATGGTGGTGGTGGTAGTGGTACTCAAAGCGTGGTCTGCACACCCTTGGAAAGTAGGGGGTCCCTGCAATGTTTTCAGAGGGCCGTGGAAGTGTATAGATTAATACTGAGGTGTTGCTTGGCATTTTCATTGTGTTGACATTTGTACTGACACTACAATACAATGGTTAGTAAAACTGCTGATCCTTTAACAGAACCAAGACTGTGGCATCCAACAGCACCAGTAGTCACTGTATTCTTCACACTGCTGACTCTTTCTTAAAAAATGTTAGTTTAATTTTTTAAATGTTCTTGATATAGATTCCACCTTTAAACAGGTGTTAGAGAAAAACAATTGTGCAATGTAGGTCACAAGCTAAACTAGCCACATGGTCTTTACTTGAACAAACTATATATTCAAACTTAGGTATTGGCAAACATTTCTCAAAAACGGCATGAAATGGGAGGAGTAGCCGCACAGAGATATAACTGATTCAAAGGCTCATCGGGGTTGTGGAGGAGGGTGAGGGGATTTGGGAAGCAAACCAGGAAACAGGAGTAGGAGCACTGGATTGTGATTGTGTATATACAGTTGATTCTGATTCTGTATAGACAACCTCATTTTAAGAGTGATTTAACCCACTTGCAAACAAACTTCTATAAACAAAAAAGTTGTCAGTTGGTCATATTTTTGTTTCTTGAGCAAATACTTAGAAATATGATTATTGTTAAATATGGGTTTAACTTTTTTAAAGATTTTATTAGGGACTCATACAACGCTTATCAATATAGGTTTAACTTTAAGAGATAATAGGAAACTATAAAGTGACTACTATTTTAAATTCTCTTAAAATGTATGAGAATTCTATTTTTTCAACATCTTCAAGTTCAATCATGAACACTTTAGCTCTTAAGATGAATATTCAGTGATGTAGTACTGTGAGCTTTTTTTACACATCACTGATGACTAAAGACACTCAATATCTTTTCCCTGTTTGTAAAAAAAAAAGATTTAACCATGGAAGTGTATGATTTGTGAATACTATATTAAGAAAACCACTTAAAAATGTTGATTTAATGTAAAAAATATAACCAATATCATTGAACAATATGTATAGAAAATGTTTAATGGGAACCTAATTTGGTATGTAAACTCTTACCAAAACATAATACAATATATATTTTTTAAATTGCATGAAATGTATCAGTAGTATATTGTCAATAACATAATTGATGCTTTCAAATGAAAGCTGTGTCCGCCACCGAACACTTGATAGCTTCCCAAAAGATTTATTATAAGAAAAAAGTTGGGGGAAAGAGACCAATAGAGAAATGGCTACATTATGTATTTACAACCTTTGCCAATGTATTTTTTCTTCCTCCTTTTTCTAGAGACCATGGCGAGCCCAGGGAAAGACAACTATCGAATGAAAAGCTATAAGAATAATGCCCTAAACCCCGAGGAAATGAGACGAAGAAGAGAGGAAGAGGGCATACAGCTCCGTAAACAGAAGCGGGAGCAACAAGTGGGTTACTGGAGTATTTTAAAACTTCAACTGTTCATGGGAGTGGTCCAATCACTGTATGGGGCTGGGGTGAGGTTCATAACATTCAACAACAAAAAATTATTTTTCCCTCGAAATTTTGCTGGCCTCCACTTTGCATTCTTACCTTATCAGGAAAGTAGTTTAGCTCTGTGGTCCAGTTGTCCAGTGTATGTTACAGCAGAAATATTGGAAGCTCTGAGGGGAAGAACTAATCATTTTTCTACAAGTTAGACCAACTTAGACAGCATTTGTGTGCAGTATTCCATTCTAGTTCTAGCGACCTATTATTGCCTTCTCTTTTTTTCATCCTGAGATCAGTGTTAGGCCTGCCCTTCAAGGCCCAACTCTAGTCCTTGCTCTTTAAGAGATTTATTCTAGGCAGCCTTCTGTTTTGTTGAATTTCTGCTCTTGGTAACCCTCTAAGACTGTACTAACGCCTCATTTGCATACAACACACATACACACACCCAGCACCACCACCCACTACTTGATGCCTTGCCCAGATCTAGATTCATTTGCATAGTCTGCTTTTGCCATGTCATTATTCCTTTTGTTACACACACACACACACACACACATATATATATATATATATATATATATATATATATATATATATATTTTTTATATAAAATCTCCTGGGTCTCATTTTCTCAACTACTCTATTTCCAGAATTTAACACTGGGTTATTCTTTGGAATTGTTTGGTTTGTTTGATTCACGGGGTGGTGATCTTACCAGTATTTCTTCACTTTACTTTCAGCTTTTTAAGCGGAGGAATGTCGAGCTGCTCAATGAAGAACCTGCTGTGTTTGACAGTCTCCTCATGGACTCTTACGTGAGCTCTACGACTGGGGTAAGGCCCTGCACACTGCCTCAAGCAGAGCAGGGAAGTCCTACTTCTAGAAAACACGGCTGCTAATGCTTTCTTTACTTGGCAGCATGGATGATAACCGTGCACAATTCTTTTTCCGTGGACTCTTGTAGTTTCAACTTAAGGCACCAACAACAATTTACCTCTGATAGAGATACCTGAAAATATTTCAGGGAATCTTCCATTGCCTTGGAGATTAGAAATCACTTTCAGCTATCTCCTCTTGAAGTAGCTATGGATTACATAGCCCCCTACTCCTGAGCCTCTGTGTTTTACCATCATCTTGCCCTTAGATCATTTGAAAACTGGATGTTAGACAAGATTGTGTATTCACAGGCAGCTCTGATGTTGATTTGCAGAGTCCTAAATTTGTTTTATGTTTTAGGAGGGTGTGATCACAAGAGAGATGGTGGAGATGCTCTTTTCTGATGATTCTGACCTGCAGTTAGCAACCACACAGAAATTCCGGAAACTACTCTCCAAAGGTACAGGAAAAAGCCTGGTCCTCCCCAGAGAAGCTCTACATAATTTCTTGTTGTTATTGTTAGGTGGTATTGAATCGGTTCTGACCCATAATGACCTTATGCACCACAGAATTCAGCGCTGCCCAGTCCTGCACCATCCTCACAATTGTCCATATGCCTGAGCCCATTGTCACAGCCACAGGTGTCAGTCCCTCTCCTAGAGAGCCTTCCTCCACTTCCCATCCACTTTACCTAACTCGATGTCCTGCTTCAGAGATTGGTCTCTCCTGACAACTTGTCCAAATTATGTATGCCTCTAAGGAGCACTCTGGCTGTACTTCTTCCTAGACAGACCAGTTTATCCTTTTGGAAGTCCGTGGTATTTTAAATATTCTTGTGCAGTACAAGTCAAATGCATCAATTCTTCTTCCTCTTCCTTATTCAGAGTCCAAATTTCACATACATATGAGGCAACTAAAAATAATACCATGCCTTGAGTCAGACCCACCTTAGTCCTCAAAGTAACATCCTTACTTTTTAATACTCTAAAGAGGTTGTGCAGCAGATTGGCCTAATGTAACATGTTTGTAACAGGACCCCTGGTCGAATAAAGGGGCTGCAATCCCCATGGATATCGGTTTGAAACCAACAGCTCTGAGGGAGAAAGACTGGGCTTTCTACTCCCCTAAACAGCTATGATTCAGCATTGACTCAGTGGCAGTGAGCTTGGTTTAGTTGTTCAAAGAGGTTATATAGCAAATTAACCTAATGCAAAACGTCATTTGATCTCTCGATTGCTGCTTCCATGAGCATTGATTATAGATCCAAGCAAGACAGAATCTTTTGACAACTTCAACCCTTTGTCCATTTATCATGATGCTATCTGTTGGTCCAGTTGTAAGGATTTGGTCGTCCTCACATTGAGTTATAATCTGTACTTAAGACTGCAATCCTTGATCTTCATCAGCAAGTACTTCAAGCCCTCCTCGCTTTCAGCAAGCAATTGTGATCTGCATATTACAGGTTGTTAATAAGCCTTCCTCCATTCCTGATGCCACATTTTTCTGATGATGTGCTCAGCATAGAGATTGAATAAGATGAGAGGATACAACCCTGATGCACACCTTTCCTGATTCTAAACCATGCTCTACTCCCTACTTCTGTTGGCACAACTCCCTCTTGATCCATGTACGTGTTCCTCATGAGCACAATGAAGTATTCTTGAATTCCCGTTCTCAAAGTTTTCTATAGATTTTTATGATCCACACAGTCAAATGCTTTGAAATAGTCCAGGAAACACAAGCATCTTTCTGGTATTCTGCTTTGGGCCAAGATCCATCTGACATCAACAATGATATCCCTTGTTCCACTGAATTTGGCCTGGACCTCTGACAACTCCCTGTCAATTAACTGCTGCAACTGTCATTGATGATCTTAAGCAAAATTTTACTTGGATGTGATATCTGTGATGTTCTATAATTTGAGCATTCTGTTGTGTCACCTTTCTTTGGAATGATTACAAATATGGATCTTCTCCAGTCAGTTGGCAAGTAGCTGTCTTCCAAAATTCCTGGCATTGATAAGTGAGTGCTTCTTTAGCTTTCTGAAGCATTTCCATTGGTATTCCATCAATTCCTGTACTCTTGTTCTTGGCCAGTGCTTTCAGTACAGTTTGAACTTCCTTCAGCTCATATGCTGCCTCCTGAAATGGTGGGTTGTGGACTAGTTCTTTTTGGTCCAGTGACTATGTTTTACCCATCTTCTTTTAAGGCGTCCTAAGTCATTCAATATTTTGCCCATAGAATCCTTGAAGATTGCAACCGGAGGCTTGAATTTTTTCTTGAGTTCTTTCTGTTTAAGATATGCTGTGCTTGGTCTTCCCTTAGGGTTTTCTATGTCTAGGTCTTTGCACATTTCAATATTTAACTTTGTTTTCTTGACCTGCTCTTTTTTTTTTCCCCCGAACCAACCCCAAATGTTATTTATTTAATACAATCATCACGGTGCAAATGGAGACTTAATTTAAAAAACAAACACAACAGAAATGACACCACAGCTTGAGATAAGAGTTCTACACAGACATCAAGGGGCGGGGTGGAGGGAGGACAGACAGCTACAGAAGAGAAGAGAACACAAGGACAGGGAAGGTCAGGGCTCTTGGCTGGAGACTTGCTTTGAGTAGGTTTCCTGCAGGTATTTCTTAAAGGCTGTGCGGTTTATCCAGAGTTCCGCAGCCTGCGTGTTCAAAGGGCTGTCGATGTTGGGCTCTCCCAGCAGGCTCTGGATGGAGAGGAGAATCGTCCTGACGTCATACAGGGCAGACCACTTGTCCTTCAGGCTGTCCAGGCAGATGTTACCCTGAGTGTCCACGTTGGGGTGGTAGCAGGGGGTGAGGAACTTCACTGTGGGTGCATTGTAAGGGAGCCACTGGGGAACTGCAGGGAGAGCTTATACCTCAGGTCTTCAGAGACGGTACCAGCTGCTCCGTGGATGGTCCCTATCCACTTGAAAAGGTTGATTCCGGGAAGGCAGAGATTCCTTTATCGCCAGACATCATGAGTGTCATCAGCTCCTGTTGTAGCCTCTTGCCCACGGAACCCCGGGCTGCGCCCCCGCTGGGCTCGGCTCCTTTCTGGGCGGCTACGACACTGGCTGCTGCTGGGTCGCGGTTTTGGGAGGCCATTTGCCTGGTGTTGGCAGACGGGATCTCTGGAGACTGGAAGGCAACTGCATGACCTGCTCTTTGACTTCATTCTTCCATTTGCTTCATCTACTTTGTTTCAGAGTCTCTTCTAACATCCACTTTTATCTCTTTCTTTCTTGTCTTTTTTTTTAATTGGGGGTTCATACAATCCATTGTGTCAAGCACATTTGTACATTTGTTGCCGTCATCATTCTCAAAGCATTTGCTTCTACTTGAGCCCTTGGTATCAGCTCCTCATTTTTTCCCTCCCCTCCCCACTCCCCCCTCCCTCATGAACCCTTGATAATTTATAAATTATTATTATTTTGTCATATCTTACATTGTCTGATGTCTCCCTTCGCCCACTTTTCTCTTGTCCATCACTCAGGGAAAAGGTTATATGTTGATCCTTGTAATCAGTTCCTCCTTTTCACCCCACCCACCCGCTATTGCCACTCTCAGCACTGGTCCTGAAGGGATCATCTGTTCTGGAGTCTGTGTTTCCAGTTCCTATCTGTACCAGTGTACATCCTCTAGTCTAGCCAGATTTGTAAGGTAGAATTGGGATCATGATAGTGGTGGAAGAGAAAGCATTTAGGAACTAGAGGAAAGTTGTATGTTTCATCACTGCTACACTTGGACCCTGACTGGCTCATGTCCTCCCTGCAACCCTTCTGTGAGAGGATGTCCCCAATCTGCACTCCCCCTCATTCACAATGATTTGATTTTTTTTTAATGATTTGATTTTTTGTTCTTTGATTCCTGTTACCTGATCCCTTCGACACCTCAGGATCACACAGGCTGGTGTGCTTCTTCTCTGTGGGCTTTGTTGCTTCTGAGCTAGATGTCCGCTTGTTTACTATCAAGCCTTTAAGACCCCAGATGCTGTATCTTTTGATATTCGGGCACCATCAGCTTTCTTCACCACATTTGCTTATGCACCCATTTGTTTTCAGCGATTGTATCATGGAGGTGCGCACATAGTGATATGATTTTTTTGTTCTTTGATGCCTGATAACTGATCCCTTTGGCACCTCATGATCACACAGGCTGTTGTGCTTCTTCCATGTGGGCTTTGTTGCTTCTGAGCTAGATGGCCGCTTGTTTACCTTCAAGCCTTTAAGACCCCAGACGCTATATCTTTCGATAGCCGGGCACCATCAGCTTTCTTCATCACATTTGCTTATGTACCCACTTTGTCTGGGGCGATCGTGTCGGGAAGGTGAGTCACATGGAATGCCAATTTAATAGAAGAAAGTATTCTTGCATTTAGGACTTGAGTGGAGACCCAATGTCCATCTCCTATACGCATATGCACATAGATCTATTTCCCTCTCCTCATATATAAATATATTTATGTAACTACATGCCTTTATTTAGACCTCTATAAATGCCCTTTGCCTTGGAGTTCTTTCCTTTTACTTTCCTCATCCCACTATCATGCTCAGCCTTTATTTGGGTTTCAGTAATTCCTCTCGGTTACATTAGCCTTTATCACGCCCTACCAGGCCTCCTACACCCTCCTCACCACCTGTTTGAATCACTTGTTGTTCCCTTGTCCCTGGGTTTGTTAACACCACTTCCTTTCCCTCCACCTCCCCCTCTCCCATGCCCTTCTGGAGCTGTTGGTCCTATTGTTTTCTCCTCCAGATTGTTCATCCAGCCTATCTTATTTAGACAGACCTTCGGAGATAATAATGTGCACAACACAAAACAGAGCATAACAAAGCAACAAAAGAAAAAATGGTAACAAAAACAACAATGAAGAAAAGCCTGTAGTTAGTTCAAGGACTGTTTCATGACCTTTAGGAGTGTTTTCCGGTTGAATCTGATGGGGTTCCAAGCCCTGACCCCGAAGTCTATTTTTGGTATTCCCTGGGGACTTCATCGCTCTGTTCCCTTTACTGTTCTGTTGTACGCCCTTAGTGTTTTGCCTTGGTGCAGTGGGATCAGATAGGGTGCAATTCCCACACTGTGTCTCCAGTGTTGTCCCCAGGGGTCTCACCATAGTTGTTAGTGAGGGATGTCAAGTCTCATAGTGGGGCCAGCCATATGATCTTCTCTGTGGATTGGCTGCTCTGAGCGGGAATCTCGTCAAGGCTTGGTGGACCAGGATGTGCTCCACTCTCTCTTCCTCCCCTTCATTTGCTCCTGTGTGCTCTCATCAGACATGTCCTTCTCCATGAGCTGCACCTTCGGTGTTGTCCTCTGAAATAAGCTCTTCTAGGGCTTTCTTGTGTTTTTAATGACCCTTTTATGAAGATGCTCTTGACATCCTCCCACAGCTCATGAGGTCTTGTGTTCATTAGTGTTCAATGTTTGGTCAAACTGTCCCTGAGATGTTCTCAAAATTTCAGTGGGATAAACTCAAAGCCATATTTTGGCTCTCACGGATTTGTTTTAAGTTTCTTCAAGTTTTCCTGAACTTAGATATAAGTAATAGATGGTGTGCTCCACAATCAACCCCACTTCTGGTTTCAGCTGCTCCCATCGAACTTCTCCATTATCTCGTTCTACAGATGTAGTCAATTTGATATTCTTATATTACATCGGGAGAAGTTCACATGGGTAGTCATGTTTTCTATTGTCAAAAGATAGTTGCTATGAACATGTAATTTGTTTTGCAAAATTCAATCATGTCCTCTCCAGCTTTGTTTCTTTCAGCAAGTCCATATTTTCTTTTTTTTTTTTTTTTGGTGCCGAAACCCGGGAACGAACCAGGGACCCATATTTTCATACTACTATCCCTTCTTCTTGACTTCTAACTTTTGCATTCCAATAATTATCTTTGTGGATAACTCAGTGCATCTTGAGTCAATATTTGATCAGTTTCTCACTATAGTTGTTAGTGGAATTACTGATTTTCTTCATTGCTAGTTTTTGTAGTTGGTGCCTAAATTTGAATAATAGTTGTATTGATTGTATTGTACTTTGTTTGGTTTTGCAGTGTCTTTTTTGATGATAACTGCCACTCCGTTCCTCTTGATCATGTTATTCCTGGAATAGTACCTCATGGTTTTCTTATTCAAAATGACCAATTTCAAATCCATTTCAGCTCGGTAATGCTTGGAATATTGATCTATATGCATTCCATTTTTGCCCCTTGCAATTTTCTTAGATTCACACTTTGTACATTCCAACTTCCATTAATTAAGCAGATTTTTGCTGCTGCTTATCTTGATTCATGTCCCATTAGCAAATGAAGATCCTGAAGGTGCTGCTCCTGCAGGCTTCAGCCAGCTCAGGTTGCTATGGTGAACATCCCTCCAAGAAGTCAGTTCCTCTTCAGTCACATTTGGAGTGTCCTCAGACCAGAGTGGCACATCCTCCAGAACTATCTGTCAGTGTTTGGAACAGTGCATAAGATTTTCAGTGTCTCCTTCCTCCAAAGTGGGGGGTGGAGGGGGCAAGTCCTCTTTCATTGTCTGTTCTTAGTCTGGAACCTCAGCTGAAACCTGTTCACTTTGTGTGATCCTGCTGGCATTTGAAATACCAGTGACATGGCTTCTAATATCACAGCACGACACAAGCCACCGAAGTATGACAAACTGACAGACAAGTGCTAGGCTACACAATTTAGCCTCAGTTTTTGCTTCACTGACTTCATCAGTTATCATTCTGTTTTGTCTCCATTGGCCCTGGTGGTCCTTGGACATGCCAACGACCTGCTAGATTTCTTCCTGTCTCCTGGTTATTAACTCTGCTTCATGTCCTCTACTGCCAGGTAGTGATACAGTACTAACCTCTGTACAATCATGGCCACTTTTATGATCAAATTCTACCTTACCAATGAAACCTGCCCTGGCATCCTCTCCAGAATTGCAGGCTGCCCCTTACACACATACACACACGGCATTTTTTTTTAAATTACTGTACTACTGATCCTTTTTAATCTATTACCCTACTATCTTATAACTTAACAGAATGTCTCTTTGGCACTTGGTGGGTATTCAATAAAGATTTGTGAAAGAAAAATCCTTCTTGACTCAGTATATGAAGCATTCGTCGCAAGGGAAATGTGTGCCATAGGGTTTTTTCCCATGGCCTTCCCTCTCTTCCGTGTAATTGTTCGCTTAGGTTCAGTAAACCAAAACTGAGCATATCAAAATTAGGGCTGAATTGAAGAGGAATGTCTTGAGATGGGTCGACACAGTGGCTGCAACAAGGAGCTCAGACATAAGAACAATTGTGTTTCCCTAGTGTAATGGTTATCATGTTTGCCTGAGATCATAAAGGACACTTGTGAGGATGGTGCAGGACTGTGGTATTTCATTCTGTTATAAAAGATGATCGACTATTGTTCAAACCACCTGGCCCAGAAGTGTTTAGTCTTGTGGATGGTCCGCGGCATCAGAGAAGGCTTGTCAGCAGATGTTGGTGAACAATGTCCTGACTTTTCCTCTCATCCCTTCCCTTCTTCCAGAACCCAGTCCCCCAATAGATGAAGTTATTAACACTCCGGGAGTGGTGAATAGGTTTGTCGAATTTCTGAAGAGGAATGAGAATTGTACATTACAGGTGAGGCATGGGGTGTTTTTGTACCATATGAAAGCTGTACCCTATCTAGTCCATGAGATCATAGTGGAGTATTTCTACACCTCTCTCAGATAATAAAGTGTAATATGATCTGCTGCCTCCTCAGTCTCAAGGAAGAGGGCTAAAATTTCATAAACAATGTAATCTCAAAGGAAAGAGATACCAGAATATGGCAGGCTGATCACTGACTTGTAAATTAGAGGATTTGATCTCTGCTCCACATCTGCCAAGCTGTATGAACTGAGCCTCTGTCCTAGAGACACGTAATGCATCAGTCCAGCACTCTTTATTGGTGCTTCTTAGAAACAAGGGTTGGAAGGGACTTTAAGTTAAACCCTCACCCTCATCCTGGTTTCGGAAATAAGAGAAGTGAAACCCAAGAAATAAAGTTACTTGTAAGAAAACTCATGGGTGGGTGTTGTGGTACAAGCATGGACCATACAATCATTGATGCCAGTTCTGTCATATTACTGCCCACCTCTTCCTACCACTTTAGGGGGGTGGGTGGGGGAACCAATGGAGAGGAGCATCTATGTTTTTTGGGTTTTGTTGGTTTTTGTCTGAGCCATCTAGTGGCCCTCAGTGCTGTATCTGGAATAACTTCTCTCTTGCAGTTTGAAGCTGCCTGGGCTCTCACCAACATTGCCTCTGGAACCTCTCAGCAGACCAAAATTGTCATTGAAGCTGGAGCTGTCCCCATTTTCATAGAGCTACTTAACTCAGACTTTGAGGACGTACAAGAACAGGTAATGATCAGGTTTCTTCCATTTTTGTTGTCATCCATTGCTTAGTACCCTCAAATCACAGTGATGGATCGACCACTTCTGTGTCTCCCACTAGATTCTTGCTAGTTGGGTAAAAGCAGAGGATGGCGTCAGATAAAGGAAACTACAAGAAGAAAGCAATTTTCTTCATTCTTTCTCCTTACTCAGGTGGGGGTAGGAGGGCCTTGGTTTGGCTCCTCTGGCTTTAGTGCAGATGGCAGCCCATCTTTGTTGAAACCGGAACTCCATCGAGCAAGTGCTCAGGAAGGGAGCCTGAGCTTGTTCATGTATCTTAGGCCTGCCTGAGCAGTCATTCTGGCTGGCACTATAAAGTACTCAGACATTTATGAAGCTCAGTAGGTAACAGTTCCATCATCCTCTTTTCAGGCTGTCTGGGCACTGGGAAACATAGCTGGAGATAGCTCCATTTGCCGAGATTTCGTCTTGAACTGCTCTATCCTTAATCCTTTGCTAACGTGAGTAATTAAAATCACCTGCACTTATCTGATATCTGTAGGATAGCCTTGTGGTAAGTCATTGGGGGCAGATGAATTCTGAATATACAAATACCCAAATTCCTTCAAAGTTCTATATGATTACCAAAGTGAAAAATAAGTGCATCGCAGAGCAAGACATTGGTGTCACTAGTCTGAGCCCAGGAAGATATTGTGCTTACTAACCTTGTTGGATTGTAGGCCTTCTTTTGTTCATACCTCCCCCGTTGTTGAACCCATGAACAGAGATACTAGCCCACCTGAAAAAAATACAACAAAGTCTACAGCATGCATTGATATGATTTGACTTTATGATCAGGGGTACACTGGACATACTCATACCCTTAAACAAGAGTTACATATAAGTAGACAAGTATTCTTCAGACCACAAACACATAGACTCCTTCATCCCTCTTTCTAGGACCCTTCACAGAAAAATGATTCCATACTGCATGGTTAAAGCACTTCTACTAGATTTTTTTTTTTAAGCAGCATACTATATCCAATCTTAAAATATTTGCTGGCTCACTGAAAAGTTTCTTGTTTATGCATTTGTTTTTTTTAATACTTTTATTGTGTGTTCTTATATCTTTTATAACAATCCATACATTCACTCAGTGTGTCAAGCACATATGCCACCATAATCATTTTTCTTTTTAAAAAATGTATTGGGGGCTCTTCCATTCTCTTATCACAATCCATACATTCATCCAGTGTGCCAAGCACATTTGCACTTAAGTGTTCATTTGTATTTTAATTATAGTCTTAGCTGATCACAGTTGGTCCCAGGCCTCTGCACAGTTGGATGTAGACCTCCTGGTCCTGGTCCGAGCAAACGCTTTGATTTATGGGGAGGAAGAATTGGAGAGACAAGCCATGTCTCAGGGTTTTACCTGCAGGGTGTGCTAGCACCAGCCCTGTGTTGTCATGATGGTGCTCAGGGTCTGCTTTGCTGTTTCCTCCAGGCTCCTCACCAAGTCCACACGGCTGACAATGACACGGAATGCCGTCTGGGCACTGTCAAACCTCTGCCGGGGCAAGAATCCACCCCCAGAATTTCCAAAGGTGAGAGCTGCATACCAGTCTCTGAACAGTACCAGGTACTTTCAGATGGAAGAATTTGCATATGGGGTGTTCACATCTTTGGGGAACCCCTTGGAGCCTCAAATCAAACCCACATAGAATGGAAGAGGTGATCAACAGTAGAGTAGGTGATGTGTGCCTGGGGCGTGCCTAGATGATAAAGTGGAAAGTAAGGCCAAATGGTTTAGTGTAATAGACATCCCAGGATCCGGAATTGCTTGTGAGGGGAGGCGTAGCAGTGTTAGGAGAGTGACAGACCTACCTCCTGATGAGCCCTTCTCACTCTCTACTTCAACAGGTCTCTCCGTGTTTGCCTGTGCTATCTCGCCTACTATTCAGTAGTGATTCCGACTTGCTGGCAGATGCGTGCTGGGCCCTCTCTTATCTCTCTGATGGCCCCAATGAGAAGATCCAGGCTGTCATCGACTCTGGAGTTTGTCGGCGACTGGTTGAACTGCTGATGTGAGTGTTCTCCATAGGTATATAGATTCCCTAAGCTTACGCCGAGAAGCTTATTGTTATCCACTCGAGCCATAAGATAGCTTCCAGTCTTGGGGGCTCAATATGATTTTACTGATCACTGCTTCCTCCTTCTGTAGGCATAATGATTACAAAGTGGCTTCCCCTGCCCTGCGAGCTGTGGGGAACATTGTCACCGGGGATGACATCCAGACCCAGGTGAGGAGCAGGTATAGCATCTTGCCTCAGGCCAGCTCTAAGGAAGCAATGTGGAGGGCTGCCTCTGCACAAAATCCCTATCTCCTCAGGTTTCGGAGAGAAGGCATGGGCTTGAATAGAGAATTCCAGCTCTGCCACTTTCTGTATGACGGTGGAGCTTGTTCCTTAGAAGCACGTCACCATTCACTGGATATTTGTTAAGGAACACTAAATGGAGTGATCTGACCGGAACATTGTAAGGTGGTGCTTCATGAGTGTTCACTGACAGCTTCGATATGCTGACAGCTATGGAACCTCGTCTATTTTGCCTAGACCTTTAGGGTCTTATGACCACTACTTCGTGTTAATAAGCAACTTCTCCTGTAAGGACATGGGAAACAAGGTTTTCTTTGGATCCTGAGCACCTTGAGGCATAATTTTGTAGAATTCTTTTATATGTATGTATATATATATATATATATATATATATCACTCCATAGTTCAATCACATCAATCCACAGTTGTAGAATTCTTGATAGGTTTTCTTGCTAGGTTAACATTCTCACTCAAGCCTACACTCTAATTTTCCAGGTCATTCTTAACTGTTCAGCCCTCCCTTGCCTCCTTCATTTGCTGAGCAGCCCCAAAGAGTCAATCCGGAAGGAAGCTTGCTGGACCATTTCAAACATCACTGCTGGCAACAGAGCTCAAATACAGGTAGAACAGGCAATGAAGTTTGGGATGCTGGGGGTGGTAGGCATGGAAACCTAGGAGGTTGTTGGAATATTTGCTTCTAGAAGAACAGTTTCTCTAGAATGGGGTCAGCGTGTGCTGTTAACCAAAGATCCTCTGTAACTGAAACCAAGTTCCTGTACAGCTTGTCAATTCCGTGGGAAAACAGGAGAAGCCCAGGGAAGGAGACAATAACCATGCTTGGCTGATTTATGGGCTGGATGGACGTTCATGAGGTAAAATCCTTGAAAAGTGCTTTTCTTGTCATTGAGAGAGCATGCTCTCATTCTCTCGTAGGCCGTCATTGACGCGAATATCTTCCCTGTGCTGATCGAAATCCTTCAGAAAGCAGAGTTTCGTACAAGGAAAGAAGCAACCTGGGCTATCACCAATGCCACATCAGGAGGAACCCCTGAGCAGATCAGGTATCGCATTCCCAGCAGTTACATGTCTGCTGTCTCTCTTGGCTTATAATTTAATGCTTTGGCTAGGACTCATCCAGTTGCTCTGGAGTTTATTTTGTAAATTGCTACAGTGGATTGGAATCTGGAACCAATTCCTGAAAGCCTGGATATATGGTATCTTCTCTCCTAGGAAATAGGAAGCCATGGCATAGGCATACATCCCTCCTCACCTCCCTGCCTTCTGTAGAACTGAAATGCATGTCGTTCTCAGTGGGTATCCAGAGAAGGGCAACTATACTTTGGCTTATTCAAAGCAGGTTCTTTGGGAAATCATTTGGGAGGTTGGTAAGATTTGTGAGAAGCAAATAGAAAATTATTGTGTGTGTGGGTGTGTTCTCTGATTTTTGTTTTGATTATCTGAACACAAGAAGGCATTGTAAAAATTGGACATGTGTCTTGCCTTCCACTCAGTCTGTAAGCAAGGTATATTTCATATGTAGATATAGTCTCCGGACTAAGGAAAGAGCCCTTGAGTTAAGTATTAAATGTAAGTGAATATGGGATTGAGAGGCCTTTGAACAGGAAAAAGCATAAGTAAAGGTGTAAGAATCAGAATGCTAGAGGTAGTTGCAACAAGTTTGACTGGAATATAGTGTCCTTGAAAGGGAGTAAAAGAAAAGAGGAGCCACAAAAACTGTATGGGTGAGAAGGAGGGCGATTGGAGCAGAGACCCAGAGCCCATCTGTGGACAATGGGACACTCCCTCACAGAGGGGTCACAGGAAAAAGGATGTGTCAACCAGAGTGCAGGAAAGCACTGATGAAACACACAGTATTCCTCTGGTTCCTTGAGGCTTCCTCACCCCTCACTACCATGACCCCAGTGCTGCTTCTCAGTGCAGGCTAGACCATGTACAGATAAGAGATAAGAGCTCAGGACGCAACCCAAGACAGGAATGGAAATAGCAATGCCAGAAGGAAAGGACGGGGCCAATCACAGCGATCAACACCTAAGAACACACCCTGCCCCTCCAGGGGGACGAACTACAGAAACGTTGGGGAAAGGGAGACAGTGGTCAGTGGAAGATAT
This sequence comes from Tenrec ecaudatus, assembly GCF_050624435.1. Classification (NCBI taxonomy): domain Eukaryota; kingdom Metazoa; phylum Chordata; class Mammalia; order Afrosoricida; family Tenrecidae; genus Tenrec; species Tenrec ecaudatus. The sequence continues at coordinate 55,667,977 of NC_134530.1, forward strand.
GAAACAGTAATTTATTATCAAGTGTTCACAAGGGTGTGGGGGAAGGGGGGAAAAGGAGCTGATACCAAGGGCTCAATAGAAAGTAAATGTCTAGAAAAGGATGAGGGCAACATATATATATACAACAGATATGCTTGTGATAAACGTTGTAAGAGCCCCCAATAAAATGATCTCTTAATTTAAAAAAAGAAAACAGGAGCCAAAATAGAGGTCTGTATGTCTTCCCACAGAGTGAGCTTGAGGAAAATGAGCCTGTGAGATTTTTTAAGCAGAGAAGTTACGTATTCAGGAGAGGATAATGTAGCAAAGGAGACATGAAAGGCCAGAGGAGGGCTCTATCGCAGTCATCCAGAAGGGAATTAACTTTGCCAGTGGCAAAGGGAGGGTGGAGAGATTGAGATAGAAAAGGAGTAAGTAGTTACTCAGGCCCATTAGAAGTGTTGCTTAGAGTGCTGACATGTATCCGGGAGACTCACAAGCCAAAGCATTTGCTCAGCATTAATTTAGAACTTGCTGGTCTTTGACCCCCAGGTATCTGGTGTCCCTGGGCTGCATCAAGCCTCTGTGTGACTTGCTAACTGTGATGGATTCAAAGATTGTACAAGTGGCCCTCAACGGACTGGAGAACATCCTTCGGCTTGGAGAGCAAGAGGCCAAGCGCAGTGGCTCAGGGATCAATTCCTACTGTGGCCTCATTGAGGAAGCTTATGGTATGTGTCATCTCCCCACCCTATCTCACCCTTAACCAGAGAGGTTCAAAGTCAGAACCTGGTATCTGCAGGCCTCCAAAATATAGAAACGTGTTTTTCTGGGAGCACCTTTGACTTTCATGAGACTTAAGTCTGCATCTCAAAACTGGTTAAGAACACCTGTTCTCAAAAAACCCCAAAAACACCTATTCTCACCAAGCTGTACCAGGAGAAAGGAAAAAAACCCATCACGAGTACTCATAGCCATCTACAGGGTTTCATAAGTTCCTGGGGTTCTGTGGCCCGAGGTAGATTTGAGTCATGTTTTGATCCAAGTTTTTTTCTTCTTCTTCTTTTTTTTTAAACGTTTTATTAGGGGCTCATACAACTCTTACCACAATCCATACATATACATACATCAATTGTATAAAGCACATCCATACATTCCCTGCCCCAATCATTCTCAAAGCATTTGCTCTCCACTTAAGCCCTTTGCATCAGGTCCTCTTTTTTTTTTTTTCTCCTCCCTCCCCCCTCCCGATCCAAGTTTTTTTACTGATTGAGTGATGGATCAATTAATCGATCAAAGATCCAAGGTTTTATATACCAGTTTCTTGTCTAAGAAAAGTACCATATATACTCGAGTAGAGCTGACCGAATATCAGCCGAGGCACCCAATTTTACCACAAAAACTGCATTTAAAGTGTGTGGGAAAACTCAGCTTATACATGAGTATATGTGGTAGATCTTTCTGATAGGCTGTACCCAGTAAGTAGATATGGTACAGATGCTCAGAAAAAGGTTCAGAACTGAAGCTGGAACTGGAAGGCATGGGTTTACAGCTGAGTTTCTAACAAAGTCCAATTAAAGTGTCAGATTGACCTCGCTTATTTCTGTTACTAGAGACTCAGGTTAAAAACATGCCCCCATCACAGAGTTAGTGGAAGCTGAATCATGGCTAGAATCTCTTGTTTAACAAGTGAGTTCTGATCTGTTTCCTTTGTGATTATGGAGTCCGGGGAAAGATAATGGCTCTCTTTAAAGTCAGTGATTTGCTCATATTATGTTTGTAAACATCCCAATCTCAGGGAAGGCAAAATAGATAAATGTTATATGAGCATTCAAACTTCATTCTTCCTCCTTCTTTCTTGCCACCAAAGGTTTAGATAAAATTGAGTTTCTCCAGAGCCATGAGAACCAGGAAATCTACCAGAAGGCCTTTGACCTCATTGAGCACTACTTTGGTGTGGAGGATGACGACAGCAGCCTGGCTCCCCAAGTGGATGAAACGCAACAGCAGTTTATCTTCCAGCAGCCTGAGGCCCCCATGGAGGGCTTCCAGCTATAATATCCGCCTCCGGGGAGGGGAGGGGAGGGGAAGCACCACCAACCAGCGGAAAGCAGCCCTCCGGTGGGCGGGAAGCTGTCCCCCTCATCTGCGACCGACTGACCAACCGACCGCACGCCTCTGCTGCCCTGGAGACTGCTCTGACCTCCCCCCCTCCCTGGAGGGAGCGCCCTCTGGACTGAACCATCTGAGGCTCCCCTGTGGGTTTTGTGACAAGAAGGGGACGTGTTGGGGTTTTCTCCTTACACTATATTTCAGCTGCACACATGGCTTTAACCCAGGAGCCTGGGGGTAGACAAAGGAGGACTGAGGTCATCAGTTTTGCACCTTTTTTATATATATTATTTTTTCTTTTGTGGTGACTTCCTTCCCTGTTATTTTTCTTCATCCTTACCAGTCCTCCGCCCTGATCTGTGTAACTCTGATCTTGGGTACTTGAGCAGATGGAGAAATTCCAGTGGTGGGGGAGGGAGGGGAGGGAAAAATCTAAAACAAAGTGTTTTTGCTCTGACAGAATATTAACCTTGTATGCTTGGATTGAGTTATTTAATTTTTCTTTTGCACATTTTTCTTGTATTAAGGTTGCTCTTCCCAAGAGCTATGAGTTCCTGGTTTGAAGAATCCCAGCTGTCAGCATTGTCTGGGACTAGGGGCTGTCGGGAATGGGGTATCATGAGGAAAATATCCCGCTGGCCACTGGCCCAGAGCTCTGCTAAACTCTCACTCCCTGGGACATGCACATCAGTGGGAGTGGAGGGGCGCGCAGCCGGCAGGCCTTCTGACAGAGCTTCCCAGGTGTCGCTACTGATCCCACGTTTCCTGCCCACCTTCCAAATGGTGCGACCCAACTTCATTTGTTTACTTGAAAAATCCCCCCCGGGGGTTGAATAAACTTGTGGCTATATTTTCTCCTGAGCATGGGATGGGAAGGAGGCTCTCTTCCCTCTGTTCACCCGAGGAGAAGGTGGGCCTCCCTCTGGTGACCCATAAATTTCAGAGGAGGTTGGAGTGGGAGTGTCGTGTATTGGGATAGCCAGGGACTCTTGCCTTTGGCCTCTCTTCCTCCTCTTTCATAGTTGGATCATGTATATTTTACTTTCAAAGAAAAGAATGTCAAAAGTTCTGTATTTTTTATATTCTATATATTAGGTAGGTTGATCTTAATTGGTCTCAAGGAAGAACTGTCTGTAATTTTAAGTAGGATACTGTGAGGAAGACCAAAAAGAAATGTGGAAGCTTCCACTCTAAGAGGACTTGAGCTTGGTGCTTTCTCTTTCCGCTTGGATTTTGGGCCATCACCTGGGATCAGCTCTAAGCTCTAGAACCTGAGCAGAACAGCTTGATTTGATTGTCCTGGTACTTAAATGGAGCAAAGATGCCCCGGGACCTGGTGAAGTCCTCACTGCTGAGCAATCTGCTTTCTCAGATTCTGTCTCAAAGACCCCTATCCACATGAGCTGTCACATGGCTTCCACTCCTAACAAACAGCCTGAGTCCTCTTATGAGAGTTAATTGCTATCTTCCTGTTTAGGGTCTTGCAAGGTACCTGGTTTGGGTCTTGTCATCTCTTATAAGAATTATAATCCAGATGCCTTTTAACTGATTAAAGCTAGTACAGTGCCTCAGTGACTTTCCTGGGCCTCTGAGTAGACTACTTATGATAGAAAGCCCACTATCAGAGATCAGGGTAGATTAAGTTGTCAACTAAGTATGGAGCTTTCTAGGCACAGTCTGCCTCTCCCACTCCACACCCACCCCACCGTGGTCAGTCAAGAGAAACCCTGCTCCAAGCTGACTTTTCCTTCCCCAGAAACAATGTTATTCTTGCTTCCATTCCTACACATGCCCCTGTGGATCAGGTGAAATCCATCCCCTCTGCTTACAGTTGCTTACAGAGACTGTGGGCCATTGGGCTTGGATTTGGCTGCATCCTAGTGTTGAAATCCAACTCTTGGGTCTTTTATGAACATGGTGATTTGGGGCTGGCAGTTATCCATGGAAAGTTAAGCTAATGCTATACTGCCTTGCCGAGTCAGATGCCACTTGGGAATGATGACTACCAACCCACTGTCTCCCAGGTAAGTAAGGGACAAGGCATTCTTCACTGTGGCCTGCTGTCGTGTCTGCTACAAAGCTATTGTGCCGTTCAAAGATTTGTCCTCCCATTACCCATATCCAGAGGGCAGTCAGAATTTTTTAGGATCTACTTCGTATATCAACAACAACCAAAGTCTTAGTGTAGGACATACGTAGCCTGCTTTCTTTCTCAGCTGGACTTCCACAATGTATTTTGGCTTCTTATCCAGGCTCATAGAGATGGAAGACTTTTTTGCTCATCTACCTGATGCTTGAAGCCAGTTTTCCTCCAAGTACTTTAAAGACTGAAGTGTCCCACAGAGACATAATGTGAAGACACATTCTCCTGGGAGAAGAGTAACCTCTGGGAGCTCTCCTTTGTAAGTGCCATCCCCAGATCACGTTTTCTCATTTCTCCTCTAAACTCCATTTAGTTAACAAGTGTTCTTCCAACCAACAGATGATTCTTCTGCATTTCTTCTTTTTCTTTGGCCATCACTGGAAGCAAAGTAGTTCTTCATTCAGCTGACTTTGTGGTCAGCCCCCAGACCCAGGCATAAGTGAGGTCAAAGGCTTTGTAGTAGACTCTCAATGATTGTTGCAGAGATGGAGGGGCTATCCAGCCTCCTAGTAACCCAACCAGTCTGGACGCGTTGGGTCCTCTCTGTGTTGGCGCACGGCTCGAGTATCCATTTTAAGATCACCAATTGTACTGTTAGGGGTACGGTTTAGGCACCTAGGTGTAGATTCAGAGAACAAGGAACCTTCTAAAGTTCAAGTACTCTTGAACTGTGCAAGCCTTGAGCCCTCCACTCCTAAATCCTCTTAGTACGAGGGTCTTTGATCTTTAGTTCCCAGCTATTCCCAGTCACTGACTGGCCCTAGTGTTGGCTACAACCTTATAGTAGAACCATATGGGGTTTATCCTCAACTGGCCAACTTAGGTACATGGGGCAGCAGGCACAAATGACCTTTCCAAGGGGCAAGTATTGATGAGTCCAGGTTCTAGGGGCCTTTGGTGTGTGCTCCCTTACAAGAACCCTTAGATCCATTCTCTCCCACTTCTTTACTTCTCCCAGGAACCCTATTTACTGGAGTTGAATATTGATTTGTAGCCTCAACCGTACTTTGTCAAGGAAGAGGGAAAGTTCTCAGCAGATGTTCTCTCTCACTAAAGCCAAACCAAAAGAAAAAAACAAAACTGGATCCCCATATTCTTGTGTCTACTTCCCCCTACGCCTTGGCATGGTGCTTGTACTAGCTAACCAGAAGAGAATGAAGACCCAGCCACACTTTGTCATCCTAGGCTTCTCTCTGCGAGTTCTAACTCATGGAATCCATCACCTTGGGTATCATTTCTGGGGAGTCACTTTGGGGGCTCAGAGTTGACTCTGAATTGAAGGTAGGAATCCTAAAAGTTCCAGGTTCCTACAGATAATAAAGCCCTGGGGAGAGCAGGCCTGGTTGGGGTCCTGGGGAGTGGGCCAGCCTTCTCCCTGCTTCCCTGGCAGCCTGTGGGAGAGGTACAAGGCTCCAGACCCTAAACCATAGGAAACATCTTCCATGCAGGACTCCCCCCTAGGAGTACAAGAGCCTGGGACTGAGAGTGCTCAGTAGGTTTCTTCCACAGCTCCTTTATAACTGCATTCTAGACCAAACAACCAGTATTTTCTCTGTGTCTTAGATTTTGGATTCTTAAGTCCAACAAGCTGAGAATTTTAACTAAACAGTCATCCATGTGGTAAATACTAGTGGCCAAGACTTTGATGCTTCAGCCTTCCTTTGTCCAGCCCCTAGCCCTTCCCCCAGATTAAGACCATAGCAAGGGAAGAAACTGAAGTCAAGACTATAATCAACACTGTATTAAAGCTGTTGTTTTTTTCTTAGAGCATCTTACATTAGATGTAGAACCAAGACTAGCGCTGAGGGTTAGAAAAGAGCATTAAAATTGGAGAAAGATTAGTGCCGTGTGTTCAGCCTCCAGTGGGGTTGGGCCTACCTGGCTACATCTGAGCCATCCTCGTTGCTTCTGTCTACATTAGGATTTATCCTGAAGCCCTCTGGTGAACGCTGCTAGCCTTACTCCCCTGAGTGGGTCTAATTTTCAGTCCCTGGGCTTAGGGGAGAGAACTGTCTGCTTCCACTCTGGGCCATAAAAAGAGTTGTGACTGTCTGGGATCCTCTGATTGAGAAATGTAATGGCTTTAGCACTCTTGAGTCGAGGAGCTGGGTACTGACTTCTTTATCCGGCTTTTGTGGGACCTGCGTTTGATTAGATCACTAAAGAAGCAAAGGGAGAATGTAGGGTCCCACCCATTCAGCAGAGCAGATGACCCCTTCAAAAATGAGTTTGCATTTCAGCTATAGACCCTCAGAAGGGGGATCTAACCCTTCTCCCCTCCACTGGTATTTTTTCATAATTCATGTTTTATTTTTCTCAAGAACAATAAACTTTTCCATGTTCTCAGGGCCCCTGGGTAGACAAACACAGCTTGATTTCAGAGCAGACATAGGCCAAGAAGCCATGGCATAGAGTGTGCTGAGTCCAGACAAATGATATTTATAGACACATCCAAATTTGGAGAGAAATGTATTTCTTTAGGTTTCAAACACTGTAATGATAGATATAAAGCAAAAATAAAAACCTGTTGCAAAGTTCTAAATCGTCTCTTGGTTTGGGGTAAAGCTAGACTGGATTATTTGGAAGTGGATGAAAAGTATTGAAATGTGTTAGCCTGATACAGAAATAAGTTGCTCCAGCCTCCTGCTGCTATTCAGTGTGTGGGGGGGGGGGCTTAACATGTGACATACAATACACTACCTATTTAAAGTATACAATTAAGATAATGAATGTGCCCATCCCTTGCCCTCCCAGAAGTCTTGCTGGGTGTTTTGTTTTGCTTTGAATCTTCCCTTTCTGCCGCAGGAACCATTAATCTGCATTCTATAGTCTACAGATTGGTCTGCATTTTCTAGAGTGTCTGTAAAGGGCCGGACATTTTTCATCACTCCACAGCCCTCCGACACTATGGGCTAATGAAACACCTTACGCTTTGCCAGGGAAGAGGGAACCTCGTAAATCGTTCACAACTCCTAGTTTCAATATAGGGCAGTTCCTGAAAGAGATTACCTGCAAGAAGCCAACAATGTGACTTAGCCCTAAAGGAGTTTTTTATTTAACTGATGATGTAGTTCATGTTTTAATTAGTTGCCAGCATTTTTTAAATCAAGACTGAATTATCAAGTCTTTAAAATTCTAAATGCCTGGCACTATTGGGCCTGAGTGCTCGATTACAGTCTGCAAGAGCTGGTCTACTGCACTCACCACCATTCCCCATTGTGTCCCTGCCCCTCACCACAGTTACTCTCTGCCTGTCTGCTCTACTTGCCTGCTGTGCCTACCCATTCCCAACCTCACCCCACACCCCTTTTCCATGCACCCTCTTATGTTTACTCCCACCTAGAACACCCTTTTCCTGTGGCAATTCAAGGAGATCTTAATTGATATGTTAACTCCTGTAGAGATTTCTAACTTGCTTTTCTGTAAGCCAAGGCTTTGTTTCCAGAGACCTGGATTCCAAATCCTGGCTCCTCGGTTCTTTCATCACATCATAATACTGTATTGTCTGTCAGTGTTCCTGGTAAAGGTGAACTTTGGTGTTGGGAAATATTAAATGGAACTCTGCCCTATAATCTCCTTAACCAGACCAGTGAGAGAAATGCTTCACATCTTTAGATCCTAAAACTACTCAATTGCAACAACTTAAAATTCTTTGCCATAGCTGCCCTTGGCTTGCAGTGTACTTTGATTTAGAAACAAATAGTGATTCCAACACCTGATAATGCTATAATCAAACTATCCAGAGGTAAGGAGCTGGGACAGATCGAAGACCACTGGAGTGGTTCTAAACTGCCCTTCAAGCAGGGCTAGCGTCCTTTTAGTTTGGGTGACAAGGGCATTGTGGGAGATGGAATTGCATATGCAAGAACTATTAGTCAATTCTAACTCATAATTATAAAGGGTGTCCAAGGCACTAAATCTCTATGGGAGTAGACAGTTTTCATCCCTCTCCTGTAGAGCAGCTGGTGAGTTTGAATCACTAATCTTGCAGTTAGCAAGCACTTAACTCAGTCAACAGCACAGTGGGCTCCTTCAGTAAAAGGGCAGTTGAAGTAAGAATGACAGCAAACCTGGGGAGGATTGGCAGCAAACACGCAGAAGCAAAGTTATGTAGGCTTCCATTCCCGGGCTTATTGGGATTGGAAATAAAAGAATTGTGGTCTCACATTTAGAGAATAACTTTGCCTCCCTCCACCCCCAAAAGCTAGTCTACAACCAAATAGTGTAGTGTACTGAAGTGGCTCCGAGAATTTTTGCTTGAGACCAAGCTCTCCTTGCAGTGGAGGGAAGGAAGGAAAACACATATATCACAGATGACTAACTCCATCCTGAGGGAACACTTGACAAAGCAGTTAGGAAGGTGCCTGCTGTCCGATGTACTGGTTCACCAGACTTCCTGACTTTGAGCACCTACTGTAACTACTCTGGGACAAATTATGCTAAGCTTTACCTAACCTACTTCCCTTTAGAGACCTTAATACCCCTTTAAAGTATTGTAAAGATGTAACTTTGATGACTGAAATCTGCCTAACTTAAGTATTTTCAGTCCCTTCATTCACATGTGAAAGTTCAGGCTTGAATAATGAAGACTGAAGAAGAATCAATGTTTGAATTAAGGTGCTGGAGGAGTAGTAATACCAGGAGGGTAGGAGGGAAGGAAAGGAGAACCGATCACAATGATGGACACCTAACCACAAACACCCCCTAAGGGGAGGAACAATGGAAACCGTGGGGGAAAGGAGACAGCGGTCCGTGTAAGATATGAAAATAAAATGATGGCAACATGTACAAATACAAATATGCTTCATAGAGTTGATGTATGGATGTAATCTAATTGAAATAAAGTGTTGGCAAAGAATATTAAATATACCATGGACTGCCAAAAGAACAAATAGCTACTTTGGAAGAGGTATGACCAGAATGTTCCGTCAATACAAGGATGGGGAGACATCTTATCAGGAGACATCGCTCTGGAAAAGGACATTTTGCTTGGTAAAGTGTAGGGCAGCACAAAGGCAGGCCCCAGCCAGATGGATTGATGATACAGTGGTTGCAACAATGAGCTCAAACTGAAGCACAATTGTGAGGATGGCACAGGACCAGGCAGTGTCATACAGGGTCACTGAGTCAGAACTGACTCGCACCTAACAGCACTGTCCTCGTGGGTAAAAGAACAATAGTAGTCCTCCTAAGTGGCTGGGAGGTAAGACAGTAAGCAGTCGAAATGAGGAAGACCATAAATGGATCTCCCCTCCAGGGCTGCAGCAATGGACTCCAGCAGAGCAACAATCAAGACTGGGTGGTGGTCCATTCAGTTGTACATGGGGTTGCTGAGTTAGAACTTACTGGACAGCCCTTGACAACAGGTATCAATGAAGTGTTATTAAAGTCCTATTAACCCGGGAGAGAAGAATGCCCAGTGCCACCGCAAATTAGTGATGTCAGGACTGGATTATAGGTCTTCTGATTCCTGATTCTTTAAATATAGGGACTCCGGAATCCTCAGTTTCCTACTGGGTCCGAGGCAGAGAAGTCACCATGTAGGGTAGCAGTTGGAGGAGGGTGGCGTGCCGGAGAGATCAAGAACAAGTTAGATCCAAGCCTCTGAGTGAGATAAATGAAGTTGGGTATTCGGGCCGACTGACGAATGAATTCCTTCGGTTCGCCAGCATTCTGGCCCCTCATACCAAAGGCCATTCTGCTGCATTTTGGGAGTTGTGGCCGACTAGCCCCGATGCACGGAGGGACTTGTAGTCCTTTCCCTCCCCCGCCTTCCAGTAGGCCGCCTTCAGCCCAGTATTCCCAGCAGGCTCCGCGCGAGCACGGGCTGTTGATTGGCTGGGGCGGCAGTGGGCGGTCTGCCGGCAGCGGTTACCCGGGGTTTCCGGTCTGGGCCGGAGCGGGCGAAGCCGTCGGTACGTCGGCGGTAAGGCACGTCTTGCACTTGCTGACGAGCCGAGAGGTCCCGGGCGCTTGGAGGCCTGGCTACTTGAAGCTAGGCGGGGCCATCACGCCGCCTCTGTGCGTGGACGCAGACGGGGTAATAGGTGCGCGCAGGCGCGAGTGGAGGGCGCGCGGGGCGGGGCGATAGTGCGCGCGCGCGGGCGGCCCACGTGAGTCCTGAGGGCACGGTGGGGAGGGACGGGAATCGAGCGTCCCGCCACGTCAGTCTCCGGCCCGGAGCCAATCCCGCGCGCGGCCTGTCGTGAGGGGCTGTGTTTTGCTGGGAAGTGGCTTCGGGCAAAAAGGAGGCCTCCGTCTCGTCAGCCCGGGTGGAGCAGCAGCGCCCCGCCGACCTGCCTGGGCACGCCGGGCTCCGCTCGGGCCGCAGACCGGGGGAACCGTTGGCTCCCCGCCCCCCACCCCGTCCGGCCCAGCCCGCCCAAGTGCTGTTTGTGGGAAGAAGCTCGCGCGCCTGGTGCGCGGCTTCCCGATCCGGGCTGCGGAGAATTTGGGAAGTGTGGGAAACAAACAGCAACTGTGTCCGTTTCTAAAGGATCGCCAGCTTGGCACCTCACCATGAAGAACCAGGACAAAAAGAACGGGGCTGCCAAGCAGGCGGGCAACACCGCCAACTCCAAAAGCAACCCCGGGCCGCCGGAAGCGGGACCAGAGGGAGACCAGGGGCGGCGCGGCCCGGCGGCTCCTGCGACCGACGCCGAAGGTTCCAGCGGCCAGGCCCCCGCGAAGCCCGAGGGTGTGTGCCAGCTCCGTTTTCGCAGCGGGCAGGGGGGAGGCGTTGCTGGTATTCCCGCTTAGCTTGTAGAGGCTGAGGCTGGGATTTACCCTGGAAGGAGGAAATGCTGAGTCTCGGAGTCCCCCCTTCCCACCCTTTCCTGAGGATCGGGTAGACCCTCCCATTCCACACAGAGCCCTCTTGAGGTGGCAGTCAGATGAGGGTCGCCTGGCAAAGCCTGGTCCCTGGGAAACAGGGACGCCCCTCTGGAGCCTTTCTTAACTTGGAGAATGGCTTTGGCGGGTCAAGGAGAGGGACGAGAAGCCGAGCTTCTGCTCAGCCTGTGCGGGATGGGATGCCTGACAGACTTGACCTCCTTTCTGCCCACGATCCTCCTCGTCGGAGGGTGGCCAGGGGTAGTTACACCATTTTCTAGGCAAGTCGGCCCGGCAACGTTACACCCACGCCAGTGGGTTTGGCTAGGACTAAAGCAGCCCTGCCGGTGGCCTAACTTTCTCACCCTGCCCCTCATCCTCTCCTGCCGTAGGGGCTCCAGCCAAAACTGCTCAGTCTGGGGCCCTCCAAGACGTGTCCGAGGAGCTGAGCCGCCAGTTGGAAGACATCTTGAGCACGTACTGTGTGGACAACAATCAGGGGGGGCCAGGTGAGGATGGGGCACAGGGTGAGCCCGCCGAGCCCGAAGATGCAGAGAAGTCTCGGAGCTACGCTGCCAGGAACGGGGAGCCTGAGCCGGGGACCCCACTAGTCAATGGTGAGAAGGAGAGCTCCAAGGGAGAGCCAGGTACAGAGGAGATCCGGGCACGTGACGAGGGCAGAGACCGAGACCACCGGAGGCCACAGGAAAAGAAGAAAGCCAAGGGGCTGGGTGAGCAGAGGGCAGCTACTTGGTCCAATCAGAGCCAGGGATGTGGGGTCCCCGCATAGGAAGGCGCGGGTTCTCTGAGCTGTGCAGGTGCAAGTGGGGACTGAAACAGCCTGCTTGCTCTTTGAGAAAGTGGAGGACAGGAGGTCCCCTGTGCAAGCCACCACCACGGTGTGACCTTGGGCAAGTCCTTTCTCCTCTCTGGGGGTGAGTTTTCTCAATTCAAGTAAGAATCGGACTAGACTAGGATTGAAAACTTTGGTGTCTTCATAAGTCAAGCTATCAACGTGGACCAAGCATGCCTGCTGCAGCCAAAAGATTGGCTGCTACCTGGTCCTAGCCAGCTAATGTGGTGCAAAACTATAGGCTTAATGCAGCCAAATGATTTTCTATGATCATAGTTTAGATTTTTGAGAAAAATCAAAAATCTGTACTTCTGTGAGATCTTTAAACATGGGTTTTTAATTGTTGGCACCTAAAACACTGGAAGTCAGACAAAACCCATTTGTGGGCTGGGTTTGGCACTGTGTCACTCATGGGTGCAGAGCCTCTGGGCCTGATGCTAGGGAACTTGGCGCTGTGCTGTGTGAGGTGGCCCCTCAGAGGGAGTGGTAGGCTCTGACTCAGGCACAGGCAGTGACAAGCCGGCTATTAATGAAAAGAGGTTGAGAGTGACTCCCTGTATCCATCTGGGTGGGTATGTGAAAGCTGTGTTTGTTTGAAAGGTCATTGTTTAGTTACCTCTGTGGACAGGAAATTTAGTGCTTCCTCAAGGAGGCCAGCAGGCTGAGCCCTTTGCCGGATCTTCCTGTGTGGAAGGGCCTGCCTTGCATTGCAACTGTAGCACTGAGCCTGCAGCTGAGACTCGGTGTTTTCCCCCCCACCAGTGGGGCCTACTGAGATTCCTGAGGGGTCAGTCCTTCAGTCATGAAGCAGGATGGTGGGGAGTATATGCATGCCCTTGCTCTGTGTGCTTTGCAGGGAAGGAGATCACGCTGCTGATGCAGACCCTGAATACGCTGAGTACTCCAGAGGAGAAGCTGGCAGCGCTGTGCAAGAAGTATGCTGAACTGGTCAGTCCCCGAGCTGCCCTTCCGACCCTCCCTACCTTTCCAAAGGCCACAGGCCATCTGCAGCAGGGCTGGGGTACAGGGGCCCTCTCTGTCTTTTCTCCAACTTAAACGGGCCGCCTGCCTCCCAGCTGGCATTCTGCAGGCTGGCAGTAGGAGAAAACTTTTCACATACCTTGAAACAAGTTCCTTGAACAGGTTGGCAGAGCCCTGGCTCCTGGCCTGAGTGCCATTTACCCCATATCTCCCTGTGTGCTTCAATCCACAGTCCCCGCCCCTACCCGAATAGAAATCTGCACAGTGCTGTCCTCACTGTAGGATCAACTCTTCTCACCTGGTACTCTCATACCTGGTCCAAACTCCCGATTTCTCCCACTGCTTAAAATGCTGGTTTGGTCAAAACAGGGGCCACCTGAGGTGTCTTGGTTTCATATGGTGATTAACAGTGCTCCTGAGCGACCCTCACCTCACCACCACCATCACCCATTTTTAGTTTGGGTTTTTTGTGTGGTTTGTTTTTTTTATCCTTTTTTCACGACAAGGACTTTCTGCAGAAACTAGATCAGTTGTCCCAAAGGATGCACCACCTTCTAGCTCTGTCTTAATCCTGGTGTTGTTGAACTTGTTTCTTTCCCTCCTGGTATTCTGTCAGTGGTACGGGTCAGCTCTCGATACTTGGTCCAGCTTTGGTTCGGCTACTTTGACAGGAATTCTTCTTGAGTGTTGATGTGTGTCTGGCCTAGTGGGACAGGGTTAGTGGGGGATGCTGACCTGACTGAGAAGGACGGCAGTAAGTTTGTCTTGCTGCTGCTGCGTTGTCGGGGTGCTTTGTGTAGTACACAAAAGTACAGTTTCCCCATTTAGTGATGAAGTGGGTCCAACCAGTGGCAGCCAGTCTCCCCTGCAGAATCTGAGGGAAGTGATTCATTAGTGGTGGTCATTGCCTGATAGCCATTCACATCTGTCACTCAGATCTCCTGCTAGGACCCGATCTCATCTATACAATGGTTATTTTACAGCGGAGTTGCAGTGACCGAATACAGAAGGAGGGTATTAAAGAGATGGTTCCTTTCAGAAGGAAAGACTGGTGCCGCAGAGTAGGGTTGACAAATAAGCCAGGGGAGATGAGGCCCAGCACCAAGGAGAGGGCGCGGCCTTGGACTAGTTGTGGCACTTGGGCCCGATGCACTGCCTGCTTCTGTTCTCCGGGAAATAACAAGCTGGGGGAGGAGCCAAAAGATTGTCTAGAAGAGGAGCAAAGAGAGCAGAGGTGCAGGAACAGTGACAAGGGTTCTGGGAAGGGTCTTCCCCAAATTCTGGAATTGGTCATGCATTGAAAGTAAGACCTTCCAGCGGGCTTGTTTTTCCTCAGGGCGGTTGGGGTCTTGTTGGGGGAAAGGAGCGTTGAGACTCTACCAGAGCCTAAGCCAGGAGCAGGCTGAAGAGGAGTGAAGGGCACTTGGGTTTGTGAAGTGGAGGGTCCCAGGAGTGCAGCAACCTGCTGGGGACTACAGGTGTGAAGATGGTGGTCCTGGCCCTGAGATAATGGAAGCGGGTGCAGCAGGCCCAGCAATGACCAGGTGTAGACATGCAGTGCCGAGGGCAGTAGCCAATGGTTAGTCCAGATTCAGGTGTGCTCTGGTGTAGATTACTTGTGCCTAGGCCTTGAAGAGAAAATGTAAGATGTCTCAATGGGTTGTTGTTTTTTTCCACACTGATTGTATATGTTGGAATTTTAATATTTGAGATAGTGAATCAAATATAAAGCTAATGACACCTATTCTGACTTTTTAATACGGGCCTTAAAGGCACCTAGTGGCTCAGTGGGTTCAGCATTGGGCTGTTACCTGAAAGGTTAATTGCTTGAATCCACCAACTGCGCTTCAGGAGAAAGGTGAGGCGCTCCATGTCTTTAAAGACGTACAACCTAGGAAATTGGAATGCCGTTTATTCTGCCCACTAGGGTCATGCTGATTGGGGGTCGGCTCCACGGCAGTACATTGTCTTTTATTGTTCATGTGACCGTTAGGAAATAGGAAATTCCCTAAGTGGCTTGTGTTGTTTACCTGGTAGGACTCTGAGGGGGGCTAAGCTGGACCTGTGGAGGAGGGTAAGGACTGAGAGCTAAGGAGTCAAAGGCTGCTCTGTTACTGAAATGCCGGAGATGGTAATAGAGCAGATGTGGTGGAGAGAACAGTGGTGAGGCGGGGCTTGTGTCAGGAGGGGGTGAATGGGGTTTTGACATGAGTCCTAGGGAGGAGAACTGGTAGGCGTGCTGAGGGGTGCCATGGTCGGGAGTGTCTTGAGAGCTGTGCCGCAGGTCTGCTGATGAGGGGGCCTTCTGGCTTGGTTAGAGTTGTTACCTGCCAGGTTTGGGGGCAGAGGGCAGGGCTCAGGCCAGCTCAGGTGCCTCCTGCCAGAGCACCCTCTGGGACCCTCACCTGCCCTCCTGTCCCCAGCTGGAGGAGCACAGGAACTCTCAGAAGCAGATGAAGCTCCTGCAGAAGAAGCAGAGCCAGCTGGTACAAGAGAAGGACCACCTGCGAGGTGAACACAGCAAGGCCATCCTTGCCCGCAGCAAGCTGGAGAGCTTGTGCCGAGAGCTGCAGCGACACAACCGCTCCCTCAAGGTAGGCCGCCCCCCAGGAAGGCTGCCCTGCTCTCCTCTGATTTCCCTCCATCTCTGGGGGATGGCCCTCTTGAGGAGTAGCATCCTCCTGTGGGTGGGAAGATGGACAGGTCAGACCCAGCAAAGGCCTGGGCTTTATTTCCAAAAGCTCAGAGCCAGCGAAGCTCAAAGGAGCATAGTAAGGTCACTTGGAGACGCGGGGTTTTTTTAATTTCATTTTATAATTAGACAAAGATTGTGATCCTGTTACCAAATCCAAAATGCAATGGTTTCAGCTTTTTTTGTTTTGTTTTGTTTCAGCTTTTGTAAATTACATAGCAGCCCTGGGGAAGGAGACTAGCTTGTGGAGGAGGTGAAGGCTGCAAGGCCAGGGAGGCAGATTTGTCCCATTGAAATGACAAAGGAGGGCATTAAGAATTACCTTACCAGTGGTGGCAGTGCTGACAAGCAACTTGTGTCCCAGAAGGAAGTAGGTCGGCTTGGGCCGCAGGGTCTTCCCCTTCTGCCCAGGCTGCGAGTAACATCTGAGGGGGTTTCCTTAACTGCCACATGGTTTCACTGGCATCTCCTTTCAAGGGCAAGCTTCCTTCAGAAAGGTCATGTGCAAAAATGGAATGCAAAGATGATGTCATTTTTCCACAAACTTTTTTTTTAATTGTGTATTTTCTACACCTTCACTGACCTACAGTTCACACATTATACACGTAAATGTCTTCTTTACATTTGTGAGACTTGTACAACCATCACCACAGTGGATTCCGGGACATTTCTTCATCCTTGTCTTGTATATTTCCACGGACTTTTTGAAGCCACCTTGGACATGATCCTTTACAACTTGTTTCTGTTTGGTTTGTTGTTCTTAGTTAGCGTCTGCCTTTGCAAACGCCATAAATTTGGTGTGAGGACTCCTGAGGTGACAAGAGAATAAGAAACGAACCTTCACCCTCCTCACTCACCCCAACTGCACAGTAGACACCACCACAAACTAGACCTACTTAGCACAGGCTTCTAGATTTTCTTTGCAAATGTAATTGTAAGTCAACTATTTCATAATCTTTTTTTTTTCTTTCACATTTGAGATGCTTGTCTTTTCCTTTTGAGCTTATGTGGTTTGGGAAAGTTGTGGGGAACCCTATGGGGCAGTTCTCGGCATCAAAACAGACTCATGGCAGAACTCCTTCCAACCTTTGATGAGATTCTTCCAGGTCGCCTTGCAGTGCCTTCCTCGATCCGTGTCTGGGGGCTAATTCTGCCCAGGCTTGGCTAGTCCGGAACTTTTATAGAGAAGCCTCCTGGGGTAGGGGAGGTGAGCGCCCAGTAAAAGAAGATCAGTTCCCCTGGAAGAGGGTGTGTGCCTGCAGTCATCTGTGGGCGGAGCCTCTCGCTTGCCCCCGAGATGCAGAGGGTCCCTGAGGTGACGCCTTGCTCAGCAGCCCTGAAGCCAGGCTCTTCAGGATGGAAGCACGGGGCTGGCCCTGTGGGAGGCGGCGGGGAAGTGGGTGATGGAGCTGGGGCTGCTTTCTCCGGCAGGAAGAAGGTGTGCAGCGGGCCCGAGAAGAGGAGGAGAAGCGCAAGGAGGTGACGTCGCACTTCCAGGTGACGCTGAATGACATCCAGCTGCAGATGGAACAGCACAACGAGCGCAACTCCAAGCTGCGCCAGGAGAACACGGAGCTGGCCGAGCGGCTGAAGAAGCTCATAGAGCAGTATGAGCTGCGGGAAGAGGTGTGTGCACCTGGGGGCTACCCTTAGGGCAGGAGGGGCAGCCGGGTGCCTCTGGTCAACAGGGCCTTGGGCAATACCTCCGATCTGATAGTGCTTGGTCTTACATGCAGAGCGGGACAGTGCAGATTCAAACAGTCTCACTGCGGGGTGCTGCTGCGGTGGCAGTTTCCGTGTCCCGAGCTTTTGAGGGACCTGACCTGTTGTCAGTTAGGGGCCCTGTCCCTACCACTGACAGCGCAGCTTGCCACTCCCTCAACTGCTCACAGACACAGCATTCATGTTCCTTTGGGCACCTGGCTGCCCGGGCTTGTTGGCTCGCCCTGGGAAGGGAGACTCCCAGCTTCCTCTGGGGGCCAGCCCTGTGTTCTCCCTGTGGGTGGAGGCCATGGGCCTACTCTGAGCCAACCTTCTTCCAAGGCCCTGGTGGGGTGGGGTGGGGGGGTTGAGGGGCAGCACCTTGCTCAAAGCAGCTCACAGCCGAGATGGGGATTCGGAAGTGACTCCCCTGGCCCACTTCACCACCTGAGCCTCTGGGAATAGGGCTGCATGGGACATGCTGGGTTTGAGGAGTGGCCTTTGTTCCGTCCTTCATCCCTCCGTGCTGAAAGACGTAAAGACTCCTCTCACCACTGGGAAGCTCCCACTTCAAAACTGAACTCCCACTTCTACCCCAGGCTAAGCCGGCTCCATGCTCTGCCTGCCTGGGTGTCGGGGGACTGCCTTGGCTCCACTTCAGACAGTTCCATCCTGCCTCTCTCGGACCCTTGGGCCTCAGATAACGTGCATCTGGAGTCCTTCGCATTTCAAACTGAATCTTTTTCCAAGCCACCTACCCTTACTTCCTCACCAGCCCCCAAATGAGCACCCTGCCCCACAGCCTTTAACCCCGTGAGTCAGCCCAGTTGCTTTCCCCCTGCAAGGAGTAGAGCCCAGTACCTCCTTACCATTACTGATGACACTGGTCCAGATGACACACACACCCCCCCCACACACACACACACACACACATCCCACCAGGAGTTAGGATCTCACAGCTTCTAACCTTCTACAGATGGGTGTGTCTCTGCCAAGCCAGCTAAGCTCTTTCTCTGGTGAAGGCACCACTTCTGCTTTTCCTTGACATTGACAAGAGCGTTGGGTCTGGAAAAGGAGCTGCTAGCCATGATGACCTGTGCTGACCTCTGCTTTTACTGCCCAGTTGTTCTGGAGCTGGTGCCAGCCTCAAACCCTTGGCTCCCTCAGGACAGATACAGTAGTGGGTCAGAGAGATGTGGTTGGGAAGCAGAACTCCCTGGAACTGGAAGCCCCGTGCTGTACTGCACAGGGGTCCAGCATGTCAAGGTGACACTGTCCCCCTGGAAGTGGGAGCTCCTGACAGGCTCCCCTCCCCACCCTCCTGCTTTCCTGCAGCACATCGACAAAGTCTTCAAACACAAGGACCTGCAGCAGCAGCTGGTAGATGCCAAGCTCCAGCAGGCCCAGGAGATGCTGAAGGAGGCTGAGGAGCGGCACCAGCGAGAAAAGGACTTTGTGAGGCATGGGGTTGTAGGGGTCGTGGGTGCTCCCTGGGCAGACGAGGCGCTGCTTCCTCAGAAAGTGGTCTGAGAGCAGACAGCCTCCGCGGGTTCTTATGCTTGTGGCTTACAAAAGGCCAGACCCCTGGACACATCTGACAAGGTCTGGGTGCCTGTCTTGGAAACAGCTCCTCAAGGAGGCGGTGGAGTCGCAGAAGATGTGTGAGCTGATGAAGCAGCAGGAGACCCACCTGAAGCAGCAGGTGAGACCATGACAACTGGCCTGCCTCCCAGGTCCCCTCACTGGGCCACAGCCGAGGGGGAGGGGAGTGGTACCCTCACTCCAAGTCCAGCTCTTGCCCCTTCTCATGTGACTTGGCCAAGCCTTTGCTTTCTGAAGCTGCCCCACCCCTGCGTGGTGCTGGCCATGGAGCTGGGTGAGTTTGGAGGCCATTGCTCCTAGCACAGTTGTTTTTCATGAATAAAAAGTTCTCCCTTAAAAAAACCTTGGAAATAAGAATAAAGGCCAAAGATTAGCTACACACACATTCTAGTCGGTGTCAGCCTTCTGAATCCTGTCCTTCCAAACACAGTTGTTTGTTGACAAGAGAGCTGACTTTCTCAGGAGCACTGTCAGGTCAGGCAGCCGAGTCCCCAAGTATGTGAGCAGGGGGTCTCCTGCCCACAAGCCGCCTCTCACCTGTGGTCTTCTCTGTCCCCAGCTCGCTCTGTACACTGAGAAGTTTGAGGAGTTCCAGAACACGCTTTCCAAAAGCAGCGAGGTGTTCACCACGTTCAAGCAGGAGATGGAGAAGGTAGGCAGGTGCCGGCCAGAGGTGGCTGTTGGAGGAGGAAGCAGGCTCAAGGTGGAACTTTGGGCCTGGCTTCTGGAAGCCGTGTCCCTGAAGTGCTTCCAAGGGTGGGCCACTGAGAGGGGGATCACCCTACGTCCTGAAGAAAGGACTGGGCTGTCACTTCTTTTTGGTGGGCATTTGACTTGAGACATCCTGCACAGAGGCATTCACCCTTGGGGCTTGCCCTGTGAGATTATTCCCACCTTGAAGAGCAGGCCAGCCAGCCTCCTGACCATTTCTTTCTGCCTGCCACATCACAACCCAGATGACAAAGAAGATCAAGAAGCTGGAGAAGGAGACTACCATGTACCGGTCCCGCTGGGAGAGCAGCAACAAAGCCCTGCTTGACATGGCTGAGGAGGTGGGTGAGCATGGGCTGCAGCCTGAGGTGGGAGGGTTGTCCCTTCGCCACCTCCCAAAGGAGTGGCAAGTGCTGGGGGCAGGTGGAGTAGCAGAAAGGAAGGAAGCAAGAGCCGGGAGCGCTGGGGCGGCTGCAGTCTGCCTGCAGGGAGTTGCCCTGAGTTGTCACAGACTATGCTGTGACCCTGCTGATTGTGCACAGTGGCTGGTCATGAGGGTGCCGTTGGCAGTCGTTGTTACAGATGAGAAGGAAGTGGGCTCGAAAGGCAGCGGGTGCTTTGCCCAGGCCCTGTGGTTGAGAAATGGAGGGCTTCTGTGCCTGGTCCGACAAACAAGGCTTGCATGAGCCAAACCTGGGGTTTCACACGGCGCTGCTCCCGGCCGTCCCTTCCAAGTGGTTGTGCAGAGTGGGTGGATGACGGTGGCACTGGGGTCCCGTTTTGCTCCCTAGAAAACTCTTCGGGACAAGGAGATAGAGGGCCTGCAGTTGAAGATCCAGCGTCTGGAGAAGCTGTGCCGGGCGCTGCAGACAGAGCGCAACGACCTGAGCAAGAGGGTACAGGACCTTACTGCGGGTGGCCAGGGCCCCCACGGAGACAGCAGCTCCGAACCGAGGCCAGACACTGCCACTACCCCCAAAGGGCAGAGTGGCGACGGGCTCGTGGCCCATGCACCCAGCTCCCCAAGAGCCACAGAAGCTGCATGCAGCCCTGAAGCACTGAGCACAGAGGCATCAGGCTCAGCAGGGCCCTGGGAGCCCAGCCCCACCACCACCTAGAGCCTGGCACTCTGGGTGTGCTGGGGTGGGGGCAGGTGGCTGGGCCTGGCCCACACAAGCTCTTACCATGAAGCCGGCCACTGCTCAGCCAGGGGGCTCCTGCCTGGCTGACATTCAACACTTGGCCGTTTGGACTTGTGGGTCACTCTTATTGTACATGGCATGTGCCAGCCCTCGTGCATTTCTCTTGGGAAGGGTGCGGCAGGCTTGCGTCGGGTGGGCTGCGTAGATGAGATCAGCAGCTCCTCTGGGAGCTGCCGAATCGGAAGAGGAGCTGCTGCCTGTGGCTGCCTTCACCTGGAGCTGGCAGGACTGGTGACTTGAGCATTTCTCCTGCTGTTTGAGACTCAGGCCCGTCCACCCCCATCCTCTGGGACTAGTGACATTGACATACCCAGGCTGCTGGGACTTCCTGTCTGGGGAACTGGAAATGCTTTTTCTCCTCCGGACCTGGGAGAATGGTTGGTCCCCAGGTGGGGCACACGGAGCTGCAGCCAGCACAAGGGACCCGGAGAGTTTCAGGTAGGGGTGGTGGTGTTGGTAGGTCCTGTGGGCACTGCTGCCCCACCCTCTGGTGGCGCCAGGACCAGGCCAATGATGCTTCGGTGGCCTTATTCACAGGTGCCTCTTTAGCCTGCACAAATGAGTGACGAGATATCACCCAAAGGACTCTTCTGAAGGGTTTGCACGTGACAGTGTTTGTACAGAGGGCTGGCCGAGGAAGGCTGGGCCGGCCCAGCGCCTCGCTTCCCAGGCCAGGCTGAGGCCGTGGCTTCCTGTTGGGCTAGACCAGAGGCTTTGTGGTCTAAGACAAGAAGGCTTCTTCTGATAGTGTGGCCACAAGCTTGCCTAAATCCTGAGAGACCTGGGCCCACCCCTTCCTCCGAGCAGCGCTTGCTGGGCACCAGGCTCTCAATGGGTCCCTCTTTACATCCTGCTCCCCCCGCTCCACCATAGGCGAGCAGCCCTTCATCTGCCCTGTCCTATTTGTGGGTACCTCTGTGCCCAAGGAATAAATACTGAGGCATGTCTTCCACGGGGTTCCACACGCTGGTGTGGGAGTCGCAAACCCAACCCCCAGGGAGGGAGGGAAAATGAGTCTCCACGCGGAGCCTCAACCTCCCAGAGAGTTGCAGACACTTTTACTTGTCACTATTTATACTCTTGACGGTTCTGCTGGTTGCAAACTTGCCAAAGTATTAGCCAGGTTTCTGGTCTCTACTGAGCAGTCTTATGGAACAAGCAAGTCTTGGACCCGTTGCCCCGCCCCCACCGGGCCTCATTCAGGCATCTCCCAGACACAGGGCAGGAGGGTGGCTGGATTTCTGCTGCTCCCCAGCTCCATTGAATCCAGTACAGCATCCACATTGGCCACACCTGGCCCACTTACAACTTTAACTCATTTAAGGAGGAACATTGAGTTTCCCAAGATAGTGTTACAACTTCTACCAGACTGGGCAACTGAGAGGGTACCAGTTGTCCTGCCCTTGAGTGTTGCCTGCTAATCCCTGTGGGTCAGCCTGTGCTGTGTCGAGACCCACCTGCCATCCGTGACAGACCCTGCTCTCCTGTGGACAAGGATTCCTAAGATTATTCCCTTTCCTCTGAAATCCATGTTTGAAGTTGTTCCTATTCTAGCCCCTGTACCCGGCTGACGGGCAAGAACTGCCTTCCTCAATGGGTTCAGGGGGCTGGGAGGTAGACTGAAGCACCTAGCTGCCCCTTGAGAAGAGCAGAAATGCCTGAGGGCCCATGTAATTCATTGCCTGCCGGACTTAAGCTACCTCTTTGAAGCCCAGGGTTTGGGCTGTCTGACCCAGTGTGGTTAGCAGCCCTCTGAGACCAGACCTGGCCACTGTGGAGCCAGCCACAGCGGATAGGCAGGCTTCCAGGTCTAGTACGTGGGTCCCATGCAAGCATCTCTACTCTCAGCACTAGCCACAGATTTCTAGGCCTCGAGCCGTCAGTGAGGGTCCCCTCTTCCTCTCCATTGACCAAATCTCACCAATCACTATGGCTGGTCCACATGCTCTGCTTTTCAAAGGTGGCCCTGGGCCGGATGCAAGGGGGTGACCTCCAAGGACCAGGGGCTTCCTTACTGGGCAGTACGTAACTGCATGTGACCTCTTTTGGGACCATGAGCCAATTTGCATAGGGTTCTTCATCAGTTTTTCTCCAAGGGACCATAGCCAAGGCCTCTTACCAGGACCTTGCCCTGCAGGGACCCTGGGCGCAGCAGAATCAGGTGTCAGCGGCACATCTTCCATGAGGTATTGGGCCTGGGCTCAGGCACTGTGTGCAAGAATGTGATTTCTGTAAGATGGTTATGTCCCTCCACTTCAGTTGTGGGCTGACCACAAGGCCAGTGGGCTGCGCTAGTGTCTACTGGGGGGCAGCCTGGGCCTGCTGTTCTGTCTGCCTCGCACAGCACAGAGGTGGTCATGCAGGGACAGCCAGCCACCTGCCTGCGCCTGGGGAGCTGCCCTTTGCCCATAACTCATGTCCTCACCTGGCTGCCCAGACTTGTTTGACACTGCAGACAGCAGTCCCCTCCTCTTCGCCTATTGGTGTTCACAACAGCCAGAGGTTTGGTTTCGATGTACTTTAAACCACATTAAATAGTCTGTTGCCTTACTCATCCGCTCCTTCCATGGTCACTTGCAGACAGACCATGGCCGTGTCCTGTGCCTCCCAACAACACAGCTTGTCCTCCCCTCCTACCACTGGTTTGAGGAGTCCTTGACAGACATCCAGGGACCATGGGGATTGCTTTCTGTAAAAACTTGCCCTGCCCACAGGCCTATGAGGAAAACAAGTTCTTACACAGAATGGCAACGCTCACTGGGAGCCTTGGTTGGGGCTGGCTACACAAAGCTGCTCTCCCAGACAAGTGGAACCAAGCTCGCGAGTCCTTCCTGAATTTTAGGCTCATTGGTGTGTAATCTCTATACCATACTATTCAACAGTTCAGTCATAGCAACAAGAGTTGTGCAATCGTTACCACACTCCATTTCAGAACATTTTCTGCTTTCCTTCCCGTCTTATTGGGGCTCTCCCGCTCCCAGGATGGCCATACGTCACTTGGAGCCATCGCGTGTGCGTGTGCTACCCGTCTTGTGCTCGTTCGTTCCTCAGCCCCCGTACCAGGAAACCACCAACCTGTTACTGTCTGTGTGCACTCAGTATACCAAAACACATTTAAAAAGCAAACGATCTCAATTGGGGTGGGGGAGTGTAACGGGAAGCCGATGTCAGAGAGCCCAGGAAGGTGGTCTATCCATGGGGAGTGACTGGCTTTGTTACGGGAGCACATTGTCGCGATGACGGTGGAGTTCGGTTAAAATGTAGCCTCTGATTGGAACTACTACTTGACCCAGTTAAAAGTTGCTTCAGTTTTAAAAAGTTAAAGGAAAATGCGTGTGGATTGACCCTTAGGTGAATCCTGGACATAGACCTGTGAATAGCCTGGTATTATGCAGAGTGCGCTGGAAAGTGGATTATGGAAGATGTAGTTAGATGAAATTTATCACATTATTTGATCTCCCATAAGTTCTTTGTAATATTTCCCTTGTTTTTGAGGGTGTTTTATTGGGAGTCAACACCATGCCATAGTTCAGTCACATCAAGCAGTGTTTACAATTGCTACCACAGTCAATTTCCTAACACTTTATCCTTCCTGGACTCCCTGCAAAAGGATTTGGGGCTTCTACCGTCGTCCATAGCCTGCAAACCTGGAGTTCACTGGTTTAAGTGCTGGTACTATTCCCTCCTCCAGAGTTGGCTTTCAGTATTTATAGTCGTTGGATCACGCAGGCTGGTGGGCTGCTTCCATGCGGACTGGATATCTCACTAGGTGGCTGCTTGTTGGAAGACAAGCTTTAGGCCCCAGATGTTATTCTTCACCACTTTGTGTTGCATACATGTCATTTCTCCCTGAGGGCAAGTATTCAGCAGGTTACAAAGGCTAATGTTTTTATATGTGCAAGCCCCAAGTTCATTCATCTATGATATGTCTCTGGTCCACTTTCGGCCGGCTATCGAGTTTCATTCCGGCTCGTGGCAGCCCCATAGCACACACTAGGACTCCTTAAGCTGTAGTCTTCGCAGGAGGGAATAGCCTCCCCCCTCTCCTGGGCAGCGAGCGGGTGTGAACCTCGGCTGCAGAACCCCTGCCCCTGAGGAGTAGAAATATGGCAAATTCGGAGTGGAAGCCGCTCACCTGTGGAGGTAGGTTTGACGGGGGAGTGGGGGTTAGAGAATATGGGCCTTTGTGCTGGGTTAGGGGATTTGTGTTTGGTACGGCAGGGAAACTGCTCGGTATTTGAACATATTGGTCAAGTTCACAAGGGAAGTGGATGAAAAGCAGGGAGACCAGTTGGAACTGAACCGTGGCATCTCAGATGAAGACACAGACACCACTGCTGCCAGGGGTTGTCAGTCACAGCTTCCTTAGACACTGGACATGCCCACACATGGGGTGCCCAGGGATGTACCTCTGGGTGCCCTTCCAGGGCCACATTCCTTGGGTGCTTCTGCAGAACTGACTTACATAGTCCAGGGTGCCAGTCTGTCTGGCAGTGAGAGCTAAGCCTCCTGTGCAGACACCTGACTGATGGCCACACTCTTGTCTCAGTGGGGCCTGAGTCAGCCTGGCACAAAGGATGGTACTTGAATGTCTAGCCAAGTGTGTAGGTGGCCAAGATGCCCTTCCCTGCAGGCTTCATGGGCAGCCATGGAATGGACTGGTCCTGACAATTGGTCCCAGTGGAGCCACCTGCTCGCCTCCCCTTCTCACCAGTGGTCTCAAGGAGGATGGAAGTTCCGCGGTGCTGCCACACTAGCACCAACGCCAGAGTGCCAAGCAAGGTGTCTCATAGTCACTTCCGGCTGCTGGCCTCCAGAGAGTACCTGAGGGTGGGGACTGCAGCGATGATCCTAGCCTGTCCACCACCTTGCTGAGGGGTCTGTGGTGCAGCTCCCACCCATCCCACTGCCTGTTCAAAAAGTCCTCAGTGTACACCCCTCTTCTGCAGCCGCTGGGAAGGAGCCCTGGGCAGGTACCTAAGAAAGCAGTCATTTGCCCCCACCTCACCACCGCCCAGGCTCAGGCCCCCAGAGCCACTTGCTCCCAGTGGCAGGGGAGGTGGCTGGTGGCTTTGCACACTGCCCATGAGTAGTTACCTGAGACAGCCAAGGATGAGCCTCACTCCTGTGGCATCAGGTGCTGCTCTGGGGACCTGAGCTGATTGGCTCTGCCAGGTCTTTAAATAGCTGCCCTGTTGATCTGGCCAGAGGCACTCAGCTTCCAATGCTCCTCCTGGCCTCTGGGGTCAGGCACCAGGGGACCTGGGCCTTCCCTCTGATCTGGTGCTCCTTGGCCCGTGGGCCGTCCTCCAGGCCTGAGGTGGGGAGGGGTAGCATAAAGACTGGCCTGTGGCACTGCCACTTCACCAGAGAATAAGCCTCCTGCAACTTTCCTATGCAGGAGAGTGCTGTCCACAAAAGACAGCCACACGTTGAAGGCAGCCGCTCCTGGGTCAGGGCTGGGGCTCCCAGGCCCTTGGAGCAGTTTCCAGCGCCACACCGGCCACCCAGCTTCCTGCTGCCTCCCACCTGGGGAAAATTTCCTCGGACCAGTCTAGCTTTCTGGGCACCAGCTGAGACCAGGGAGCTCTGAGTAAAAGGCTCCAGTAAAGAGTTACAGTTCTCTGAATTATGGGTCGGAATTGCCTCGATGACAGTGAGCTCGATGTTTACTGTAAAATCGGGGTGACCGTGCATCTCCCATTCAGGGTGGTAGGAGGATTAAGCATACTCGAAGGGACTTGCTATTCAAAAGATGGTGTTTCCCTCTTCTCTCCCCCCCCTGTTTTTCTCCCCCCTCCCCCGTCCTCCCCTTTTCTCTCTCCTGCCCTGACACAGCCACCATTTTGTAACGGAGCTTCTTTCTCCAAACCGATGGCAAAGTGACGCTTCCCTCGGTGGGGATTCACAGTTGGGAGAGGAGGAGGAGCTGGGAAAGCTGGGGCCGCTCCTGCCCCGCTACTCCATCCCCGGTTCTAAAGAAGGCCACGTTCCCTTTAAATGCAAATTACCTCCCGCTCGCTGGGCTCCAGCGGCCCGGGGTTCCCGAGGGGAGCGCGGAGGGCGGGAGGGAGGAACCTGCAAGCGGGCCGCTTCGCTCCGGACTCCAGCGTCCAGGTCAGTTGTCCCGGAGAGGGTGGGGACGGGACGACGCGGGCTTGATGCTCTGGTTCCGATCCAGCTCCCGCGCTGAGCCGCCCATTTGACACCTGGTTCGAGCTTGAGTGGGAGAGGAACCCCGGGTCTTCCCCAGACACTTCTGGGGCGCTGGGGCACCTGCTCCAGTTTTCCTGTATCGAGCCCCAAATTGGGTCAAGCAGCGGCAGAGAGGGTTGATACTGGCTCCTGTCACCTTCCACCACACCCCACACCCACCCAGTGCCAGCCAGCCGTCAGTTTAAATGCCACTCCCCAACGCCACCCTCCCAGACCGCAGTCTCAGGCTAGATGGCACCGCCAGGGAGGAGGTGGACCCCAGCAGACAGGAGTCTCACGGGGCAGTCCGCAGCCGGGCAGTGCCAGCCACAGGCCTAGCCATTGTGGGAAGACAAGGCAGCCAGCCGAGACCCTCCCTAAAGTCCACCCTGGCAGCCGCTGCCGCGCACGGTGAGGGGAGGACAGAGCTGCTGGAAGCCATCCTGTCCCGGGCAACTTCTGGGAGTGGCCCGTGTGTGTAAGTTGGAGGTCTGAACCCAGGCGGCCTTGGGGACAGCACGGAGATGAGACTGAGTCACTTTCTGGCTTCTCTGGCCGCCAGCTCGGAGGTCATTTCCCCCACACTCACCCCAGCCTCCCCCCAGTGCAAAGGCTTCTACCTCCACTCATCTCCCCGTGGCCACAGCTTGAGGCTGGGCGCCCAGGAGTCCTCAGCAGACCTGGTCACTTGCCCTGCCATTGCTGCTGGGGTGGGGAAGCCTGGCCTGCCTGCGGGGCCGCTGACATCACTCACCCACTCACCGCACATCTCCCAGCTCAGCCATCTTCAGATTAGGCATGCCTTAGCAACTTAGCCAGTATGATGTTATAAATAGCCAAATGGTCCAGGCAGAACAAAGGCTTCCCACCGAGGGGTTCCGCAGAAGCCCAGGGGGGACGAAGTTGATAAAAGCAATAGGCTCCTTTAGACAACCCCCCATCCTCAGCTGGGCACTTACCAGCTCCATGCCACCCTGTCTCCCTGCCAACCCCACCCTCTTGACCCAACCTGAAGCAGTAGCTGTGGGATAACGGCTTCTGGCAGGACTTGGGCTTCCCGTTAAGGCTAGCGGGCAGGAGGGGCCCTGGGCTGGGCCAGGTTGTTGCTGTTGAGTGGGTTCCGACTCAGCTACCCTATGTATTGAACAGACCCCACCCGGACCCCAGGCCATCCTCACAATTGATATGTGAGCTCATTGCCCCAGCCACTGCGTCCATCCACACACTGCTCCTCGGCTTTCCCAAGCATGAAGTCCTTCTCCAGGACAGCTCTCCTGATAACCTCTCCAAAAAGGTGGGGCAGGAAGTTTCTTCAAAGGCATCTGGAGGACCCCAGAAGCAGGCTGGCATCTGACCCTGCCTCCATGGGATCCCGAGGGAACTGAGGCCCTGAGAGTTGTGAGGGGACAGTTAGATGTGTCCGGGGTCCTCCTTAGCAGCCCTCAAGATTGCCAGGCGAAGGGCTGAGTTGAGCCCCTGTCTCAATGGGGCTGTCTCTCTCTCAGGACCCAATGGAGGACAAGAAGAAGAAGCGCAGTCCCAAGCCCTGCCTGACCCAACCAGCCCAGGCCCCCGGCCCATTACGCAGGGTCCCTGTGCCCACCAGCCACAGTGGCTCCTTGGCCCTGGGACTCCCTCACCTGCCATCTCCCAAGCAGCGGGCCAAATTCAAGAGGTGAGTATAGAAGTGAAGGAGGGACCCCAGGCCCCTACAAAGGCCTGAGAGGTGGAAGGCCAGGAGAGATAGCAATCGTCAGTTAGAGTTGACACCTTCCCTGGGTGGCTGCCAGCTGGAAGCAGGTCCCAGGGAACCAGTCCCTGTCCTACAGTCCGAGACTGCATGAGGAGGCCCTTCAGAGAAAGAAGGGAGAGCAGCTTCAGAGGCCATTGGACAGGCAAGGGAAGGAAGCCTGTTCCAGACCCGAGAGGCCCACCTGTCACGAGTAGGGAGGAGGGAGAGGACTACCGAGGCTCCGGAACCACAGGCTTCCATGACCCTGGAGTGTCGGGGGTCAGGACATGGGGAGGGGAAGCCTAGCTGCCCCATTTGAGTTCCCGGGTGAAGTTTTTTGTGTTCAGTCATTAGGAATTTGCATCCAGCACTGTAAGGTGCCCGTGTTTGTTTTCCACTAAAGACAGTGCGTGGTTTGTCTCCAAATACAACCCCTGGGTTGCCCTGTGGCTTTGCGCACTGCCGGCCCCAGAGGTCTGTCTGGGGATGACGGGCAGTGGGGAGGAGCTGACTGCAACCCAACCAGGAGTGGGAGGCTAGGCCTGGCTGGAGAGGCCAGCCCAGGTTGAAAGGACCTTCGCGGTATCCAGAGGGCAGCAGAAAGCTCAAAGCAGCAGTTCAATAGAAGGGGGGAGCAAGGAGAGATGTTTGGAGGGTGACAGACAGTTAAGCACCTAGCTGCGAACCAAAAGTCTGTAGTTCGAATCCACAGGAGGCCCTATGGGAGAAAAGACCCAGCAATCTTGTCTTCAAAACCCTACAAGGTGATTCTACTCAACTCTGTCTCAGGAGTGGGAACCAAGCCAACGGGGCCCACAATAACAAATAGACTCTAATTAGGCAGTGCGCAGAGTGTGACTCATTTCTGCCAGTGTCCCAATTGTGTGCCTTCCTCATTACATGGCACACTTAGAGCTTCTTGCTTTATCTATGAGAACAGAGAGGCAGGGAGTGTCTGGGCACTATGCACATCTCAGATTCAACTCCAAAACTTGATTTTGGAGAGAATAGACTACTTACAGGATTTCTGTGGAGCCCTGGTGCTGTAGTTATGCATTGGACAGCTAACCTCGAGGTCAGCAGTTCAAAACCACCAGCTTCTGGCTGTGCTGGGAGGGTCATCCGCAGACAGAGACGGATTTAGATTTCATACCGTCCCCTCTCCCTCCCTCTACGCAAGCTGGCGCCAGTGCAGGGCCAGAGCACGCTTCCACTTCCACTGCTGGGGCTGGGGACTGGGCATGAGTGCCTCGGCAGATGGCTTGAAAGACCTGGGGCTGCCCCCAGCCTGTGATGATGGCCATGCCCACCCCATTCAGGGTAGGCAAGGAGAAATGCCGCCCCATGCTGGCTGGAGCTGGGGGCGGCTCCGCAGGCACCCCCCTGCAGCACTCTTTCCTGACCGAAGTGACGGACGTGTATGAGATGGAGGGGGGGCTGCTGAACCTGCTCAATGACTTCCACTCAGGCCGCCTGCAAGCCTTTGGTGAGTCCTGGGACTGGGACTAGAGGGTCTTCAGGAGGGCTGGGGGGCGGGTTTCTGGGGTGTGGCGGGGCTAGGGTCCCAAGCCCACTCTCAGGGCTCAGGCCAGGGTTGTCCAGGGAAGGAATGCTCCTTCGAGCAGCTGGAGCATGTGCGGGAGATGCAGGAGAAGCTGGCCCGGCTGCACTTCAGCCTGGACGTGTGTGGGGAGGAGGACGAAGAGGAGGAGGAGGAGGAGGACGGAGCCACCCAGGGGCTTCCGGAGGAGCAGAAGAAGACCATGGCTGACCGCAACCTGGACCAGCTGCTCAGCAATGTGGGTCAGGGCTGGGGGCTTGCGGTCCTGAGGGACAGGGGCGGGGAGAGGCACGTGCTTCCAGGGCGACTCCTGGCCCCTGGGGGAGCAGGTGATGCATGACACCTAAGGCTTTGGGGCCCTCCGTCCCCTCTAGATCATGGCCCCAGAGCGCCTGCTGCCCCCCTAACAGAAGCCTCCCTTTCTCTCTGTTGGCAGCTGGAAGACCTTAGCAATTCCATGTATCCTTTCCCAGGGAGCGGGCCGTCTCCGAGCCACCTTCACATCGCTGGAGTGCTAACTTACATCCACACCCTTCTGTGCCCGGTGGTACGCATGGGCACAGACTGTTGAGGAGTACAGAAGGAATTTCCCGAGTATTAGGGAGTAGGTCATTGCACGGAATATGTTCTTTAACACGAAAACTGAAATCTTTGCAAATTCGTTAGTTGGCATTAATCCATGGCAAAGCTTGCCAAGTGCCCTCAGCATAGAACAATTCCTTTTTTTTATTAATCATTTTATTAGGGGCTCATACAGTTCTTATCACAATCCATACATACATCAATTGTATAAAGCACTTTTGTACATTCATTGCCTCATCATTCTCAAAACATTTGCTCTCCAAGCCCCTGGCATCGGCTCCTCAGACCAATTCTTTTGACTAGTTTTAGACTACTTTGCCTTCCAGTCCTTAGTCCATCGCTCAGGCACACAGCCCAGCACGCATGCGTGTGCACGCACACATGTTTGGTAGCTCAGGGGCTGGGGCGCCCAACACACGCACACGCAGATACACACTCGTTTGATGGGGGGGAGGGGTTCTGGGGAAACAGCTGCTAGCGCAGGATGCAAAGGTGCAGGTGGGTAGGAGCCAAGGCCGGTCCCCATCCTTGACTGGCACAGACAGAAGTTGCACCTGGCCGAGAACGCGGAACCCGAGGAGCAGTCCGCTGCATAGACAGACGTGGGGCCCAGGCCCAGCTTCCCCTTTCCATGCGCTCCAAACTGTGACTTTCTGCCCGCGAGTCAGCGGCCCCCAGGTGCTATAATTATAGGGAGGGGGCACGGGACGGTATTAAACTCAAAGCAAGCGAGCGACCCGTGGCCTCCTGTCTCCTCTCTTTGCGCCTCTGCGTGGCGGCAGCGTCGATGGATGGCCCCAGCCTCCGCGGGGATGCCCCTCTGCACCCCACTTTGCGTGGGAAAGTCCCGCTCGGTAGGGCTGGCAGCCCGGGGTGCGGCTCTGGGGTGGACTCCGGAGGCAAGGCCAGGGAGCCTCTAGAAGCCGCGTACGCTCCAGGCTTGCCATTGGAGGGCGGTTGCCGCGGAGACGCGCGCAGCTCCCCCAGGCGACGCAGCGGCGCGGGCTGATGACGCACTGCGCAGGCGCCGGGCGGGGGCGGGGCGCCGGGCCGTTGTCGCCCGGATGGAGCCCGAGCAGTCGTTTCGGAAGCTGTCGGCTCTGCAGGTGCGGGGTGGAGAGGGCGGGGGCACCCGATTTCCCCTCAGGAGATCCCAGACTGGGACCTTCGAGCGGTGCAGCCCCCTACCCGCGTGCCAACCTCCGGAGATGCGGGAAAAAAAACAAAAACCCCACACACCGCCCCGAAGGATACTGGGGCCCCGGACGCTCTCACCCCGCCCCCCCGCAGCCCCTGCGGGCATCAGAGAAGTGGCAGGACGGGCCTTAAAGCCAAGTGGGGAGCCAGGCCCAGCACGGTGACACTTCTTCCCCCGTGGCCGGGAGCTCCCTTGCAGCACCCAGCGTGACCAGGCCAGGAGAAAGCCTCAGGATGGCCCCTGCAGTGACCGGGGCTCCTTTCCCCCTCCCTCTCCACTAGGCCCGCGTCCGGGGTTTCTTGACCAGGCGCCAGTTCCGGAGCCTGCGCGCGGAGTATGAGGCGACTGTCCGGGAGATCGAGGGTGACCTGAGCACGGTGCAGTGGACTGAGGGCTGCATTCCCAGGCCCCAGTTTCTCCCAGAGGTAATACACTCCCCAGGGGAAAGGGAAGGCTGGGCAAGGGAACAGTGGAGCCCACCGTTCTTGCTTTTAAAGCCTCCTAGAAGATGCAACACCCTCACTGCGAGCACCCAACCCTTGTCCACCGCACGCTGCTGCCCGGATACATGGAGCACAGGCCCGGAATCTCACTCTTCTCTAACCGATTTGTCACAGGTAAAATGCTGTCACACCTGGAAAGCAGGGGAGAGGGTGTTACACCCAGAGAGGAGCCACTTTCCATGTAAAGAAGAGGTGACGCTGAAGACGTCAGAAGGGAGCGCAGCCAACACAGGAACTGTCCTCTGTCGGGAAGTCTGCCCCCAGCTCCCAGCTGAGCAGACTGAGAAACCTGGCAGAGAGGACGGTGGAGACTCACCAGGGGCGGGGAGCTCAGGTACCTGCCTCTCTGCCTCAGCTTCCTCACCCCCTTTCCTCCCTCTTCTTGGTTTGGGGCAACACAAGGTAGACAAGAGAGGGTGCCGGGCCTGTAAGGCTAGGACAGTGCCCAGTATTGACCCCTCAAGGCTGGCTTCTTCCTTCCCTCCCTTCCTCCCCCTCAGAAGCCACGGATCCAGGACTTCCCTGTAGCCGAATTGAGCTCCAGCACCTCCATAGCCACTTGGCCATGGAACTACTGTGGCTGCAACAGGCCATCACTAGCCGGAAGGAGGTAGGCCCGGGCTGAGAGCCCTCCCTGCCCACTCAGGGCCAAGGGGATGGGAGGAGGGAGGCTTGCTGCTACACCCAAGCAGGCGGGCCTGGTGTGGTCTCTTTCCTCTCTCCTGACAGTACCTCATTCTCAAACAAACCCTGAGCTCGCAAGAGGAAGACCAGCACAGAGATGGGCTTTGTGTGTGTCCAGGCCATGCGGAACAGGCCTCTGAGAGGGCTCCTCCACTGGAGGGCCAGTCCTATGGGGACAGGACCACCGGAGAGCTAGACCATGGGGATAACTCCTGCTGGAAGGGCAAGTCACAACCCCACAGATCCCCAGATAAAACCACCATGGGGGCTGAGCGCAGGGCACGGTGCCAGGGGAAGGCTGGACACCAGTTGCCCACACCATCAGATCATCATCAGACCATGGGAGGAGACAAGCTCACCAAAGAGCCAAGCCACAGAGAACAGGCCTCTAGAGGGCCCTGCCAGCAGCTGATGAAACACCTGGAGGACCAGATCCCCCGAGGTCTCCAGCCCAGGGGCCACTGTTCAGAAAAAGCCAGGGGACAGCTGCTTGAACTCTCTGGGGACCCGGGGAATAAGAACATGTCTCCCAGAGGTCCTGGGTGCCAGAAGTCTGGTGGCCAGAGAGCTGGACCAGGAGCGTCAGACCTCCCGAAGGACGACGTCTTCTGGGATGGGACCCTGGCCGGGGCAGCACATGGCGGCCAGGATCTCTGCAAGACAAAACCACCCAAGGGCCAGACCTCCAGTGATAGAACTTCCACAGATGGACCCTCCAGGGTGTCTAGCCACGAAGGATGGACAAACCAGAAGACTATGCCGTGGAAATCAAGGTCACCTGAGTACCTGTCAGCCACAGGAGAGGACCACTGGAGAGGCTAGGCCCCGGGGAACGGGGAGGACCAGGTTCCAGGGGATGCTATGAAGGTGTGACCAGTGAGACAGGACCTCCTCCTTGCCCCTGGCCGCTGGTTGCTAGTGGTCCAAGAGGAGCTGGAGTCAAGGTGGGATGAGGAGAGAGGGTGGGGGGCCTGACAGAAAATAAAGCTTTTTCTTACACGCTGAGCCTGCTTGCTACCCTCCTGCCTCTGGATCTTCCTGGGTATGTCCTGCTGCCAGGAGGCACCACCCCGAGCCTGCTGAGAGCAGGGGCCAGGTGCACACTTGGTCATCCTCCTCAGGGAAGTGGCCCGCAAGCCCAGTGTTGGCCTGGAAATATGCACACACACACACACAGCCCCTATGTTGGAACATCTGTGGAAGTGTGACCTGCCTGCTGCTCTCTCATTCTGACTGTGCTGCATGCAGAGTGAGCGTGCCTGCCTGCTGTTCTCGGATGATCTGAGCACCCTCCTGGCTGAGGTTGCTCACGGTACAGGTTAAGCAGGCTAGATGTGGATGACACCCTGAGTGTAGATGGGTGCTGCAGCCCGAGGTTCTCCCTGCCTTCTGATGAGGGAGCCGGCCTCCACCTTTGCCTGGCACCTCTCCCAGCCCTGCTTTGTTCCCAGGCAACAGCCCTGCGTCTCTGTGAACATGGAAACCAATGGGGAGTAGTGTACAAGGGGGAACCGTTTCCCAGGCTGCCGGCTGCCAGTGACCCAGTACTGGGTGAGGTGACGACGTCAGCCATGCAGGACCCACTGGCTGAGTGTTCCCTATGCCACCCTTTCGCACCCACCAGGTGGCTGACGGCAGGGCAGGGCCGCAGAATGGAGGGCTGTATGTGGTTCGAGCTTCCGGCAGTGAGCTGGGGCTGGTCAGCTGGCGAGGGAGTCAGCTGGCAGCAGTCCCTCAGTGTGCCCCCATGCATTCTTCATGTTCTCCCAAACAAACCCCTTGACGGCGGGGGTTTTATCCCAGTCCTTAGGGGAAACGAAGAGAGCGAGGTTAAGTAACCTGCTAAAGGGGACACAGTAGCTGAGCCTTGCACAACCAGTCGGTCTCAGGTGGTTATGCCCACCACATCTTGTGAGAATATCATCTTCTGGGGTGAACCTCCTTTTCCCCAAAGTTTTGTTGGACTGGGTACCCTGCCACTGTCACCAAATACTGGAGGCTTCCCCCCCTCCCCCCGCTTTACTTATGCATCCATCCCGTGCTCTCCTGCCGAGCAGCCCTGGGGGGTAGTGGTCATGTGTTCAGTTGCTAACTGCAGGGTCAGAAGTTCGAAACCACCAACCACTTCACAGGAGAAAGAAGAGGCTTTCTACTCCCCCAAAGAGTTGCAGTCTTGGAGACCCTAGGTCAACACGGACGCCCTGCCTAGGAGTTTGGGCGCTCTCCTTAGAAGAGAGCCATAGGGCCTCCCAGCAGGGTAGGGCTGGCTCTCAAGGGGAGAGAAGAATCTGCGTATTTGAGCTTCAACTCCAGCCAGGCCTCCAAGCTCTCCCTGTAGCGAAGAGAGGAAGGAGGGGAAGGTGTCGAAGGTAGAGTGACTTCGCGTCTGGGCTGTCAGTCCCTGTGTGCTCTTGGGAAAGTGACTTCTGAGGCTCCGAGCAAAGGGAGATAAGCCTTACCCGTCTCCGGACGGAGGGCAGCCTCGGGGTAGACAACGCTGCGGGAACTCGTTTCTCCCGAGTCTTGGGAATGGTGGTGTGTGCCTGACATGCAGCAGGTTTGAGAGCTAGCATGTTGCCAGCTTGAGGCGGCCGGCTGTGCCAATGGGCAGGGAGCCCTGCTGAGCTGAGCCCCAGCCCCACACTGGCAGCTACCAGCCTGGCCTGTCACCCAACTCTTCTTGCAGCTAGTAGCCCCCTGGGGAGAAGGTTCTAGGCAAGAAGCCCCCCAGTGTGTCCTGGGAGGCTGTGTCCCATGCCCCTCTGGAAGCAGCTCTTGCCCTTTTTGGATACCAGGGTCAAGACCCTGGATGGTATGATTGGCTTCTCCACAGAGCAAAGCCAGTGATGCTTGTATGTATTGTATGTCAACCCCCCCCCTGCCCCCCGCTGCCTGCCATCGAGGCCATGCTGACCCGAGCCACTCCTGGGGGGCTTTCGAGAGTGTTTGCAGAAAGCCCAGTCTCTCTCCTGCGGAGCTGCTGTTGGTTTCGAACTGCCAATGCTGCGGAGAACAGCGCGATACATCCCCACTACATCCCCAGGGCTCCATGTGTTGTATCTAGAAAGAGATTTCTATCAAGCAAGGCTCCCACAGCTCATCAGGCTTAGGACTTAGGGAAGCTGATGAACCAGGAAGCAGGCTGGTGGATGGAGAGATCGGCCAAATGAACCCACCACTAGTAGTCTGCTGACAGCACCTGGGATCCGCAGGCAACTCAAAAGATCAAGGAACCAGACGCAAGGTCCAGCTCCAGCAGAAGACAAAGGACCAAAGGTAGTTCCATCCTGCTCGGCCTCTCTCACATGAAAGGCTATGACACCAAGAGAGCAGCCGCTGCCGAGCAATGGACAAGGGGTGAGCTGCGCCCCCGCCCCCCTCACCCAGGGGTGACTCCTTGACGGAATCCACCATCCCACTAGCCCTTGTACCTTTCACTCTACTTCCGGGCCATGGCCTCCAAAGAAAGCCACAGCTGTGAGACACAGGGAAGAGAGATGATCCCACCATCGTGACCCAGTTCTACCTGACAAATCCGGCTAGATGAGAGAGAGCACGTGCACTGTACGATAAGAGCTGGAAACACAGGGAATCCAGGGCAGATAAACCCCTCAGGACCAATAATGAGGGGAAAGGGAAGGTGGGGGGAGGAAGGGGCAAATGATCACAATGATCTACATATTATGCCCTTCCTGGGGGAGGGACAATATAAAGTGGGTGAAGGGAGCTATCGGTTAGTGTAAGACATAAAAAAGAACCTGATAAATTATCAAGGGTTCTTGGGGGGGGGGGAATGAGGAGCTGATAGCAAGGGCTCAAGTAGAAAGAAAATGCTTTAAAAATGATGATGGCAACAAATATAAAAACATGCTTGACACATGGATGGATGGATTGTGATTAGAGCTGGGTGAGCCCCCAATAAAATTATTTTAAAAACAAACAGTCATGACTAGGGAGGAACAAGTGCCCTTTGGTCACCTCATGTGTCCTCTCCTCCCCATCCTCACGGTCCGGCCCCTTTTCCCTTCACTACACTCCCAGACTGATCCCCTCCTACCCAGAGGCCCCCATTTCTGCTGACCTGGGGGCTCACCTCCTGGGACTCACCCCCCATGTGATGGGGCCCTTGCACGGTGGCTCGGGCAGGTGGCCCTGCTATTCCAGTGGGTGCTGGTGTCAGGAAGCAGGGGTCTGTGGGAGTGAGACCAAGAAGCCGAGGACAGCTTTGCTCCAGGAGCCCCTGGTCACTGTCAGGATTACATGGTGGGTGAGATGGACCAAAGCAGGGTCCTCAAGCCAGGCCCTGCTCCCCTGACATTCTGGGAGGCTTGCGGCTCCTCTTACCACACTGCTGTTTTTCCAGCCTGAAGCTGTCCCAGGCTGCCTGTGAGAACTGGGACACAGTGGTGAAGCGCTTGACCACGAAAGCCACGCTGCAGAGCATGGCTGTGAGCCAGTCAGGGAGTGGGGAGGTCCCAAGTCCCCACGGGGAGCGCTCCTGGTGGCCCAGCCTGGGCCAGGGCAGAGCCTAGCTGACTGGCCCTGAGGCGCCAATGGCCAGATGCCTCGGTCTGCCAAATATTACGAGGCAGGTTGCCCACCAGCCCTTGTCCCACTCCCCTCACTCTCCGCCTTCCGGACCCTGCAAACCTCCGAGCTGAATGTCTTTCTGGGAGCGGACGGCCTCGTCTTTCTTTCTTCACAGATTTGCACTTTATCCAGAGAGCATACACTCTGATAATTCAATCGTACCGAGAAGAGTTGTACAATTGTCATCATATTCAATTCCAGAACATTTTCTTCTTCCTTGTAGACACTGTTATTCATGTAATTTTTTCCTAATTGTGGCAAAAGTATAGACAACAGAACATTCTCCAGTTGCACGACTTCTGCCTGTGTAACGCAGCGGCACTGATGATGCTCTCTTCCTGCTGTACAGCCTTCCACCACGGCGGCATCGACTCAGCGCCCCACAGTAGCTCTTTGCCCTTAACCTACGGTTACCATTGGTCAGACTTTGGTTGTCTTCATATAGTGCTCACATATCATATACTTCCATGGTTCCATCGCTTTTAAAATGAGTTGTATAGTCACAATTCTGGTGCTCCCTCCCTCCCCACTCCTGCATACATTGTTTGCTCCCCAAATCCCCTCACCCTCCCTCTCACCCTACATCCCCTATACACCCTGTATCAGTTATTATCTCTACACATCTACTCCTGTGCGTCACAAACTGGGAAACCCAACAATGAAAAACAAAAACAAGCAAAATTAAGTATTAAGAATAAAATAATATACAAAGATATAAATGCAAATAGTGAGTAAGAAAGAAAAGACCACCATCAATATTTAAAAAGCCAGGGAAGGCACGTTTGTCAGACAATAAACAAAGAATACTTGCAACAAATTCATACTGGGTCACTAGAGAAGTCAACTGACCAAGTATCAAGTTTGATCCAGCATAATCCAACCTCATCTTTCTCGGGAAGAGGAGCAGCTGGTGGGTTTGAACCACTGACCTCTCCGTGAGCAGTTAGTTGTGTTTAGCCCATAGAACCACCCAAACGACTCGCCTTGACCTGTGGAGACTCTAAACATGACTTTCACCTGATCTTTTCGCAGCTGGCAGTGGAAACTGCGGCCAATAGAAACTGCTCAGAGGTGCCCCCTTCAAGCGGTGCCACCTGCCATGTCTGAGCCAGCTCACCAGCTCTATGAAGGGCCTCAGGACACAGTTGCTGGCCCGACCTCCTCCTTGCCAGGCTGCATGCCGGGTGAGAGAACTGACTTAAGTGGCAGAGCAGGGTCAAGGAAACTTAGTGGCTTCCCGTCCCATGCCAGGCCCTGTCCTCCCAAGAAAGAAGCCAGGTGCCTTTCCTCAGCCACTCTGTCCTTGGATAAGGGCAGTGTGCTGGGCAGGGAGAGCAAGGAAGCATGCAGGTCCGGGAGACGGGTGGGCCCTCGGGCAGCGGACATGCTGAAGCAGCACTGGGAGGAGAGGCTGTAAGAGCAGCCAGCACCCAGGCCTAAGCTGTGTCCTCCCCCCTCCCCAGGGCAGGCAGCCCCGCCACACCAAAGGAGCCCGCCATCTGCTTCCTTGCCAGAGCCCAGGAGGTTCCTCCGCCAAGAAGCCAACAAGCCCTTTCCTCATGTTCCTCAGGTGGGGGCTCGCGGGGGGGCCCCAGCCCTTCTCAGGCCCCCTGGGACAGGGACACAAGGCAGTCTCTGCTGTTGTATGGGAGGTCTGTGGGCACAATGAATCCCCCATTTGCTGTCCGGTCCCTTGTCCTCGCAGGGACTTGGCACATTTAAAGAAGCACGTGGTGAGGTTAATGCGAAAACCAAAAGGGGCCTTCAAGCAGGGGAGGGGCTGGGAAGGAAGCCTGGCCATTGATCAAAGTGGCCTCCCAAGGCAGGAGTCATAGGAGTGCCTGGGTCTTCCCACCCAGGGAGGGAGCCAGCGAGGGGGGAGGAGAGAGGGGCAGGAAGCAGCAGCTGTGATGAAGACCCCCCCAGACAGAGAGGCCCTTGGCTGGGTGAGCCTGGCAGGGAGGAGGGCTTACCTGAGCCCCCCCCCCCCCCATAAGTGAGCAATGCCCGCATTGCTGGGGGCCAGACTCTGGGCCTTGTCTCTCCGTTCCTGCAGAGCTCACTGCAGGGCAGGCTGGGGAGGCGAATGGCTGGGGCTGGGTGGCCAGGGGTGGGGGTGGGACTGCAGGGGGCAGCTTGGATGGTGGGAAGGGCAGGGGCAGAGACAGAGGCCGGGGTCTGCTCTGGGACCAGCACTCCAGAGCCACCAGCAGCCCTGGGCACACAGGGCTGGTTGCAGCCACTTCGGCCCTCATACCCCCTCTTCCTCGGCTCTTAAACCCAGCTCCCCACAAAGGCTTCTCTGGCCCAAGAAAGGAGGCTGCACCCTGGGGAGCAGACTGGCCACCATGACAGAACACTCACTCACTCACTCACATTTATTGAAAGCCCCACAGGTCCCTGGCCGGGCACTGGGCTGGGAGGTGAGTGATGCTGCCCCCATCCTAAGTGGGACAGGTGAGGGCAAGGGACAGCTCCTCTCCCACCTTCCCCTGATGTGCACCGGCGTGCATTGCTGGCTCCAAGTCTGCAGTGCCCTCTCCGGGAGCAGGGGCACTGCCACCTGTCACAGCTGGCCCAGCTCAGCCCGAGACGAGCACTTCCAACAAGTTCGGAAAGGGCCATCTTCAGTTGCATTTTCCCACAAACTCTTTGAAGCCCCTTCCTAGTAAAAGGGGGGGGGGGCAGCGGGAGCTGCTGCAGGGGAGAGGGCGGTCCTGCTGCCAAGGCCTAGCAGCTGACCAGCACCTGGAGGTCCCAGAACCCTGTCGCTCTGTTCTGAGTGATCCATGAGGTAGCGGTTGAGAGCGGGAAGCTGAGGCTCAGGTGGAAGCACTGGGCCAGGGCCTTTCTGGAGACAGCAGAGCTGGATGTGGGCTCCACCACTCAGAGGGTCGCCGGTGGCCCCTGGGTCTTGCTCACTGAGCTGGCGATGCACAGTGTGATCCCGGTCACGGTGAGCACCAGGCCTGCAGCGGCTCCTGTGGGGATACCGTGCAGAGGTCCCATGCAGAGGTTGGGGAGCAGAGGTCAGGGAGCTGTGAGCCTGGCCCCAAATCCATCCCCAACCTCTGTTCCTGACCCATCCTGCCCAGAGGAAAGAAAAGGCCCGGAGGGCCACGGGGAAGTAGGAGAGCTGGAGGCCGACCTGTGTTAGGCAGAAACGGGAACTGGTGGGCAGGCAAGTGGAGCAAGACCCTGACGGTGCGCAAGGGTGCACACCAGCTCCTGGTGATGGCCTTTGAAGCCCAGACGCGGCTGGGTGGCAGTTCCAGAGAGCATTGTGACATGGCTACTGTGTTACCAACTACCCAAACCACAGTGGAAAATTCCTCAACTGCCTTCCCCTCAGTCCCAGGCTGCAGAACTTTGCAGGCCCTCAACTGGGGACCCAGGAACCTCACCTGGGAGTTCAGGATGCTCCTGTCCCTTTTTATCTACTCCCCTCCCTCCCTGGCAGCATGACTTCCCTGGGCCCAACTGGGAGCTCTGTAATAAACCTTTAAAACTATTTCCTGCCTTTGCCTTCTTTCTTTCCGCCCTACCTTACAGACTGCAGGAGTAACCGGGCAGGACGGGAAGGCCCTCTCCCTGCCTGCCAACCCTTCAGCTCGCAGCCTGTCCTCCTTACCCAGCGGGCTCTGCAAAGGAGCTAATGAGGGTCTCTGAGAGCCCAAGCTGCTTCCCGCCCTCACAGTGGCGTCACTTACGTCTTCCACCGACATCTTCTCCAAGTACCTTTCCAACAATCAGCGTGAAGACAACGGCCAGAGAGTTACAGATGGGCACGGCCAGGGTCAGATCTGTGCCGGCAGAACGAGCAGAATCACCGAGGGGCCCAAAATGCCTTTCTTTGTTTTTTTAAAAATTGTTTTTCAAAAATGCCTTCCTAGGCACCACAACGTGCCCAGCCAGAAGGACAAGCTAGTCGGCCTTGGAAGAGGGCAGCCCGACTGCTCCTTCAAAGTGAGGCGGGTGAGACTTGGTCTCCCGCACTGGGACGTGTGATCAGGAGAGCACCGTCCCTGGGGAAGATGGCGTGATCAAACAGAGAACAGGGGAGAGGAAGACCCTCAAGGAAATGGGCCCACACATGTCGCTGACTGAGAGGAGGGCACAGGGCCGAGCAGTGCTCCTTCTGTCAGAAACAGGGCTGCCACTACGAGTCTAAATAGACTCAAAGGCACATAACAACACCAGGCAGAAAACTCGCGGTTTCATTGAGACGGCACCCTAAGGGAGGAGCCATGCCTTCACTTTCTGGGAGAGTTGCAGCAAAGCTTAGGCCTCCAGTCCCCGACTTCAAGTTCAATGGTTTCTCAGGACTCCAACCACCGGGTGTGAAGATGAGGATGAGGTCTTCATATCCGGCTTCACAGAGCCCAAGAATTCCCGGGAGCGCATGCAGCCAGGGCTTTCCAAACGTTCTGCAAATGACCTTCTAGGAAAAGGGCAAAGCCTGAATCGTTGGCAGCAGAGTGAGTCCAGCAGGTTGGCCGATCTCCTTGCTCTCTCATAACCGTTGCGGGGTTCCCAAATGCGCTTGGGGGCCCAGAGCCCCCTCCGGTCTCCAAGGGCCCTGGGTGAGACTCCAAGGGTGGCAAAACCAGTGCAGCACTGCAGGGGGCTTCTCAGAGCCAAGTGCAAGACAGTGAAAGGAGGTGATGTGCACCTTCAGGGTCTGCACTGACCTGTGGGACTGGGTGAAATTACTGCCCCCAAGTTTGCAGCCTCGTCTCTGAGTGGAGCAGTCACGTCTACGTCACAGGGTCACAGTGCAGTATGATGGAATGTAAGTTTATATACATGCTATGGTATGGATGAACCTTGAAAACATGCTAAGTGAGGTAAACCAGCCACAAAAAGCCGAACAATATTGTATGATCCCGTCCACAGAAACTTTCTCACTGACTGACAGCGACTTGATATCTATTCACAGTGACCCAAAAGACAGAATAGAACTGCCCTGTGAGTTTCGGGGGCTGTACCTCTTTAGGGGACTAGAAAACTTTGTCTTTTCCCTCAGAGGGGCTGGAGTATTCAAACTGCTGACCTTGCACTTAGCAACCGAAGGTGTAGCCAATACGCCACGGCTCCAAATTACCCGGAAGCAGCAAAGGATCGCAACCACAGTTTCTTATTGGTTAGCAGAAGGGCGAGGAGGGTGATGGGGACATTTGGAAATGGGGAATGGGGATGTTACAAAACATGTTGGCCAAAACAAAACAAAGCATGT
Organism: Tenrec ecaudatus; assembly: GCF_050624435.1. Lineage (NCBI taxonomy): Eukaryota > Metazoa > Chordata > Mammalia > Afrosoricida > Tenrecidae > Tenrec > Tenrec ecaudatus. The sequence continues at coordinate 55,711,065 of NC_134530.1, forward strand.
TGACCATAAGGTCACAGAACTATACATGTAAACAAGTAAAGTGTCTTGTTAAACATATTAAACATGAAAAATAGGAACATGTGTAAGATTAGCACCATGTCTGATGCAACAGAGGCCAGTTAACGGGGTGTTGGAAAGGAAATATCTATTTTTTGAGCTCCTGTGTGCCAGCACTCTGCTAGATATTTCTCAAACATGATTAATTGCCACCCCAACACTGCTATGAAGCAGATCACATGAAGGCCCTGTTCAAGGTCAAGGTAGCATACAGTGGACACAAGAGTGTCAAGGCCAGTACTTGGCTCAAGCCGAAACTTCCTCCTATGCTGCTGCACAAGATGGCCAGGCTTCACGCCAGCACCCCCAAACCAGCTCACTGTGGCCCTGCTGCTGAGAGAAGGGGGTGCAAAGGGTACCAGAGAAGGAGTGCTTTCCCGCTCCTTCCCCAAAACAACTCTCCCTGGTGGATGGGGTGGGGTGGCCGCTGCCCCTAAGCAGGACCTGTCCAAACTCAGACCCACCTGTGGACGCCAAGGTGAGGTAGTAGAGAAGGGAGCCGCACTGGTTAAGGAGGAAGGGTATCAGGTACTAGAAACAAGAGAAAGTTGCAGTAAGTGTGCTAGCCCGGGCAGCACTGGCTTCTTGGAGCTTCCGGGATGGCTTTCCTTGGAGGGAGGGGACCTTTCCAGGGCAAAGCAGGAAACAATTCCTGACTGAGCTTCAGGCTCTTGCCCAGGAAGGCCGTCTCCTTTAGTGCAGTTAGTTCCCATCCTTCCTAGCAATTGTCACCTCCTCCTCTTCTAAAATTCACAGACCATTTCACCTGTACCTTCCCGAGTGAGCCCTTCGCTGGGAGAGGTGGTTGTGTCCATGTCTCCTTGTGATCACTAGCTTAGACCGGCTACCCTGGAGTCAGAAGCAGTTCACCCTCTTTACCCTTCTCTCCCCAGTTTGTGGCCCCCAAGCCCTCCCTCTGGGAAAGGTCTGTTGGAGAATAAGAAACAGAATAATAGCAGCCATGAACTGGGCTGCGAAATCATTCACGTGTCTCCTTGCACTCAATCCTCTCAATGCCCTAGAAAGTGGGGCATGGCGAGTCTTAGGATGATCCCCACTTTGCAGTCTATGAAAGCGAGGCTGAGGCAGGACAAGAGAGCCCCAGGCCTGGAGCACCGAGTGAATGAGTGGCAGGGCCAGGACTCTGGTGCCAAACTTGTTTGAACCCAGAGATCAAGTCCTTAGCGGCCCCCCTGCAGAGGCCGGCTGTTCAGGGACGCACCTCAGTATTCAAGAAGAGGGTCTTCATCTCCCGCAGCAATTGCTGGACCCACGTGCGCTCATGAACGTGTTGCAGGCCGGCGGAGGCCCGCTTCAGCAGCGGCTGCGTGCCGCCCCACAGAGCGGCCACCAACACCAGGGCCAACACCTGCCCTGGATGGAGGCTCAGGTCACTCGGCCCGCCCCGGCCGGCCGCCCGCCGGGCCCGACCCCCGGGGACGGGGAGGGGGGTCCTCTCTCGCATGTGATTGGCTGGAGGGCCGAGCCCGAAAGGGGGTCCGCCCAGGGGCTGGGGCCGGGGATGGTAGTGGGCCAAAGGATTGCAGGAAGGAGGTGAAGTGGGAAATGCGGGGGATGGGGGGGGGGGCGGGGGGGAAGGTCGGGAAGCCCCTAGAGGGGCGGGACCCGTAACGTACCGAAAGACGCCGCCATGGCAACGCCGCTCCCACTTCCTGGAACGGAGGGGGCGGAGCCTACAATCCGGAAGTTGCGTCAAGGGCCTCTTCCGGTCCCGCTCAAGCCCCCGGCCTCCTCGCGTCACCGCCGGCATGGTGAGTTCCATTGGGTCGGGGGTCGGGTCGGAGGTCCCGGGCTGGGGCAGGGGTCCGATTCGGGCTGCTGACCCTCGCGTCCCGTCTCCACAGAAGCCGATCCTGTTGCAGGGCCACGAGCGCTCCATTACGCAGATCAAGTACAACCGCGAGGGAGACCTCCTCTTCACGGTGGCCAAGGACCCTGTGAGCGGCAGCCCCGGGCCGCGGGCGGGACCACGCGGAGGGCGTCGGCAGGGGCCGAGCCCGGGCCTGGGGAGAGGAGTAGCCCAGCGCCCCGAGAGGAAAGCCGATCCTCGTCTTGAGGGACTCGGGGATATCGTGGGGTGGGAGTGCAATGGTTAAGCACGGGGCTTTTATCCAGGAGTAGGCGGTTCGAACCCACTCCCACCCCCAGTGCCTCCCTGAGAGACAGCGCCTCGGTGTTCCTGAAAAGCTCCTCCTGTACTGGCGTCTGAAGCACCTCCACAAAGAGAAAGTTCACACAAGTGCTTAAAAGTGGGGCTCTCACCCCAGACAGATTTGAGTCGTGACCAGGCGCCCAGTAGCATCGTGACTAAACTCCTTAGATGTCATTTCATTGGCGCCTCCCAGGTGCCCTTTGAAGGGAGCGTGATTGTGGAGGCCACGCTACAGCTGGAAAAACAAGGGCCGAGGGGAGAAGTGCTCTATTTGAGATAACAGTGACATAATGGCACTGGGGACTGGAGCATAAGCTTTCCCTTTGCTGAGTGAACTAGAACTCAGCTTAAACTTTTATTCTCCTGAAGATCTGGGACTATGTCAGCTGGAGCAATGACCAGAGAGGACACTCTTGTAAACCTCCCACCCCTCTAGGTTGGGTAGGCTGTAGGTTGTAGAGGCGACTGAGGGCCTCCCTGGGAAGTTAGCATCCTATCTTTTCATTCCTCCAGATAGTCAACGTTTGGTACTCCGTGAATGGCGAGAGGCTGGGCACCTACACAGGCCACACTGGAGCCGTGTGGTGTGTGGACGCAGACTGTATCCTTATTGTTACGCTGAGTCCAAGGTCTGAGTCCATGCTCCCAGGGTCTGCCTGCAGCGGAGAGGCTGCTGAGTGGGCTGGTGTTTCAGGATGCTCTTGGAGCTCTAGAGAATGGTCGCTCCCCCTGAGTCTCTTCCCTGGTTGAGGGAACAGTGGGGGAAACTTCTGGTTGTGGATGAGATGCTTAAAATGCTTGGAGGTCAGGAGGAGGAAGAAAGGCTGTTGGGAGCTGAAGGTGAAAGTAATTCAGCTGACCTCCCAAGAGTAGAAGCTCCAGTGAACTTGGGTTGTTTCCTTAATCCCCGCTTCAGGGGACACCAAGCATGTCCTTACAGGCTCCGCTGACAATAGCTGTCGCCTTTGGGACTGTGAAACAGGTAAGCCTGGGCCCTTTGCTTTCTTCTCCAGCAAAGGTGGGTGATCTACAGCGCGCCTCTTTAAGGAAGAGGTTCTAGGGAAAGATCCCAAGACGGTCCACAGTCTAGGGAATGAGGGACCACTGAAGAGTACGGAAGACAGGTGGTCAAAGAGGTGCTGCAGTAAGATCAAAGCTGGTGGAGGAAGCCAAGAGGACTTGGGAGGCTGAAGGGACAGCTGGCTGCCTGGAGTGGGGGTGAGAGTAGTCAGGGAGGGTTTCCCATGACTCGTCATGTCATATGAGCTGGGTCTTGAAGGGTGACAAAAGGTCATCACTTTGGCTGATGTAGGAATGAAAGTAGAGCAAGCGTCTAGTCTAAGTCATCTGATCTCGCTTCAGTTGAGCAGGAGCTAGATGAGGCTGGGTAGGTGATAGGCCAGAGCCGAACAGGGCTGGAGTGCAGTCTCAGTAGCGTACTTAGCAGGCTCTGCAGGCATTGGAGCAAGGAAAGTGGTAGGCTATTTGCTTTTGCCAAGTTCAGGCAGCATGCCTTACAGTGGTGACCAAAGACAGGGAAGCCTGTAAACGGCTTCATTAGTGAATATTTACTGGGTACTAGGACCACACAGAAAAGTGAGAGCGAGTCTTTTCTGAGAGGGAGCCAGCTGCATACCTTGCAGTCAAGGACCAGGACAGGGATGGATCAGAAGAGAAATGGTAGCGCTTGATGCCAGGCAGGTGTGTAGGAAGTGTCTTCTCCGATGGCCTGGGGCCGGGGGTAGCCCATACTCTGCTGGTCCCCAGGAAAGCAGCTGGCCCTTCTCAAGACCAATTCAGCTGTCCGGACCTGTGGCTTTGACTTTGGGGGCAATATCATCATGTTCTCCACGGACAAGCAGATGGGCTACCAGTGCTTTGTGAGCTTCTTCGACCTTCGGGACCCGAGCCAGATCGGTAAGGGATGGGGCTGGGCTTAAGGTGAAAGGCGGGCAGCTCCAGAGCCTGGAGTCTGACGTGCGCCACCCCCCAGACAGCAACGAGCCATACATGAAGATCCCTTGCAGCGACTCTAAGATCACCAGCGCGGTGTGGGGCCCTCTGGGGGAGTGCATCATCGCTGGCCACGAGAGCGGAGAGCTCAACCAGTACAGCGCCAAGGTAAGGGCCACCACGTAGGGCTGGGTCCGCCAGAGGGACGCCTTTCCTGAGACAAACTGCCACAGTGGGGAAGAGCCAGGGCTGGTCTCCAATAGCGATTCCATCCACTTCTACCCGTGAGATCTCGGGCAAGTGGCAGAACTTCCCTGAGCCTGCTGGTTGGTAAAAATCCCCTCAGGTGAAGTAGACGTGCTCGGGACACAGGTGAGCGTCTTCCTTCCACCACGACGTGCCCTAGGAGCACATGTGAATCAGACCTGGACCCTGGTTCCTGCCCCAGTGGGTGACCGACTTCTGAACAGCTTGTGTGTGTGTCCAGTCATGAAGTGAGCCACCATGAGCTCTCGATACCTCTTCACACAGTGGGTGGCGTGCGGCTTAAGTCGTGAAGAGTAAAAGGTGCCTCATGCTGGAAGGAAGGGGAGCTGTCACAGGGCTGGTGGGTTGGGGGTGCATGGAGGGAGTCCAGGGCCGGTGGTATTGGGGCAGGTGGCCTGTGGTTGGATGTGAACTGAGTGTCAGGAAGTTGGGGGTCTTGATTCTCCTCTAGATGGTTGGGAATGGGTGATGAGAAAGGGTTGTATCGGTGATGAGAATTTCTCCTAAGAATGCTTTTGTGGACTAGTTTGGAGAGTGGCCCGGGGATGCAGTGGAGCACTGGGCAGAGCCAAGAGAGCTTTAGGGGCACGTGAATGAATAGAAGCAAGAGCCTGTATACGCTATAGGAATAAACAGTACAACACGGACAGATACAACATGTGTACACGCATGCTTATGGCAGCCATTTCCACAGTAGCAAACACATGGAAACAGCCAACCCCTGACTACAGAAGAAGGAATGGACAAAAGCGCGCTGGGGCAATCATACTGTGGAATTTTATGCATCAGTAAAAGACAGCAACAACTTTTTTTTTTAATTGGGGGCTCTTACAGCTCATCACAATCCGTACTATACATATATATCCATTTTGTCAAATACCTCTGTACATATGTTGTCATCATCTTTTCCTAAACATTTTCTTTCTACTTGAGCCCTTGGTATTAGCTCATTTTTCCCTCCCTTTCCTCCCCCATACCCCCTTGATAATTTATAAATTATTCTTTTTTCATGTTTTCCACCAACTGCTGTCTCCCTTTACCCACTTTTCTGCTGTCCATGCCCCTGGGAGGGGGACCATCTGACGATCATTGTGATCCATCCCTCTTACTCCCCCCCCTTCCCTTCCCTTTTAGTGTCGCAGCTCCCCTTGTTGGTCCTGAGGGTTTATCTGTCATGGAGTCTCTGTGTTTCCAGCTCTGATCTGTACCAGTGTGCATGCTCTGGTATGTAAGGAATTTTGGGACACGAAACAACCAAAGATCCAATCGGCAAAATTTAGAAGCAGGCTTTATTGGGAGACTTGTGGGCGGATTCAGCAACTCAGGGGATTGAGCCTTTGAAACCGCACTTTGGGAAATTTGGGCTGCATCTTTATACTCCTGCTGGCAGGCACAGCTGGGAAGGATCCAAACTGGGGAAGGTCTGTGCACACAGGTGCTTCAGAAAGGAGAAGGTCTTTGACCTTATCTATATGCCAAGGATGGGTAGAGTGGAGTGTGCTTATCTTCAGAAAACATTCTGGCTCCTGGAGGAGCCGGCAGGGGAGGGGGAGATCAGTGAGAGAGGGAGGTCAGTGAAAGGGAGGTCTATGAGAGGTGAATTCTGAAAGCCAAGCTGAAGGCACTGGATTCAAAATGGAGTCCATTTTGCCAAGACCAGGCATGGTCTAGCCGGCTTTGTCAGGTAGAATTGGGGTCATGATAGTGCGTGTGGGGGGAAGCATTAAATAACTAGAGGAAGTTCTGTGTTTCATCAGTGCTATACTGCACCCTGACTGGCTCCCCTCTTCCTCGTGGCTCTTCAGGCAGGGGGTGTCCAATTGACTACTGATGGGCTTTGGTTCTCCACTCTGCCCTCCCCCTCATTCCCTTTGATAGATTTTGTTTTGTTTTGTTTGGAGTCTTTGATGCCTGAAACCTGATGCCATCGATACCTCATAAGCACACAAACTGGTGTGCTGCTTCCATGTGGGCTTGGTTGCTTCTTGGCTAGACGGGACAGCGGCAGCTCTTTACACTGCAAGAGCAGGACAGGGACAAGACAGTATGCTTAGCGAACTCAGTCAATCTTAGAAAGATAAATATATTTTTAATCGTTTTATTAGGGAATCATGTAACTCTTATCACCATACATACATCTGTTGTATAAATCACATTTGTACATTCATTGCCCTCATCATTCTCAAAACATTTGCTCTCTACTTAAGCCCCTGGCATCAGGGCCTCCTTTTCCCCCCTCCCTTCCTGCTCTCCCATCCCTCATGAAACCTTGATAATTTATAAATGATTATTTTGTCATATCTTTCCCTGTCCGACGTCTCCCTTCACCCACTTTTCTGTTGTCCGTCCCCCAGGGAGGAGGTCACATGTAGATCCTTGTAATTGGTTCCCCCTGAAAGATAATATTTCATATCACCATTGTGAGAAGGAAAACCATGACGAATCCTGGTCTATACACCAGTCAGTCGACAAGCCTCCGATGATTAGGAGGAAGTCGGGGATGGGGAGGCGGGAGGGGAACGCATGCGAGTTTCACCGGCTATCGTCGACCAGCCTAAGTGGCACAGTGGTTAGGGGCTGGGCTGCAAACCCAAAGGGCGGTGGTTCCAACCGGCCAACCATTCTATAGGCAAAAGCCACTCCACGGGTGTCGGCTTCCATGACGGTAGAGGGAGGTGTGGGGGGGTGCCTTGGAAAGCTAAGGGGCCTTTCTGTTCAGGACCGTGGGTTTGGTGGGGATTGAGTAGGGAGAATGAGGAGAGGGTGAGTCTCAGGTGTCTGACATGGGTGTCCGGACTTCGGGGCAAGCACTGAGAGTGGCCCACGAGGGACGGGAGCAGAAACCACCAGCATAGAGGTGAATAATGTTGGCAAGAGGTGGGGTCCCTTGTGGCCCAGGTGGGCCTGCCTGCAAGGCCGGTGCACAGGCCCTGGAACGCTGAGTGAAAGACCCTCCTTCCCTCGGACCACTGCCCGGAGAGAAGAAAGGGCCTTCTTTCTGCAGGAGGGGCAGAAGCAATTAAGGTCGGACCAGGTTTCTCAGCGCTTACTCCATCAGCAGAATTCAGTTATCCAGCAGAAGGGTACAGAGTGCAAGCAGGTGCCTGGCACAATAAAGCCAGGTGAACCACAACCCCAGGGTCTGCCCTGTGACCCCAAGAAAGGGAGTTTTATTAACCCCATTTTATGGATAGAGATCGAGGCCCAGACAAGTACTTGTCCAAGGTCACAGAGCTGTGAGGGCTGCCTCCAAAATGCTCCTCGCTGTGCTGCCCTGTGGAGGGAGTTGTCCTATTCGTCCTGAGAAGGAAGCTTCTGAGATGAAGTCGCCCTTTGGGAGACCAAAGAAAGATGACCCTGACCGAGACCCCAGAGTGAACAGGCTGTGAGCTCCAGCCATGAACCCAAACCAAACAAACGCATCTCAACTGCCATGGAGTCGATTCCAACTCATACCCACCCCAGATGGCAAGCTAGACCCTTGTGTAGGTTTCCAAGACTAACTCTTCATGGGACTAAATAGCCTTGTTTTTTCTGAACTCCCTCCGTGTGGCTGGTTTCGAACTGCTGACCTTGTGGTAATCAGACCAGCATGTAACCCATGGCACCACCACAGGGCTCCATGAGGCAACAGTCCTGTTCTAAAGCAGAGACAAGACCGGGTGGAGAATGGCCAGGGACAGGGAATGAGAGTACAGAAAACAACGCCAGCACTCGGTGAACGACATTGACTTGTGTAGACATGGTGAACCGGTCAGGTGGGAACCTGATCTAGAAAACACACACACAGCTCGTTGATAGAGAATACGGCAGGATGGACAAGTTCATGTAAAACTTTTAAGTGGGAATTTTTCTTTGAAAACAAATACCCAATTTCACACCTCCTCAAAAAAGAGGAGTTTTGGTTCTCTATGTGGTCTCCAGGAAGTCACCCCATTTGGGTGGACCTGAGTTTCTACCTTTGCAGTTGTACCACCCACGGATAGGGAAGAGTGGATGGAGTCAGATGGGAGGTGCTTAGCACAAGGCTTGGCAAATAGTAGCTGGCCAGGAGCTCCCTGTTGAAGGAAGGGACAGGTGGAAACAGTTGTACCGTCAGAATATAGATTCTGGACCATGAGCACATCTGCCCCAGTCCTGAGTGGCCTGGCCTTGGGCCCAGGGAAGGGGGCGGGAGCACATGTGGGTTGGGACATGCTTGGTAGTCCCAGCCCAGGTTTCCCCTGCCCCTACTGGGACAAGAGGCAGTGGAGGGCCCTGGATGAACTTCAGGGGGTGACCAGGCCCATGGCGCTTCCTCCCTCTCCCCCCAGTCTGGAGAGGTGCTAGTGAATGTGAAGGAGCACTCCAGACAAATCAATGACATCCAGCTATCCAGGGACATGACCATGTTCGTCACCGCATCCAAGGACAACACATCCAAGGTGAGCCTGGACGAGGGGTCGGCTGGGCTTGCTCCCACCCACCTCTTCCACCCCTCGGAAGGCACCTTTTACACATTTCTCTCTGCTCTCTCTCCAGCTCTTTGACTCCACGACCCTCCAACACCAGAAGACTTTCCGGACAGAGCGTCCTGTCAACTCAGCTGCCCTTTCTCCCAACTATGACCACGTAGGGCCCTCACCTTGGTTATCTGCTACAGGAAGACGGCTAGCATCTAAATCAGTGCTTCCCAAAGTGGGCGATACCGCCCCCTGGCGGCGGGGGTGGGTGGGAATCACCAGAAGGATGGCGGAAGCAGATAGCTAGACTCCCGCCAGGATGATGGCTACAGTACAAAGCTCTGTGTGCCACAGGGGCACTGGGCAATCTTTCAGAAACGGCCACATGCATTTGGGAGCCCAGGGTCTAGTTGCTTGTTAGGCCAGGCGCCCTGAAGGGAGGTGGTATCAGGCTGAGGGGAGCACCCCCAAGTGGAAGGAATAAGGCTGAGTCCCCCAGGGAAAAGCAGGAGCTGGCTAGAGAATCCGCCAGTCTGCCGGAGGGTTGAAGCTGCTGGCGAGGGAAGTAAAGAGCAGACGGACGTGGCTGCCCGTGGGGCGGGTCTAGAGTTCTTTCTGCCCTTCAGGTGGTGCTCGGTGGTGGTCAGGAAGCCATGGATGTCACCACAACCTCCACCAGGATTGGCAAGTTTGAAGCCAGGTAAGGCACTGGGGGCACTCTTCCAAAGGGAAACCTCATGGGATATGTTTCCATGGCCGCTAGGACCAAAAAACACCCAAACCCACTGCCAGTGACTCCTACCCATAGTGAGCCTGCTGGATGGGGAGCAGCCCGGAGGTTTCCAGGCTGCCCACGTCGTGGGAGCAGGCCGCCGCCTCTTTCTCTTACGAAGCCGCTGCTGGGTGCACATGGACCTGTGGGTTAGCATCCAAGCCACCGGGCACAGGAAGGACAGCCAAATCTTTGGCCCTTCTTTGAAAGGCGTGGAGTGGGCTATTAGAAGCAGACGCTCTGCTTCACTCTGAAAGCCCTAGTCAAATTGTATGGCTCTAGGTCAGACAATTATAATGCCCAGCTCCGGGTTAAAGGAAGGAGCTAAGACGTGCTGACCTCTTAGAGCATTGCCTAGCACATCATAAACCGTGTGGGCTGTGCATCCGGGTAGACAGTTTGCTCTGGCCTCTCCTGACACCATCTTCACCTTCACCACTTCTTGTCCACATGGCCCCGCTTCATCTGCTTCTTCTTGCCTCCCCTTTGTGTGGGGGGGATCGTACCTCAGAAGTGACGAGGAAGGAGGTGCCCAGTGAATTGTTGCTTTCTCTCCCAGGTTCTTCCATTTGGCCTTTGAAGAGGAGTTTGGAAGAATCAAGGGTCACTTTGGCCCTATCAACAGTGTGGCCTTCCACCCTGATGGCAAGAGGTAGGACCTCTGCACCGAGGCCTTCTATGAGCCTGCTTCTCCGTCCCTCTAGCCCCTCTTTATGCTCTTGCCCCAAGGCCCCCTCTCCAAGGGCAGCCATCTGACTAGCCCCTGGTTCTCTCTCTCCAGCTACAGCAGCGGCGGGGAAGATGGTTATGTCCGCATCCACTACTTCGACCCACAGTACTTTGAGTTTGAGTTTGAGGCTTAAGCTGAATCTCCATCGAGGCTGCTGGCAGGAAGATTTGGACTCTGGGAAATAAATGCGTTTGGAAAGAAATGGTTTCTGGTCCGCTATTTTGTGGAATCAGTTTTACCATTTCCCTTCTTGGTGACACCCCGGCAGGCCCATGGCGGTCACACGGACTCCTTCAGCTGGGCCTGCTCCCCCACAGTTTGAGCACTGCAAACCTGACCAGCGTGCTTGCAGGCCCTCTACACAGGTGCAAAGGTGCTGCTTCCTGCAGAGGGCTCGGGAATGGCCCAGCTCTGATCCAGAAAGTCCACACTTGGGGCTGGGGCGCAGAAGCTGAAGCTGTCGGCTAAGAACCTCCGTTCTTTTCTGTCACTCTCTGCTACCCATTCTCCCATGCCACCTCTGAAGGCTCAGGTGGGCAGGCCCAGTGCAGGAACAGGTCCGAGGAGAAGGTAAGGATGCCAAGCAAAGGGGATCCCCTAGGGGTGACAGTGTGGGGGCCTTCTAGCCGCTGTCAGGCTCCAGGGTGCCCCAGGGGCCAGCAGGTTGAAGGTAGGAGTGGGCTCAGCAGTTTTCCTTGCTCTTACACTGCTCTTTGAGACCGAGGGGAGCGTGCTCAACACAGGCATCAGCAGGCTGGGAGAACGCGCTTCCAGCCCCAGCGACACCTCTGGGACTCTGAATGGTGAAAACCTCTCGCTGTTCCTGCAAAGTTGTTTCCGGTCAGGTCTGGGCCTGAGCTCCAGAAGAGGGTACAGGATGGAGACTGGCAGGAGAAGCCGCGGTAGCTTCGTCAGACGCCTGGAGCACACGCAGGGATTTTAGCAGTCAGGTAAAGGAACAGAAACGAGAATATGTGTGGAAAGGGGCTGGGCGAATGGTCCGACCGCAGAAGGTGGAGCCCAGAGCACCAGGAAGAGGCTGTTTGGAGGGTCGAGATGGGAAAAGTGAGATTCCCTTAGGGAAGTAGGAGGGGCGTCTGACTGCAGAGGATTCAGCTGGGGGTGTTGAGGCGGCTACCTTGGAGGGTGGGTGCTCACCCATGAGTGCGGTTAGTATACATGAGCTGGGCTGGGGAGGGCCTTATAACAGGAGGCAAGGAGCCCTTTGATCAGGCACTTCTCAGGCTAATAAAAAAAAGATGTCTGGGGACTTCCTGGAAGTATAAGCAACAAGCCAAATGAAAGCAGGGACCACTTCCTGGCTACTCAGATGCCAGATGTGGGGTGAGGTCTTTTTCCAAGCTTTAGACTCCCATTAACCCTCTAGAGTTCCTGGTGCTGTAATGTCCCACTGCCCAGCCCCTCCTGCATGCTATCCATAGGGAAGTCAGGTTCCTAGGGATGTTTGCTTAAGCCAGGATTGGAACCTAAGCAAATTGGCTCCACCTTCAACCTCTTCCTATTGCTTCACTAACAAAGTGCTAGAGCCCCCCAGAAATGGTAGGACAGGGCAGCAAAGCCCCCTTCTTGTCTGCTTTCTAGCTAGGTGTACATTTGCTCTTGAGGGAGGCTCAAATAGGGTAGCACCCGACTCCTAGCCTTCTGATTGGCAGTTTGACACCCCCCCCCCCCAGGTGCCTTACGAGGCAGCCCTGGTGAACTGCTTCAGAAAGGTATCTTGGGAATCTTCTGGAAGAGTTACTACTATAACACACAGGATCACCGTGAGTCAGAAACCATCGGACGGCAACAGTAAGGGTGGAGAAAGGGAAGGAGTTTGGTGCCATTGAGTTGGTTCCGACCCATTGGGACCTTGTGCACAACAGAAAGAAATACAGCTCGGTCCTGCCCCACCCTCACAATTATGTCCCAACCCATTGCTGTGGCCACTGTCGGTCCATCTCATCAAGGGCCTTCCTCATTTTCGATGCCCCTCTCCCTTACCTAGCATGATGTCCTTTTCCAGGGACTGGTCTCCTGATAGGATGACTGCAGTATGTGAGACCAAGTCTCTCCGTGCTCACTGATAGGAGCATTCTGGCTGGGAGATAGAAAGTACCACGGCTTTGAACAGGTGCCCCATAGTTCAAGTAACACTTGCCCGTCAGTTCTTTAAAGCGGTCTTGGGCAGCAGATTTCCCCAATGCAATGTGTCATTTACTGTAAGTTCTTGACTGCTACCTCCATCATGAGTATTGATTGTGGATGAAATCAAGACGAAATCCTTGAGAACTTCAATCTTCATCATAATGTTACCTGTTGGCCCACTTGTGAGGATTTTTATCCTTACACTTAAGTTGTAATTCATACTAAAGGTTACAATCTGTGACCTTCGTCAGCAAATGCTTCAAGCCCTCACTTTACGCCCGCAAGGTCGTGTCATCTGCATGTCACAGATTGTAGATAAACTCCTCCAGTCCCGATGCCACGTTCTTTACACATTCCGGCTTCTCTGATGAACTGCTCCGATACAGATTGAGACGGTGAGGTGAGAGGATACAATCCTGATACGCACCTTTCTTGATTATAAACGATTGTTCTGCTCACACAACTGCCTCTTCTTGATCCATGTACAGGATATGCATGAGCACAATGACACACACACACACACCCAAAAAAAGAGCCAAACTAACTACTGTTGAGTCCTTTCTAATTCTGAGTGAGCCTATAGGGTAGAACTGCCCATGTGGTCACTATTTACAGGGGTAAAAGCCTTGTCTTCTCACACTGCGGACCTTGGTCTCAGCTTAGCGCTGCTACTCGGCTGCCCCGCACGGCCTGGCATGAAGCAGCATGAACTGGAGACAGAGCTTCCGTACCTGTCTGCATCATACCCAGCCAGCCCAAGACCAGGGAGCGCCCTGAGGATACCTGCAAGCTAGGAGCCCGGCCACAGTCGCCAGAGGGACACTGGCCTCAGGGGCGAAGCTCGCAAGGGCCTGGGTGGGTTTGTGGTGTGGCTGGATGCCACAGGGACCCCAGGAGTGGACCACGGGCGGGTCATAGGTTGACCAAAAAATGGAGTAGGTTTCTAGAGGCCTTGAGTTGGCCAGGGGCTGGCCGGGGAAGGTACCACTTGCAACTCTGAGTGGGGCGGGGCTTGAGCGAGGGGCGGGGCCGTGACTGGGCGGGCGGTGGGGGGCGGGGCTGAGCACCTGGAAGCAACCTTATAGGTGGAAGCCTGGCTGAGCGTCAGGGCCTGGCCATCAGCACAGCGAGGCACGGAGTCGGCCCGCGGGCTACGGGCTCGGGCTGAAACCCCCATCAGCGCCCTCAAACCCCACGCGCAGGTCGGCGGCGCAGGTCGGGGCGAAGGCCAGGCCAGGGGCACACAGTGAGTGCCGCAGCCCTTCCAGGCCCGCGCCGCGCCCACTGAGCAGTGACTAGCTTGTCACCGTTTTCGGGCGGGAGGAAGTACGAGGCGTGGCCCGACTTCTGGCCGAAGAAAGGAAAGGAGGTGTTGACCCATTCCAGGAAGGACAGCCAAGGGAAGGAAGTCCAGGGCAGAGGTTGGCATCGACCCACCCACGCTCTCCTTCAGACCCCGCCATTCCGTAGCTCCCACCCCACTGCACGTTGCCTAAACTGCACCCCCCTCAAGGTTGGTGTGCCCCCCTAACAGTGGGGCGGGGTCTCACTGTTGTCAGGTTCTGACCCATTGCATCCCCTTGCAAAACCAGGAAACTGGGTGGTCCTGCAGGCCAGCCTCACAGGAGTTGATGTATTTGAGCCCCTGGTTGCGGCCACTGTCCGTCTGTCTTGCAGAGGGTGAACTGCTAACCGCAAAATCAGGGTTCAAATTCACCAGGTGCTCCACGGGAGAAAAGAAGGCTGTCTGCTCCTGTAAAGATTTCAATTCTCGGAACCCAAAGGGGAGTTCTATTATAGGACCCTATGGGGTCACTTTTCTCCTTAGGAGTTGGTTTGGCAAGGGACTGAGCTCGCTTCAAGATCACTGGTAGTGTGCCGGCTGCCCACAATGGAGCAAATGTCTAGTGTTGCTTGCACACCTTCTATGTCCAACCTGCAACCCTGGGATGCCGGGCCTGCCTCAGACTCAGTGTCCTTGACCTTCCCCTGATCTAGGAGAGGCTGACTCTAGAGGGTGCCCGCTCCAACTGCACGTTCCCTTCCCTCACTCTCGCAGCCTCTGTGACTCCCCTGTCACAATAGCAGCAGCAGCAGCCCGAGCCACCAGTCAGGGTTTGCCTGGGAGCCTGGTGACAGTAGCAGGTGGTGCTGGAGCAGCTCCATGCCCTGCAGGAGCTCGACCTAGGTCAGGCCAGTGAGAATCAGCTCTGGGATCTCTTTGGAGGGCCAGAGCCCCAGAAGCACCGCACTGCAGGCTGGCAGCAGTGGGCTCGGAGAGGGGCAGGACCTAGCTGAGCTGCTGGCCTCTCAGAGGAAGGGACATCATGGCTGCACAGGAATTTATGGGACCTTTCTTGTTTCCTGTACTTCCTAGCAAGGATCCAGGCTACAGTCTGTTACTCTCAAAGTCAAACCCACAACCAGAGAGTCGATTCTGCCTCGGAGGGCCCTCGATAGGGTTTCTCAGGCGTTGTGGAGCGGCACACAGCCTTAGCTTTCTCCCCAGGAGTGACTGGTAGGTTTGAACCGCTGTCCTTGCCGTTAGTAAGTGGTCTGGTATTTACCCAACACTACTACTAGCCTGTTAAGGGAACGTCCGTGTCCTCAGTCGAATCTGTGAAATGGGAAGAGTCATTTTACTTGGGTCTCAAATGCAAGCTCACTGTCAACAACCAGTCCCTTCGGGCTCATCGTGAGCTTAGAAAGTAGGGAAGACCGGCCTGGGGGTTCCTGAGACCTCAGCTCTTCATGGGAGTAGAAAACCTCCTCTTTTCCTCTCAGAGAAGCTGGTGGTTTCAAACTGCCAGCCTTGCCGTTCACAACCCAGATCATAACCACTAGGCTACCAGGCCTCCCTCAGGCACCCACTGTTTTGGTTTTTAAACCCTGGAGTGCTGTCGTTCCTGTTGTGTTAAGGAAAAAAAGAAAAGACAAATCCCCATCTTTCCCCCTGTTTGGTGAGAGGGTTGAATAGGGTGGGCTTGGCATGGACAACTATTTATTTCCTCCCATACCTCGGAGGTTTGAGTAGGGAAAAAAAATCCCTTCATCCACCTTAAATGCAAGCACCCACCCCTCCACAGCTGGATGTTTTTGCCTGAGGGTGCCCTCTGTGAAGACCACTGTGACAGTACCCAACCTCCAGAAGCCCCCTTCCTCAGATACGTATGCCTGTATGCTGAACTGGGTTCCTTGTGTGGCTGGGAACTCAGGGATGACTGATGGAGATTCTGGTGGCAGAAGTTTCAGTCTGGCAAGTGATACACTAAAGTTGTCACGTTACAGAAGGAGGTACTGAAATGACGGAGGATTCGCCCATCCATCCATCCATCCATCCATCCATCCATCCATCCAACCCATCCATCCATCCTCCCATCCATCCATCCATTCATCCATCCATCCATCCATCCTCCCATCCATTCATCCATCCATCTATCCTTCTGTCCATCCATCTACCCATCTATTCTTCCATCCATCCATTCTTCTATCCATCCATTTTTCCATCCATCTATCCTTCCGTCCATCCATCCATCTATCCATCCATTTTTCCATCCATCTATCCTTCCGTCCATCCATCCATCCATCCATCCATCCATCCATTCTTCCATCCATCCATCCATCCATTTTTCCATCTATCCATTCATCCATCCATCCATCCATCCATCCATCCATCCATTCAACTGATCTTTTGTTTCTTAAGCACTGATGTCCACATGACTGGACGTTTATTACTCTGGCCGTCAAAGAGCCTTCTGGTCCACTAGGTTTCTAGGGGTCTTTGTTTTGTTTTTGTCTTTGCAAAACCTTCTTTCAAATGAAAATCTGAAATCATAGGTGGACCCCCATCTTATAAACATAAGATTAGAAATGCTGCACAAAAGAAACCAGACGCACAAGAGTACAAAACCCCCAGCTGCCGGGTCAGTTCCACCTCCGCAGCCACCAACGCCAGGGAAGACCTGCTCCGGGCCTCCTGAAGTGGGAGCGCGATGGAAGCAGACTGCCTCGTCTTTCTCCCCGGAATGGCTGGTGGGTTGGAGCCAGCAGCCCTGTGAGCAGCCCAGTTCTTAACCCGCCGCAAAGCTGCTGAAGCTCCTTCCTGTAAGTGGCAGATAGACCAGCAGCATCACCAGGACCTAGGAATTTGTTAGAAAGCAACAGGATCAGTTCCCATCCAATATAGTGAGTCAGACACTCGGGCTGGGGCTGGGGCTTCGTACTCCATTTTGACCAGCTCTCTAGCAGCGCCCTGATTTGAGACCCACGGGAAAAGATGCAAGCAAAACTGATCCATATTGTCAGAGATCCAGGTAGTAGTGACCTTTACGGGGACAATGATGGTCCAGAAGTATAGGGAGTCATCCTGGGTGCCAGTCCTACTCTTGTCGCTTGATCTGGATGCTGGTTACACAGCTGTGTTCAGTTTGGGAGAATCCAGCCACTGTATACTTACAGTGTGGGTACATTTGCTTTATGGTGGTGAACATATACAGAGGAAGACATGCCATCTGCACAACTGCTGCATGGACAGTTAGTGTACATGAACTGGGTTACATTCTTCCAGTGTGTAGCCGTGCTCCCCACCTTCTTCCCAAAGCTTTCTACCACCATGAATATAAATTCAATAGTCCCTCCGCAGGAACTCCTCCTTCCTGTCCCCTGGCGTCCCTGGAACCATGAATCACCTTTGGTTTCTGGACACTTGTCCTTTTGTGACTGACTGCCTCCGTTCAGGATCCTGTTTACAAAGTGCAGCCGCACTGCAGTGCGCAGACCCCGTCCGTCCCTCTGCATGGTACGTGTCCACCAGGATGTGTGCCTCCAGTCATCAGCTGGTGGGCACTGGGGTTGCTTCCGCCCCTTGATGGTTCTGTGGGCAGTGATGATTGGTGCCCACGTGTCTGTTGGCATCGCTGCCTCCAGACGTTTTGGGTGTGTGTGCATTTTTTGTTTCAATATAAACTTTAAAAGGGTGACACATGGATGGATGAATTGTGATAATAGTTATACGAGCCCCCAATAAAATGATTTTTTTCCCACTGGAAAAGAAGTCTTTATTCTGATCCCACAAGCTATACCATCTGTTATGCGCCTTCCTCTTTGGCAATCTGGTCTTTCTTGAGTGGTCTCATGAAAGCTTTTTTCTCTTCCACGGTCTGGAAACAGCCATGGCCAAACTTGGAGGTGGTGTCGATGAACTTGAGGTCGATCTTCTCCAGGGCACGGCGCTTGGTCTGCACCAGCAGGGACTTGCGCAGAGTGAGCACTCGCTTCTTGGTGCCCACCATGCAGCCCTTCAGCATGACAAAGTCATTGATCACTTCCCCGTAGTGGACAAAGTCGCCCAGGGGGTTGATGCTCTTGTCAGAGAGATCGTAGTCGGTGGAGGCGTTGTTCTTGATAAGCTTGCCGTCCTTGACGAGGTAGCCCTGGCCAATCTTATAGATCTTCTTGTTGATCCCTGTGCAGTGGTGGTAGCCTTTCTGCCCAGCGCGGGCCATCGAGAAGGCCACGCGGGCGGGATGCCAGGCCCCGATACAAGCCACCTTGCGCAACCCTCAGTGGGTCTTTCGGGGCAGCTTCTTGGTGTGCCAACGACTGGTGACCCCTTTGTAGCCTTTGCTCTTGGTCACCCCAGTGACGTCGATCATTTCGTCCTGCCGGAACACCTGGTTCACTGGCACCAGCTTCTCTCGGGCCCAGTCCAGCTTCTCAGCCACGGAGCCCCCGTTCACCTGCATCTCCGTCAGGTGCGCCTTCTCCTGGTGCAGGGGGAGCAGGCGCGTCTGGGTGTGGGCGATGACGCGGATGACCGGGCAGGACTTCTTCATGCTGCTAAAGTCTTTCTCGAGCTGCTGCTTATCCTCGTCATCCTGCCACTTCTTGCAGTACTTGGTGAAAGCCTTCTTCTTCGACTAGTGCCAGTTATTGTAGAACCGCCACTTGCACTCGTCGTCACTGATGTGTTCCGCAAAGACCGTCTTGAAGGTCCGGAGGCCGCGAGGTGTCTCCACATAGCCCACGATGCCCACCACCACCATGGGAGGGGTCTCCATGATGGTCACGGCCTCCACCACTTCCTTCTTGTTCACCTTGGAGCCTGGCCTGTCGACCTCGTGCACTATGTGGGTCATGCCGGCCTTGTAGCCCAGGAAGGCCGTCAGGTGGACCGGCTTGGAGGCGTCATCCTTGGGGAAGCTCTTCACCTTCCCGCCGTGCTGGCTGCTGCGCTTCCGAGGCAGGAAGCCCAGAAATCCGTGCCGGGGCGCCGAGAACTTCCGGTGCGACATCACGTCGTCGTCGATCCCCGCTGGTAGAGCTAAAATGATTTTTTTAAAAAGGAACTGCTTGAGTTGAATCTTGGGAGGGAGCTAAGCACCTGCCCATGACTTTGCCTTTCTCTCTCCTTGGACAGCTTTCCATGGGACCCTGCGGCCCCCGGGAGTGTCGTTTGAAAGCAATGATCGACTCCAACTGAACCCCGGAAAGTGGGTTAGTGGCTTGCCCCAGGTGCCACCCACCGAGCACCAGAAACCAGGTTTCCTGGTCCCCAAGCTCTGGACACAACTCCTTGGTTGCAGGGCCAGTGACTGGTGGGGATGACAGCCTCCTCCTTTTCCAGCTCCCTGACTTGGGGCTTGGGAGGAAGGCCAAGACTTTGGTGCGGATGATGCATTTCTTATCCCGGAGCAACTTCCTTTCTGGAAACTGGGTGTCTCCTTCTGGGCAAAGACAATAAAATTTGTCCAAGGGGCCAGAGGAGCAGGATTCCTCCTGCCCCCAAGCCGGATGGGCATATCACGTGGCTCCCTGGGTTTAGCAGTCCAGGAAAATTCCAGCCCGTGCACATTCCGTGTCCTGCGCCCATCTGCCTACCACCCTGGTACACACAGACTCCCAGACTCACCTTGAACCTTCACTACTACATGCTCACCAGCCCCTCTTTGCACCCTTGGCTTCTGCCACCTCGCCCCATAACCCCAAAGCAGCACCCCGACCCTGTCATCCTGCCCACCCCACCATGTCCCTGGGGCCACTAAAATTCCAGGCAGTGGGCGAAGAGGAGGAAGAAGAGGAGGAGGAGGAGGAGGCGAGCCTGGACTCTGTGAAGGCACTGACTGCCAAGCTGCAGCTGCAGACCCGGCGCCCTTCTTACCTGGAGTGGACGGCCCGCGTCCAGAGCCAGGCCTGGCACAGAGCCCGCGCCAGACCTGGGCCCGGGGGGCCTGGAGCCATCTGCGGCTTCGACTCAATGCACTCAGCCCTTGAGTGGCTCCGTCAGCAGCTGGTGAGTATGGTGGGTGTGCACCTCTGCTGGGGGGATTCGGGCCAGTCCTGCTTAGAGCCCAAGACCAGGGGTGCAGGGAGGGAAGGGGGTGAGAATGGACCCTACTCCGAGTTGTCCACTCTGTGACTGTGTCCCGGCCCGGGCCTGAGGAGCCAGGCTGGAGTTTGCCCAGTGTTGGGTGGAAGGGCTTTACTGCAAAAGAATCCTGTGCTTCTGAAGCTCATGGGCTGGACAGAGTGGGCCGATGTCCTTGCAGGGGCACCAGTTAGAAGTGGACATTGCTCTGCCCCTAACGCTATGGTGATAGAAGGAGGCACTGGCCACGCTGTGGGTAGAAACCTGAGGAGGTGACCCTCCGTCCAACGTACACCACTCGTGACATCAGAATCTGTCTTGGAGACCTGCTTAGCTGCTGCAGGGTGGGGTCCTGGACATCTGCATGTATTTAATCAAAGCTCCTTCATTCAGTGTGGGAACCCCCCCCCCCCTCGGGTGCAGCAGGAGCTCAGAGACGCCACTCCCTGCTGAGAGTTGTTGACAGGAGGGGACCAATGGCTAAACCAGGTGAGGACCGACTGGTCGGACCCAGGCTCACGCCCTCTCTTGGCTGCAGAGGGAGATGCAGGCTCAGGACCGGCAACTTGCGGGGCAGCTACTGCGGCTGCGGGCCCAGCTGCACCGGCTGAAGGTGGACCAGGCCTGTCACCTGCACCAGGAGCTGCTGGACGAGGCCGAACTGGGGCTGGAGCTGGAGCCAGGCACTGGCCTGGGCCTGGCCTCACCGCTACGGCACCTTGGCCTCACCCGCATGAACATCAGCTCCCGGCGCTTCACCCTCTGCTGAGAGGCACCCGAGGCGCTCCCTGGGGCCACCCACTGCCTCTTCTTCCCCAGCAGGGTGTGAAGGGGTGCCCCAGAGGCCTCAGCACCTGGTGGGGGTGGGGAAGGTCCGGGTGGTGAGACTCAGCCCTCAGAAATTCTGAGCAGTGCTTAAGCCCCAGCATCCTGTTCCTTCCTGGTCCCCAGCTGGGGAAGGAGGGTGTCCATTTTACCAATGTTAAAATATGGTCACCTTACCCTAGGCTCCTCAATAAACACCCTCTCTGCTTACCCTCATGGTCTCTACCGTGCTCTGTGGACTCCCATGGTCAAAACTGGACCAATGAGTGCCCCCCCATAGGCGAGGAAGCCACCTGGGGCTGGGTGGAGAAGTGGTCCAATGACACCCCCCTCCCCACTCACCAAGCAAGGCTCCAGCTCTCTCGCTCCTACCAAGATCAGAATATTGAAAAGGAATTTAAAATCCTCAATCGCCCCCAGCTGATAAAATTGGAAGACTGCAGAGTGTAAAACGGCCCTGGTGGCACAGTGGGTTAAGCGCCGGTCCAGCTCAGACCCATCTGCCCCTCTGCGGTCAGCTCCATAAAGAGGTCAGGCTGGTGTCAAGACCCCTACGGAGCAGTTCTTTTCTGCCCCACAGAAGCCCGGCCCCTGGGTCTAGACTCACAGAGACCCTGTGGAGCAGAATAGAAGTGTCCCTTGGTGTTTCCAAGATTGTAAATCTTGTTTGTTTTGTTTTTTGGATTGTAACTCTCTCTGGGAGTAACCTCCTCATCGCTCTCTGGCAGAAGGTTTGACCTTTCTGTGAGCACCTGACTCGCACTCTGCAGCTCAGAGGAGAACTGCCCCGGGGGCAGTCTTTACAGATGCACACTGCCGAGTTTTCTCCTTCCGAGCAGCTGGTGGGCTTGAACTGCCGACTTGGTGGTTAGCGGTCGGTTCTTAAGCAGGGCCCCACCCAGGGCCCTTTGCCAGAGCTGGGAGACCTGCATTCAAAGCCCCTGTCTCCTGACTTATGTCTGCTAGCCCTCACGTTGAGCTGAGGTCCTAGGGGCCTCAAAGGCGTCTGTTCACCTCCAATGTGGAGGTGCTACCCCCTCCGCAGTGATCAGGCAGGGCTCCCCTAAAGAACGGGCAGCCCTCAATGACTCCAACGCTCCACTGCTGGCCACTGCTTTCACGTGTTATTACTGCGGGGCTGAGGCCCAGAGAGGCACTGACGTGCTCAGGACCACACAGCAAGGTTGGCGCAGTCTCCTGCCCGCAGCAGGCCTCGTGCCTAGTGCCCGGGGCTCTGGGTTCTGGGCTCCTTGGGAAGCCTCTTACTTTGTGCCTCTCAGCTTTTGTTTCTGCGTTAACCTCTTTGTCTGACTTTCCAACTCAGGCTTCCTCTCCCCCACCCATTTCCTGTCTCCCCCCACTTTCTGCAGCTGAGGTACACACCGCTGCCATCTCATAAACCCCAACAATACTCTGCGGGCTCCCCTCCCCCTCCCTGAGCAGACCTGAGGCTCAGGCCATGACGCATTTACACTCTCCTCTGGCTAGGGTCAAGGCCCAACCCTTGGGTTTGACAAAGGCCCACTGGAATTGCTCAGGTCATCGGTGGCCTGGCCCTCGGCCTCTGATGGCTGCCACCCTCCTCTGCCTGTAACAGAAAGTCCTGCCGGGCTGCCGGCTGCCCCCGTGCTGGGCAGGAGCTGCTGCTCTGTCTTCTTCCTGATGCAGGAGCCAGCACCAGGCCCTGCCTCTACCAGGGGCGTCTGTGGCTCCCTGTTTAATTAAAATTAGCCGGGGCTGCCCTGCCCTTGGGGAGGAGATGGGGCTTTCTGCTGCCCGAGAGAGTCTCAGTCGCAGAAAGCCTCAGGGGCAGGGCCACCCTGTCCTAGAGGGTGACTACGAGTTGGAATCAGCTCAAGGGCACCGAGTGGTTCGGATGGTTCACGGGCTCAGCTGCTCGGCTTGCATCCACCCAAAGGCTCCTCGGCGGCACAGTCGGTCTGGTGGTCGCGTCTGTAACCCCTGGAGCCCAGGCCTCTGACACACACGGTCTGCGTGGGTCAGAATCCACAGATGACCGTGGATTTGGGTTTGCCCTCTGCCTACAGCCGGGGCTGTTTCTCTGCCTTCGGAAAGATAAACGTGTCCTGGCTGCTTCTGAAGCAGGCTGTTGTTGCGGATTCTGTTAGCCGACCCTCTGTCATGCCCTGAGTGTGCCGCTGCAGTCATGTTGACCTTGACCTTGAGAGTAACAAATACCCGCTCAGGCGGCACCCCGGGGTGCCACACACCTTTTACTGTAGGCAGAGTGGGCGCTTGCTTGCTCCCTGACTCTCTTGCCCAGGTGCACCCTGTGGGGTGAGGGCGGGAGGTCTCAGCAAACATCCACCCTTCAACCTTCATCCTCCACAGATCCACCCTCTGGATGAATAGGCCTGCCCCTGGAGGTGTATGGGGACCCCCAGGGCCCAGGGTGGGGGGCTACAGTAGCAGGAAATTTGGGGTGCTGAAGGCTTGTGGTTGGGCTGCTGGGGCCGGGTTGGCTGAGAAGCCCTTGGGAGGAGGCAGGAAGTTAGGGTGGGACGTGGGCGCGGGGAGACAGGCGTTAGCTACGACTGTGAAGGGAGCTGAGACTGGGTCTGGGCAACCAGGCTGGGCCAGGAAGATCATGTGAATGGGACCCGAGGGCTCCCGGGCTGGGCAGGTAAGGAGCACTGGGGATAAGGGACCAGGGCAGCAGTTCTCAACCTGTGGGTCGTCACCCCTTTGGAGTCAAACCACCCTTTCACAGGGGCCACCCGATTCACAGCAGAGCAAAATGACAGTGATGAAGTAGCAACAAAAATAATTTTATGAAAGCAGGAAAGAAAAAAATAATAATTTTATGGTTGGGGGTCCCCAAACATGGGGAACTGTATGAAAGGGCGGCGGCATGAGGAAGGTTGAGAACCGCTGCTCTAGGGGCTCTGCTCGGCTACTTGACAGTCGAGGGCTGTAGCCCGGCACCAGGCTGGCTGGGCCTCAGCGAAACCTCGTTGGTGTCAAGCAGCAAGCATGGAGTCTGTCGGAACCACTTCTTACCTACCTAGTTGGTGCCTCTTATCTCGGGTCACGTCGGGCGCCAGGTTCTTGGCATGTCTAGCGCAGGGATGGTGGGCTGTTAAAAACGCCGTCCAAAATCCCCAAGCCCCGTCCGTCCCTGGTGCGACAGCCCAGAGCTGGCTAAGCCCCCCTTCCTGCAGCCCCAAGGCAGTGGCCGAGCCAGGGCTAGAACACAGCAGAAGCCTGCCCTGTGACCCCCGCCTGCCCTCCGTGGAGCAGAACGCCACACAGATTTGAGTCAGGGGACCCAGGGTTCATTCTGGTTTCTGGGACAGACCTAGTCACCAGACCTCTGGAGAGATGGACACGTGAGAAGTGGTTTTAGCACCCACTGACCAGCGCTGCTTGAGAGAGGGGCCAGGCTCCTGGCTAGACCGGATGTAGCGATCATCTGCGATGGAGTCTCCGGGGCAGAAACATGGGCCTAACTTTGAGAAGCCAGAGGGGTCTCAGGGCCTGGGAGAAAGAGCAGAGCAGACAAACTGCTTTCCTTCCTGACAGGAGCAGTTGGTTCTGGGCAAGGAACTGCAGCCCTTCCGCCTGGACCATTGCCATTCCTTCCCTTGTGTCCAGGACACTAGTGTCATATTCTCTTCCTGCCCGCCCGCCCTCTCTCTTCAGCCCCTACCCGGCCAGGCGGAATCCTGCAGATTCCTGCTTCAAACCCGAGAAAGGCGGCGGCCCAGGAAGGAAGGCACCCTAATTTCTGAGCTCTGCACTTTCAGTTTCCCGGGGCGTCCCCAGCCCAGCCAGGCATTCCAGGTTACCCTCTGCCGCGGGAGGTTTTGTTGGCCCAACAATTTCCACCTCGTCAGCACATCCCAGCCTTTCCTGTCCGGGCCAGCAGGGGACATGCTGGTTCACCCTGTGCATCCATCGGGGGTGCCCACCACACCCTGGGTGGCCAACAGGTCCCTCCTGTCAGCCCACTGCTGGTGAGGCCACCACTGGGGTCCCTCACAAAGGCCGTGGGAATAGAGGCTTCTCCAAGCCTAGAGAGGGAGGAGGAGGGAGGACTTCCGGTAGGGCGATCTAGAAGGCTTTTTGGAGGAGTCCAGGCAGTTCTGAGAAGGACAAAAGTCCAGGCCATGAGATTGGAGCCCAGGGGTGTGGTGTGGCGAGGCAGGTAGACCAAGTACCCGTCTGGCTCTGCCATCAACGTGGGCTGAACGTGCGTTTAGTTGTCTATAAAGAGGCCACGGTGTCGCCCTCCTCTCGGTGTGCTTGTGGGGAATTGAAGAAATGCCAACGATGGCCGTGGACCCGAGGGAGGACTGGTGACAGAGGGGGTGCTTCATGGAAGTTAGATATTCTCCAGCAGTGTGCCCGAGGAGGGCTGTCCTCGCCCAGAATTACTTCCACTCAGCACCTTGTGGGGCTAGCGAACCACCTCTGTGGTGCAACTTTGCATATCAACTTGTTTCCTGTGTAGAGGGGGGTGGGAACGCAGGCGGGCTGGATTCTGGGCTCAGCCATGGAGCCTGCCTCAGAGGAGAGCGCGCGCACACGCACACACACGGCTGTAAGAAACCCAAACACACACTCAGGTGTCTCCACAGAGACACCCATCCCCTTCTCCCCCTCAATCACGTGTTGGACCAGTTTCTCTTTCATACTTAACTGTCCACCCTCCACCTTCTCCCCACCCCTGAGGAAAAAAAAGAATCTGGGGGATCAGCACAAAGTCCAATAGTAGGGAGCGCAGAAATTAGAACTGGAAGACGAAGATGAGATAAAAAGAGAAACAAAATGAACGAGTGGAGGTGGTGGTTGTTAGGTGCCCTTCTGAGGCATAGCAACCCACCCTGTGTACAGCAGCCTCACGGTCATTGGTAGGTTTGAGCGCATTGCTGTCACCAGTCTGTCCACTCGCCTGCTGGAGGGTCTTCCTGTTTTTCCCTGTCCTCTACTTTATCAGGCAATAGCTTGTGCCTATTGTTATCCATTCAAGCAGTTCTCCAGGGACGGTTTCTCCTGATAAGGCACTGAAAGTTTATGAGGTTAGGACACACTAGGTTAGCCTAATGTAAGGTCCCATGTGCTGGACAAATAAAAGCAGCATGGCTCCATGCTCCCTAGCAAACAGTTCACAGTGAAAAACACACCCCGAGTAAAAGCCAGCATCAAAACCCGAGCTCCATTTATCAAGAGGAACCCGCTTATCCTGACTTTGACACCTCCATAGTCTCTTCTTCACATTCCATGCTTGGACATCACACACACAGCCTAACAGAGCAGCCGCGCTCCAAAGTCCAAGACTCGAGGGCAAACTCACGTGATTGAAAGCATTTCTTAGGGGGAGCTGGGTGGGGTGGGGGAAGCTGAGCCCAGGATCACGTCCATGGATATGACGGCTGCTAACCAACCCGGGGCTGGGTTGGAGGCACGCGGACGGCATCTCCAGAGCCTGTTCCAAGAGCATAGTTCCAAGAGGCCCCTGGAAGCAAACCCACATGGCATCAGCTGCAAACTGTCTCAGTTCACAGCCAACATTCGCTTGCTAAGACTCCCACTGCGTGATCCATTGGTTTCAGCCAGTGTTTCTCAAACACCTTTGGCCGTTTTTCCTCGCTCACCTGTCCCGTGAGCGGAGGAGAGGGAGGACACGGCACCGCTGATCTTCCTCACAGGATCGTTGCTCTTGAGTTTTTGAGTTGGTCGTGGTTTTGTGGTCTTTCATCCTCCCTCCCCCCAGTGATCAGTCTGTGTCTATTGTTAGAAATTCAAGTAGTACAGTGAGTATCCAGAAGCAAACAAACAGAAAAAGAACTAGAATAGAGACGCCTCCAATCCACTCTGGGATGTGCTCGTTGTGAACAATTTAGCGTGTGTTCTTCTAGATGTTTCTGTGCACAGCTTCTGAAGAGCACACTGTTACAGGCCTAGTCTCCGGTGCCAGCTGATCTCGAAGGTTCACCGCATGCTATTTGTCCTGAGGCCTTGGCTCTCTTAGCGCCTCAGCTTTCGAATCCAGAAGATAGGTTTGAGCATGACACTTACTTCACCGGGAATATATTGAGAATTACATGACATCATGCAACTGAAAGCTCGGCCAAAAACCTGGTGGACAAAAATCCCTATTTGTACACATATGAATGCAAATGGGCGCACGCTCGACATTCTGCTCTGCGGCGGCTTGCCATGCTGCGTCTCGGACCTCTTTGCCTGCCAGCACAGGGAAATCTACCTCACCCTTTAGCGGTGTCCAGTAAAGATCAGCTTGGTAGGTGGGTGAGGGTGATGAGTTGAGAAGCTACTTCCTGGAAAGGAGGACGCGCTTTTGCTGCCCGTGTAGTTGTGAGTCACAAACACGACATATGGAGCTGATGACAGATCTTCAGCTTCCTGTCAAAGTGGAGTGACCCACCTCTGTCTCAGAGGGCAGGGCCGGGTCGACAGGCCGCCGCCTTCTGTGCCTACATTAGCTCAAAGGCCTAACCCTAGGAAAGCCCAAACGAAGACAAACAAACAAACTCTCTACCCATAAGTCGATTCCCAGTTATACCAACTCCAGAGGCCAGCACGGAACGGCCCCTGTGAGCTCTCGAAACCAACTCTGCACGGGAGTAGGAAGCCCTGTCTCCCTCCCACGGAGAGACCACTGGTTCCGTCCTGCTGGCCTTTCGGATCGAAGCCCAGCAAGGAACCGCGGCTCCACCAGGGCTCCTAGGACACCAGGGAAGGGGGCATGGATTTTTTTCTTTTTTTACCATTTTAGCTTTATTATTGGAAAAAGAATACGACTCAAGACACACATAGAGCCAGGTCTGGGAGGGTTCCCAATGTGAAGTGTCCCAAAGGACTCCATACCTCCCACATGTCTCGCCCACCAGGAAGCCCATGGGACATCCAGGCCCGAGTCTGCACTAGTGTCTCGCTCGGTAGCCATGATCCACTGAACTCAACCTGCAACTGCTTCCCGCCCCCGCAACCCCCCCTCCCCCCCGCAAGCAGCAACAGCCGACCACTGCCACCGAGATCTCTGGGTGTTTCCGCCTTGGTCAGCCCCTGTCCAGGAGACGCTCAACGAGGCTTTAGTCACCGTGGAAATTCCAGAAGTTTAGAGGTGATTTCTCAAGAATCAGAGACAAAGGTCGAATCCTTTGGGTAAAAGTTCATCATAGACCAACCACAAAGATTCAAAGTTTTCAAAAAATTTTCCTAGGGGCCATGTCATCCTTCTCCCAAATCTAAAGGTAGCAGCCTCCTTCCCATTTGTCGTCTTTTCTTTTCAGTGGCGGGGACTTGTCCAGGTGGCGACACATGTGACATTTCAAAGGTATTCGTGTGCGCAGTTCAGTCACATCCATGAAGCTTTGTCAGTAGGAAGCCACGTCTTCCAACTCACGCGGAGGGTTCAGCCCAGAGCGCTCTCTCACGGCGCAGGTTCCCCATCGTGGCCGTGTGTCACCGGGGTGTGCACTGATCTCTCTTAACCCCCAGGAAGGGCTGTGTGCGATGCTATCTATAGGGATGTCAGCTTTCCATCGAAGGCGTAAACGCTCCTTTTCACAGAAGTATCTGAAAGTTGGAAAGCTTTTCCAAGGACGTGGCAAAAATCATGGTGGGAAATGAAGACGATCAAGCCTTGTCACCTGAAAATTGTTTACGCTCCATGTCTGTGGTTCTCAACCTGTGAGTCCAGATCCCTTTGGGGGTCGAACGACCCTTTCACAGGGTCGCCCAATTCACAACAACAGTAGCAAGCTTACAGTGATGAAGTAGCAATGAAAATCATGTTACGGTTGGGGTCACCACCACCCGAGGAACGGTCTGAGAGGGTCGTGGCGTGAGGGAGGTTGAGAACCCCGGCTCTGTATTCACTGCCCTGGGAAGCAGAGGGTCTCCGGTGTAGAATAAGGAGACTTTCCCTCCGTGAGACGGGTTGACACAGTGGCTGCAGCCATGGGCTCAGACAGAACACTGCGCGTCAGGCTGGCATGTCGCCGGGCTGTGTTCCCTTCTGTTCCACACGAGAGGCCTTTGAGAAGTTCAAGGGAAGCGAGATCAAAGAAAAGGTCACAGCCATTTTCCACGAAGGTTCTGAGGCCCCCTCCTATAAGGTCACAGTGAGTTGGGGCTGACTCAAGAACAGCCTGGGAGCTCCTGGGAATAGGGCCGGTCGCAGCTCAGATCTGCAGCTAGAACAGGAGTGCTGGCTGTGCTGGTTTGCGCTGAGAGCTAGCCGAGGGAGGACCTTTGCCGACTTCTGGTGACACTGGCGTTCCAATCTCTGCCCGCGGCCGTCTGCATAAGGCTGCCTTCTCGCTGTGTCTTCTCCTCTACAGACACCGCTCACTCGCCGTTGTGACTTCATGCTAACCTGACTCACAACGTGTTCAGAGATGCTGCTTCCAAACTGAGGCATTGGGGGTTCACTGGCTGTGCCCCTGCCCCCATATGGGACCCCTGAGGTACATTGACCCAAAGCAGCCACCACCCTCTGTCAAGGCAGACTCAGGTGTTGCTATGATGCCGAGCAGATTTCAGTGGAGCTTTGAGACTAAGACCAGGAAGAAAGGCCTGGCAAGCTGCTTCGGAAAAGCCCATGAGTCACAATGGTCTGATCCCCAACCATCGGGGGCAGCCCAGGACCAGGTATTTCATTCCACTTGGTATGAGGTCGCCATGTGAGACAGGGGCGGATTTGAGGACAGCTAGCAACGATTTCCAAAAAAGCCACATTTCACAGGGTCTGGAGGTTAAGACCTCAGCGTACCTGTTGGGGTAGGGGAAGGCTGGCTATTTAAGTCCACCTGCCACTCATTTGGCTGCTAACCACAAGGTCAGCAGTTCAAAACCACCAGCCACTCCTCAGAAGAAAGATGGGGCTTTCCCGTACTGTAAACAGAGTCTCAGACCCCCGCAGGGCAGTTCTACCCTGCCCTATAGAAGTGGCTCTGAGTCAGCAGGGACTCGAGTGGACTGAGTTTGGTTCAGGTTTGCCCACTTCTCCAGAGAAAGATGTGGTAGTCTGCTTCTAGAAGGGCCTGCAGCTTTGCCCATTCTACAGGCCAGTTCTAGCATGTCTAATAGGGTCCTTATGAATCAGAGCCAGGATAATATGCAGTACGCACCATGTTAAGCCCTGTGGATATGTTCTCTCATCTCTAGCTAGATGCAAGTCCTATTTTTACTCTCATTTTTCAGATGAAGCAATTAAGTCTGGGCACTCAGAGAGGTTTCGTAATCTGTCCACCAGGGCCCTGCTAGTTAGTGACTTGGAGACTGCGAAAAGGTGTGGAGGTGGTGTCTGACTTCTTGTCACTTCACAAGCCGGCTGGGTGGGGCAGGGAGAATCAGTACCTGCCACAGCCCAAAGCCAATTCCTATGAAGTGGAGGCCCCGACACGCCGGCCTTCTCTCAATTCTGACGTCAACCATTCCTCTCAAGGCCCTCTCTGTGTCCCTGCTAGGTTTGCTCATCTGTTGCAGTGGCCACACGGAACTCACAGACAATACTCATGATTGTGGGGTTTGTTAGGGAAGCTAACAGGTTGCAATTCAGCATTGGAAATGCTCAGGATACAGTGCTTCGGTGAGGAGTGCCTCTTCTCAGTCATGTCCACAGACACACTTGTCTGATCCTTGACCTCTGAGCCACAGGGCTCCCTGTCCTTTTCCCTGCTTGGGCAAATCCAGTGAGCAGACTCAGCGCCCACTCCCCCAGGAAGCCTCAGTTTGAAGGTATGCAGCTCTGCCTGCATGGGTTAGCAAACGTATCTCCCTAGTCCTCTATTTAAAGTTCCGGAGGCCACTCACTTAGCCAGCAAGTATCTCGCCCAAGACATTCAGCTTTCTCTCTTTGTGGACTGAGAAGTTCTCCGCTCTGTCGCATTCGGTTGCTCCTGTTTCCACTGCTTTGTTGCCGTGTCTCTGGCGTCTCTAGCGTCACGGCTCTCAGTTTCCTGGATCGAGGGTGTTCAGCACAGGGATCTTGGGGTCTGCAGGGCAGGTGCCACTCCTGGCTCTTCTCTTCTTGATGGTAGCAAGATCCCCTCTTGCTGCTTCTGAGGTGGCTCCTTTTAAACCTAGCGTGAGGGCAAAACTAACGCATGCCCTAGTAGAGTGACAGACCCCTTATTTGCATAGTCCTATCTCACAAGAGTGCCAGGCCCCTTATTTACATCTTTAGCAAGCTATCCAGTCCTTTTGGAGGGCCACAAACACACCACATTTGCATAGTCCACGGATTCAGAAAGGAATGTTCAATAAGTAAATAGGACAATATTTTAGGGGAAGCAAAGTATTGCCTTGAGGGAGAGAGAAAGAATGTATTGTGAGCTGTCAGACAAGACAATGTTGATAGAATTGATACACGTGAACAAGCCAAGAATTAGAACGCATTATGACATGATGCCTAAGCAGCCCTGGGATACCAGCCCTTGCCGGTAACTGAAAGGTCAAGAGTTTAAACCCGCTACCTGGCACTTCATAGAAGCAGCGAGCAATCTGTGCCTGCAGAGACTGCAGCCAAGAAGACGCAAAGGGGCAGTTCTGCTCCGTCACGTGGGGTCGCTGTCAGTCAAAATCCACTCCTGGGCACCGAAGAGTAACCCCGCAAATAGCGTTGGAGCAGCGTCACTGGGTGTGTTAAGCAGGTTGGGATTGAGCTGAGAAGCAAGAAAGGGAGGGAGGAGACTGAAGTCTGGGCCTCACTTTGCCCTAATTGCCACGTGGGCCACCAGTGTGATGGAAAGCATTACAGATGTCAATCAATCAGAGGTGCTATCAGCCCCAAACAGCTCCCTTGCTGGCGAGTCCGGTCAGCTTCTTGGGGCCCCACAGCCTAGAGGGGAACACCTGATAGGGCTCTCAAGGCTGTCCGGGTTTATGGAAGCAGATGGCCACATCTTGATCCTGCAGAGGGGAAAAGGAATCTGCGACATTCCCACTCTTGATCCCTGATTCCCGCGTTAGGAGACGAGACTCTCCTGGTTCGTCCTGCGTGCCGGCTGGGCCACCCCCTGGCAGCCCTTGGAGATGTTGTGTTTGTGCTGCGGCTGTTTGCTTTCGTCTTCTCTCTTTCAGACAACGAGAAACGAAACGTATATTTCGTTCTACTTGGGTTTTCTTTTTAAAACTAAGTTTTATTAACTTGGTTAGATCGTTTTGGCTACCCAGCAGTCTTTGTCAAACTAAGATCGGGAGAAGGGGGTCCATATTTTCTTTTTTAATACATTATTTTATTGGGGGCTCTTACAGCTCTTGTAGCAATCCATCCACTCGTTGTCTCAAGCATATTTGTACTTAGGTTGCCATCATCCTTTTCAAAGCACTTTCTTTCTACGTGAGCCCTTGTATCAGCTCCTCTTTCCTTCCCTCCCTCCCCAGCCAATGTTTTCTATACCCAGATGTATGCATCTACGACCTGACAACCACACAAGGACACCACAAGCTATAAGCACTCCCACTCTGTTACAGGTCATCCGCACAAAGGGATGCAGACCAGCCCACAGGTGTGCACATGTAAATGCTCACTGAACCGTGTGCGCAGGCCTTTGGCTTTTCAAGGGAGTCAGGTAAATGGACACCCAGAGACATGCAAGTGCCTTGAGGAGAAAAGTTAATACCACACGCATACCAAGTGTTTGTTGAAGAGAGAGCCCCATTCTGTCACACCTGTCCCCTAATCCCAAATGCCTTCTGCACAGGCCTCTCAGGACACTCGCCTCTTACTTTCTCCATGAACTCTAAGGATTTCCACCCTGTCCTGACCACGGCCCATTCTCCCTAAGCATCTCCCAGGAGCTAGCCTCTGAAGCTCGCTCAGGGAGGAAACAAGAGAGTAACTTGACAAGGGATGGAGGGGCCTGATTTGAGTTTTGTCTCTTGCAAGACCCCTCAGTAGACTGTTGGGAAAATCATGTAACCGCTCTGATCCCTAGCTTTTCCATCTTTCAAATGAGACTGATGGATGACATCAGCGCTTCCCAAACACCCGCTCCCAAGGACTCCTGTGCTCACTCCCACTGGCCTCCTCCCCCACCCAGGGGACTCATGAGTTTAAAGAGTTTCCCTAATAAAAGACCTTGCCTCAGCACTATTGTGTTTTTGTACTTCACAATTTATTTATTTTAAACATTTTATTAGGGGCTCATACAACTTTTTTTTTCTTTTTTTACATTTTATTAAGGGCTCATACAACTCTTATCACAATCCACACATATACATACATCAATTGTATAAAGCACAACCATACATTCTTTGTCCTAATCATTTTCAAAGCATTTGCTCTCTACTTAAGCCCTTTGCATCAGGTCCTCTTTTTTTTCCCCTCCCTCCCGCTCCCCCCTCCCTCATGAGCCCTTGATAATTTATAGATTGTTATTTTGTCATATCTTGCCCTATCCGGAGCCTCCCTTCCCCCGCTTCTCTGCCGTCCATCTCCCAGGGAGGAGGGCACATGTGGATCCTTGTAATCAGTTCCCCCTTTCCAACCCACTCACCATCTACTCTCCCAGCATCGCCCCTCACACCCCTGGTCCTGAAGGTATCATCCACCCTGGGTTCCCTGTGCCTCCAGCTCCCACATGCACCAGTGTACAACCTCTGCCCTATCCAGTCCTGCAAGATAGAATTCGGATCATGGTAGTTGAGGGGAGGAAGCATCCAGGATCTGGGGGAAAGCTGTGTTCTTCATCAGTACTACATCGCACCCTGACTGACCCGTCTCCTCTCCTAAACCCCTCTATGAGGGGATCTCCAATGGCCAACTGTACTTCACAATTTAATCAGAGACTTAACTAAGTATCCAATGAGGGAGCGAAATTTAGTAAGACCACTTTCTAGGTAGATTTTGGAAATGCAGTATTAAAATACGCCAAAGGCATCCGGCACTACTTTGTCCTGGGAGCATGCAAACAGTAGATTGGAAACCATGGACCCAAATTAGCTCTGGTGATGGAAAGAGGCGGAATATGGATGTGGGCTGAGCAACCTGATGAACATAATTAGGGTCACTGAACAAATCTATTGAGCGGACAGGGGTGGAATGGTGAATGTTTTGTCATGTAGATATTTATCACAAAACAAGTCCCTGGAAAAAGAATCATTTTTGGTCTTGTCAAATGCCAAGGTCTCTAACTGGCCAGGCCCTTGATTCTAACACACACACCTGCAAAGGGCAAGGTTTGCTTCTACAGGTGGAGCGCTCCAGGACCACAAAACCAGGCAAAGGAAGAGCCAGAGTCACAGCCATTTTTCCTTTCACGGACACAGCCTGACCCTTGGGAATGTGGCCCTTTCTGGTGGGCCCAGATCCCACCCACATGGTGTGTCCTGTTGGCAGGTTCTTGTGGATCCCAACCGAAAGCTCTGGGCTGCTTTTCCCTTCCTACCTGATTCCAGCCGAGCTCAGGTGCTAGCTACAACCCTTTGCTCAACCTTTAATCCTTGTGCCCTTTCCAATGCCGCTCCTCAAGGCTGCACGCCAGGACCTCCCGCAACCTCTTGCTCTTGGTCTAGTTCTTCCCTCTTCTTAAGCCCAAACTTTCCTCATTGCTCTCGGGTTCTCTTCCAGAGCTCCCAGAATATTGAGCTTGGGAGGGACCTTATGAATCTAAGTCTATAGCCAGTTGATGATGGGATTCTCTCTTCCACATGACCAACCTGTGATTCTCCAGAACCACAAGACACAAGCTGTTGACTGTCTTCTAGACAGCTCAATGCGTCTTAGGCTGCTTCCTGGTTGTCAGTTTTTTCCTAGGGGCATTTACTGTGAATTAGTTCCTGGCCATAAGATCATGGTCAGAAAACTATTTGTAACCGGTGATGGGTGGACGCTGGCCTAAGAGGGCTTCCCCAATATCCCCCTCAAAGGGGCACAAGTCTTTCCCAAGTCTCTTGGCTCAACATTCCTTGTCATCTTACATTTTCCTTGTTAGTTTGACTGTTTGAATAAAGTCCCGTGACACTGGTACCCTGGAGAGATGCACACTCGTGACTTTGGGAACGCAAGGAGAGTCAGGAGTAGATCAGCCTAAGAACTGTGATTCCCCAGCGAAGCAGATGGCTGCTTTTCCCACAGGGCAGGGGTGAGTTAGACAGAGTGGACACTGGGGAGATCTCTCGAAGTTCTAAACTAAGCTAACACCAAATAAGTTTCTGAGCAAGGATTGATGACAAGGAAAAATGAAGGGCTGACAGGAGAGGAGAAGGGAAACTTTGGAAGAATGATTGCAATAAGGTCATGCCGCTCAGGAACTGGGATTTGAACCGAGCACTCGCTGTCTCCAGGGTCTGGATTTCAGCTCTTGCGAACCAGAAAGCTCCGTGACTCCCCAGCCTGTCCTGGTCGCAGCATGGGCCTCGGCTTATTTACCTGAAATCAGAAGCTAGACCTGATTGTTTCTAAGACTTTTATAGATAAAAGATTGACACATGAACCCTCCTCAGACCATCCAAAATATATAAAGAGCAACTGACTCGGAGTGCTAGGGGCACTCAGCCAATGAAAACACAGTTTCTGCTCTTGCTCAGGAGCCCTGGTGGCACAGTGGATTACATGTTGGGCGGTCAACCACAAGGGAAGCAGTCTGAACCCCCTGAACCCACTATCTGCTCCTGTGAAGACTTAGTGTCAGAAACCCAAAGGGGCAATTCCACTCTGTCCTATTCACTTGATGACAGCAGATTTGACTTGGTTTTTGGTCTGTGATGAGACCGAGACATAAATTAATGTTAAAAAAGATGTAGGACCATGTCTGACCTCCTATGGGTTCCCTATTGCCATGAGGCAGAGTGCGTTAGGCCGGGTTGACTACAGAAACAAATCCAGTGACATTCATATATGTGTAAGAAGAAGCTTTATATCAAGAAGGAATTATAGAACAAGAAAGCATTCCAGCTCAGTCCAACTCAAGTCCATAAGTCTGACACTAGTCCCCAAGTCCCTCTTCAGACTCACCCAGCACGTGCACTGATGCAGAATGCAGGGAGCTCACAGGCCCGTGTGTGCAGAGTCGTGTGGATCCGAGGTCGGTGGGAACATGGCATGGCTTCAGCAGCCAGCAGGCAGGAAAGTGAAGGCAGAGAGAGACAGAAGGGGAGGTTTGGGGGTGGGGGGTCTCTTTATGAGAAGGCCAAGCCCACAGGAGGCACCATCGGGCCTGATGGTTGAAGACCACCCCTACACGTTTAGATATGTTCAAGTTGACATGAAATTATGTAACTCCCACACAGAGGTCACACATGCTGCTACCCTCCATCCTCCTTGACCTATTCTGACACCTCCCATTCCTCCCATGACATGACGCTTTTCTGCTGGGCTGGCTGATTCAGTACAGGTCACCACGAGTCAGGATCCGTGAGCAGGCAGAGAGTCAGTGGTCCACAGAAACAGCCCTCCTCAGCCTCTCAGCCCTGGGGTCCTGACCTCTGCCTTCATGGGCCAGGAAGCCAGTCTGCTGCTCACAGTCTCATGGTCTTGGTGCTGCTTCTCTGTTCTCTCTTTTTTTAATCATTTTATTGGGGGCCCCTCTGTTCTGTCTCATGATTTCCTCATCGCAGCCTCTGGTCTTGGCCTGGCTACTTTGCACTGTCTCACGGTCTCTGCGCTGCAGCCTCTGGTCTTGGCCTCTGCCATTTCAGACAATGACCTCCATTGCTGGCTCCTCTTCCAATGGCCCTAGGATTTCTCTCTGCTTCCCAGACAACTCTTCTACATGAAGGAATGGCTTTGATGGACGCTGGGTTTGACGTTCAGCAGACCAGACACACAAGCAAACAAAGGGTGGCAATTTAGTTCACAGCCACTACTCAAGGTAGAGACTTAATCCCACCCTACTCCTGCCCATTGGTGGCGTCATAGAGAAAGCCAGAATTTACATCACATGAGGAGTTATGGCTAGAAAGAGCATATTCGTGGACTACATCTCCATCAGTGACCATGGCAGTTGACGATGAACTTGTGGTTTGAGTAGATTGTGAAGAACCTGGATGAGAGGGTAGCAAAGATTAATGGGAAGGTTTCACAAAGGAGTTGCTATGTGACCTGAGCCTTGAATGTTAAATTATAGCTCAGCAGATGAGTGAAAAAGGAGGAGCCACACGTGCCCAGCCATGACATAAGAATGTGACCTGTGTGTTCAAGAGAGGCAGCGGGGGCTCCCACACAGAGTGTGTGAGTGTGCGTGCATGTTTTTGTGGGTGCACAGCAGAACAGACTGAGGAGGTGGGTTTGGTCTTGATAAGGAAGGGGCGTGAGTGCCCGTGGTGGTAAATTAGACTTTACCTGAAGAGCAGACCAAGGGAAGAAGGTGCCTCAGGGCCTCCCGAGGCTTTCACAGTGAAGCAGCCCCTCTGCTTTAGGCAAAACATCTCCACTTTCAACTACCTGACGGTCAACATGGCCACCAGAGAGTTCTGCAGGAGAAATGTCAGGGAGGCCGTTGGAAGAGACCCTCAGAAGGATTTGGGTGTGGAAGGGGAGGAAGCCCGAATGCCGGACAGGCCTCCGGGGACACCACACACGTCTCTTACCTACCGCCGTGGAGTTGATTCTGATCCATAGCGACTCTACAGGACAGTGTTCTGGAGCTGTAAATCTTTATGGGAGCAGGCAGCCTCCTGGTTCTTCTGGGGAGCAGATTAGTGGAGTCTATCTGCTGACCTGGTGCTTTTCAGCCCAACAAGTAACCCACTGGCCAGCGCTGGGAAGGGCTTGCAATTAAGAGGTGGGGCCATTCATCTCTCTCTGGTTGATGAGAATCTGAACCAAACTGAGGTCTCCCCAGGCCCCAGGGCTTGGGGGGTGGGGGGAACGGGCGTGTGTGTGTGTGTGTGTGTGTGTGTTAGAGAGAGATATCTGAGATCTGGGAGTCCCCCAGCACAGGGGACTGGCAAAGGGAGAGGGGAGAAGGAGGGGGCAGAGGCAGGAAGTGGGCAAATAGACTAACAAAGGTGTCTGTGGCGGTTTGCCCATCCCAGGTGGGAGGGCGGGGCTTAGGGCCTTATCTGACATTATTTGTTGCTCTGGGGCTCAGAGAGAGCACCCCTCAGAAGTCCTTGTGAGGTGCCTTTGAGTAGCTTCTGACTCATAGACTCCATGTATAAGACTATAATAGAAGGCAACACTGCCCCATCTTGGGCTGTCTCACAATTGTTCTTAACTTTAGGCCCCACCATGTCAGATTTCCTGAGACTGGTCAATGGGGGTGATGGGCAGACAGCCCTCCAGGTATTTTTGGAAATTCCCAGGGCCAGACTCTAGGCTGTCAGATATGGTGTGTGTGGTGGTGGTGGTGATGGTGGTGTGCTGCTGCGGGTCTTAGGGGAGTCCCTTCAGCCCCCTTTCCATCTCTCCAGGGACCATGGGCTGTAGCTGTAGCTCCAACCCTGAGGATGACTGGATGGAGAACATTGACGTGTGTGAGAATTGCCATTACCCTATAGTCCCACTGGATGGCAAAGCCACGGTAAGAAGCCAGACAGATGGCGCCTGCGTGAGGGAACCGGGTGGAGTACAGGGCCCAGGGACACTCAGGAGCAAACAGCGGACCACTGCTAGTGGTCCTTGACATACAGAGTTGCCGTTGCTGTTGCCCTGGTATTTAGAAAACAGAGACCAGAGAGGGGAAGAGACTCTCCTAAGGTCACTCAGCAAGTGACAAAGTTAGTAGTCAGCCCCAGCCTCTTGCTCCCTGACCCCACATCATTCCTCACCCCACAGCTACCCATTCGAAACGGCTCTGAGGTGCGGGACCCACTGGTCACCTACGAGGGCTCCATCCCACCCGCCTCACCATTGCAAGGTGATCGGAACCAGCAGGGAGCAGAGGGGGAGGAGGCCTGTGGGCCCTTGACTGTCTGCCGCCCCATCTCCTCCAACCCTCTGCCTGCTCTGTCCCCCCTGCGGCGAGTCCGCAGCTGACCCTACAAGGCCCACCCCAGGCCTACTCTCGCTGACGCCCCTATCTTTACAGACAACCTGGTGATCGCCCTGTACAGCTATGAGCCTTCCCATGATGGAGACCTGGGCTTCGAGAAGGACGAACAGCTCCGCATCTTGGAGCAGTTGAGTGCCTTCCCCACCGTAGCCGCCCGGTCCTGGCGGGTCTGCGGGAGTGGGGTGCTCCTGGGGGCTGGCTCAGGGCTGGCTCCCTACCTCCAGCCACACCCCGGGACCCTGACTGGCTTGGGGCGGGCGCCCTGGGAACAGATGGGGAGACTCTTGAATGCTAACCTGGGCGGGGGGTGGGGGCAGAGCGGGTAAGGCCCGGTGGAACTGGGACCTACAAGAAGGGTCTCCTGCTCCACTGACCGCGCTGACCACGGCTGTGGGGCAGGAATGGTGAGTGGTGGAAGGCGCAGTCCCTGACCACGGGCCAGGAAGGCTTCATCCCCTTCAACTTCGTGGCCAAAGCAAACAGCCTGGAGCCTGAGCCGTGAGTAGGGAGGGGGCTCCTCGTGGGCACGGGTGGACGAGCAGGGGCGTGGGGCTGGGAGCCGTCGTGAGTGCTTGAGGGACATGGAAGAACAGAGCCACAGACCACGCCGTCGCTTCCGCCCTGCGCAGCTGGTTTTTCAAGAGCCTAAGCCGTAAAGACGCCGAGCGGCAGCTGCTAGCACCGGGGAACACGCACGGCTCCTTCCTGATCCGCGAGAGCGAGAGCACGGCCGGTGAGGGGCGGGGCGGGGCGGGCCACGGGCGGGGCGGGGCCACGGGCGGGGAGGGCCATTGGCGGGGCGGGGCGGGCCACGGGCGGGGCGGGGCCACGGGCGGGGAGGGCCATTGGCGGGGCGGGGCGGGCCACGGGCGGGGCGGGGCCACGGGCGGGGAGGGCCATTGGCGGGGCGGGGCGGGCCACGGGCGGGGCGAGCCATGGTAGGGGCGGGGCCACGGGCGGGGGTGGGGCCTTGGGCGGGGCTTGCCACGGACGGGGCGGGGCCTTGGGCGGGGTGGGGCGTGGGCGGGGCGGGCCACGGGCAAGGCGGGCCACAGGCGGGGCGTCTCCCTGCGAGGTGTGGGCGGGACCCCTGGGCGGGCCGGAGCCGAAGGGCGTGGTGGCGTGGGCGGTTCCCGCGCGGTGATCCCACTGACTTTCGGGTTGGTTATTCGTTGGTTCATTCATCTATTCAGGATCGTTTTCACTCTCGGTCCGGGACTTCGACCAAAATCAGGGAGAGGTGGTGAAACATTACAAGATCCGTAACCTGGACAACGGCGGCTTCTATATCTCCCCGCGCATCACTTTCCAGGGCCTGCACGAGCTGGTCCGCCATTACACCAGTGAGCCTCGCCTGGACTCTCAGACGTGCCCTGGCAGCCTGCCTTACCTACCCCTCGTCCCCGCCCCCCCATTTTCTCCGAGTTTCCCTTCCCCAATTTCTCAGTGCACCCCTTCATTCCATCCAGAGGATGGATTGGGGTTACAGTACCCCCCCGCCCCTCCCTGCTCTTCCCCACCCTCTGAAACTGCAGGTTTCAGGTGACAACACACACACCTGCTTGTCTGCTTCTCCAACATGGGGACTCCAGGAGGTGGGGGCCCCAAGCCTGCTGTACTGACAGCTCCCTCGCCTCTCCCTGTCCCTGCAGACACCTCAGATGGGCTGTGCACGCGGTTGAGCCGTCCTTGCCAGACACAGAAGCCCCAGAAGCCCTGGTGGGAGGATGAATGGGAGGTTCCCAGGGAGACGCTGAAGCTGGTGGAGCGCCTGGGGGCTGGCCAGTTTGGGGAGGTGTGGATGGGTGAGTGCCACCCTCCAGGGCAGCAAACGTGGCGGGGTGTGTCTGGCTGGGGAAGGGGGGAGCGGAGGCATGGCACTGACTCCAAGTGCGATGACTGTGGGTCACTCCCCAACCCTTTCTTCCTCAGGGTACTACAACGGGCACACCAAGGTGGCGGTGAAGAGTCTGAAGCAGGGCAGCATGTCTCCCGACGCCTTTCTGGCAGAGGCCAATCTCATGAAGCAGCTGCAGCACCAGCGGCTGGTCCGGCTCTATGCCGTGGTCACCCAGGAGCCTATTTACATCATCACGGAGTACATGGAACACGGTGCGCGCTAGTGCTGTGGCTTCCTGCACCTCTCCAGGAGGGGCGAGGCTTGGCTCAGCTCCCTGGGATTCTAGACGAGCTTCCTGGGCGCCTAGGAACTGGAAGAATTTGTGTCCTCTAAGCGCCCCAGCTCCAGTAGCAGGTCCCGAAAGAGTATTCCCCTCCATCTTCACGGAGCTGTGGACATATCTGCCTCCTTCCAAACG
Organism: Tenrec ecaudatus; assembly: GCF_050624435.1. NCBI lineage: Eukaryota > Metazoa > Chordata > Mammalia > Afrosoricida > Tenrecidae > Tenrec > Tenrec ecaudatus. Next base: position 55,752,046 of record NC_134530.1, read on the forward strand.
CAACCTGCCTCTCAGGCTTTGATCTCTTGGGAAGTGCCTTTGATCACTAGCTTCTTCCGGCAACTTCCATCGTGATGTCTTCCAAATACCTTTCACTACTAGAGATACCCCCTTGGTGCCCCCGTACTCTGTGCAGTGCCTCCTTGGACACACTTCCATTCCTTCATTGCTGCTTGCTCTGGGCTGGGTACTGGGCGAGGGACCATGGTTTCTGCTGCCCGGAGAACCCATGCTTTTAGAAATGGGCACTGGAAGGGAGCATTTGTGTCCTGGGAAGGTTCCAGCATCCCACAGGCATACGGGAAGTGATGCCATTTCTTATACCGGGTGGACTAGCGGGGCATTCCAGCTGGGTCTTGAAAGGAAAGCTGGAATCTTTAGTAAGTAGAGATGGATCAGAGACTTTAGAATCTATTGGTCTGGTGAAGAATCGCAAGATTGTGGAGGAGAGTGAAGGAGACGGGTGGGGGAGGAGAACTATTAATGTGGACCATGCAGGACCTTGGATCCCTGGCTGAGAGGTTTGGGTTTTACCCCCTTGGTGACAAGAAGCCTGTGAGACTGGAGCCAGTTCCACTCTGCACACGTGGGAGACTATGACTGCAGCCAACTACATAGCGATCACAACAGTGAAGACTTCTTATGGCCACAAGGACTTAAAAGCAATAATCATTCCTAATATTTACAGAGCAAGCCCCGGTAGCCCATTGATGAAGCTCTGGATTGAAGTGTGCCCCGCCCCTCCAAAAGATGTATCATTCCCAACCTTTATAGCTGTGGTTATAATGCCCTTTGGGAGTGGGTCGTCTCTGTTATAAGGCCGAGTCCCTGCAGGGCATATTTGGAATCAGTCCCTTGAGATGCATGGCATTAGACAAGCCAGCGGGAGAAGCAGAGGTGGGGAAGAGAGATGCTAGGCCACATGAAGACTGTGCAGAATGGAAGCTCGGAGGGGACAAGGGCCTTAGAACTGGTCATCTAAATTTGGATTCTAGGCTCCTAACCTGTTGGAAAATAAATTTATTAAAAAAGAAGTTAATAAGATGCTTCATCCAAGCCTTCCAGAGAAGACCTTGGCATATCCTGGGCATCCTCATCCTGAGCACATACTCTATTCGCCCTCTCTACTCTCCCCGCCTTCCATCTTGCTGATGGATTGACACCGAGATGGATTGACACCACGGCTGCCACGATGGGCTCAGACACAGGAACAATTGTGGGGGTGGCGCCGGACCGTGCCGTGTTCCATTCTGCTGTGCATAAGGTCGCTGTGTGTGTGGGGGGGAACAGACTCGCGGGCATCTAACAACTCTCCCTGCCCACATGTCAGACTCTGCTTCTAGACTCCCAGTTGGGGAGAAGGGTCTGGTGGTCTCCTGCTGGGGTGACTTGGGTGAGTGCTTTCAGCTGATCTCTTCTTTGCCTCCTCTGCTCATGACTCATGCTTCTGCCCGTAGGGAGCCTGGTGGATTTCCTCAAGACCTCTTCAGGCATCAAATTGACCATCAACAAACTCTTGGACATGGCAGCCCAGGTAAGGAGACTGGGGGAGGGCTGGGCATGGGCAGGGGCCATCTGGCCCAGCACTGGTGACCTGTTGCTGGCCTGCAGATTGCGGAGGGCATGGCATTCATTGAGGAGCGAAATTACATCCACCGGGACCTGCGGGCCGCCAACATCCTGGTGTCTGACACCCTGAGCTGTAAGATTGCAGACTTCGGGCTTGCCCGCCTCATTGAGGACAATGAGTACACAGCCAGGGAGGGTAAGTATGGGCCTGGAGGGCGCTCTGGGATCGGGCAGGTTCGAGTCACGCAGACCCAGGTAACCTCACTTTGCCTCTCTCCAGGGGCCAAGTTTCCCATCAAATGGACAGCTCCAGAAGCCATTAACTATGGGACATTCACCATCAAATCAGACGTTTGGTCTTTTGGGATCCTGCTGACAGAGATCGTCACCCATGGCCGAATCCCCTACCCAGGTCAGGACCGAGGGCGGAAGCTGGAAGGGCAGCCAATTCCTGGCTTCCCACTCATTTCTTCCCAGATTCAGAGTCGGAAACCCATTAGCTGCTTTTTCATCCTCTCTGGGGGGTGGGTTCAGCATTCCCAAACAGATACCATGTCTCCTAGAGCTAACTTCCATCTCTGGCACTAAATCTCTTTTTCTTCAAGAATCCCAGCGTTTTCTTCTGATCTCATAGAGCAGCCTCGTACAGTAGTAGACCTGGGCCGAGAGGCACGAGAACGGCCTTTTCTGACTGTATCCACCACCGAGGCTAGCCGTTTACATGTTCTTCCTATGTGCTGAGTCATGTATGTGCATCCACTGTCTTCACCTTGACGGCATCTCCGTGAGGTGCAGTTGTTCTGAAACCTCAGTGAGGTGAAAAGGGTGTCGGTCCCACTGTACGCACCCCAAAGTGTTAGGTTTTATGGTTGATCATAATTGGCTGACCGTGGGCAAGTGAGTTCACCTCTCTGAGGCTCCGTTTCACAATGTAAAAAAGAGAGAGCCTGTCTGTAAAAGAGCCTGACTCATAGGACCCAACCAATTGCTGTTGAGCACACTTAGATCCATGGCGACCCCATGTGTGTCAGAGGAGAACACATCAAGTCTTCATAGGTTTGCCCAGGGCTGACTTTCCAGAAGTAGATCACCAGGCCTTTCCTCGGAGGGACCTCTGTATGGACTCCACCTGCAACCTTGTGCTTAGGAGCTGAGCACATTATCTGTTGCCCCCACCCAGCAACTCCTGATCCGAGTAGGCGCTCCCCAGACACCAGCGTTTCCTTCTCCGGAGTCTTCCCGTCTAAAGGGGGAGAAGCAAACCAACCAATACATTCCCTGTCACTGAGTCGAAGGGACCCTGTAGGAGAGAGCGGACTGTGTGGTGTCCTGTGGGAGAGGCTGGTGGTTTCTTTTTCTTTTCTTTAAATCATGTTATTGGGGCTCTTACAGCTCTTATCACAGTCCATCCATCCATCCATCCATCCATCCATCCATCCATCCATCCATCCATCCATTGTGTCATGCACATAGGTTGCCATCATCATTTTCAAAACATTTTCTTTCTACTTGAACGTTTGGTATCAGTTCCTTTCCCCCCGCCATGCTCCCTCCCTCGCGAACCTTTGATAATTTATAAATTGTTATTTTTTTCCTGTCTTACACTGAGTGCTGTCTCCCTTCACCCACTTTTCTGTCGTTTGTCTCCCTGGGAGGAGGTTTTATGTAGATCACTGTGATTGGTCCCCTTTCTCCCCCTACTTTCCCCTTCCCCTCCTGGTATTGCTACTCTCATTCTCGGTCCTGCGGGGTTTCTCTGTCCTGGATTCCCTGTGTTGTGAGGTCTTATCTGTACCCGTGTACATGTTCTGGTCTAGCCAGATTTGTAACGTAGAATTGGGGTCATGATAGTGGGGGGGAGGGGAAGGAGCATTAAAGAACTAGAGGAAAGGTGTGTGTTTCATCAGTGCTGTACTGCACCCTGACTGGCTCGTCTCTTCCTTGTGACACTTCTGTGAGGGGATGTCCAATTGTCTACAGATCGGCTTGGGGTCTCCACTCCGCCCTTCCCTTATTCACATCGATATGATTTTTGATATGAGGCTGGTGGCTTCAAGCCCTGGCCTTTCAGGCACTTACCAGGACACCACCAGGGCTCCTTAAAGAGACAGAGAGACAGCTGACAAACGTCTAGTGCCTGCTTCTCCATTGGATAAAGCCCTTTGCCTCTTTGTTCAGCCGAGACAGAGATGGAGTTTTTAAAAAGGGAACTTGGTAGGAAACCCTGGACGAGGGAAATGGAACACAAAGAGTAGGAAGGAGGTCCCAGCGCGTTGTGGCTGGATGCACGGAAACGTCCAGCATCCCCAGAGCACTGAGAAACATTTTCCTCCCAAGAAGGTCAGGGGGCCACCTTCACATCAAACGACAGGTCTGAGGCCTTGCCTGTCCCAGCTTGCCCAGTGCCAGAGTCCAGATACAGTGATGGGGCCGTAACCACACTCAATTGTCCCGTCAGGGGCCCTTTCTGCCCTTCACCTGCTTCACATAGGCGAATCCCCAGAGAACTCCTCTCTCAGAAGAAAAGGGCGCTGAAAACACGGTGATAAAAGGCACCTGGCAAGTGGCTTCAGGGCCTGGGAGACAAAGGAGAGGAAGGCTGACCTTGGTGAACTTGCATCTGATTGGCTTCAGCAGATGGTTGCCATTGAAGCACGGGAGGCCCCAACCCAGGCTTCCAAGAAGAGCTCTAACTCAGTTTTAGAAAAAACTGCCCCTTTCTACATCCTGGTGATTAAGTCAAATTATTAACAACAAAACAAACCAAACAACCAAACAACAACTGCTCAAAACAGCCAACACTCTGTAGGCCACGCCCAAGTCGATCTGTGGGCTGTCTTTGGTCTGGGTTTGACCACCAGTCTGCCTTCTTGACGCCAGCCAAGAATGTTTGGTTCCTGACCTATGTCCTCCCATGTCCCGCATACATGGTGAGAGGCCTCCCCGGGGCTGGGCCTAGAGGAGCAGGGGTCTTCATCTTCCAGGGTCCAGTCCCGAGGTTTACTGGAACAAAGCGTGCATTTTCTAGGGCCCCCGAGGTGCAGCAGGCCCCTCCTGGACCCAGATGAATTGAGCGTTGACCCAGTTCCTCCCTTGGTGCTGGCCCTGGCCCTTTGCACCCTCTTCTCAGCAGATTCTAGGAGAAGCTACAGATCAACTGGGAGAGTTCGCACCAGGAGGCTGTGTTTTGTTGTTGTGACTGGGCTGTTCTTCACAATGGCTTCTCCCGGCAGCATCTCTGTGCCTGAAACCTGCTAGAAAGGCCAGAGCCAGCACCCAGGGCTCCACGACCATTTCATCTGGGTCAGGGAGGGCCCCAGCGGTGGGCTTTCTCTGCTCTGTGCAGGGTCTGCTTTGCTGGAGATCCATCTGGCTTCTGCCTTCAGTACCTCCTGTGCCTGGTCTCAAAGCCGGAGACACCCATCACGTCCTGACTATTAGCTCCTATCCTGCCCTGAGTCCTGACCACCCCATGCTTCCCCATCAATTAATGGCCACTTTTTATGAAGCATCTCCTAGCCAGGCCTTCCCCTGAATATGCAGTAGCTTACTCAATCCTCATAACCCCCCGTGAGCTAGGACGTGCGATATGATCTACTCTATTTTCCACATGAGGAGACTGAGGTTCAAAGAGGTGAGGTAGCTTGCCCAGAGTGAGACAGCTAACATGTGTGTGCTACTAGGCATCTAAGCAAGACCAGTCATGACTGGCATTTTGGATTGGTGCTCAAGCCAGGACAGTTATTAAAAATTCTGAATAAATATTGGCCCTGATTTTAAAAAATATCCTGCATATTATCCCGGGGAGCTCTTTATCAGTGTTTCCCAAAGTGGGAGCTATGACTTGCTGGGGGCTGCTGGAGCGACCCAGAGGGGTGGCAAAAGCAGATCCCTACACTTTATCCTGGGTTCTGGGCTATAGTACAAACATTTTTCATTGCCAAGGAGGTTCTGAGTAAAAAAGAAAATTCCTGTAGAAAGGCAGTAGACTAATTAAGTTTGGGAATCTACCAGCTAGAGGCTAAACACTAGGCTTGGCAGTTCAAACCCACCTGTTGCTACACAGGAGAAAGATGAGGCTGTTTGCTTCCATAGAGGTGTGTGGTCTTGGCAACCCAGTACGGGAGGGCTAGGAGTTGGAATCGACTCAATGGCAGTGGGTTTGGGGTAGGTTTCCCAGACCTGGAGCTTTGATGGCCTTTCTCCCATCCTCCTCCAGGGATGACTAATCCCGAGGTGATTCAGAACCTGGAGCGAGGCTACCGCATGGTGCGACCTGACAACTGTCCGGAGGAGCTGTACGACCTCATGATGCTGTGCTGGAAGGAGCGCCCAGAGGACCGGCCCACCTTTGACTACCTGCGCAGTGTCCTGGAGGACTTCTTCACAGCCACGGAGGGCCAGTACCAGCCCCAACCTTGATGGGCCTGGTCACCCTGGGACCCGAAAAAACTCCCCGCATCTAGCCACCTGCATCTCAGCCTGACTCAAGGGGTGCAGTTCCAGTGCTCTGCTCACTTGGCCTGTGTACAGCAGGACTCTGCACCCATGGGCACCCTGTCCACATGTACCACACACACATCTTGGGTCTCTGTACAGGTCTGTACTCCTGTGGGCTCTTCACACATGCCTTGTACATGTGTGACCTCTGCCTGTATGTCCCTTTCTGAGACCACAAGAGAAAGGACAGAGGCCTGTGACTGACGTGAGCTTCTGCCCCATCCCCTTGCCTTTTCCCAAATTACCTGGAAACTCCCAGAGGGCTGGACCTGGCTGATACCTCCGATGGTTCCTCCTCCGTGCCTGACACACTTCAGGAGCTCAATAAATGTTTATTGGTTGATGCACGTTGTACACTTCAGCCTTGTACTCCCATCTCCCTGTCCAGGGGAGGGGGCAGGGCGAGTGGGCTGAAAGATGGAAACTGGATCATTCTGAGTCGGCGATACCCTGGGGGACCGTCTGACCTTTTGTCCAGTTCTGGTGATGCTAGGGGCCAAAGGAATGTCCCAACACTGCTGTGGGGCTATGTCAGCCCCTTCAAATGGGGAAGTAGTCATTACCTCCACCCCAAGGGAGTCAGCTCAACCCCACCTGGAAACGCGTCCAGAATGCTCGGGTCACAGGCACCTCTCCCTCTCCTTCCATAGGGCAATAGCTTTTTTTTTTCTCTTTCTTTTCACAACTGGCCATTCAAGCTGTAGCTGGCTTCAGATATGTTCTGATTCACATCCGGGATGTTTTTGAATATTGAATGAGTCCATGAGTGTAACAAGCATGAATTGAAAAGCTACTATTCTAGGCTCATTGGCTATCTAGGTAATAAGATGGACAAGCAACGTCTTTTGCATTTGTGAGTTTGCATTCTAGGAAAGGAAGAGGTCAGGAAACAACATGCATTGTAAAGAAGTAAACGATACTGTGTGAGTGCTAGCGGCCTGGGGGCTGGGGGCTCAACAGAGCAGAGGGAGGAGGCCTAGCAATCCCATTTTTGGAGGAAAGGTTGCCATTTTTAAGAAGGTGCTCAGGGAAAGTCTCCCTACAAGGTGAGATTTGAGCAAAAATTTGAAGGAGACGAGTGGGGTGGGGGCGATGGGCCGCATGCAGTAGGGAAGGAGCATCTTTCAGAGGAAAGAGCTTGGGACAGGGACCTGCCTGGAATCCTCCAGAGTGAGAGTCTAACCCTGGGGCCCAGTGGCCTTTGCAGGAGCCGCTCTGAGGCAGCCTGGCAGGATCTGTGCGGTGCTGTGACATCACCTGGTGACACATTTAAAAAGAGCCCGGGGGGGGGGCGGGGGCGGCAGTGGTGAAGAGTAGGCTGCTGTTGGAAAGGTGAGTGGTCTCGCCAGCCACCTGGGCGACCCACATAGGTCAGGACCACAGCCTGGGAAACCTGGGAGGGGGGGGCAGTGCTGGCCTGGCACCTGGGCTTCCTGTGAATTGAAATCCACTCACCACCAGCAGCACAGTTCAGGAGCCTGGCTCTGACTGTATTGGAAACTGCTTTAGCAGCCCCTTCATGAATCAAGGAGGGCTTGCATAAAACTCCAGACTGCTGCTTTCTTTTGAAAGACAGGGAGAGCTAACTACTTTGAGTCTTCAAGTAGTGGCTCCCCTTTTAAGGGGTGCAGTACAGTGAATCCGCTAATATGGCTTCTGTTAGTCTGGGCAGACTAGAGAAACAAATTCATAAACACGCATATGTATATAAGGGAGAGGTTTATATACAAGAGGAATTGAACATTGAGAAAACATCCCAGTCCAGTCCAAGGCCATAAATCTGATATTAGCCTATATGTTCGATACCAATCTACAAAGTCCTCTTCAGACTCATGAAACACATGGAATAAAACCAAATGCAGGACGATCACAAGCCAGTGGGTAGAAAGTCTTTGGGTTCAGTGACGTTGTAAGCATCTCAGCGCTGGCAGTGGTTTCTCTGTGGCTTCTCTGGCTTCCAAGGTCTGGTTGCATCTATGTGGCTTGTCAGCTGCAATGTCTCCCAGGGAGTGGCAGAGAGAAAGAAGTGTCTTCCACCTCTATGGAGGAAGTACCAGATTTCCCAGAATTCTCAGGAGAAGGCCATGCCCACACAGACATCTCATTGGCTATCTCCAGATTGACAGTTTAGACTCCACCCGTACACTCTTAACCCTTAAATTGACACCAGATTAGGTGACTACCACCTGACCCTCCTAAGCAATACTCTTCAAAATGTCAACCAAATGACGGGGTAGGGCTATGTCAATAAGGTGCATGGAACCCTAAGGAGGGATTAGTCAATTTTGCCATCCCATTAGAGGTGGGAAACAGGACTCTCACAACAAGAAAGAAGAACCAGGCATGGGGCTTGTCTTCTAAGAATATTAAGGGAAATTTTTACTGAAGAAAAAGATGCCCTGAATGGTATTGGTATAATGACAGGTACTCAGACCAATGGAAAAGAACTGAAAACCCAGAAATAAAATCATCAGCATTCAGACAATTGATCTTTGATAAGGGCTCAAAAAATATCCAATGAGAAGCAGATCCCCTCTTCAACAAGCAGTGCTGGAAAAAATGGATATTTACCTGCAGAAAAATGAAGCAAGACCCTTATCTTACTCCATACACAAGAATAAACTCAAGGTGGATCACAGACCTTCAAGTTAAACCCCAAACTATTAGGGCCATCAATGAGGGAATTAGGACCAACGTGAGAACTTTGGCGCAGGGAATACACAGGCTATCAGAAATAGGGAAGGACACAAACACAGAGGAGGCACAAATCGACAAATGGGATATACTGAAGATAAAACACTTGTGTACATCGAAAGAATTCACCAAGAGAGTAATAAGAGAGTCCACAGACTGGGAAAACATCTTTAACAATGACACATCAGACAAAGACCTTATTACTAAAATCTACAATATTCTGCTAGCTTACAATAAGAAAAAAACTAATTGTCCACTGAGGAGGTGGGCAAAGACCTGAACAGAAGTTTCACAGAGTCTGAAATTCAAATGGCCAACAAACATATGAGAAAATGTTCCCGATCTTTAGCCATAAGAGAAATGCAAATTAAAACAACAGTGACCACCTAACACCCTCAAAGATAGCCCAATTCAAAAAGCCAGAAAGCAACAAGTGTTAAAGGGGCTGTGGGGAGACAGGAACTCTCATCCACTGCTGGTGGACCTGTAGGTATGTACAGCCACTATGGAAATTGATCTGGTGATATCTAAAAGAGATGGAAATCGAGGTACCATACAACCCAGCAATCCCCTTACTGGGCATATACCCAGAAGAGGCAAGAAACAAACCACAGCCAGACATCTGTGCTCCAGTGCTCATCGCGGCACAGTTCACAATCGCAAGGAGTTAGAAACAACCCAAATTTCCATCAACTGATGAGTGGATTAAAAAACTGAGGTATATACATACAATGGAGTACTATGCGTCACTAAAAATCAGTGATGAACGTATGAAGCACATAGCTGCATGGGAAGAACTGGAGGAAATCATGCTAAGCAAAGTAAGCCAAACACAAAAGGACAAGTACATGAGTCCTAAGGTAAGCTTAAAAAAAATGCTAAAGGGGCAGAGGGGAAAAGCCACAGTATACAAACATGGCTGGGGTGAGGACCAGGTAGCATGGCAGGGGCAGATGGTAGTCAACTAAAAAGGAGGAAGGGAAAGGAAAAAAAAAAGGGTAGCGGGGGGGGGGGGGGGAACAGGGCACTAACCCACCCAAGGGGAGGGTATTGTTTATATCTCCACAGGGAAAGAGGGATCAGATTTCAACCCGGTGCTCCGAGATGTGAATGCAACATGCTGGCGTGGAGTAGGGAACCAGTGGAGAGGTCTGAGGGGCCAGCCCCAATCCCAACTATGTGGATAGCTGCCCCTCCCCCCAGAAGAATTTATTTCAGAGGACAGTACTGAAGCTGCAGCTCAGGGAGAGGGACATGTCTGATCAGAGCACACAGGAGCAAATGAAGGGGAGGAAGAGAGTGTGGACTACATCCTGGTCCACCAACCCTTGACAACGAGATTTCTGCTCAGAGCAGTCAATCCACAGAGACCATATGGCCGGCCCCACTATGAAGCATGACACCCCTCACTCACCCATAGCCCTAGAGGGGACAACACTGGAGACACAGTGTGGGAATTGCCCCCGATCTGATCCCACCACACCCAGGCAAAACACTAAGGGCGTGCAACAGAACAGCAAGGGGAACAGAGCAAAGAAGTCCCCAGGGAATACCAAATATAGACTTTGGGGCCAAGGCTTGGCACCCCATCAGACTGGAGTGGAAAACAGACCTGAAGGACAACAAACAGTCCTTCAACTAACTACAGGCTTTTCTTTTTGTTGTTGTTGTGTTGTGTTTTTTGTTTTGTTTCGTCGTTGGTTTTGTTGTTGTTGTTTTCTTTTGGTGTTTGGTTTTGGTCTGTATTGTTTTTGTGCATGTTATTATCTCTGAAGGTCTGTCTAAATAAGATAGGCTGGATGAACAATCTGGAGAAGAAAACAATGGAACCGACAGTTCCGAGGGGACATGGAAGAGAGGAGGTGGGGGGAAAGGAAGTGGTGTTAACAAACCCAGGGACAAGGGAACAACAAGTGATCCAAATCGGTGGTGAGGAGGGTGTAGGAGGCCTGGTAGGGTGTGACTAAGGGTAATGTAACCGAGAGGAATTACTGAAACCCAAATGAAGGCTGAGCATGATAGTGGGACAAGAGGAAAGTAAAAGGAAATAGAGGAAAAGGGATAGGAGGCAAAGGGCATTCATAGAAGTATAAAGGCATGTACATATGTAAATATATTTATATAAGATGATGGAGAAATAGATTTATGTGCATATATTTATAGGTTTAGTATTAAGGTAGCAGATGGACATTGGGCCTCCACTCAAGTACTTCCTCAATGCAATAATACTTTGCTCTGTTAAACTGGCATTCCATGATGCTCACCTTCCCTACATGATGGCTCAAGACAAAGCAGGTGCATAAGCAAATGTGGTGAAGAAAGCTGATGGAGCCCAGCTATCAAAAGATATAGCGTCTGGGGTCTTAAAGACTTGAAGGCAAACAAGTGGCCATCTAGCTCAGATGCAACAAAGCCCACATGGAAGAAACACACCAGCCGGTGTGACCACAAGGTGTCAAAGGGATGAGGTATCAGGTATCATCAAAACAAAAAATCACATAATTGTGAATGAGGGGGAGTGCAGAATGGGGACCCAAAGCCCATCTGTAGGCAACTAGACATCCCCTTACAGAAGGGTCATGGGGAAGAGATGAGCCAGTCAAGGTGCAGTGTAGCAACGATGAAACATACAACTTTCCTCTAGTTCCTAAATGTTACGTCCCACCATCATGATCCCAATTCTACCTTGCAAATCTGGCTAGACCAGAGGATGTACATTGGTACAGATAGTAGCTAGAACCATAGGGAATTCCGTACGGATGATCCCTTCAGGACCAGTGGTGAGAGTGGCGATACCGGGAGGGTGGAAGGAGGGTGGGGGGAAGGGGGAACCACTGATTACAAGGATCTGCACATGACCTCCTCCCTGAGGGACAGAGAACAGAAAAACAGGTGAAGGGAGACGTCGGACAGTGTAAGATATGACAAAATAATAATTTATAAATTATCAAGGGTTCACGAGGAAGGGGGGATGGGGAGGGAGGGGAAAATGAGGGGCTGATGCCAGGGGCTTAAGTGGAGAGCAAATGTTTTGAGAATTATGAGGTTAATGAATGTACAAATGTGCTTTATACAATTGATGTGTGTATGGATTGTGATAAGAGTTGTATGAGCCCCCAATAAAATGATGAAAAAATAATAAAATAAAATCCAAATTTGAAGGAAAAGATTTATTGAAACTAGAGGGGAGAAAAATCTCCTGAGACAAGCTCATATTTAAAAATACAAAATGGGTAGCCATGATGACTGTACACCCCCGCCCAGTTGAGGGGCGTGAAGAACAGAAGTGCAGGTGGATGGATACATTGGACGGGGTCAGATATGGCCCAGTATGTAGAGTTGGGTTCCTGGGGGAAGGGTGGGGGAGGCAGGGGATAAAGGGGAGCTGATAGCAAAGATTTCAAGAAGAGAGGAGATGATTTGAAACTGATTGTACTAGCAATTGTACAATTATGCTTGATCCATTTGAATTATGGAATGTTATGACATATGTACCAGCTCCCAATAAAATGGTTAAAAATAAATACAAAATGGCAGCTATGGGCTGTCCTATAACACCATGAGATCCCACAACCAATCCTTATTGTGAAACGGTGACAGGGATCTTGTCCTTTGGATTCAGGACCACTGCTCTGGGAACCTCTTTGACCCAGGAGGGCTTGGTGAAGCAGGCTGTAAGAGCTTGCTGAGATGGTAAGAGAGTGAGAAACAGTGGCAGAGAAATGGCATCAGGGGAACCAGGAGAAAGTCAGGAGGTGGTGGAGGCGCCTGGGCCTATGGAGTGAGCAAGCTGGGCACTGTTAGGCTGCAGCCTTCCTGCCAGAACCGGATGCCTCTGAGCACCTCACAGCACTTAGAAGAGCAGGGCCGAGGCCAGACTGCGAAGCCGAGGGTCCAACAGATCTGCTTGTGCACAGCTGAGAAGAAGCTGCCCTACTCAAAGAACTGTATCCTGCGTATTCCTGAACCTGAATTGTAACTGAATTTCCCTAAGCAGCCCCATAAGCATGAGTATTGTCTATGAGTTGTGTGTGGCCATCAGGACAGATTATGGAACCCAGTAGAGTAGAGGGTGTACGGTAGGATGAGGGTTGGATGGTGGTTGGTGTCAGCTTTGGGAAAAGGTTGGCGGGTGGAGGTGTGTCTGACATCTGTCTCTGAGCAATCGGCGTTGGACTGTTGATGCTGACGGTGATTCTCCTTGAGAATTTAGAGGAGCTCCGAGGCCTTGCCAGGCCGTTTTTAAGGTTGGGGTATGAGCTTTCCTGCCTTGCTGCTCTGAGACAAGGAGTATTGGTGCTTACCCACATGCTCTGAGCGGCTGTTCTCATGATAAAGAGAAAATAAATGGTTTTTTGGTACCCACATCTCCATTAAAAAGTAAGAAAATAAGATACCCTGACAGGACAACGTGTTTAAAGAAAGGTGAGAGAAAGGTACATTTATTTTATTAACCATTTTATTGGGGGGCTTTTACACATCGTATGACAATCCATCATTCAATTGTATTAAGCACACCTGTACATATGTTGCCAACATTTCCCAAACATTTTCTTTCTGCTTAAGCCCATGGTATTAGCTCCTCTTTTTTCCCCTCCCTCCCACCCTCCTGAATCCTTGATCAATTATATCTTATTGCTGTTCTTTCATGTCTTACACTGTTCTTATCTCCCTTCACCTACATTTGTTTTCTTCCCCCTCGGGTGTGTGTGCTACATGTCCAACCTCATGATGAGTTCTCCTCTCCCTTTTCCACCCCCCACCCCCCCACCATCCTCCTACCCTCATGATATCGCTGCTTCCACTACTTTTCCTGAGGATTTTCTCTGTCCTGGATTCCATGCAGTTGAAAGCTCTTATCTGTACCAATGTGTGTACTCCGGTCTAGCCGGATTTGTAAGGTAGACCTGGGTCATGGTCGTGGCGGGGTTGGTGGTGAGGAAGCATTCAGGAACTTGAGGAATGATGTGTGTTTCATGGGCAGTGTATTGCACCCTGATTGAATTGTCCCTTCCTTGTAACCCTTCTGTGGGAGGATGTCCAATTGTATACAGATGGGCTTTGGGTCTCCACTCCCACCCCCCTCATTCACATGGATATAATTGTTTGTTTGTGATTTTTTGATACCTGATCCCTTGATACCTCATGATCACACAGGCTGGTGTGTTTCTTCAATATGGGCTTATTTGCTTCCCTGCTAGATGGCTGCTTGTTTAACTTCAAACCTTTAAGACTCCAGATACCATATCTTTTGATAGCCGGGCACCATCCAGTTTCTTCACCACATTTGTTTATGCACCCGTTTTATCTTCAGTGATCCTGTCGGGAAGGTGAGTAAGAGAAAGGCACATTTCTTTATGAAATGAAAATAGTCCAAATTTTAAAAGATGCAAACAAAAAACATCTCAGTCAGAAAAAAACAAAATTAAATCCACTCATGGACATCACCTACCTGACCTCTAGGGTCCCTGGTGGTGCAGTGGGTTAAACACTGGGTTGCTAGCCGCAGATTAGCAGTTTGAAACCACCAGTTGCTCCACAGGAGAAAGATAAGGCTTTCCACTCCTGTAAAGGTACAGTTTCCCAAACCCAAAAGAGCAACTCTATCCTGCCCTAAAGGGTCACTAAGAGTTGGAATCAGCTTGAGGACAGTGAGTTTGGATTTTGATGAGTCCTGACCTCTGGTGGTGTGAGGGTTAAATATTTGGCTGTTGACTAAGTTTGGGAGTTTGAACTCACCCTGCAACAAGACCTCATGGTCAGATAAACCTCCTAGGAACAATATTGGGGTAGCCATACCATGAGGGCAGGGGGAAAGGGGTGGGGAGAAGGGAGGAGAAGGGGGAGAAAGGGGGGAACCAATTACAATAATCAATGTATTACCTTCCTACCCTCCGAGGGTGACGAACAACAGAAACATGGATTAAGGGAGACAGCAGATGGTGTAAGATATGAAAATAATAATAATGTATTATTTACCAAGGGTTTTCAAGGGTGGAAGGGTGGGGGAGGGTGGGAAAAAAGAGGAGCTGATACCAAGGGCTCAATAGAAAAGCAAATGTCTAGAAAATAATGATGGGAACATATATACAAATATGCTTGATACAATTGATGGATGGATTGTTATGATACAAGAGCCCCCAATAAAATGATCTTTTAGTTAAAAAAAAAAGAAATGAAAATGATGATGGCAACATATGTGCTTGATACAATTGATGTATGGCTATAAGAGCTGTAAGAGCCCCCAATAAAATGATTTATAGTAAGTAAATTAATCATTTAAAAAAAGAGAAGTAATAACCAAAAGTATTTAGGGGTGTCCATGATGAAGGAAGTAGACTTATGAGTGAGCAATAAAGATGCAAACAAACAAAAAGACCCCCAGGTCTGCTCCTGTTCAG
The DNA here is from genome assembly GCF_050624435.1 of Tenrec ecaudatus. Lineage (NCBI taxonomy): Eukaryota > Metazoa > Chordata > Mammalia > Afrosoricida > Tenrecidae > Tenrec > Tenrec ecaudatus. The sequence goes on from NC_134530.1 coordinate 55,767,210, forward strand.
GGGGACAGAGTTCTACTCGGTCACACGGGTCTCTGGGTTGAAATCTACTTGATGGCATGGAAACCACCACCTGAACTCTGTGGGCATCTGGTTCGCCACACCCGTGAGCTCATCTGACCCCAGCCCCCTCCTGTTCTGGATACCGTGTGGAGCCATCGAGTCAGTGGACTTTATATTTCATTCTCCTCATTTTACAGAGGGAAGTGGAGCCCCAGAAAGAAGCGGGAACACACACCTGGGAATAGCTTGTACCTTGGTCCTTGGCTATTTTTATCATAGAACCAAAGGCCACGTCTTAGATCTCCTGTTACCTTTGGGAGCACTCTGTACGTTGTAAAGGGGGACTGTAGGGTAGGACCAGGGGTCCTACAGTATGACTTAGGTGCCTGCTTGGCGCAGAGTGAGCATTTGCCCCAGGCTAACCGTGTTTTTCAGCCTTTCCGTTGTCAGCGATGGCCAGTTGATGAATTGACCTAGCAAGGGGGGTCCAGTGAAGTAAATTATTTCATGTGGCTATAGTCTCTGTAGCTCCCACCAAAGGACCTTTCCTGATGGGTTTGGGTAAGGGAAAGTGGGGATAGGACTCAGCTGTGAGTGATTGTTAACAGATGTTTTAAGGTACAAAGGAGACTCCCAGATCTCAAATAAAATTTAAGGACAGCATTTACTAAGTTTCAAATTGGACAAAGAAGAAAAAAGTAGATCATTTGGATGAGGGCGATAATCAGCAAGAGGTCATTAAGGTTGTCCCGAGGTTCCCCGAGACATGATGGCTTGCACAGGACACGAGAGGTTAAAGAAAGAAGAGGCTCCCCAACGAGATGGACTGGCACAGTGGCTACATCAATAGGCTCAGACCGAGGAACAATTGTGAGCATGGGCAGGATCGGGCAGTGTGTCCTTTTGCTGTGCGTACGGAGTCAGGGCTGGACTCTAAGGCACCTAACAACCACAACAGGATACAGGAAGCTGTCACAGAAGCATGATTGGCTGCAGATCAATACATCACACGTGTGGGTGGGAGTATAGAAAGGGAAGTGGGAACATGATTGGGACATGTATGTTATGCAAGACAGAGTGCTTACAGGATTGGTCAGGGCTTTTTAACCTAGGCAGGTAGCACCTGACTCACGTCTGAGCGATGCCCAGGCCCCTAACTCCATCAAGGACACACCCAGCCTCCCCTGAGGCTGCCTCGGCCTGGCTGGCCAGAATTGTGGAAGAAATCCACTTTCTAACGTACTTTGCCTGTGGGCAAGGCTATTCAAATCTCTGGTTAAAGGCCAGAAGATTCCAATGGAGGCTTATTTCCCGTTCGGACTCTCAACATGGATTTGGGGCTGTCACTATCACCTGCAGCCTTAGGCAATCCTAGAGCTAAGAATGTATACCTTGATCCTGGATGCTTCCTCCCCCCAACTACCATGATCCGAATTCTACCTTGCAGGGCTGGATAGGACAGAGGCTGTACACTGGTACACATGAGGATTGGAGGTACAGGGAATCCAGGGTGGATGATACCTTCAGGACCAAGGGTGGGAGGGACGATGCTGGGAGAGTGGAGGGTGAGTGGGTTGGAAAGGGGGAACTGATTACAAGGATCCACATGTGACCTCTTCCCTGGGAGAGGGACAGCAGAGAAGAGGGGGAAGGGAGACTCCGGATAGGGCAAGATATGAGAAAATAACGATGTATAAATTACCAAGGGCACATGAGGGAGGGGGGAATGGGGAGGGAGGGGAAAAAAAAAAGAGGACCTGCTGCAAGGGGCTTACGTGGAGAGCAAATGCCTTGAGAATGATTGGGGCAGGGAATGTATGGATGTGCTTTATACAATTGATGTATGTATATGTATGGATTGTGGTAAGAGTTGTATGAGTCCCTAATAAAATGTAAAAGAAGAAAAAAAAAAAGAATGTATGCCTTAAGATACAGAGTTAATTGTGATTGCCATCCTGATGGGCATAAAGGGAAAACCACCTCAGAAGCAGGGAGGGGGAATCTCACTAGCAGCAGGAGCCAGGAGTGCAGTGCTTTCTCTGGATCCCAAGTTCCCTAGAAGCGAGCCTCTTTGATCCAGGAGACAGCCTTGTTGTTAGGTGCCATTGAGTCAGCTCCGACCCATAGCGACCCTGTGCACAACAGAACGAAACACTGCCCAGTCCTGCGCCATCCTCACCATTGGTCCCAGGCCTGAGCCCATCGATGCAGCCACGGTGTCAGTGCATCTCTTTCAGAATTTCCTGCTCTTTTGCCTCCCTTCCACTTTGCCAATCACAATATCCTTCTCCAGGAACTGGTCTCTCCTGAACAACATGTCCTAAGTATATAGGACATGACGTCTTGCTATGCTTGCCTCCAAGGAATATGCTGACCTTACTTCTTCCAATCCAGATCAGTTTGTCCTTTTAGCAGTCCGTGGTACTGTCAACACTCTTCTCCAGCTCCACCATTCAAATGCATCGATTCTTCAGCGGTCTTCCTTATTCAGTGTCCAACTTTCACATGCATATGATATAATGAATTCCATGGCTTGGGTCAGGCGCACCTTAGTCCGCAAAATAACATCCTTGCTCTTCAATACGCTAAAGAGGTCTTGTGCAGCAGAGTTACCTAAAGTACTACATCTTTTGATCTCTTAACTGCTGCTTCCATGGACTTTGTGAATCAAGTAAGACAGAATCCTTGACAATTTCAACTTTTTCTCCCTTTGTCATGATGTTACCTGTTCGTATCAGTTGTGAGGATTTTGGTTTTCCTCACACTGAGTTGTAATCCATATTGTTGACCATGATCCTCGATCTTCATCAGCAAGTGCTTCAGTTCCTCCTCACTGTCAGCAAGCACGGTTGTGTCAGCTGTACAACACAGGTTAATGAGCTTCCTCCGATCCTGGTGGTGCACCGTTCTTCATGGAGTCCAGCTTCTCTGACGTGCTCAGCATGCAGATGGAACAAATGTGGTGAGAAGATACAATCTTGACACACACCTTTCCTGATTTTAAGCCACGCAGTATGCACTTGTTCTGTTCACACAACTGCCTCTTTGTCCACGTACAAGTTCCCAATGAGCACAATGAACTGTTCTGGAATTCCCATTATTTTCAAGGTCATCCACTGTTTATTAAGGTCACACAGTGGGATGCCTTTGCAGAGTCAATGAAGCACAAGTAAACATCTTTCTGTTCCAAGATCTATCTGACATCAGCAATGATATCCCTTGCCCCTGCCCTCTTCTGAATTCGGCTTGAACTTCTGGCAGTTCCTTGTCAATGTACTGCTGCAACCATTGTTGGATAATCTTAAGCAAAATTTAACTTGTGCGTGATATCAATAACATCATTCTGTAGTCTGAGCATTCTGTTGGGTCGTCTTTCCACAAATATGGAGCTCTTCCAGTCAGTTGGCCAAGTTCCTGTCTTCCAAATGTTCTGGCATAGACAAGTGAGTGCTTTCTCGTGTGAAACATTTCTGTATTTGATCAATTCCTGGAGGCAGCGTTGGCACCAGAGAAATGATGACAGAGGAGCTGCGGCAACAGAACCAGGAGCCAGAGCATGAGGCAGAGCAGTGGACTTCCCAGCCCCAGAGCAAGGAAAGCTCAGAGCTTTGGAGTAGGTGGGCTTGTAGAATGGGTGCCTCTGGGCACCTAATTCAGGCAGGTGAGTTTGCTGGCTCCCAGAGTTGAATCGGAGTACCTGAGGGTTGAGACTCAACAGATGAGTGGCATGCCCTTTGGCAGCCCTAAAAGAAATTTGCAACACCTTTTGACTGAGCATTTCTTACATGAACTGTAACCTGTTAGCTTCTACACTCAATGCCATCATCATGAGCATGGTCTGCGTTTTGTGTGGCCATTGTCATGAATGACAGACCCCAGCCACAGAAGTAGAGTGCTGCGGGGGGAGGGTTACCGGCAGACTGGGGTAAAAGGAATGGAGGCTGGAGGTATAGCTGGCCTCTACCTGTGTCAATTAGTTTTGGGAGCTGGAAAAGAAGTCAGATGTGCCCCCCAGCCCCTACCACTTTCCTCAGAGAATATCCACAGTGATTTAACTTCTCCCTGCCCCTGGGATGTTTGGCAATGCCGGGAGGGTTGTCACAACTCGGGGTTCGAGAATGTTACTATCACTTAATTGGCCCAGGCCTAGAAGGCTGTCAGGCATCAATCAGCGATCAAATTGTGTCCCCCACCAAAATATGCGCCCACTTGGCTGGGTCATGATGTTCAGTGGTTTGGCTGTTGTGCCATGATGTAACCATCCCCCATGATGCCATTTGATGTATTTAGTCAATCAGCGGGAAGGGTAGGGTGGGCTAGAGTACTCTGACTCAAACCATCTCCATGAGCTACGGGAATTCCCCTGGTTATGGCCTGGAGCATCTTTCCTAAGAGATCAAAGAAGAGAGAATTAGGCCAGAAAAAGAACTTTCTACCACCAACAAAGAGCTGGGAGCAGAGTGTCTTAGGACTTCTCAAACATGCCGAGACACATGGAGATCTCCAAAGAACATGGGACCCACAGATGCTGGCTGACAGGAGACAAGGACTCTCCCCCAGAGCTGACACCCAGGGAGAAAGCTATTCTCTACAGAATTCAGATTCCTCAACTGTGAACAAATAAATTTGTTTGTTAAAGCCATCCATTTCTAGATAACCAAAACAGCACTCTAAAAGGCCATGCATAGGGCAGGTCCCCCAAACAACAAAGACTTATCTGATCCCAAGGATAAATACCTCCAGGGTCCTGGAGAAGCCTTCAACTAGAGCCAGAGACCTTGGCCTTCAAGAGGATTGGGACTCCCTGTGGGCGGATGTTGAAGATACTGTGGAGGGAGAGGACTGTGGATTTGGAAAAGGCTGAGTTTTGCCACTTTGGTACAAACCTGTACCATGAAAATGAAATTTAATGATTAATCAGGGACTCCTCAATTCACAATCCTTATCTGTAAAACGGGAGGGGTAAAGTCCTTAATCCAAGCTATTGAGAGGACTGACAAGAAAAACAAACAAATAAACAAGCAAACAGGGAAACCGTACTTGGTCCATAGCAAGTGCCTGAAAGTGTGTGGGTTTATTTCGCCTTCTTCCCAAGCGGCGTCCTAACTCGGTTGCAGCCCCCTCGCTCAGCGGGGTGACCTTGTGGGGGTCACTTGCCCTCTAGTGGCTTGTGAGGCGCCTAGGGTCAGTTCCTACTGGCCGAATGGAACCGCCCGGTCCTGGGTCCACCTTTGCGTTGCCATACTTGAGCCCGGCCACAGTAGCTATCCCCTTGAGGGTCTTCCTCTCTACTTGACCAAGCAGGGGGACGTCTCCAAGGAGAACAGGCCCAGAGAGAGCGGGAAAGCGTCAGGGGTCGCGCTCAGGCTTAACGTTCTGGCTGGGCTGCTGCTTTCCACGCCAGGCCTCAACGCGGTGGCCGCAAACGGGCGGACTTGGCCTCGGATCTCCAAGCACGCGTCCAACGGCCAGAGCGGCCCCGCGAGGCGTGGCGCTGCCGCCCTCCCCCGGGACGAATGGTACGGTCCCCGGGCAGGCCCCCACCCCTCCGCCGCAGCCCGTGGAACAGGCCCCGGGGGCCCCTGGGCGGCCGCTCAGGACAGCCCTTGCCCCCTGCCGAGTTCCGGGCCCGTCCCAGCTCGCGCTGATTGGCTGGAGCCGTGCCCGGGCTGCGCGCCTATAGGTGAGCCCGGGAGGGGACGGGCGGGGCGGGCTGGGGGCCCGCCCCCTCCCCCTGGGTCCGACGCGGAGCCACGGGCGGGAGGGCAGACGGACCGACTGACGGCAGGGACGGCAGGCGAGCAAGATGGCGCAGACGCAGGGCACCCGGAGGAAAGTCTGCTACTACTACGACGGTGAGCGGCCCTCGCGCCTGCGGCGGGGCGGGGCCGGGCCCGATTGGGCGGCGGGGCCGCGGGCCCGCAGCCGGGACGGGAGGCGGAGGGACCGGGAGGTCGAGGCCGAGGGCCGGGGCGAGAGGAAAGGCGGTGGAGGCCGAGAGAGAGGAGGCTGAGACAGGAGGGAGGTCGAGGCACGGGGCGGTGGTGGAGGCCAGCGGGGTTGCGCTCGAGGGTTCTGGGGAAGGCTGCTGGTGGAGCCTTGGGGGGGGGGGGGAAGAGTCTGATGGAGAAGGCTTGCTAGTACCGTCCTCCTGGGAGTACAAGGTCTTTCCCTGGCCCCTTTTCCCTTTGGGGTGAGAGTCCAGTGAGAATCGCCAACTAGTGGTCACCAACTCGTGCCCTGTCTCCCCAGTCTTAGAGCAAGGCTTGGTGGTGGTGCTGAGAAATGGGCCCTGCAGCCTTGGGAGAAGATGGACGCAGCCAGTGGATTTGGACCTAAAATCTGCCTTAGGGAGGAGGCACTGGGACCTGGGAATGCTCAAGCCTTGTTTCCCATCATCAGCGCTCTGTCTAGAGCAGCCGTTCTCAACCCGTGGGTCGAACGGCCCTTTCACAGGGCCCCCCCCAATTCACAACAGTAACAAAATGACAGTGAAGTAGCAGGGGGTCAGGACAACCTGAAGAATTATGAAAGGGTGCAGGCATGAGGAAGGTTGAGAACCCCTCCTCTAGAGGGAAGGCTACCGGGCACCAGAGTCACATTCCAGTATCACTGTTGGATTTGAAGACTGCTCAAGAGTTGATGGCTGAAGAGCCACCCACCCCAGTCTAGGGAGTTGGGGAAGGAGGTGCCATGCTAGTTCAGGAGCCAGGAGTCTGTTCCTGGGAAAGCAAATATAGAGCACATTTGGGAGCAAGAGAGACATCCAAAGACCAAATCCATGGTCATTGAGTCAATTCTGACTCAGAGCAACTCTATGGGACAACGTAGAACACCCCCCATGGGGTTTCCAAGGCTGCTTCGCTGGAGCATGGTGGGTTTGAACTGCTGGCCTTCTGTACCAGCAGGCCTCCTTAGAAGACAGCACCCTTGAAGTCAGCAGATGTATGTACATGGCTGGAGCACAGAGGTAGGAACAGGAAGGGGAGAAAGATGGCAGTTGATACGTTTGGAGAAGTTAATGGGGACCAGATCATGATGGGCCAGGCATGCCATCCCAAGGAAGTTGAACTTTAATCTATAGGCCATTGGGAACCACCGAAGTTTTATGCATCGAAGTTTTGTCAGATTTATGCTTTAAAAGTATCACTGAGGGGCATGTGTTTATGAATGTGTGGTCTCAGTGGGAGAAAGGCTCTCTGGGACTGCCTATAGGACTGCTAAGAGTCAGCAGGCTGGAGAGGATCAAACCAGGACATGCTTGGGATTAGGCTTAGGAGACAAGGATTCTAGCTTTCTGGTTTGGCCACTTTTGGGTAGCTATGTCAGATGACGACTTCTGGTATTTTTTAGCCACATATATTAAGATTCCTTGAGAAATCCTGGGGGCAGTTGATGTGTTTGCCTGCAGTTTTTTATAGGAAGAAAGAGATGAGAAGATAGAGTTATGAGAGTTGTTAGCCTATAGATGGTAATTGTTGTCATAGGAAAATATATAGTTACCCAAGGAGTTGTCGAGGGTGAAAAGAGCCGAGGAGCCAGGGTGGGAGTTTAAGGAATTAAGTAAACTGGGAAAAAGAAGACGTCTGATGCCCTGTGCTCTCTGCTCCTCTGCCATAAGGGTTGTGGTGTGCTCCAATTGCCCAAGTACTTGTTCGTATGCCTTGTAGACAGGAAACTCCTTAACAAAAAAGGTTTAAGTCTTGCTCACTATTTGTGAAAGGCTCTCACACATTAAAACACAGAAAACCCAAACAAGGCAAAACTATACAACTCTTAGTAGGTTTTCGGTGACTGTTTTTTGAATCAAAGACCCAGTCTGTGTGACCAGAGAGGTAGGAAAACCCGAAAGTGTTGGGTCTCCAAGTGGGAAGAAAAGAGGGGGTGGTTATTGGCCACCAAGAACGCTGGGCAGGGGCTGGGGCGGAAGCTAGATTGCAGAAGATTGAGGAATGAGTGGATGAGTAGAGAGGTGACCTCAGGTCAAATCCTTTTTATCAGGAAGCTTCTCTGGAGCAAGGAGAGAGGATTGGTGACAAGAGGGAGCTGACCAGTTCAAATTCAAGAACAGCCCCAGAGGGTGGGAGAGGTTTAAGAGGAATGGGCTGGCTAGGCTGAGGAAGAACAGGGAGATGGAAGCTTCCAGAAGGAAGTTCAGGTCCTTTGTGAGGACAGCAAGGGGTTCACTTGTCAGGGAACTTAAAAGGGGCGAAGATGGGGAGCATTTTGAGAGAGGTCCCCACATGAAGAAGAGAGCCTGCAGTGTTTCTGGAGAGGGAGCGAGGGCAGCTGGTGGAATCGGGATTGTTGACATACTTGGTAGAGGAGGATCTTTGAGGTTGTTAATGTGAAAGAGAACGCTAGACCTTGGGGAGGCTCCCTCGGAGACTGGAGCCTTTTCGCCATTTCTGTTTGTAGGATTTTATGATCTTCACACACGTGATTTGAAAGAAGATACGGTGGAAAGATCTCTGTCTTTGGAGAGGAGCTCGCTCTTGGTACTTTTTGGGGACGTTGGGAGTTTGCAGTGCCCTGACTCGCTTGAGACCCAGGTGTGGCGCTGCCATCCCCTTCAGAGCCTTACTTAGCTCACTTTCCTAAATCACAAAAAATAGCCTTTTCTGGTGTCTTAGGACTCTGTTCTGCTGTTTTCCCCGGTAAAGTCTTTGAGCAGTTGATCAAAAAAAGTATTAAGAATGGAGCCCCACCAGCAGGTACTCCTTTAGCCTTCTAGATAAGGTATCTTAGTTGCCCAGCCTGTGCTGCATCCAGACCTGATAGGCAAGTGAGCTGGTAGGATCAAGGTCATGCCAAGCAGGGGTGAACGGGGCTCCAGGTAGCTCCATCGTGCAGCTGCGGCCCTGTGAGGACAGGGAGGAGAGGTTGAGCTCTCCGCAGCGCTGGACTGTGGACAAGTGTGTCACTATCCCAGACCCTGTCTGTCTCAGAGAGCATTGGAGCCAGGCGTGGAGGCTGTTGGGATATTGCCCAGAATGAACTGCTCCCCAGAACAGAAGCTGTTTGTGGGGCCACCAAGCCACTGTGAAGGGGATTTAAGAAAGTTTGTAGGAAAAATGGAATTAAAAGATGAGTGGATTTTTTCCCAAGGAGCTTTTTGAAAGCCCTGAAAGGGTAAGGGTTTTTCTACTGAGCGCTGAAAGCCCTGCTTTATCCTGCTGGGTTCTACAGAGCTCTCTGGGTGAGCACTTTGCTCAATGTTGGGACACTGTTTAAGGAACTAACGGTCTTATTGGCACCACCCACTTCTCCTACAATTCAATAATTCAGTCATAGCAAGATGAATTGTACATTCATGCCCACAATCAATTAATGTTTAAAAATCACTTTACTGGGGGCTCATATAGATAGCTCTTATCCATACAACCATCCATTGTGTGTCAGGCACATTTGTACATTTGTTGCCATCATCGTTCTCAAAACATTTGCTTTCTACTAGAGTCCTTGGTATCAGCCCCTCATTTTCCCCACCCTCCATCCCCATTCACCTTCCTCACGAATCCTCCATATTTTATAGATTATTATTATTTTGTCATGTCTTTACACTGTCCGACATCTCCCCTCACCCGCTTTTCTGTTGTCTTTCCCCCAGGGAGGGGATTATACGTAGATCCTTGTGATTGGCTCCCTCCTTCTACCCCACCTTCCCTCCACCCTCCTGGTATTGCCATTCTCATTATTGGTCCTGAAGGGATCATCTGTCCTGGATCCCCTGTGTTCCTATCTGTAACTAGCGGAAAGTTATGTGTTTCATCGGTGCTATACTGCACCCTGACTGGCTCGACTCCTCCCCACGACCCTTATGTAAGGGGACGTCTAGTTGCCTACAGATGGGCTTTGGGTCTCCACTCCGCGATCTCCCTCATTCACAATGGTAAGATTTTCTTGTTCTTTGATACCCGATAACTAATATTATCGACACCTCCTGATCACACACAGACTGGTGCACTTCTATGTGGGCTTTGTTGCTTCTCAACTAGCTGGCCACTTGTTTAGACCTCTATAAATGCCCTTTGCCTCCTAGTTCTTTCCTCTATTTCCTTTAACTTTCCTTTTGTCCCACTATCATGCTCAGCCTTCATTTGGGTTTCAGTAATTCCTCTCAGTTACATTGCCCTTGATCAAGCCCCACCAGGCCTCCTACACCCTCTTCGCCATGCCATCGCCATGCCATCGATTTTGGATCACTTGTTCCTTTGTCCCTGGGGTTGTTAACACCACTTCCTTTCCCCACCTCCCCTTCTCCCATGTCCCCCCTGTTGTTTTCTCCTCCAGATTGTTTATCTGCCTATCTTATCTAGATACACCTGTAGAGATAATAATATGCACAAAAAACAAGACAGCAAAACAAAGTAACAAAAGAAAACAAAACAACAGAAAAACAATGACAAAAAAAGAAAGAAAAGACTTTAAATAGTTCAAGTTCTGTTTGTTGGCCTTTAGAAGTGGTTACTGGTTGGGTCTGATGGGGCGCCACACCCTGGCCCCAAAGTCTATTTGTGGTACTCCCTCAGGACTTCATTGCTCTGCTCTTTTGCTGTTCTGTTGCACCCCCTTAGTGTTTTGCCTTGGTGTGGTGGGGACCACAATCAATTCTATAACATTTTCTTCTTCCTTGACCTCATTGTTGTTCGTGTAATTATTTTAATTGTGACAAAATTAACACATAGCAAAACATTATCCGATTCAACAACTTCTACTTGTGTCATTCAGTGCCATTGATGGTGTTCTACAACCATTATTGATGTCCTTTTCTAAATTATTCCACCGCCATTGACATGAAAACAATGCTCTCTGAACAAAACCTCTTCCTTCTTCACCCATGGTAACGATTGGCCAAGTTTGTTTTCTCTGAGATAATAGTTTTCTTGATATAATATTCATATATCATACACTTCCAGAGTTAAGTTGCTTATAAAAGGAGTTGCAGGTACATCTTCACCATCAGTTCTGGTGTTGTATGTCCCTCCCCCAGCCCCCTACTCCACCAGTTTAAGGAGCTTTCTACCATGAAGACCCAGAGAGCCCTTAAATTCAGGGTCAGCTGAAATAGGCCCCTACGAGTGTATCTGTTCAAGAAGCTCACAACCACTGGGTGGGTTCTGACTTATAGTGACCCTGTAGGACACAGGAGAACTGTAAGTGTGGGTTTCTAAGATTGTAACTCTTTATGGGAGTAGAAATCCTCCTCTGTCTCCCAGGGAGCTAATGGTGGCTTTGAACTGCTAATCTTGGAATGACAAGTCCAGTGTGTAACCCACTATGTGCCCGAGGCTCCTCGATGTAGCTGTTAGCTCACAGGATTTGGAGCCAGCACATTTGTTCTAGAAGTACTCATGTGCTGCGTGGTCTTAGATAAGCACGTCTGTGAATCTTTGAATCGTTGAGTTTCTGGAATGGACACGGTGTGTCCATCTTGCCTTCATGGAGCACTCAGCCTTGTGGATGTAGGTGTAGACGGAAATTACTTGGGGGGTGTTGCTAGCTGCCTTCCGTTAGCTCCTGCCTCATGATGACTCCACACGCAAAAGGATCGGACTGATGCCAGCTCTAGGGTTTTCACTGGCTGTGATTTCGGAAGTAGATCACCAGGCCTTTCTTCCTAGCCTTCCTCTGGAAGCTCCACTGAAACCTGTTCAGCCTCATAGCAACGCACAAGACTCCAGTGACCAACAGGTGCTGGCTGTGGTTAAGGCATTTTGGCCAGGAATCAAACCCAGGCCTCCCACGTGGAAGGCAAGAATTCACCACACATCAAATCCACTCAGATACAAGACAACGTCAAGTGCAGATTGCATGAGGAGGAAGACTACTCCGATCAGGAAGACGTTGGGGGCTTGAGCTGGGCTCTTCGTGGAAGGAGGTCATTCAGGTTGAAGGAACAGGCTGAATGGGAGCGTGTTGACAGGAAGGTGGTAACAGTAATCTGGTATGTCTAGACTCTGGGAAAAGGCCACATAGTAGGTGTTTAAGGTTTTGTGGGTTTCCTCACGACTCCTCTCAGCCAGTATGGTATGGAAGCTGTGTACAATATGTAAACTAATAGAGTGCTGTGTCCCAATAGCATTTGTTCTACAGAAACGTGTAGCCAGCAGACATGGCGCTGGTAGGTAGGCAGGTGATGCATTTGGGATGTCACTCTTTGTCTTCCTCCAGAGCCGGGGAAGCAGGAAGGGTTTTTGTGCAGGGACCGATGGCCTCAGAGTGGAGATCAGGTGTGAATGGCTTGACCGAGGGACCAGTGAGAAGGCAATCAGTCGCTCTACATGAAGTTAAGAGATGAGAAGAGTTTCGTTATCTCGACTATCAGATGGACATAATACTTCCTGCCTATTGTACGGGGTTACCGGGAGGCTGTAGGCAGGAAATTTGTGCCTCTGTTTTGATACCATGAAGTATCCCATGGTGAGAGGTAAACTGTACCTGTGATAATTCTGAGGAATTAAGGTTATGCTTTGGCTCTGGAGGGGATTTCTTTGGAGCTGTAGTAAATTCAGTAAGTCCAGTCACTCATTGCTGTTACCCTTCCCCACCCCCCTAACAAAAAAGATTACCTGCCTTCAAGTCAATTCTGCCCGACAGTCATCCTATAGGACAGAATAGAACTGTCCCTGTGGGTTTCCGAGACTTTAAATCTTTATAGGAATAGAAAGCCTTATTTCTCCCAGAAGCAATTGCTGGGATCGAACTGCTCACCTTGTGGCTAGCTGCTCAATTCATTTGAAAACTAGTGAACACAACAGTCTATTTGAAATGTGAACACTTCCGACAATCCTACCACCGGCTGTGGTTCCAGGGAAGAGACTGGCCTAGGCTTTGCTGTTCTTTTAATTGCGGACCTCATCCTCACCTTCCTGTTTGTTTTTTAAAACATTAACTTCTCCTCAAAGAGGGCGAGAATCTTTTAAATCTATTTCATTGTGTTTTAGTTGAAAGTTTCCACAGCCCATCTCTGTGCAGATTGCTTCATGAGATGGGTTACAGTCTTTACACTCTGCCAGCATCCTCCTCCTTCCCCCTTGTTTGCTCTCCCTCCACTGCTCTAGCTTCCCTGTCTAGGTCGATGTGGACCATTTTCTTCTCTACAGTTGATGGTTTAAGGGAGTACATTGCTCACAAGTGATAGGCTCTTTATTTTATAAGCCAAGTATTATTTGGCTGAAAGGAATGCCTTGAGTTTCAAGTTAAAAGAACATCTTAAAAAATAAAAATAATTAAAAATAAAATTTTAAAAAGCATCCTTGGGCAATCGTCTCGGGGTTCCTGTAGTTTCTATATGAGTCTATGTGACTTTTTTAAAAAGACACTTGAGTGTTGGTGTACATTCTGCTCCCACTTGCTCTTGGGTCTTCTTTGTCCCTGATAAGTGTGGTCGCTAGTGGGAGCTGGGCACCATCTAATTCTTCTGGTCTCGGCTGGAAGAGGTTGTTGATGTGGACTGTTAGTACTGTGGACTGGTTTCTTTTTTTAAGTCTTTTGGTTTCCTTCATTGTCTTTTGCTCCAGACGGTAAGAGACCCATAGTCGTCTATTCGGAGAACCCTAAGTACTAGAAATGAGCCCCAAAGAGAGCTTGCTCAAGAATTTGATAGAAGGATTCCTGTGTTCTCCTGGGAGTGTATGTCTATCTTGGGTGATCAAAGCTGCCGTTCTGTTTTTTTTAGGGGATGTTGGAAATTACTATTACGGACAAGGTCATCCGATGAAGCCCCATCGAATTCGCATGACTCACAATTTGCTGCTCAACTATGGTCTCTACCGAAAGATGGAAATCTACGTGAGTAACTATGCACGGCTGCTTCTCCCTACCTGCATGAGCTCTGGCTCCTCGAGCGGGTCATGTGTTGCCTGGTGTTCTGAGCAGTTGCTTATTCACTCGCTCATCGAGCTGAGGCCCAGGCCCGTGTGTGGCGGGCACCGGGTGTGGTTTTGAGGCCTTCACTGACGGGCAGACTAACTGGTCAACAAATAGTACTGCCGGGTGTGCGCACATGTTAACAGATGGGCATGCTTTTGAGGATGAGTTGGACTGTTGGCGATGACTTGGATAGAATTTAGCTTGGGATTCAGGAGGGCAGAACGGGGCCAGAAAATGAGAAGAGGAAGGACGATGTGGTGTGTTGGGGACTGTGAGCAGTTGAGCAGTCAGTGTTGCTGTTCTGTGCCGTGCACAGGTGTGCACGAGGGGAGATAGGGCTGCGGAGGCCCACAATGGTGGGAGGTGCTGGATGGAGCAATGCTGATGTATCCCCTCCAGGCCAGGGACAAAGGCTTCAGTGCCTCATGAAATGGTGACTGCGACTGTGGAACTAGATGCCCATTTCTAGCTATTAGGGATTCCAGACCGTGTGTATAAAGGGTGTACTGTCAGCCTCCAGCTGCCTTCGCTTGATCTTCCAGGATTAATTTATTTAGTTTTTCTACTGCAACCAAGCACATCAGTATTTTTCTTGTAACTGAAAGATCTCTTTATTGATACCATACAGGACTCAAATGGCCCCTCCACCAAAAAAAGGAAGGCATTCTGTATAGTTGGGCTGGGCCATACTTGTGGCTCACCTCTCCTCCTGACACAACACGTTCCCAGCAGTGGCAGCCCCAGAACAAAACCAGATTCACAGACCATGCCGACTTGCAGCAATCTTATAGGACCGGGTAGAACTGCCCCTATGAGTCTGAGACTATAACTTAAAAAAAATACATCATTTTATTGGGGGCTCATACAGCTCTTACCACAACCTATCCGTCCATTGTGTCAAACACGTTTATACATTTGTTGCCATCATCATTTCCAAAACATTTCCTTTCTACTTGAGCCTTTGGTGTCAGCTCCTCATTCCCCCGACTGTAGCTCTTTACAGGAGTAGAAAACCCTGTCTTTTTTCCTCAGATGAGCTGGTGGTTTCGAACTGCTGACCTTGTGACGCACAGCCCAAGGTGTGGGGCTGTACAGACCTGAAGGAGACGAGGGTATAGAAAGGATGCTAACATTTCTGGACTGGCCCGGGGGAAGGCAGCAAAGCCAGAGCCAGGCCTAGACTCCAAGGACCCTGCTCTTGGCTTCATCCTGTGTAGGCCAAACTTGGCCCAAGGGTTCCTAGTTTGAATCTCTTTTGGGGGCGTGGAGGAACAAGGGAAGCATTTAAATTAAAATGGGGGGGCAGAAAGGAGGAGCTTATACTAAGGGCTTAAATAGAAAGTAAATGTTTAGAAAATAATGATGGCAACACATGTACAAATGTGCTTGATATAATTAATTTATGGATTGTTATAAGATCTGTAAGAGCCCCAATAAAATGATCTTTAAAAAAAGAATGAATGAATGAAAAGAGGCAAACCCAGTGAGCATTTTAGAACACTCACTGGGAAAGATATGGGCAGAGGCTACTTTGGTCTTTTCAATGGCCTCATATGCATGTGAAAGTCAGACATTGAATAAGGAAGAGTGCAGAAGGTGGTGAGGAGTATGAAATACGCTACGACTGCCAGGAGACAACACATCTGTCTTAGAGCAAGTACAGCCAGGAGGCTCCTTGGACGCCAGGGGCATAGGTGGAGAGCGAATGTTTGAGAATGATGAGGGCAATGAATATACAAATGCGCTTTACACAATTGATGGATGGATGGATTGTGATGAGTTGTATGAGCCCCTAATAAAATGATTAAAAGAAAAAGGCTGGAGGACTGCTAGGATGTGGTGTCAGGGAAAGGAGGCCCTCAGCGGACTGGCCCAGCGTGGCCCACGCACAACAGCATCGTGAGGAGGATGCCGGGCCAGGCAGAGTCTTGTTTGGTTGCCCCTAGGGTCTGTGAAAAGTTTGTGGGGAAATTCTATGATCGTTTCATTCCATTTTTCCATGGACTCCTTTATGCCAGAGAAAACACACTGAGGTGTTTTCCACACAATTCTGCCTTCTCTGGTTCTCCGCCCGCCCCCCTCCTGTTGTGCCTCCAGACATGTAATGTACCTCTGGATAGACATTCTGATTTTCATCCAGGCACCTTTTCATGGATGAAATCCTACTCTCTCTCCCTTCGTTGCCTTGCATGCTAATTTTGTACATTCCTCGGCTGCTTATTTATTCATCACCTTCTGTTCTTTTGGTAAAGTGTTGTTAGTTTTCTTCATTCGGAATTGCATAGGCCTGAAACAATTTTTCTGAAATATAGGCAGGTGTAAAGATTCACAGTTCAGTTACTATTGCCTAGTTAAGGACAAGATCCCCACTGCTTCTCAAGCTTCTGCATGCTCCATCTTCCCTCCTCTTTGCTAACCTGCTCTGAACCAGTCTGTAGTGTTAGCTCCTTGCTAACTTCTTCCTAACTGCACCAGTCTCTGGGCGACATGTTTGGAATGGCACTTTTTACGATGCTGCATGGTTTTGAACTTTTTGTCAGACGAGTCATGCGATGTTTATTACGTGACTTTTTTTCTGGCTTACCATGTTTCTGACAGTCATCCACGTGGTGCCATCGATCATGGTGTGAATGTGCCATATGAGAATTGTCGTTTCATCGTTTGATGGGCAGTTGGTTTGTTTCTAGTGTTTGTGCCACAAGCACTGCTGATGTGCACATTGAATGGGTCTCCTGGTGTACCTCCACTAGCACTGGGAGTTCCAACATTGTGTGGAAGGATGGATGCACACCTTCAACCTTAACAGATAATGCTGAATTGCTTCCCAGCCGTCAGCAACAGAGAAAAATTACAGTTGTTCTCAGTCGTTATCGGCACATGACACTGTCAGACTTAAGCTTTAACATTTTTTATTTTTTCACATTAGGAAGGCATGAAATAGTACCTTACTGTTTTAATTTGTATTTCCCTAGTTACTAATGAGTCTGAGTATCTTTCCATATGGATATTGGCCATTCAGATTTCCCTGTTGAATTTCCTATTCAAATGATTTGCCGATTTGGGTACCTTTTGCAAACTTTTTAAAATTGGACTTCAGATGCTCAGAATTCGGTTAATTATTATCCTTGGTTTTTTGGTTCCTACTTAGGAAAAAAAGGTTTTATTTCGTTTATTCACTTATTGTATTATTAAGCGCGTAAGGGCTCACCTCTGAGTCATGACTTCAGGAGCCAGGTGCACGCAGAGAGAGTAATGTGTTCTCATGAGCTTACATAATCTGGGGCACGCAGGCCGTGGTTAGCATGTAACAAGAAGGGCTGTACAACAGGTGCACATGTAACCGGAGGGATCGGCTAGGGATTGTGCACACAACAGGAAGGGTGGCACTGGGCACATGTGGCAGGAAGGCACCAATGTAACCAGATGGGGGGCTCTAGAGTCAAGATGGCAGCCTAACCTTGGTCCTCTCTGAGCTGGCTTGACCTTGGGTGTCTTTGAGCTCTTCTCCAGGGGCACAATCTGTGGTCCTTATCAGAAGGGAGTGGATCTTAGAGTGGGGCGGGTCTGATTGCCTTAGATGGCTGACAACCTTCAGGCAGATCACCCTCAAGCAGTTGAACCTCAAGAGTATAGTTAGCAACCATGTGTTTGCAGACAGCACCTTAAATTTGACATTCTTGTGGGGGGTCATTGTGGGGACTAACTTTTACTTAGGAGAAGGTGAGTGGGATGCGCATCTCCAACCCATGAACGGGAAGATTTCCTCTAGGGGAGCCTTGGCCTCCCAGACTCCTTAACGTAGGAATGTTGAGAGTTTGCCCGCGTGCGCGCTCTTCCGGGTTGTTTCCCACAAGAAGTGGGAGACGAAATGCAAGTCTGGACACATCCACCATCGCTTTGTTTAATGTGGATCCTGGTTGTGCCCCTGTACCAATCAAGAGGTTTGCTCATTTGATAACCCCTGGAAACCAGGTTGCTGTAGGTCTCCCGACATCATGTCCTGCGTTAGGGTCTCCTGAGCAGGGCCCAGGTGCTGCCACTCTTCCCAGGTGAACTTTACAGCAGCATCTCCGAGTGTCACTGGTTTCTGAGCTCTGATCGTTGTCTTGGTCCTTAGGACACTGCAGGAAGCAGAGATGCTCTGTCTTTGTGTTTGCTGGATCGGCTCCAGTTTTGTTCAGAGATTTCAGGCCCTCATGAATCAGTAATCCCCAAACCAGGCACCTCCTCTTCTTTCCTCCCAGTGATTCTCCTCTGGCTGGAGATTCAGTCCCTGGAGGACTCACTTCCGAAAGCCTCCACAGCCCCACCGGTCGTGCAGGATCCTGATCAACTGCTGCGGCCGCCCCGCCAGCCGCTCAGACGTTTCTTCGAATTCTTCTCTTAATAATAGCCACCTGTATTCCCACAGTGCTAAGCGCCTTCTGAATGTATTGATTACCATTTTCTGTTTTAAAAAGTTTATCGTGTGTAACATCTCAGTCTAACCAGCGCTCTGAAGGACTTCACCAATGAGTACTATAAAGCACCTCAGAAAGGTTGCTTATGGCATATACTCATAGATAAGCCGAGTTTTGCAGCACATTCTTTTTTTTTTTTTTTGCTTTTTTTTGTTTTGTTTTTTTAATTTTTTTTATTTTTTTTAAACAATTTATTGGGGCTGATACAATTCTTTTCACAGTTCATACATATACATACATCAATTGTATAAAGCACATCTGTACAGTCTTTGCCCTAATCATTTTTTTTCCTCTTTTCTTCTTTTACATTTTATTAGGGACTCAAACAACTCTTACCACAATCCATACATATACATACATCAATTGTATAAAGCACATCCATACATTCCCTGCCCCAATCATTCTCAAGGCATTTGCTCTCCACTTAAGCCCCTTGCATCAGGTCCTCTTTTTTTTCCCCCCTCCCTCCCCATTCCCCCCTCCCTCATAGTGCAGCACATTCTTAATGCCGTTGTTGTGGTAAAATTAGGTGCCTCAGCTGATATTCGGGCCAGCTTATCCTCGAGTATATACGGTAAACCCAAAGCCACTGCTGTTGAGTCAGTTCTGACTCACAGGCCACAGAGGATGGGGTGAACGGCTCCATTGCAGGTCCAAGGCCGTAAATCTTTAAGGAAGCAGGCCGCTGCTTCTTTGTCCCCTGGAGCAGTCACCGACCTTTCAGTTAGGAGCCTAACACTTACCCCGCTAGACTACCTGGACTCCTTGGAAGAGATGAACGAAAACGTCAGTGGAAAGGTGCCCTATGCTATAGGCGCTGAGCCTCCTCCAAGCCATCTGTAGAGCCAGCACAGTCCCGAGCAAAACGCTAAGAGCCGCTTTACCGAAAGAGGAGCAACCAGTACTCGGCTTTACGGATGAGACGGCAACAGGCCCTCAACAGTTGATGTGAAAAAAGAAGGACAAAGTGGGACTCCTTCTTCCTGGTCTTAGAAAATACCGTGTAGCTGCCGCAATGCAAACGACCCGGGACAGCGGTGCAGACGTTGTTGTTCTGGCTGCTGAGTAGATTAGGCTCCCCCTTCTGCCCCGTGGAAAAGAAATGAGAGGCCAGAAATAAGCACAGACGTCTCTAGCCAACTGATGGTTCTTTAAGTTTTCTGTCCTTTGTTGTTGTTGAGAATTTACATACCAAAACATAGACCAGTTCAGAGTCTAGTGATTTTTAGGGCACTCAAGCCCATTTGATGGGAAAAGATGAGTCTCTGTGTGGTAAGTGGGTAACTTAATGTGGTTCTCAGCCTCCAGAGAACCAAACTCACTGCCACGGAGCAAACTCCAACTCATAGTCGGGACCACCACGCCTACAGGGCGCCTTCTCTCTGAGCCGGGAATGTGCTGTAAATCGCAGGTCCCACAAGGGGCTCCAGCAACGGGCTCAGGCATGGGGACATGCCTAGGCGGTGTTTCATTCTGTCCTGCACGGGGACACTGGGTCGGAACCGACTGATTATACTTGACAACGACGGTCTGGTTTCAGGGGCACTTCTCTGTCCCTAGGGTTGCTGCGGGTCAGTGAGTTCTTTTATGCCGGTGGTCATGGTCCCATTTTGGAGTGGATTATCTGGTGTGTGAAGGAGGCAGGCGGAGGACATACTGCATCTTGAGTCACCCCTTTTTACTGCCTTGTTTAATTCTTACCCTCACTTTAGGTCAGTCTGTTTATTTTACCAAGGAGCCCTGGGACCATTTCTGCTTTTCTACTTCTTGAGCTGCCGACTGCAAGGCCAGTATTCCAAAACCAGCAGCTGCTGCTTGGGAGAAAGATGAGGCTCCTGCCCGGGAAAAGTTTAGGGTCTTGGAATCCCTCGGAGCAGTTCTGCCCTGCCTTGTAGGCCACAGTGGCTGCCGGTGACCCCACGGCAGTGAGTTTGGGTTGTTCATTTGACAAGAGAGGGAAGGAGAGAAGGAATCAAAGAAGAGGGGACCTGACCAAGGGAGAGCTCCCCGCTATGGGCGCCCCCTAATCCCAGGAGAGAGAACTGTAACCCCAGAGATGGCAGGGGAGGGCAAGAAGCAGCATGGAGAAACAGGACAACCGAGGCAGCAGCTTCAAGAGATAGGCGAGCGACTGCGGTGGGCACCCCGGCCATGTAGCTCTCCAGCAGGATACTAGCTGGGGGAGTAGGGTACCTCTAGGTGCTTAGCAGCAGAGCTAAAGGGTTTTCTAACACTTAACCGAGTGGGGAAGTGGCCAGACTGAGGGGCCAAGGACCAGAGAGAGCCTGGCTACAGGCCCGGCTGAGAAGAGGGTGCCTTGCTCAATGATCTGTGTCCTGGGCATTCCTGGACGGCAAGCTCTTCCTTCTTCAGTAAGTCCCATGTTGCAGCAAATGAGCAGACCCAGGAGAGAGGAGGCAGTGTGTTGCAAGAAGGGCAGGTAAAGAAGTAAGCAGTGTGGAGGTGTGTCTGACTTCTGCTTCATAGGATGCCTGATGCTGATAAAAATGGTCTCCCCCTTGGGAAGTTAGAGGAAGTCAGACTCTGCCATGCCATTAAAAAAATCATTTTATTGGGGGCTCTTAAAGCTCCTATAACATTCCATACGTCAGTTGTATCAAGCATATTTGTACTATGTTGCCTTCATCATTTCCAAAACATTTTCCACTTGAGCCCTTGGTTATAAGCTCCTTCTTTCCCCCCTCATGTATCCTTGATCAATTATATATTGTTATTTCATATCTTACACTGTCACATTGTCCATTGTCTCCCTTTATCCACATTGCTTGTTAGTCGTCCCCTTGGGGGTGCTATATAGGCAATCTTGTGATGGGCTCCCCTTTTCTCATCCTTCCCCCTCCATGACCGCCCCCCTCCCCTCAAGGTGTCGCTACTCCCATTACTGTTCCTGAATGCCCTGTGTCCAGAGCTCTTAGCTGTAGCGATGTGTGTTTTCTGGTCT
Source organism: Tenrec ecaudatus (assembly GCF_050624435.1). NCBI lineage: Eukaryota > Metazoa > Chordata > Mammalia > Afrosoricida > Tenrecidae > Tenrec > Tenrec ecaudatus. Next base: position 55,788,507 of record NC_134530.1, read on the forward strand.
AGCCAGATTTGTAAGTTAGAACTGGGTTGTGGGGGTAGGGGTGGGCGAGGAGGAGTCGGGGAAGCATTCTGGAACTAGAGGAATGAGGTGTGATTCGTCGGTGCTGTACTTACTGCACCTGGGTTGATGATCCCTTATACCTCTTCTGTGGGGGGCTAGCCATTTGCCTACAGAGGGGCTTTGGGTCTCCACTCCAACCCCTGCCATGCCATTTTTGAGGATCTTTGTCATCTGCTGCCCCTCTACGAAGCATGTCCTTTCTCAGGACTGCTCTCTCCTGATGGCGTTTGCAGTGTGCACCTGTGTGCTAAGGAGCGTTCTGCCTCTTTCTTCCTATCACCTCGTGCATGTGACAGCTGGACGACGCCTGGGAAAGAGCTGAGGCCTGTGAATGACGGTGCTGGTGAGAAGTAGGCTGTCCCGGGAGAAGTACGGCCAGTATGCTCCTTGGACATGAGGATGGGGAGACTGAGTCCCATGTACTTTGGATATGTTATCAAGATGGACCAGTGACTAGAGAAGGACAACAGATTTGGAAAAGTAGAGGGTCAACAAGAAAGAGGAAGACCCCCAGGAGCTGTATTGACACAGCGGCTGCCATGAGGGCTCCAACAGGAGACTGACACAGGACCAGCCTGGTTCTACTTTGGTCACTGTACTTAGAAACTGACCGCACAGCACCTGATGACAGCAGAGGCAGGTGGCGTGTATGCTTGTTTCCTGAGAAATAGCTCTTGGGGTCCTTGGCGTGCTTTGGTCTGGAACTTCTGGGTCACACCTGGTGTTGTGCTGCTGAGTGGGGGCTGACAGGACATGAAAGGGCTCACTTAGGTGGCTGGCAAATCAGCTCACCACAGGAAGCCGGATGTTACCCAGTCATGTGGGACTGACCAATAAGCACTCAGGCCAGGAAGACTCAGAGCTTTGGCTTTGCATCTGAGAGTGAAGCAAGTCTTTGGGGACATAAAGAAGGGTGTCCTATCCACATGGAAGAAGCACCCCCACCTGTGTGATTACGAGGTGTTGATGGGATCGGGTATCAAGCACCAAAGCCCAGAACAAAAAATCATATTGTGAAGTGAGGGGGGGGGTGCACAATGGAGACCCAAAGCCCATCTGTGGACAGTTGGACATCCCCTTACAGAAGGGTCACAAGGAAGAGATGAGCCAGTCAGGGTGCAGTATAGCCTCATTGAAACACACACCTTTCCTCTAGTTCTTTAGTGCTTCACTCCACCCACTATCATGACCCCAATTCTACCTTACAAATCTGGTTAGACCAGATCATGTACACGGGTACAGTAAAAGACCTGCAAACACAGGGAATCCAGGACAGATAAAACCCTCAGGACTGATGGAAGATGGGGGGGGGGGGAGGGAACCGATCACAGTGATCTATGTATAACCCCCTCCTAGGGGGACAGACAACAGAAAAGTGGACTAAGGAAGACATCTGTCAGTGTAAGACATGCATAAACAATAATAATTTATAACTTATCCAGGGTTCATGAGGGAGGGAAGGTAGGGGAGGGAGGGGAAAAATGAGCTGATACCAAGGGCTCAAGTAGAAAGCAAATGTTGTGGGAAGGGGGCAGCGGGGAGGGAGGGGGAAAAATGAGGAGCAGACGCCAAGGGCTCAAGTAGAAAGCAGGTGTTTTGAGAATGATGGTGGCAACATACGTATGAATATGCTGGACACAATTGATGTATGTATGGATTGTGATAAGCGTTGTATGAGCCCCTAATAAAATGATTAAAAAAAAAAAAAAAGAAAGCCTAACCCTCGTATTTGTGAGTATGAACAAAAGAACGTGTCCTTAACCTAGCGGGTTCAGAGGGCTTGCTCTCTGTACAAGTCCCCAGAGCAGGGTCGCCTAATTGTAGTGAACCTGATATAAATGCGTTCGTGTTAACTATATTATTTGGGGTGTGATTATAGTTTGTCCATATTAACTGGTATGTAGTATTTTATTATAGAATGTACAATTTACCTATTCATCTGTTTAGGTATTTGAGATTTTGGCTGTTAGTTTTACAATTTACTCCTTAATGATCATGAACAGCTATTTTCCCAATTACTTCATTTTTTAAAGTGATGTTGTAAATTATATATTTTACAACATATTTATATATAATTACATATATGCATAAAATTATCTATTTAAACATTTAAAAAAATTTAGTCCTTGGCTGGTCTACAGAAATGCAATGCGATTCTATCTGAACACATATATCTAAATACATACATAGACATGTAAATGTACACATGTATAACATCTGAAGTCTCTGTCAGCCTGAAGTCCTCCCATTTGGGGGTTTCTGTGGGCCCTTGCCCCACAGTGGAGCCTGGTTTCTTTGTGCATTGTGTGATTTTTGACTGATCATATTGAGAGCTAGGAGGAAGGTGGGTTCTAACACTGAGATTGACTTGTGTCAAAGCTGCAGCATTTGGACGGGGCCTGTGCCTTTCAGCGATTCGGGGTAAGGAAGAGGGAGCAAATACAGTGGGGCCTCCCACAGGCTGGCAGAGGAAGAAGAGCTCACTTTGAAGTATTATATTTGTGGAAGAAGGCAGGGCAATGAGATTAGATGAAGACTTGGTAACGTTCCTTGAATGCCACATCCAGGAGTTTAGAATCGTTTCTAAACACTGAATGTTTTGGAGCAGGGCACTGACCCTTAAAGAGACTTGGGGCACTAACCTGTAGGGTTGGAGGAGGGTGTGGGACCAGGCAGTGGTGCGTTCTGATGTGCAGAGAGCCGCCATGGGTTGGGACCGGCTTGATAGTGCCTAACTAACATCAACAACAACTCTCAGTGTGAGCAATGGAAGAGGCTGCCCGGGTATAAAAGGGACCAATTGGGAACCAATTGTTGATTATGGCAATGAATGTTTACTTATTTATTTATTTTTCTTTTTTTTTACATTTTATTAGGGACTCATAGAACTCTTATCACAATCCATACATATACATACATCAATTGTATAAAGCACATCCATACATTCCCTGCCCCAATCATTCTCAAGGCATTTGCTCTCCACTTAAGTCCTTTGCATCAGGTCCTCTTTTTTTTTCCCCTCCCTTCCCTCTCCCCCCTCCCTCATGTGCCCTTGGTAATTTATACCTCGTTATTTTGTCATATCTTGCCCTATCTGGAGTCTCCCTTCCCCCCTTCTCTGCTGTCCCTCTCCCAGGGAAGAGGTCACATGTGGATCCTTGTAATCAGTTCCCCCTTTCCAACCCACTCACACTCCACTCTCCCAGCATCGCCCCTCACACCCTTGGTCCTGAAGGTATCATCCACCCTGGATTCCCTGTACCTCCAGCCCTCATATGTACCAGTGTATAGCCTCTGTCCTATCCAGCCCTGCAAGGTAGAAATCGGATCATGGTAGTTGGGGGGTGGAAGCATCCAGGATCTGGGGGAAAGCTGTGTTCTTCATCGGTACTACCTCGCACCCTAATTAACCCATCTCTTCTCCTAAACCCCTCTATGAGGGGATCTCCATTGGCCAACACTTGGGCCTTGGGTCTCCACTCTGCACTGCCCCCTTCATTTAATATGGTATATATATACATATACATATACACATATATACACATATATACACACACTTATATCGTTTTTTTTGCATGATGCCTTATACCTGGTATCTTGGCACCTCGTGATCGCACTGGCCGGTGTGCTTCTTCCATGTGGGCTTTTTTGCTTCTGAGCTAGATGGCCGCTTGTTCACCTTCAAGCCTTTAAGACCCCAGACACTATCTGTTTTGATAGCCGGGCACCATCAGCTTTCTTCACCACATTTGCTTATGCACCCATTTGTCTTCAGCGATCCTATCATGGAGGTGTGCAGTCAATGATATGATTTTTTGTTCTTTGATGCCTGGTAACTGATCCCTTTGGGACCACTCGATCACACAGGCTGGTGTGTTCTTCCATGTGGACTTTGTTGCTTCTGAGCTAGATGGCCGCTTGTTTATCTTCAAGCCTTTCAGACCCCAGTCACTATCTCTTTTGATAGCCGGGCACCATCAGCTTTCTTCACCACATTTACTTGTTCACCCACTTTGGCTCCAGCCGTTGTGTCGGGAGAGTGAGCATCATAGAGTTCCAATTTAATAAAAGAAGGTATTCATGCATTGAGGGAGTGTTTGAGTAGAGGCCCAAGGTCCTTCCGCCACCTTAATACTTGACCTATAAATATAGACACATAGATCTATTTCCCCATCTTCCTATATATATTTGCATGTACATGTCTTTGTCTAGACCTCCATGAATGCCCTTTGACTCCTAGCTCCTTCCTCCATCTCCCTTGACTTTCCTCCTGCCCTACTACCATGCTTCATTGCCACCTGGGCAAGAGTATACCTCTTCTCTAAGCAACCTTACCCTTGATCATTTCCCACCATGCCTGCCACTCCCCCTTCTCTACCATTTGGGGTCCCATGTTTTTCCCTTGTCCCTGGGTTTGTTAACACCACTTCCTTACCCCCCATACCCCCCCACCCCAAGTCCCCCCGGAACTGTCGGTCCCGTTGTTTTTCCTCCAGATAGTTCATCCAGCCTGTCCTATTCAGACAGACCTGTGGAGTCACTAACATGCACGAAAACAAGACAGAGGAAAACAAAGCAACAGTATACAACCAGACAACAAAACAACAAAAACAAACCACTGACAAAGAACAGAACAAAACAGTTCACAAGAGAAAAGCTTGTAGTTAGTTCAGGGATCGTTTGCTGGCCCTTAGGAGTGTTTTCCAGTCCAGTCTGTTGGGGCACCACGCCCTGGCCCCAAAGTCCACTTTCAGCATTCCCTGGGGACCTTGCCACTCCATTCCCTTGCCGTTCCGCTGCACTCCCCCAGTGATTTGCCTCGGTGTGGTGGGATCAGGTCAGGTGCAATTCCCACACTGTGTCTCCGGTGCTGTCCCCTGTATCGCCCTTAGTCACTGAGGGGCATCATGTCTCATAGTGGGGCCAGCCATGTTGTTCTCTCTGTGGACTGGCTGCTCTACTCTGGAACATCATCCTCACAGCCTGGTGGGCCAGGCTGTGTTCCACTCTCTCCTCCTGCCCCTTCATCTGCTCCCGTGTGCTCTGATCAGATATGTCTATCTCCCGGAGCTGCAGAGTCAATGTAGTCCTTTGGAACACATTCTTTTCGGGGAAGGGCAGGAATCCACTTAATTTATGGTGCTGGGGTGAGCCTCCCAGACCTCTCCACTGGTTCCCTCCTCCACCCCGGGATATTGCATTCACACCTTGTGGCACTGGGTTGAAGTCTGGTCCCACTTTCCCTGTGGAGATATAAACAATACCCTCCCCTTGGGTGGATTAATGCCCCCTGACCCCACTACCCTTTTCTTCCTTGTATTCATCCTTTTGTTTTCCTTTCCCCACCTCCTCCACCATTGTCTACCATGTACATCCCTGGTTTTGGTCTGGTCTTTTCCATACTACACAGTCTTCACCCCTAAAATGTTTGTATACAGTAGCTTTTTCCCCTATGCCCCTTTTGCTTTTAAAAAAAATTTTTAATTCTTACCTCAGCGGGCTCAAGTTGTACTTGTCCTTTTGTGCCTGACTTACCTCGCTTAGCATGATTTCCTCCAGTTCTTCCCATGCCGCTATGTGCCTCATATGTTCATCACCGCTTTTTAGTGATGCCTAGTACTCCATTGTACGTATATATCATAGTTTTTTAATCCACTCGTCAGTTGATGGAAATTTGGGTTGCTTCCAGCTCCTTGCAATTGTGAACTGTGCCGCAATGAACATTGGAGCACAGATGTCTGACCTTGGTTTGTTTCTTGCCCCTTCTGGGTATATGCCCAGTAGGGGGATTGCTGGGTCATATGGTAACTCTATTTCCATCTGTTTTAGGTATCGCCAGATTGACTTCCATAGTGGCTGTACATACTTACAGGCCCACCAGCAGTGGATGAGAGTTCCTGTCTCCCCACAGCCCCTCCAACACGTGTTGCTTTCTGATTTTTTGAATTGGGCTACCTTTGAGGGTGTCAGGTGGTACCTCATTGTTGTTTTAATTTGCATTTCTCTTATGGCTAAAGATCGGGAACATTTTCTCATATGTTTGTTGGCCATTCGGATTTCTGTCCCTGTAAAATTTCTGTTCAAGTCCTTTGCCCACCTTTCAAGTGGGCTATTGGTTTTTTTCTTTTTTGAAGCTAGCAGAGTACTGTAGATTTTAGTAATAAGGCCTTTGTCTGATGTGTCATTGCTAAAGATGTTTTCCCAGTCTGTGGAATCTCTTATTACTCTCTTGGTGAATTCTTTGGATGTACACAAGTGTTTTATCTTCAGTATATCCCATTTGTCAATTTGTGCCTCCTCTGTGTTTATGTCCTTCCCTATTTCTGATAGCCTGTGTATTCCCTGCACCAAAGTTCTCAAGTTGGTCCCAATTCCCTCATTGATGGCCCTAATAATTTGGGGTTTAACTTCAAGGTCTGTGATCCACCTTGAGTTTATTCTTGTGCATGGAGTGAGATAAGGGTCTTGCTTCATTTTTCTGCATGTTGATATCCATTTTTTCCAGCACCACTTGTTAAAGAGGGCATCTGCTTCCCATTTGATATTTTTGGGGCCCTTGTCAAAGATCAGCTGTGTGTATGCTGATGCTTTTATTTCTGGGTTTTCAGTTCTTTTCCATTGGTCTGAGTATCTGTCATTGTACCAATACCATGCAGTTTTGAGAACTGTGGCTGCATAGTATGTGCCAAAGTCAGGTAAAGCAAGCCCTCCCACGGTGTCCTTCTTCTTGAGGAGTTCTCTGCTAATTCTGGGCTTCTTCCCTCTCCATATGAAGTTGGTAATGAGTTTTTCCATTTCTTTGAAGAAAGATGATGGTAATCATATCGGGATAGCATTAAACTTATATAGTGCTTTTGGCAGAACTGACATCTTAACTATATTAAGTCTCCCAATCCAAGAGCACGGAATATTCTTCCATTTGTTGAGGTCGCTCTTGGTTTCTTGTAATAGTGTTCTATAGTTTTCCCTATATAGATCTTTTGTTTTTTCAGTCAGGTGTATCCCTAAATATTTCAGTTTGTGTTTGGCTATTGTGAAGGGTACCACCTTTTTGATCTCTTCTTCTGTGGTTTTATCTGATGTGTATAACACTCCGATGGACTTCTGTTTGTTGATCTTGTATCCTGCCACTCTGCCAAACTCCTATTGCTTCCAGTACTCCCCTTGTGGAACTTTTGGGATTTTCCATATATAAAATCATATCATCTGCAAATAACGATAGTTTCACCTCTTCCTTCCCCAGACGAATACCTTTGATGTCACTTCTTTGCCTTATGCTGTTAGCTAAAACCTCCAGCACGATATTAAATAGGAGTGGAGACAAGGGGCATCCTTGTCTGGTTCCCTTTTTCAGTGGGATTGTGTTAGTCTTTTCTCCATTGACTATGACTTTGGCTGTTGGTTTTTCATATATAGCTTGTATTGTCTTGAGGAACTTTCCTTCCATTCCTATCTTCGCTAGTGTCTTAAACAGGAATTGGTGTTGGATGTTGTCGAATGCTTTTTCTGCATCTATTGATATTATCATGTGATTCTGATACTTTTTCATGTCAATGTGATGAATAATACTAATGGTCTTTCATATGTTGAACCATCCCTGCATCCCTGGTATGAATCCCACTTGGTCCTGGTGAATTATTTGTTTCATATACTTTTGTATTCTGTTGGCTAGTATTTTGTTAAGGATTTTTGCATCAATGTTCATTAGGGATATCGGTCTGTAGTTCTCGATTCTTGTGGGATCCTTGCCCGGTTTGGGTATCAGAGTTATACTAGCTTCATAGAAGGAGTTTGGGAGTTTGCAGTCTTTATCTATGTTCTGGAAAAGTTTGTGTAGGATTGGTATTAGTTCTTCCCTGAATGCTTGGTAGAATTCTCCAGTGTATCCATCTGGCCCAGGGGATTTTTTTGTTGGTAATCCCTTGATAACCTTTTCTATTTCTTCTATTGCTATGGGTCTGTTGAGATTCTTGATGTCCACCGAGGAGAGTCTAGGGAGGGATTGTTTTTCCAGGAATTTGTCCATGTCTTCCAAATTGTTGAATTCATTGGAGTACAATCCTTCATAGTATTGTGTAACTATCCTTTTGATTTCATTAGGGGTAATGACCCCTCTTTCATCCCTTATTCTTGCTATTGAGATTTGTTCCCTCCTTTCTTTGGTTAGGTTTGCCAATGGTCTATCGATCCTGTTTATCCTTTCAAAGAACCAACTTTTAGCAATATTAATTTTTTCCATAGTTTTTTTTATTTTCCCTCTCCTGAATCTCAGCCCTGATTTTTATAATTTATTTTCTTTTGCTATTAGTAGGGTTGTCCTGCTGACTCAGCTCTAGTTTTTGTAAATTTTGTGTCAGCGTATCCATCATGATTCTCTCTTCCCTTCTTAGGTGTGCTTGTATTGCTATGAACCTTCCTCTGATGACTGCCTTTGCTGTGTCCCATAAGTTTTGGTACGTCGTGTGCTCATTTTCGTTGGTTTCTAGAAATTTCCTGATTTCATCTCTGATCTGCACCAGTATGCACTCCTTTTGCAGTAGAGAGTTATTCATCCTCCAATTATTTGCTCTTATTTTCTTTGTCTTCCTTTTGTTGATATCCAGTCTTATGGCACGGTGGTCAGAGAGAGAGGTCTGTATTATTTCAATGTGCTTAAATTTATGTAGATTTGCCTTATGCCCCAGCATGTGGTCTATCTTCGAATATGTGTCATGGGGACTTGAAAAGAATGTGAAATTTTTTATATTTTGATTAAAAGCTCTGTAAATATCTATTAGGTCAAATTGTCTAATTGTGGAGTTTAGCTCTCTAGTCTCCTTGTTGAGTTTCTTTCCCTGTGATCTATCTTTCTCAGTGAGTGGTATGTTGAAGTCGCCCACTATAATTGTCGAGTCTGTGATTTCTTTCTTAATCTTTTGGAGTGTTTGGTTGACGTATTGCGCTGGTCTCTCATTCGGGGAATATATGTTTACAATGCTTAGTGGTTCATTGTCTATCATTCCCTTGAGCATTATATAGTGTCCCTCTTTATCTCTTTTTATGGTTTGCACTTTGAGGTCAATTTTATCCGAGGTAAGGATTGCAACCCCTGCTTTTTTTGTGTTGCTGTTTGCTTGGTAGGTCCTTCTCCAGCCTTTGATTCTCAGCCTTGAGATGTGTCTCCTGTAGGCAGCAAATTGATGGGTCGTGTTTTCTAAGCCATTCTGCTAGTCTCGGTCTTTTAATGCCTGAGTTCAGGCCATTGATATTCAGGGGAATGTTTACTTATTTAATGAGTACTTTTAAAAATATTTATTTAATATGAGTACCAGCTAAGTGTAGGGTACCGACCTAGTTGCTTTGAATCAGATAGGCAGGTTCTTTCTTGGCTGTCTGGAGGGGCTCTGGTGATGTCGGCAATGATAGGGGAAGTACAGGCTCTCAGGGGGACCCTTCAGAAAGTTACTTAACGGAAACTGGGGGGACTTGACTTGCCAAGTGTAACGAGTAGAGTAGGAACTAGCAGTGTAACCGAGTAGAGTAGGAATTAGCCCAGGCGAGAGGGTGTGACGGAAAGCAAGCCGTGTAGGCCACAGGCGAAGGCCCAAAGGTGGTGAGAATTGCAGTGGAGCAGGGCGCCAAATTCAGCCCCTCAAACGCTTTGTTAGCCCACAGATGTTGATTTGCCTTTTGAAAAAATCCGTGGTAAATCTATGTAACAAAACATTTGCCACGTCACCGTTCTTTCCCGCTCCAGTCCCGTGGCAGCTTATTTGTCTACTGCCTGTAGCCATTCCTCTATTTTCCCTTTACCCAAGAGGGCATTTTTAAGAGCTTCATGTTAGTGGCCAGCCTTTGAAAACAGTGACGTTTGGCCCAAGAAACCTCATTTCTGGCACTTGCAAAATGAAAACGCATCAGCCAACACTGGGCCCAGTCCCGTGAGCGGGCGTCGGTCAGCTTGGGCTCTGTATAAAGACCTCTCCTCTCCACTCACCAGGGTTTGTCTGGCTGCGGTGAGCCTCAGGTCAGCTAAACTTCCTAGCCCTTCCAAGTGCCACCAAGTTGGCCAGAGCATGGAGTCTTAAAGGGGTGCTAGAAAGCCACGCGGGGTTCCGATTAGTCAGCTTTCCTAAACTAGGTCAGAGTTCAGACTTAATCTGTGGAGAAATGATGGCTATGAAGCGTTTTTAGAAACATTTTAGGTAGATCACTCGTCGTAGATTCACAGTGGTAAGGTCGAGACTGTCTGGGCTCCAGTTAGGGGTCAGGGTCTAGGCTAGGGACGTGGTGGCCTAGGGATGACGTGGACGTTTGCCAGCAACATCAGGGTAAGCTCCAGAAAAGTGAGTGAGAGGGAAGGGTCAAGGTTTTGGTCTTGAGCAATTGCAAGGCGGTGAAAAAACAGTAAGGGAGGCAGTGCTTGCCCTCCTGTCTGCACGGGGGGAAGGAGAATCCAGTTCATCATCAGCCAAAGTTAAACATGTTGCCACCTCCCAACCTTCTCTACTGATCCTGACGCCAGCCTTCCCGTCCACAGTACTCTCTGCTGCTCTCCGCATTCAGGAACTCCCTGCAATGGTCACACAGAATTCACAGACCATGCTCATAATGGGGTTTAAAGTGAAGTGACTCTTCACAAGTAACCGGTCAGGAATGCTCAGGATACAGTTCTTGGGTCAGGACACCCTCCCTCAGGCACGCGCAGGCCCTCCTTGGACGACTGTTTCAAAGCTGTTTTAGCCCGCGGCCTCCCAAGCCCCTTATCTTCCCCGCCTTGGGCAAGTACAGCTCTGCAGAGAAGTGCTCAGCTCTGGCCCCGCTTCTTAGGCTGGCAAATCTTCTCCCTACTCTGTCAGGGAGCTTCCTGTCCAAAGCCAGCGCCTGCTGCCTCCTGCTCTTGGTTCTGCAGCCAGCGTGTCTCGTCCACCTCTCTGCCACCTGCCTTGTAGCACAGCTCTCCTTAAGGACAGTGGAGGTTCGGCACAGTGATCTTGGCGTCCAAGGAACACTGGACTTCTAGCTCCTTCTTGATTGGGAGAGTCTCTTCTACTCCAGAGCTGACTCCTCTTAAAGCCAGTTAGATGGTGAAGCCAGTCAGCCCCTCACGAGAGCACCAAATGCCTTATTTGCATGTTGTCATCCCACAAGGGTGTCATGTACCTCATTTACACCATCGGCAAGCTGCCCAGTCCCCTTGGAGGGCCACGGAGCCTTCACATTTGCATAGCCCTCCCCAGGCATTTTGGTTGGAGTGACAAAAACTGTAGCCGGAGGAGCGGGATCGGGTCGTCTAGGTAATGGGGAGAAAGGAGACACTAGTGGTGGATGCAGTGGGTTAAAACAGGAAAGCACAGGTGACAAACATGAACAATAGTACTGCATAAAAATAAATAAATATGTGCCCTGTGCCAAAAAGGGACACGGGTGGATGTGGAGGATGGGTCATTCAGAAGAACAGCCACGGAGGAGGCTGAGCGTTCACCTGCTGGCTCCAGGGACATGAGCAGGACATCGGGCGCTCCAGGCCGGGGCGGGCTGAGAAGCCGTGGAGTGACTTGTAAGCTGGAGCTCCGAGCAGAGATGGAGATGGGCAGAGGTTGGGCAGTTTAGAGAAGGTAGCCGAAGCCAGACTCCGATTGCCAAGGAGGAGAGGGCACAGTAGTGCAGTACATGGAGCCAGTTCATGGGTCTCTTACCTGCACTGTTTTTAAGACAGTATCCTTTTCCAGAGCAAATCAAGTGGGAATCAAAATGGTACCTAGAGCCAGACCCCTGAGTTTCTGTTCCAGCTTCGTGACTGCATCCACTGGGGCCTGGCTTCCGCCGCCCCCCTGTCCTCCCTGCAGTGAGGGTGAAACATGCCCCGCAAACCAACAACGCCCTCTGAGGATCCTCGTGTGAAATTGCACTTCCAGTGCCTGGCTCCGTGCCTGTGTGTGTGAATGTGCTGACTGTGGGGCCCGTGGGCAACAGAATGAAATGCCACCTGGCTATTCTCGGGATCGCTGCCACCACTGTGGCATGATTTGAGACCAGTGTGATGGCCCCTGTACATTTTGAATGCCTTCCAATGTAGTGAGCTCGTCTTGTAGCTCCCTACCCAATCACAGTCTGTTGTTAGCTCCCCGGGGGTTTGGTTAGTTAATTCTTGGCAGTAAGTCACCAGGCCTTTCCTCTGAGTCTCTCTTCATCTGGTGGTTCCACTGAAACCTGTCAAGTACCAATGACCCTGTTGGTATTCGAAATGCGGGACCAAACCAGCAGATGGGCGGGGTCATCAGGTACACGGGACTTAAAGAAAAGAGTCGTCTTTTGAAGATGACTTGCACTTCAAGGATGGGGTGGTAGTGGAGGTAAGTGAAAGGAAAAACGAGGAAGGAGGGGAGTCAGACTAGGAAGGGGACCAGGACGTTTCCATGGGAGAGTGTAAGTGAAGGGAGTAGTTGGTGTGAGGATTTATAAAGGCTGTCCCATCGCTCTCAGTTGTCTTCAGTTACCTCCTTGTTCTTGGCCCCTCAGAGCCACCGGGCCATGATTACATATGTATAATACACCGTGATACTTCACCAGGTGCTTTTCAATGTGCAGAGTGGGTGCGCAATCCCATGCCGTCGCTCAGCCTCCCGCGAGCTAGCTGGGCCTGTTTATTCCCGGTCACTAACTGAGGTGATCGAAGTGCACAGCTGATAATCAATATCCCCGATCATCTTGTTTTCAGAGATTGTAGTTTCCTGGAGGCCTAAACCTATTCTGTTATTTCTTTCTGTCCTGAGCACCGAGCTCAGTGCTGAGCAGGACGTAGAGTTCAGAGTAGACTAACGTGCCCCCTCTCCCCCGCCCCTAGCGCCCTCACAAAGCCAGCGCGGAGGAGATGACCAAGTACCACAGTGACGACTACATCAAGTTCTTACGCTCCATCCGCCCGGATAACATGTCGGAGTACAGCAAGCAGATGCAGAGATGTAAGTGCGTTCCCCCTCCCTCCTCGCCGACTCCTTTGGGTCTCTGCTCCATCGGAGAGGAAGGCCCGCCCTGCCCTCCCCTGTACTGCCTGCCGTTCGTGGGTGGCCAAGGGGATGCTTTCTTTTCAAGCCTGATCTCTGTTGCCGGAGGGTGAAGAAGCGAGGCTGGAGTTCTCCCAGTTGGGTCGCCAGCCTTTCCTCCCGTATCATCATTGTTGTTGGGAAAAAGCACTGAGCTGGGAGGCAGAGAGGAGACCAAGAACCCAGCTCTCCTGATGAGTCGCCTTCCCCAAGTGCAGGCCACCCCGGACAGACTTAGGATGAAGTCAGCTTTGGGGTGAAGCAGTTCTGTCCTCTGCCTCTGGCACTTGAGCCTTCAGACCATGTCCCTTCTTGGCGGCCATACCCCGTTTGTAGGAAGAACAGAGAGCATTCTAGCTGTAGGCAAACTTTGGTTCAGGGCTGGGAAGAAACTCTCACACCTGACGTCTCCAGGTGCTGCTTCAGAAGTGATCTCTGGCTGAGTGAGACCCTGTGCCCTGCAGCCCCGTAGCCTGGGGTCCGGAAGAGGTTTGCATAGCGTGTGAATGACACCTGGTCTGGCGAGAGCAGGCACCTGCAGCTCCTGAGCATTAATCCAAGGCAGGAAGTCTTTCTCGGTGACGTACATTGTACAGTGGGAACAGTGGCAGAAGCACAGGTCTGCCTTGGCGTGACTACATTACATTTCTTGGTCACCCACAGCTCCAGGAGCTGTTACGCTCTCGGGGGAAACGTTTGCTGGACAGACACTGTCTTTTTCTCCCCTCTTTCCGTGATGCGGTGCACTCATCCTTCCCCGCCCATTTAGGCCAGGACTCTCAGCAGAGAACCAGCTTGGAATTGCCACAAGGGAAGAAGCTTCGGAGTCTCGGCTTGCATGTGTTCTTCGGCTCTGCACTGAGCTGTGTGGTCCTGGGTCAGTCTCCTGGCCTTCTCTTCTTTCAAGGCAGACAGTAGCAGCGACTGGAAGAGTGGGAGGATAAGTCAGAGGACGTACAGCAATCAAAGCACCGACCTGCTGTAACTAGGAACATTTGCTGTTAAGGCTGATGATTTTTGTTATTTGCAGATCTGTCAAAGTATGAGACCCTCAAGAACATAGACTTATGGCTCACGGTTGGCCCTGATTTCCCTGAAATCGACATCTAAAGTTGTGCATAAAAGACAGGTCTGAAGTTGTCGTTAGTGACACGAGGGCTTAGAAAGATGGGGCATTTCGGGGCAGCAGGGCACTTCACGGACTTGGTCTAGAGGTAGGGCCATTAGCGACTACAGCTGTCACTTCACACAGTCACTGAACAACTTGCGGGGGCTTGCTGGGGTATCTGCAGAACCCGTAGTGAGAACATAAAAGCTCCTTTGACTGCCACCTACCTTAGGACGCTACACCTGTGACAAAGCTGAGTGAGCTGTCCTAGCTCCTGGCTGGGTCACCTTGAGCAGTGGTGACTGAGCCCAACATTTCATTCATGACAATGACAACGTGAACAGTCTTAATTCCCGATACATGGGCTCGCGGTCCTGGGGCTGGACAGTGGTGTAGAGTGTGGGAAGGTCTCCGATTCGCCACTGGGAGAGGTGAGACCTGGGAAGGATCGCACAGCAAAGTAGCGGTAGAATGGAAACTGGAACGCCAGTCTCCTGGCCCTGGCCCCTTAGTCTACAAGAGCATGACTTAACAAAAGATTTCAGACACACACAAAAAGCACATGGTGATGGCAGAGGGATAATTTGGAAAAGGATATAATATGATTGCTTAACCGAGTATAATCAATGGCACTAAAACTACATGTAGAAAGTGTTGGATTGGAGAATATTTTGTTGTGTGTATTTTCCCCACAGATTAAAAAAATTATTATTATTATCCTAATAATGAGTACAAGGAAGAACATTGCTAACATGGACTATGGTCATGACTGATTGACTGTTGGTTTGTGTGGTAGGTGGAAGAAATGCCAATACAACTTATTAAAAAGAAAAGAGGTACATGATGAACACCCATGAAATCACTAGACCGCTTAAAAGCATGACCAATGTCGTGCAGCCTCCCACCCCCACCCACCCCAACTGCTCCTTGATCACCTACCCTTTTCCTACAGCACCCTGCTATTCCCACCACCGCCTCCAAGGGGAGCCCTGTCCTGGCGTCTGGGTGTGGTCCTTTGTGCGTTTCTGCTCCTGCCCCAACTCTCCCCTCGTGTTGCTCCTCTTCACTGGAAGGCCACCCCAAAAGAGAAAAGACCCTCCTGGCCTCACAGGGTAGCCCAAGTCAGGGGCTGGCTCCTTAGGAGCCCTGGTGGTATGGTGGGTTATAAGTTGGGCCGCTAACTACAAAGTCAGCAGTTCAAAACCATCAGACACTCCTCAGTGGAAGACGAGGCTTTCTTCTCCCATCCAGAGTTAACAGTCTCAGGAAATCCACCAGGGCAGTTCTAGCCTGCCCCCTGGGGGCTGGGCTCCACACCCCGAATGGTAGCTCAGTCAACGCTCTGGAACCCTGGACAGCCAGACTTGACCCACGGGATGAGGAAATCCTTGGGAAGGGGCAATCCGTTGCCAGTTGATGACAGGCCTGCCCCAGGGAACAAAGTTCTTATTGACACAGCCTCCCAGTGTTTACCCCAGGGTCAGGGAGAGTCACCCACTTCCTCCGAGCACCTGCTTGGCAGGGCACCCTCTGGAGGGCTTGGCAGGAGTCGGTAGCGCTTTGTGGTTAATGCGGGCCTTGCGCCTCAGCTGTCTCTCAAAAAGCTGCCGTCAGTCTCCAGGCTGTGCGGCCCTGCCCGTTCGCACCGAGTGCCCTCCTTTCCCTGTACTTGGGGAGCCCTGTTGACAACGGCAGGTGCAGCGGGAGGAGTGGGGCAGGCGAGTCAGGATCAAGCCGGCCACCTGCGTCTCACTTCACCTGTGTCTCACTTATGTCCTAGGAGTGGTTGCCTTTTTGTGGCGCTGGGGGCCCTAAGTCCCCCTGTAGGCTGCCACGCGGCAGCCTCCACATGTGCTTCCTCCCCTCCCTTCTTTGACATGTCATTTGCATGATTGTTTGCATGTGTTTCTTCCTGAGAGCCCAGTCGTGGCTGTGTGTGTTGTAGGAGGAGCAGGCTAGCACTGCCAGGGGTCCCCCACTAGCCTGCTGCCTCACGTACACACTGGGTCCGAATCCTACCTGAGGAGGCGCGCTCCGCGTGGTCCGTGGGGGAGGTCCTGAGACACACTCAGACGGGACGAAGCAGCTCAGTTACTCTCTTTCAAGGAAGGAGCTCACAATTTCCAAGCCCACGGGCAATTGCCGTTCATCGTCCCAGCGGTTGGGTGAGGTCGAGACCTGGTCACCCGGCCAGAGCCCAAGTCCCATCCGCTCATAGTGCGCTCCATGACAGCCGAAGGAAAATGCGCACACTGACCTTTCCCCTCTCTCTTTCAAGTCAACGTCGGTGAGGACTGCCCCGTGTTTGATGGACTGTTTGAGTTCTGCCAGCTGTCCACCGGCGGCTCTGTGGGTAAGGAAGGGCCATCCCTCTCCCTGCTCCTCCCGGCCCGACAGGCTCACCTCAGGCTTCGAAGATGCTTTTCTGGGGGAGTCCCATCCAGCTTCCAGCTCTTCGTAGCCCGGAGGGGGCCTTGTCTGTCCTCCCCTAGAGCTTCCCTTTCCTCTTTCTTTTTTTTAACCATTTTTTCGAGGGCTCGTACAACTCTTATCACAGTCCATACAGCCATCCGTTGGTCAAGCACATTTGCACATGCATTGCCCTCATCGTTCTCAAAACATTTGCTCTCCACTAGGCCCTGGCATCAGCTCCTCATTTTTCCCCCTCCCTCATGAACCCTTGATCATTTATAAATTGTTATTTTGTCATATCTTGCCCTGTCCGACATGTCCCTTCACCCACTTTTCCGTTGTCCCCAAGAGCTTTTCTATGAAGAGCAGAGATTCCCTCAAGGCCTGCTGGTGGGGTTGAGATGCTGGACAGGAAAGCAATGTGTGAACGGCCGAGTACTCGACAGATGGGTCATCCATCATTTCTGTCTTAGGAAAGAGCACAGTAAGGACCTGTAGACGTCAAAGACACTCCCCACACATCTCTGTGAGTCCTGCAGTTAGGGCTCCTGACCCCTGAGCCTTTCTCAGCACGCGTTTACCTGGACTGCTATTGGTGACCCCTCTCCTCCTGGTACAATTGTGCCATTTCAGTGTCACCTACAATGACAACTGCCTGTGGGTCACCACTGAGGACCACCCTGGTGACTTTGTGCCTACGTTTTTGATTCAGCAAATCTTTAAAACGTCTCTGCCATCGCATGCTGCTAACGATGTCTGACGGCTGCATGTGCCCGGATCTACCCGAGCTGAGATGGTCAGTCACCTGTTGGTGGAGAAGGCCCCCGTGTGATGCAGATTGTTGGCACTCAACTACTAGACTAAAGGCTGGCAGTTGGACCCCACTGCAGTGCCGTGGGAAAAAGGCCTGGCAATCTGCTTCCATAAAAAAACCACAGCCAAGAAGATCCCATCCTGACCGTCCTCTGCTTCAGTAGAGCATGCCTGTGGACAGTGGCGCCCGCCCACGTACCGCCCATTGCCTCTGCCAGTGTAGCGGGGTCATCGGTCATGCCAGACAGGGGCAGGACGGCACAGAGCCCACGTTACAATCTTGAAGTCCTACCTCGCACTTTACTAGAAAGTACAGTGGGGCTTTGTGGGCAGATGTTAACAGAAAAGTGCCAAGTTCATGAAATTCAATGAAGTGTTTTTATTAAACAAAGAAGATCCCATTGGGCTCGGCTCCACCCCAGCACGAAGCCCCACAGTCGTGTTTATTGCTGGTTTCATTGGGTCCTTGGTTTCGTGTTAACGACCACGGTGCGCCTGCACCCATGGATGTGCACCTCTCTTCCAGCTCGTCTTGGTCCTGTTATGCTCAAAGCAAGCTCTGCCCTTGGTATCCCTCCAAAATTCGCTTGCCATGAGCCTCAGTCAGAGATAGTACACACGTGATGCAGGGCACGCACACACACTCCCTCTCTGTCTGAAGCCAAAGCTCCACAGACTAGTTACCACTTCTGTGTTACTCTGATTTTCTGTCTCACCTGCTTCATTTAAAAGTAAAATGCCATTCACATCCCACTAAGTCCGTGTAAGGGCCTACTAAGGGGTTACCCTCCTGGCTTTAAGAGTGCTCCCTATCGCGTGTCTTCTCTGTTGGAGTGAGGGGGGGTGGGGGCTGGCTTGGGAAGCATCCT
Organism: Tenrec ecaudatus; assembly: GCF_050624435.1. Classification (NCBI taxonomy): domain Eukaryota; kingdom Metazoa; phylum Chordata; class Mammalia; order Afrosoricida; family Tenrecidae; genus Tenrec; species Tenrec ecaudatus. The sequence continues at coordinate 55,806,794 of NC_134530.1, forward strand.
CGGAGGGAGGGGTGGAGAGCGGCTTGGTGACAGGCGCATGTTCTCTCGTCCCACCCCCTAGCAAGTGCTGTGAAACTGAATAAGCAGCAGACGGACATCGCTGTGAACTGGGCCGGGGGCCTGCACCATGCCAAGAAGTCTGAGGCGTCCGGCTTCTGTTACGTCAATGACATCGTCTTGGCCATCCTGGAGCTGCTAAAGTATGCCTCCCCGGCCGTGTCTCTTGGAGGATCCCTTAGGCCAGGTCCCCGCGTCCCTCTGCCCCTGTGGGCTTGCCTCCCTAGTTTGCTTTTCCCGGTGCTGTGCTGGCTAGGATGTGTTTGGTGAGGCGCTCTCTGGCCACCCTCTCCTTGATGGGGCCTTGGCTTGATCTGAGCCACGGCAAGATCAGGGGCAGGAGCTGCTCAGATCCTGCCTCCAGAGTGTCCCCGGTGGCTGGAGTTGACCCTGGCAGTAGAGTAGGAAGATCGGACTTGGTCAGCTTGGTCAGGCCTCTGGAGACACCGGCTGCGCTTCTACCTTCCTCCAGCCAGTTTCCACGTCTCTGGTGCTTAGAGATACCGGAGGGAGGCAGCCAGCCTGGTAAGCTGGGACCTGGCGCCCTTGGCGCGTCCCATCCCCCAGGAACCCCCAGGCCCCTGACCCTCTTCTGCCCCTAGGTATCACCAGAGGGTGCTCTACATTGACATCGACATTCACCATGGAGATGGTGTGGAAGAGGCCTTCTACACCACAGACCGAGTCATGACCGTGTCCTTCCACAAGTATGGGGAGTACTTCCCAGGGACCGGGGACTTACGGGTAAGAGCTCCCAGACAGCAGCCAACCAGCTTGCCCGCCGCCCCACTGCCAGCTCCAGCACTCTAAACCCACTTCCTGTCTCTTGCTTCAGCACACTGTACCCCAACCCGGGGCACCTGTGACTAGCTCTGGGGTCTTTCCTGCACTTGCTGGGGAAAGGCAGTGATGGGCCGTAAGTGTGAAGGACGGTCCCCACCTCATGGCCGCCGCCACTGCTGGGTGGTGCTACTCACTGTCCCCTAAGGCTGGAGTTTGGGACTGGGAAGAGCAATTCTCATCCAGGGCCACTGACCCCCTGGAAACCAAGGGCGGGTCCCAGAAAAGTGCACCACGGTTGGCGTGCGACCTCGGGGTTAACAGACCATTCACGGCCCTCAGCACAGAACTCTGGGAGTGAATTCGTTGTTTGTTCCACTAGCTTCCGTTTGCCAGAGCTCGGTAAAGCCAGCCAAGCTGCGTGCCAGCAGCCTCGGGGAAAGGCACCAGCCCAGTGGTGGGCACAGAGCACTACAGTAACTGAGCACTTGGGGGGTCAGGGGCGCTCATGTTCCTGCTCCCCTTCCCCTGGGGGGTAAAGGAGTGGTGGGGAGGAAAGGGTTGCTGGGAGTTGGGACTATTTCCGTCACCCAGCCACCAGATGGCGCTACCCTGGTGCACTGGCAGACCCCTGGGGTTGTGGGGCAGGGTATTCAGCCAGGGAGGGAGCCCTGCTACATCCCCAGCTCATCCAGGAGTCCCTCTGCTGGCCTCTCCCAGTCCCACCCTTCAACGCCCCCGCCCCTTCCATTGTACCTCAGTGTCCCTCTTGGTGCAGGATATTGGCGCTGGCAAAGGCAAGTACTATGCTGTCAACTACCCGCTCCGAGATGGGATTGACGACGAGTCCTATGAAGCCATTTTCAGGCCAGTAAGTGACTCCCGGAGCTGTCCCTCGGGCTGCAAACAGGGCTGCCCTTGGAGCAGGCGGGGGTGGGGTGGGGGGAGGTAGCAAAGCACCTCCGCCTCCCACGAGGTTTCTGCGGTGCAGTCTGGTCAGAAATGCGTGCGTTTTGGCCTGGGCTGCATGCGGTGGTCACTCAGGGAAACGGATGCCTCCCGAGGGCTGGCACTCTGCTGGACACGATCCTCTCTGAGGAGTCTTTGCCCACGGAGACCCCAGTCTGGGGGAGTGGGACAGTACGTGTCCGTAACTGCTGCTGGGATGGGGAGAGGAGGGTAGTCAGCAGCGGTTTCACGGAGGGACCGACACTGAGCAGCGGAACAGACTGCTTAGAGCAGTGGTTCTCAACCCTCCTAGTGCCGCGACCCTTTCATACAGGTCCTCATGTGGTGGTGACCCCAACTATAACATTGTTTTCAGTGCTACTTCATCACTGTCATTTTGCTGCTGTTACGAATCGGGCGACCCCTGTGAAAGGGTCGTTCAACCTCCAAAGGGGTCACGACCCATAGGTTGAGAACTGCTGGGGTCCTCAAACTTTTTAAACGGGGCCAGTTCACTGTCCCTCAGACCGTTGGAGGGCCAGACTATAGTTTAAAAATCAAAAACAAACTATGAACAAATTCCTACACACACTGCACATATCTTATTTTGAAGTAAAAAACAAACAGGGCAAAAACACCTGGCAGGCCGGAAAAATGTCCTTGGCGGGCCACATGTGGCCCTTGGGCCGTAGTTTGAGGACGCCTGGTTTAGATGATCAATCTGGTCAGATCAAGCAAACACCAAGTTCCTACTCTGTGTCCAGCAGTAAGAATGACAGAGAAGTCCAAGTTTGGGGTTTTTCCTCCTCAGTAAGATGTCTAAAAGGAAGCCCTCCCCCACATGGAGAGGCAATCTGTAGGACGGATGAGAAGAACACACGGCAGAGGGTGTGGAAGGCGTCCTAGAGGAAGTGGCAGTTAGACACGGCTGCTGCACGAAGGGGACACAAGCCATTCTAGGTGCAGAGTTTGGTGGCACTCGGATGCTGCTTTCAAATTGGGAACCAAGAGAGAGCCCCAGCTCATGCCCCTTCGCCCACGTCATTAGAAATGTAAGAGTGGGACGGGACAGTCAGGAAATGAGCAGAAAGGGCTGCAGGGGTACCCCAACCCCTGTGGAGCTCACTCCTAATGTAGTGACCAGTCTGCCCTTCCAGGTCATCTCCAAGGTCATGGAGATGTTCCAGCCGAGCGCGGTCGTCCTCCAGTGTGGCTCCGATTCCCTGTCTGGGGATCGGCTAGGTTGTTTCAACCTGACCATCAAAGGTGAGACCAGGTGGTGGCAGGGATGGGTGGGCGGGGTCCTCCCAGGTTCTCCTATATTGCAGCGTCCTTTTTCTCACCAAAGGGCATGCCAAGTGTGTCGAGTTTGTGAGGAACTTCAACCTGCCGATGCTGATGCTGGGAGGAGGTGGTTACACCATTCGCAATGTCGCACGGTGCTGGACGTATGAGACAGCTGTGGCCTTGAGCACAGAGATCCCCAATGGTAATAGCGCCGCCCCTCAGGCTGCACGGGTCCGACCCTGCCCTGCCGGTCACATGTCCTCTGCTCCTTTGACACGAAGCCATCTATTGAGCTGCTAGCTGCTGCTCCTCGGGAGCATAGATGTGCCACATCGCCAGGAGGGCAAGGGACTCGATGGCATTGGGGTTTGGTACCCTCTTGTGACCGAAAGGTTGTAACCATCAGCGCTTTGACGCTGAGGCCTCTCCCTGCTTCTCACCTGGACAGAGTGACTGGGGACAGCAGCTTTGGGAATGCTCCTGGAGGGTGGCGGGAGTGAACGGAGGGGCACTCAGAGAGCATTGCTACTTTTCTCAACTTGGACAGCCCCATCGTGGTCTAGCTTACTGGTGAGAACTCAGGAGCAGAGCATTAAACAGGCTTCAAGTCCATGCTCATCCAGGTCACAGCCTGTGTTAGGAGGGGCAGTCCATGCTGCCTTTGGTGGGTGGGCAGCTAGGCCCACAGACACCTCGTTATTTGCTCTGGCTCCCATGCTGGGTGGGAAAAGCACCCAGTCCCTTGACTCTTCTTCTTCCCGTCCCAATCAGAGCTTCCATACAACGACTATTTTGAATACTTCGGACCAGATTTCAAGCTTCACATCAGCCCTTCCAACATGACCAACCAGAACACTAATGAGTACCTGGAGAAGATCAAGTGAGTGGCCCCCAGCCCCCTCCCCTGGCCAGTCCAGGCTCGGGCTTGTCCCTGACCACACTCTGCTTTGCCACAGGCAGAGGCTCTTTGAGAACCTGAGGATGTTGCCCCACGCCCCCGGGGTCCAGATGCAAGCCATCCCCGAGGACGCCGTCCCAGAGGAGAGTGGCGACGAGGATGAAGAGGACCCCGAGAAGCGCATCTCAAGTAAGACCCAGGCCCAGGGCCTGCACCTTCGCACCTGACAGGCAGTTCTGCATTGCCCGGGTCTGTTCCCTATGGGAAACATCCCAGCCCCTCTCCGTCTCCGTGGTGCATTTGGAAACCCTGAGCACACCTCCCCTTCACACCCTGGCCCTGTCTTCCAGTCTGCTCCTCTGACAAGCGGATTTCTTGTGAAGAAGAGTTCTCCGACTCTGACGAAGAGGGAGAGGGTGGCCGCAAAAACTCTGCCAACTTCAAAAAAGCCAAGAGAGTCAAAATAGAGGATGACAAAGAGAAAGAACCAGAGGAGAAGAAAGGTGGGTTATGTGGGGACTGGAGGAGGAGGAGGGGGAGTCCATGTAGGGCACCAGGAGGCGGCAGCTGACTTGGGCCCTGCCATCTCCTTAGGCCTCTGAGTGGCTCCAGAAGTAGCAGGGCCAACAAAGGAATGAACGAACTGGACTCATCTCTACTGAGCCCCTCCAGTTCTCCACGGGCAGGAGCCTGGGCTCACTGCTCCAGCTTTTTCCCAGGGGGCTGCCTCCGCCCACTGAGCTCAGGCTTGGGCTGGAGCTAGTTGGAAAACCGGTTCCACTTGTGTGTTCTCAGCAGGGCTCCGTGGGTGGCTTAGGATGGGCTTCTCCAGTGTCCAAGGAATAGCTCTGGGGAGGTGTTTCAGGAGACTCCTAAGGTCCTTCCTGGAGGGCTGCCCTTGACTGTTCCTACTCTTGGTTCTAGAAGTCGCAGAAGAGGAGAAAGCCAAGGAGGAGAAGCTTGAAGCCAAAGGGTGAGGAGGGACCACTCCCCCTTGTGCCCCACCATGGAGACGTCCTGGGGACAGTTGGTCCAGTTGATAGCAGCCCCTGGTTTCCCCATCACCTGGTCCCCTGGAAAGCTGTGGCCACACCTTTGCCTCTCTGACATGGGGTCTCTTGCTTTCTCCACAGGGTCAAGGAGGAGGTCAAGTTGGCCTGAGCAGACCTCCAGCTCGACTCTTGAAGAGTTCCAGACATTTCTTCCCTAACCCCTCAGAGTTTATATTTTCTATTTCTCTGTGTATTTATATAAAATATATTAAATATAAATATCTCCAGGGACTAGACAGGAACCAGGGCCCTGAGCAGCTTGGCTAGGTACACCTCCAGCAGCTACCTTGCCAGCTCGGCTGTTCTTTTTCAGTGGAAAAGGTAGTTTTAGGTAGTCACAGGACAAAATCCTACTATGAGGGGACCTCCCTTGGAAAGACACCCGTTACTGAATAGGGGTGGCTGGGCCCTTCAGGGGCCCTTGTACTTTTTCTTCAAGGCGCCTTAAGATTTTGGATGGGTTCTTTCTCATTTACAGCCCCCACCCCCGCCCCACTGTTGCAGCCTGGCCCCAAGTGAGCCAACCCACTCCCTGCCTGCCCTCCGGAACCCCGGCTCTGCAGCTGGAGGACACCAGTCTAGTTTTCCCTTTTCAGATACTATTTTCAAGTTTGTGAAAACCTTTGTAATAAAAAATGGTACATTTCTCTACTCTGTGAGCTTCCCCAGGAGCAATTCGGACTCTTCTTGTGCCCAGGATGGTCCGGCCACCCTCAAGTTGGCTAGCTTCCCCCACCCTAACCCCAGAAGACCACTCATGCACAGCACCACTAAGGGACAACATTTATTCCTTTTACAAAGGTGACAGTGAGACCAGGTGGAAGAGAGTGGTTTTAGCAATTAGAATAGAAAAACAAAAGAAGATACAAATCGGGGGTGGCCATTAAAAGTTATTTACAACGAGAGGGAGGGGGCAGGGAACAGAGGAAAGGAGTTGTTTTCACATTACATCTCTCTCCCACCCCAAAGCCTAATACTTGCTCACCAAGTCAAAAAAGAGACACAAGTGGATTCACAGCTGAGAGGTTTGAACTTGAGTAAGATGTTTATAAAAACCTAGACGGGACAGTGTCCTCCCCAGCCCTGGGGCCACTAGGCACAGCACAAGAGACTAAAAACTCAACTGGGGGAAAGCTGGTTTTGGAGTGTAGGCACCCCACTTCTGGCTCAGGGACTCAGGGAGCAGGATAAACAAAACCTATTGGATAAGATTTAGGGAAGAAAACCAGCAATTGCTTGTGCAGGGGTAGGGACAGGGAAGGAGGGAGGGCATTTCACATCACTAACCTAACTTGGGGGGCTGTAAGGACCATCTTCAACTGGCCCCATGAGGAAGGCCTGATGGATGATGGGAGAATCCACAGGAGGGAGAGGGGACGTGGCTGGGAGGGGGCGACAGCCCCTTCCTTTCTGGGCACAGGAAAGTAGCCAGGGCACCAGGTCCAGGCAGTGACCTCGCAAGGACAGCACAGTTCTTGGAGCTTCGAGATCACCCACCTGCCCCCACCCCGCTACTCATTCTGCTCGCTGGCCGCTGTCGGGCCACTCTCTGGCTCTGAGGGAGTGGACGGCTCAGCAGCCTGGGGCCCTGGCTCTTCTTCCGTGTCTCCTCCCTGAGAGGCGGCACCAGCCTCTGCCCCCTTGGCCTGGGGCTCCTGGCTCTCAGGGGTGGCAGCCTTCCCTTCCAGGGCAGTGCCTTCGTCACTGCAGGCACCCGTCTCCCCCTGCTCTTGCTCTTCCTCTGTGGGGGAGGAGGCCGAGGAGTCCCCCCCACCCTCCTTGCGATTTCTCTTGAAGGACAGGCCGCTCAATTTGAAAGGCTTCTTGAAAGAGAATTTCTTCTTCTTCTTGGGGGTCTCCTTGTGGGGGGCCTCCCCCTTGGCTTCAGTGCCCTGGGTGGGGGGTGCTGGCTCGATGGCATCGCCGGTCGCCCCAGCAGCCTCCTCTGTTCCGTTCGCGGGGGCCGACTCCCCTTCACCCTTGGGGGACAAGTCTCCATTGCTTTTCACGTGGCCGTTCTCCTGTAGGGCAGAGATGGCAGTGAGGGCGGGGGCTCACTCTCCCCTCCCTCAGCCCGCTCTGGGCCCCCTTCCACCCAAATGGGCTCCCCAACTCGGTCCTCCTGTGGCTGGGTTTGGCCTCACCCTACACCTGGGGCGCCGTCAAACATCTCCCTCCGGAGGCGCGACGGGGCCGGGCGCAGAGGCCATGGCCGACAGGAGGCGCTGAGATTCGCGAGGGGGGGGCCCTCATCTCTCCCGGGGGGCGCCTTTCACTAGTCCGCGCCTTCCCAGCGCCCAGGGCCAGGCGGCATTGGGCGGGAAGCAAGCCGCCGTGGGCGCAGGCTCCCTGTACCTGGACGGCCCACCCACCCCCAGTCTCCTCCTTGGTGCAAGGGGCGCCCCCACCCACTGCAAGCTCTGCTCACATCGCGGCTCCCCCGAAGCCCACCGTAGGCCACCGAGGTCGGGTCTAAGGGAGGGGTACCCGCCCCTCGGAGCACCCGGTGCCCCCTCGGCGGGCCCGGCAGCGCCTTTGTTCCCCGCGCAGCATTCGGGCGGCCCGGGGGCAGCGCCGGGGGCCAGGGCCGGGAACAAAGGAGGCGGCAGGGCCCGGCCAGCGCCCCCTCCCCGCCCCTCCCCTCGCTTCGCCCGCGGGGGCTGCGGCGCCGAGAACAAAGGGACGGGGCGGGGGAGGGGGTGCCGCGTGTCCCGGGCCGGACAAAGCGCGCGGCCGGCCCAGGGCCTAGAGGGGGCGAGGGGCGAGCGGAGCGGGCCGAGTCCGGTCGTGCCGAGCGCACCCACCTGTCCATTGGCCTTGGCGGGGGAAGCGCCCGCGGCCTCCTCGGCGTTCACGTCGCCCCGGGGAGCCTTAGAGCTCTGGCTGCCCATGCTGGGTGGGGGTCTTCGGGGGCGCCCAGAGCCGCCCCGGGCTCGCGCCGCAGGGATAGTTCGGCGGGGTAGGCCTGGCTGGCGGAGGGGTGGGGCTCGCCCCGGAGGGGGAGGGGTGTCTGGGAGGAAACCGAGCTGCACCCCCGCTCCGCGCGCGACCCGCTAGCCGCACCCACCGCCTCTCCGCTCGGCGCCGGAATGCCGCCCGCCGCCCGCCGAGCCGCCTATATAAGCGCCGGAGCACGGGGGCGGGGCCGGGCATTTAAATGAGCGCCCAATCGAGGGGCGGAGGCGGGGCCGGGGCGCGAGCCCCTCTGGTGCGGCGGAGCGACGCGAGCTAGCGGCCTGGCCCCCCACCCCGCCCGTGCGCCGGGAGCAGGTGGCCGGTGTCGGGTGGGAAGAGCCGGGGCCTTCAGGGAGCGGGGGCCGAGGGCGACGTCTGCTAGGAAAGGGAGGCATCCGCCTTTCCATCACCCTACGGCCCTCCGCTCAGGGCGGGCGCGGCGCCGCTCCCCCATCCATCCCTGTGGTCCTGCCAGTCGCCCCCACGCGCTCTCCGAAGGGCTCACGGCCGCGACTCGTCAGACGGCTGCTCCTGACTTAGCTCCAGAAAAGGACCGCCGCGTCCACACCCCCCCTGGCCTGGAGGCCGCTTAGAAGGGAGGGCCACCACCCTCCATGACCAGCCCGACGGGGGCGGCCGGCACGCTGATGGCCCCCTCCAGCCTCACCCCTCCCCTCAACTCATCGAAAGTCAAGCAGAGCTTGAATCCGCAAGCTTTCCAGCGACTGCTCTCCGCCTGGACCTGCTACAAAGTTAACTTGGAGAGGGGCGGGGGTGTCCTGTGACCTTGAAGATCAACTTCATCCCCCGTTTGAAAACTGGCCTGAGGCTCAGAGAAGCACACACCATCTGCTCCTGGGCCTCAGGGCTCCCAGGACCGGCAGAGAACCCATCGAGAAACCACACCCCCACTTGGTCCTGAGGAGGCAGGGTAGGAAACACATCAGTACGCCCAAGACTCAGCAGCTTGACCCCTTTCCCTGCTGGGCGGGGGTGCCTGGAGCCACTGCCACTTCCCCTTCCCGTGACCTGGGCAGACCAGTGGGAACCCCAGAGTACTGGTGCCGGATGTGTGCGTCCTGTTGCCCCCTCAGCCCTCAGGAGGAAGAGGAGGAAGCCCAGTGTTACAAAAGCTGCGTTCAGGCCAGCTCAGCACCTCTCTCCTTTCCTCTCTCCCTCCCCTCCCTCCCACAACAAGGCCAAGGTTGAGGAGGCCCCTGCTGTGAAGTGTGGAGACACCCTAGGACCTGAGAAATCAAATTGGAACTCCCTGCTGATCTGACCTCCTCCGGGAAGGGAGGAAGGCGGGTGGTGCCCCAATCCCATAGTACTGCACTCACGCCTGGAGTGTCTGGGGTCCCACCCCCACTCTGAGGTACCACCTAGGCTCAGCTTCTGTGGCACTTCCCCATTTTACAGACCGGGACACTGAGGTCCAGAGAGGGAAAGCACCTCGTGCCCCAGGACACACAGAAGATACCTTGAACTGAGTCAGAACGGATTTGGAGAAGCCAGATCACATGGCCTGGGAGCTGTGAAGACCTCCCTAGAATGATTGCCCATTGGGGTGGGGGCATCAAGGCGAGCAGCAGTGGCCCCTCCATCCACTGCCACCAAGGAATGGAGGTAGTGACCTGTGTGTGTGAGAGAGGGCCGCAGTGGCGAACCCACAATACTGCCAGGCACGGCCAGCCTGGACGGGCAGGGCTCTAAGAGTGGGTGTGTGAGGACTGGAGGCGGCCCTGGTCAGAGCTAAAGCCCAGATCCCAAAGCTCCGACTCCTGTTCCCAGGTGTTGCCCCCTGGAGATCCAAAGGGAATCCCTGGATTGTGCCCAGGAGGGGGAACATCAGGGCTGGGGGACCCAGAGCCCTGGGAAGGAGGTGTCCACAGAGGAGGGTCCTTGACCCCTCACCAGACATCCCACGAGTCTAGGGAAGGGGCCCCTAGAACCCAATTCCTCAACAAATCCAGGTCCCAACAGAATTTGGCTTCTGGAAGAGAGCTTAGGAAGGCCTGGGGCGGCGGGGTGGTGGTGGTGGGGGGTACCCCCAGCAGGCCCTTCAGCTTCCCCCATCCACACTGCAGCTCCTTCCTCCCCAGCTGCTCTCAGTCCAGACAATGTGGCCATTGTTCCGGGTCTCAGGGGGCCTGTGTACCTCTGACTGTGCAACTGTGTGTATCGCTCTGTGTCTGTCTCTGTGGGAGACTTTGTGTGTGAGTGGCCAGGTGTGTAGGTTTGTGGTTGTGTGAGTCTGCATCTTTGTTTGGCTGTCTTTCAGGGTGAGAAAGAGGCGCCTGCTGACTCTGGGTGACTCCGTGACTTTCTGGGTGTGTGCCTGTCTGGCCCTGGGACCGTTCATTGGTGACTGACTATACCTGGCAGTGTTCGGGTGTGTAACTGTGTGAGAGAATACCCAGCTATGGGGTGTGGATGGAGGAGTGGTTTCTTCATGTTTGTGTGAGGGACCGTGGGAGTGGCAGGTCTGCCTCTCTGGGCCAGTGAAGCTGCGGGCTCAGAACCCATGCAGTGTGGGCCTTTGCTAGGGCAAGGTGTCTGCTGGGGAAAGACCAAGAGAAGGCCAGGTGACTCTGGAATGAGCAGGGGGAGGATCTCAGGCGAGGTTCAGGTCAGCACTTCGAGGGCCCTGCACTGGGATCAGATTAGACGTGTGAATGGGCACTACCTAGTCAGAGATGGAAGGAGGGGTCTTCCTGGTCAGGCTCCAGGATGCTGGGTTGAGGCAAGGACATAGGACTTGGCACAGGTTGGTTCCCAACCCAAGTCCCTATTTCCTTCTGGGGAGCAGGTCCAGGATGGCCTTGGTGATCTGGGTTCCAGACCTACGCTGGCTATGTGCCACTTAGCTAGTCCTCTGGCCTCTGTGACCTCAGTGGCTCACCTCCACGGAGGGGCTGGGCATCATGAGTCACGTTTGAGATGTAATGGAGTTCCCTCTGTTCACATACGACAGGACCGAGTAAGGGGTGAGTCATGCAGGGCCCCTGTCCCCAGGGACTTCCCAGGCCAGAAGGAAGAGACAGGCAGTTGCTGATGGGAAGAGAAAAGGGCGGTGGGTGGAGCTTGGAGCAGGACCACGCAGGAGCATGGAATAGTCTGTGTGAGGGAGTCCGGGATTCGGGGGCTGGCTGCAGGGACCAGGGAGCAGAGGGTCATGGCACTGCTGCTGAGGTGAGTCATTGATTGAGGCCTGCCGACTCATCAGAAGACAGAAGAACTAGGGTGGAGGATGCTGAGTGTGAGGTGTGTGGGGAGCATCCAAGGACCCTGCATGGCACAAGCAGGTTTTGTCATGTTGCGATTTGAACCCACCCAAGCACCCGCCTGTTTCCATCGAGGTTGCAGCCAAGAGAAGCCTGTGAGGCGGTTCTATCCTGGCCTGTGCCGACTCACCAGGAATAGGAATCCGCTCTCAATAGCAGGGCTTTGGCTTTTGTTGCTGTCGGGGGACATCCAAGTAGCCATCTAGGTCCCAGTACTTTAGCACTGACTTGGAGCCCACGTGTCCCAAGCTAGAGGCTGGAGCCAGAGTCTGGCTAGCGACTTTAAAAGGGACACAGGACAGAGAGTCTTAAGGCAGGACTGACCCCAGGAAATCTGGTCCCCTGATTGCTGCCAGACAGACAGAAACTGGAGCCAAGCAGTTCATGAGATCTCCCCAGAAGTACTCTGAGCAGTGCCATGGTGGGTGGTGGGGTGGGGGCAGTAGTAGACAGCAGGAGAGGATGGAACCTGGGAAGGAGTCTGCTAAGAGTGGGAGGACACCCCAAAGCACAGAACTGGAAAACCATGACCACTGGGGAATGTCTAAAGGACCAGAAACACAACCACATCATCACTTGTTCACTCACTCACTCACTCACTCACTCACTCACTCACTCACTCACTCACTCACTCACTCACTCCTATCTAGTCAATGATGACTCAGTAGCTCCTTAAGGGCAGGGTAGAACTGCACCTATGAGTTTTGAGACGAACTCGTAACAGGAATAGAAAGCCGCAATCTTTTCCCTTGGAGTACCCGGTGGTTTCAAACTGCTGACCTTGCTGTTAGCAGCTCAACGCGTTACCACCGCACCACCAGGACTCCTGATCATCATCACAGCTACTAGCATTGGCTCGGTCTTACGGTATGCCATGCTCTGTGCCAACTACTTTACTACGCATGTCCTGGTGAGAAGTGCACCCTTCCCGCCTCCATTGGCAGGACATGGGCACCCCCAGTGAGGCAGAGCAGGGGGTCCCGGATGAGCAGGAGCTCTGGTCCTAAGTCAAGTAGAAACATCCAGAAAGGTTCAGAAGCTTTGCGATGCCAACAGAGAGGGAGAGAGAGAGAGAGAGAGAGAGAGAGAGAGAGAGAACAGCTGTGGGCATGGGGCTCCGGGACCAGAACCTCAAAACCACGATGGCTTCTCCTGGGCCTGAGTGTGCTGGGTCTGAGCCTCACTGTCCATCAGGGACCTTGGGGTCCCTGGAATCCCATGGGCTTTATTTTGTTTTCACATGTATAGGAAAACTGAACATTGAGACTCGAACCTTCCAACCAGTCATGAAATCACAACAGTAAGGACTCTGGAAGTTGTGTGTGTGTGTGTGTGTGTGTGTGTGTGTGTGTGTGTGTGTGCGCGCGCGCGCGCATGTGCGTGTATGTGTGCATGTGTTGGGAGTGGTCACGTGAGTGGGGCTGGGTCCAGCACTATCTAATAGTGCTGTCTCAGGGCTGTTTTCCCAACAGTAAAAAGGTTTCTACTCCCTGCCCTCCTGTTTACCTCCCCCAAGTTTGATGAGGTCACCAGAAATTTTTAAGGGCTGCCCTGAGCCTGCCCCTTTCCCTCCTGCCCCCACCTCTTCCTAACTTTCTGTTTCTTTTCAGATCCCTGGAGCCTTTGGGGAGGGGTGTCCAAACCAGCTCAGTAAGGATTGCTTACAACTTTCCACCAAAATCTCCCACTTCAGGGAAGTCCCTTCAAAAGGGAAACTGAAACTCCTCCCTCCCAAGCACGTCTCCAGCCTGCTCAGTCAGCTCTCCCCAAACTGCTTTTGCCATCCTGAGCCAGTCCCTCCCTGTCAGGGGGCCTCAGAGTTTGTAAAATGGGCAATGTCAGAAAAAAGGAGCCTGGTGACATACCTCGGGGCTGGAGGGAACTCTACAGAGAGAGGCATGGAGCCACAGCCACGAGCCTAAGGATGCCGCCAGAGGCTTCTGGAAAGTGGGAATGGCAAGGGACCAGATTTCTCCCGAAACCTCCAGAAGGAACACAGCCCTGCTTGCTGTTAGTTATTAGCCCCATGACATTCTTTCTGGGCTTCTGACCTCTGGAATGCAAGACATGCTACTTTAAGCCACAAATAAGCCAAAATTATGGGGGCTCTGGGTTGCTGAGGCCAAGTGTTAGGGGTTGAGTTGTGTCGCCGAGAAAGCTATGAGGAAGTGCTAACCCCAGTACCTGCAAATGTTACCTGATTTGGAAACAGGGTTTCTGTCAATGGAATTGAGTTAAGATGACATCGTATTGGCTCAGAAATGTGCCCTAAGCCAATGTGACTGATGCCATTCATTACAAGAGAAAGACAAGAAATATTGACACAGTAAAAACACTATGTGACAACAGACCGTGGGGACATTAAGGCTGGCCACTTCATGTCCCGTTCCACGGACCTCCTCCTTGGTGTCATGGATTGAATTGTGAGCCCCCTCCAAAACAAGCAAACAAAAATGTGTCAACTTGGCTGGGTTATGATTGCAAGAATTATGGGTTCAGCCTCTGTTTGGGGATCTGATGTAATTACCGTATATGCTCGAGTATAAGCCAATTCAAATATCAGCCAAGGCACTTAATTTTACCACAAAAACTGCATGAAAAATGTGCTGAAGAACTCGGCTTATACATGAGTATATACGGTTTTCTGCGTCTTGTAACTCTTAACCTCTCGGATAGTAACGAGGAGGAGCCCTGGTGGAGCAGTGCATTATGGGTCGGGCTGCTAAGCACAAGGTCGGCGGTTTGAACCTGCTGAGGCTTTCTGCTTCAGTAAAGAGTTATAGCTTCAAAGGGGCAGTTCTCTTCTGTCCTATAGGGTCCCTCTGAGTGAGTGAGTGAGTGATGATGTTAATAAGGCAAGATTAGAGGCAGAATGATAAAGGGTAGAATACAATCTACATAATAAATTATATTTGGAGCCAATCTCTTTTGAGATCTAAAAGAGATTAAACAAATGAGCAGAGGGGAGGGACCTGACTATTACCAAGACAGAAGAACCAGACGCAAAGCACATTATTTCGACTCAGGGTCCCTGTGCTGAGAACCTCCGAGACCCAGGGGACTACGGATGCCAAGCCACACGGAGGCCTCTAAGGAACACGGGCTCACAGCTGTTGAACGACAGCAAAGGTCTTCCCGCAGACTGACAGAGAGAGCCTTGCCCTGGAACTGGCGCCGTGAGCCTGGAATTTTAGTCTGCTAAACTCGGAGGGGATAACTTCTGTTGGTTGAAGCCATCCATTGGTGACATTAAAGCAGCATTCAATAGACATTTAGTGAAGTTTATTATCAATTTTAACCATTGCATACCATGTGATCATTATAGTTGTGGATTGCTTAAATGTCAGAGTCTTTAGATTATATGAATACTAACATGAAATTATTCTGTAAAGTTTACACTGAATTACATTATTTATTATTAATAACTAAACAGAGGTATTTAAAAATATTTTTCTCCTTTTCCTTTGATTAGTACTTTATGCTCCAAAGAACTTATTGATATAGGTCCACAAATACTACTCATTACAATACTGTCGCCTAAACACCAGACAATTTGACACAATCAGCAACTGTAAGGACATTAGCAGCCATGAGAACCCCATCATGTGACTACTCACAAAACTCACGGCCATCGCCTTGCTTCCAGGGCACAGTGATGCGAGAGGGCAGAGTAGAGCTCTCCCTGCAGGTTTCTGAGGTGTCATTCGGGAGAGGACTAGAAAGTCTCATCTTTCTACTGTGGACTAGCTTTGAATGGCGGCCCCATGATTAGCAGGCCAACATGGAACCGCCCCTGCCACCAGGCCGTCTGCAAATGATGGTGAAGGGAACTGACTTGAGGTGGCCCTGCCAGCCAGTCTTTGTAACCCCACCCAATGACTGGGGGGGGGGTGCAAATTAGGTGGTGGTGGGTGCCGACAAGTTGGTTCAGATTCATAGCGACCTATGTACCATAGAGTGACTCTCCACCTGGCCCTGCGGCCCCCTCACGACTATTCCTGTTTGAGTCCATCATTGAAGCCACTGTGTTGCTCCATCTTGTCGAGAGTCCTCTTCTTTTTCGCTGCCACCTCTCTACCAAGCAGGATGTCCTTTTCCAGGGGCGCGTCTTTCCGGGATAGGTCAGGGTCACTATTCTGCTGGTTATAAGTGTGCCATCTAGGAAGCAGGAACAGAGTTTTAAAAATTTTTAAAGACCCTCCCACCCCCAGAGAGCATGTGCTAAGTCCCTTTGTGAAGGGTGGTGGCAGCAGAGGTACCAGAGACCATGAGACAGACTGGCGGGCTTCTCAGCCCACAGAAGGGATACAGCTGAGTATGACTGAGTCTTCAGACAGGAGACTGGCTTGCAGAGGAAGATGTCCTTAGCATCATGAAAGAGCAGGGCAGAGGCCAAGGGCCTCCATGACTGAGAGGCTGAGGACCAGAGAGGGACATGCCTACCAACATGGCTGAGAATAAGCGACGCAAAGGACGGTTTCCTTACTCTTTTCGGATCTTGATGTGCTGTGACCTGTTGACTTACCTCCTAAAACCCCAGAACCGTGAGTTTCATCTATGGATTTTGTGTGGCTATTTTTAACTTGGCAGAGAAGTAGAATGCCATGGGAGGGATGGTTGGTGTCACAATAAATAAAAAAGGTTCAGGTGTAGGATCGTGTCTGCCCTGTGCCTCAGAAGAGTTGCCCTTGCATCGATGTAGAGTTGGGCTCTCGTTCCTCTGGTGCAGCCGGGAAAGGTCCGATGTGGCCCCCATGCCATTTCCTCACAAACTAGACTCCGCAATGACAAGGGTCATGGTAATTAGGTAAAATGACACGGACTGGACACATTAGAAAGTTCAAAAAGTAAATGAGCAGAGTTTTAGCCCTTGTAAATGGATTTGATCCGGACCTTTCTCAAGCTGAAAGAAGTGAAGCGGGCAGGGGGTCTTCAGCATCGGTGATGGCCATGCAAGGTGCGACCACTCACCTCTCCCACCTGGAACGAGGAAGAGGGAGGAAAGCAAAGGTACTGGGAAATAATTACAGCAAAGGACTAATGGGCCACTCGGACCTCAGACTTTCTGACCCTGAGATCAGAAGAGTTGGGCAGAGTCGCTGGCAGTGAGTATTTGGGTTTTTGGTTTGTTTCGCACGTGCGAGAAAAGGCTGACCATGAAGTAGGCAGACCACAGAGGGACGGGTGCTTTTATCGGGGTGTTCACGCACTCCCTCACTGCCGTCAAGTCGAGTAGAACAGGGTAGACCTGCCCTTGTGAATTTCCTAGCCTGTAACTCTTTAAGGGAGTAGAAAGCCTCATCTTTCTCCCGAGGAGCACCTGGTGGTTTTGAACTGCTGATCTAGCCGTAAGCAGCCCAACGCATGACCTTTCACAGGCGTCGCCTAAGACCATCAGAAAACACATATTTCCGATGGGCTTAGGAACTGAGACACCACTCCTCTATCCGTCTCCAGGCGGATCCACCCACATGCAGATATGCCCACATTCGAGTACCCGGCGTGAAGACTGTTACCCACGCTACACCATGCTTCAAGACACAATTTCATTTATTTTCCTTTAGAAATAAATATTTCAAAAATTAAAAAATAAAAAAGAAAGAAATGTTTCGCAATATATAATTACATATTGTTTTTGTGATTAGTCACTGCTTTAATTATGTTCAATTTGTAACAATGAAAACCCATCCTGTATTTCGGGTATTTATGTGACAATTCACAACAGTAGCAAAATGACAGTGATGAAGTAGCAACGAAAATAATGTTATGGTTAGGCGGTCACCACCCCAGGAGGAACCGTATGAAGGGTTACCATGAGGAAGGTGGAGAACCCCTACCCTGGACTTGCAGGAGAATGAATCAGTCTGTCTGGTACAAAGCACTGACCGACAGAGTGCTCCTCATTAGCTAGAACGGTGCCGTTTCATCTGATGTACTTTGGGCGTATTATCAGGAAGGACCAGTCCCTGAGAGAGACGTGATGCTCAGGTAGGCGCAAGGTCAGCAGACGAGAGGAAGGCCTTCAGGGAGATGGACTGACGGCAGTGGGCCCAAGCGCAGCAACAAGTGGGAAGATGGCCTGGGACCAGGCAGCGCCACGCTCCCTTTCACAGGTCACTGTGGACTGGGACCTAAGCGACAACAAGCTGGGCTTACGAGAAATACTCTTGCTGTGTTAACTGACGGGATATGTTTATCACTGGTGGCTCCTTTGCTGAAACACTACACAAAAACGACAGTCACTCCCTCCGACGGTGTCTGTCACGCGATAGGTCTGCAGCCCGTCGTCCCCTCGTGACTCAACTGCTTCCGTGGAAAACAACAGTGCCACGGGCAGGGCACCGGGTGCATTTGAACTGTGGGGCTCGGGCCGCGGGCTGGACGTCCCACGGACTGCTGGAAGAAGCACAGCCGGAGTACTCCTTGGAGGTGGCCATGGGGAGATTTCGCCTTCTGTACTTGGACACGTGGTCAGGAGAGACCAGTCCCTGGAGAAGGACATCCGACTTGGTAAAGTGGACAGACAGTGAAGGAGAGGAAGGCCCCCGTGAGACGCACAAGACCTAGTGTTTCCTTCGGCTGGGCACAGGGTCGCTATGGGTTGTGAGAACTGACTGGTGGGCACTGAGCGACAACAGACCGGGGTGACAGAGGCTGAAGTGATGGTCCAGGAACAACAAGGGTGGGGGGGAGACAACGCCCTGAAGAAGCGAGGAAGGACTCTCCCCTAGAGTGTGCAGAAAGAGCCCAGCCCACACCTGAATTTCAACTTCCAGCCTCCAAACCGGTGCGAGACGAACACAAAACGGTTCCTGTGACTTGACCATGTCTGGGGGCCTTTGTTCCCGTCGCGGAAAGCCACTGCCCTTGTCCTACAGACGCAGGAGGCAGTCGTGCTTACTGTGAAAGGCTGGCTCCCTCCGGTCTCAGCTAAGCAGCCTTAGTGCCTCACTGTAAAATGGGGGTGATCCCAGTGCCCATTTCGTAGGGTTATGGGGAGGCCAACAGGCAGAGAAGGGTCTTCCTCAGGGACGTGGTTTGGAGGTGGGCATGTGGCCCGCCATGCTGAGGGAGCTGATGCGGTTGACGCAGCCCCAGGTAAAACACTTACAGGGGAGCACCCTGATGCAGAGATCCTGCCAGCGCTGAGATGTTTCCACTGCCACTGGATCCTAGGACTTTCTACCCATTGGCCTGTGATCTTCTGCATTTGGTGTCGTTGCATGTGTTTTGTGAGTCTGAAGAGGACTTTATAGATTGGCATCAGACATATGGGCTAATATCAGACGTATGGACTTGATCTGGACTGGGCTGGGATGCTTTCTCAATATTCAATTGCTCTCGTATATAAATCCCTTTCTTATACACAGATGTGTGTCCATCGGTTTGTTTCTCTAGTCTGCCCAGGCTGACACACTTTCTGTGCCTGTGAAGAGGTCCAGTCTCAGAAACTCACAGGGGGGCAGGTCTGCCTCGTCTGACAGGGTCGCCTATGGGTTGGAATCCACTGGATTGCCAGTGAGTTTGTGGTTTTGGTTGATGAGATTTCCGGGAGAAATGTCTTTGGAGCGATCCAATTAGTTAAATGGGAAGGAAGTCTGCTTCCCGCCAAATTCCTGAGGCTTCCCTTCCTCTCAGGACTAATGACTCCCCGAAGAGACACACTGATCCCCTCCAACACCCACACCTCTGTCTGTCACCTCACATTCGTCTGCCCATGGGTCTGCCCTGTGAAGCAGGGGGCCTGGTCTGAAGTCCCACGTGCTCCTTCCCAGCGTCTTGGGGGGAGCCTCAGGAAGAAGATGGGGCTCCCGTTTCCCTCTTCTCTCTCCTTGGCCCACTGGGCTTCAACGCCAGTTGTCCCTCGGGGCCAATGAACAAGCTGTCCCGCCACCTAGAATACTTCTCTCTGCTTCTCTGCTCGCCAAAGCCTCACTCTTCTCGTAAAACCCGGATGAGACCGCCTCCTGAGGAGTGTCAGCTGTCTGTCCGAAGCAAGGGTCCTCCTCCCAGCATACGCCCTAGCTCTGCGCCCAGCACCACTCACACGCCTCTGACCGCCTCCCCAAGAAGACATCAGTAGCCCGGGCCAGGCCTGGAGTCACTCCGGCAGCCTCTTATCTTGAGGGCAGCCCCTCCTCTCCCCTCTCTCAGGGTCACTTTCCAATAGGACCCTCCCACCCGCCAAGCCCCCCCAAAAGGACACACACGCTGCCACCCAGTCAATGTCCACTCACAGGGCGCCTATAGGACAGGGCAGAACTGCCCCTGTGCTGAGGTTCCGAGACCATCCCTCTTTACAGGGAGGGACCTGCACACAGGGCAGGTCTTTCTTCCGAGGAGTGGCTGGTGGCTTTGAACCTTGCAGATGGCAGCCAGGGGCGTCACCATCAGTATTTGTTGACTAGGAAGCCACCACTTGTCTGTCCGTGTGCCATGCGTGTGGTGGCGACTTGGGTGTCGCTGTGAGGCTGGAAGTGAGGTCACTGGGATTTCAAATCAATCTGTCGGGAGGAAGCAGGGCCAGACTGCTCCCTAGACGTTCGTTCGTCCCTGGGACTCAGACGCTGTGAAGAGACCAGTCCCTGGAGCAGGACATCGTGCTTGGTAAAACCGAGGGGCAGCACAAAAGAGGAAGGCCCTCGATGAGGCCGCTTGGCACAGTGACTGCCCCAATGGTAAGGTGACCAGGCATCCCACTTTTGGCGGGACAGTCCCAATTTTAAACAATTTTCCCGCGTCCCACGAAATTTTTTAAAAGTCCCGATTTTTTTTAAAGAATGCATGACAAGCTAGGGTATACAGTTTTCGGCTGCCATGTGGCAATTTCGCCAGGATATGAGTTTTGTCAATGGTGTCCTGCTAGTGTCCCGCTTTATCAATGTGAAAACCTGGTCACCTTGCCCAATGGGCTCAGACATAGGCACCATCGTGAGGACGGGCAGGCGGCCGTTCTGTTGGACATGAGGACACACAAATGCTAACAGGACTGAAGGAGGGCGGGCGGGCAGGCAGGCAGGAAATGTAAGCTCAAACACCGTCCTTCCCTTTTAAACCTTCCCACGGGCTGTGGAAGGGGGTGGTACGGAGCAGAGAGCACTGCTCCAGGTAAAAGTCTGCACTTTATAGTTAAGGGATCCCCCCTCCGATCCCCAAAACACACTGTGGGCTTCCTGCCAAGCCATCCTCTTGCCCTCCTTTCTGCCCGTGCGGGGCAGCACCCTCCACCTGGGCTGCCCCTCTTGCCCGCAGTGTGTCAGGGCACGAGACAGGTGTTGGCACCCGTTCATGGACTGACGAAGGAGGAAGGGAAGGGCGTCCACGGTCCCATGAGCCAGTCACGGTTTTCAGAGCTGGGGTGCAGAGCGGGGGCCCGGGGTTGAGCCTGAGGGTCTATGTGCATCCACGCACAGGCAGCAGACAGTTTAGAGCAGCAGTTCTCAACCTGGGGGTCGAGACCCCTTTGGGGGGGGGGGTTGAACGACCCTTTCACAGGGATCGCCTGATTCCTAACAGTAGCAAAATGACAGTTACGAAGTAGCAACGAAAATACTGTTATGGTTGGGGGGTCACCACCACATGGGTAGCTGCATGAAAGGGCCGCGGCGCGAGGAAGGTTGAGGCCCCCTGGTTTAGGGGTATGTGAGTCTGGGCTGCAGAGGAGAAGCCCCACCTCCAGAAGAGAGTTGGACCGTGTCTCGTCCCTTAGAGCTGCTCTCACAGCTATCCCAAGTGGAAGATGCGGACATTTATTTTTCGCTGTGTGGGAGGCCAGGCTCCTGAATTCAGGGCTCCGGCTCTTGGGACAGGATCTCTGGGTTCGGGCTGGGGGTAAGGTCTTTGTCCCAGCTTCTGCCCGGTGCTCCTTGGTTTCTGGGAGATCTTCCTGCGGCAGCTGGCTTCCCCATTGCTGTGCCTCAGGGCCGGTGTCTGCACGTTCCTCACCCTGAAGTGATTCGGTTTAGGACACCCTCTGGGGACTCACACAAGAAAAACTTGTTTCCGTATAGGGTTACATTTACAGGTGAACAGCTGGAGGTGCCCAGGGGGCACGATCCAGTCCAAGACAGGGAGGGAGCCCAGATGTGAAGCCATGGGACCAGTGGGATCAAGGGGAACAGAGGCGGAGGCTGCCAACTTTCATTCAGCTGGCGAGGAGTGCAGTGCAGGATGGGGTTCAGCCAGCACTCAGGGCTAGTCGCAGGGGCCCCAAAGGGGACAAAGGGTTTCCAGGAGCAGGGGGGTCCGCTATGTCAATGCTGCCTAGGGGAGACAGAGGGAGGAGAAGAGGGGGGCGTGTCCAGGGACAGAAATGACAGGACTGGGGACTAACTGAGGAAGGCTGGAGGATGGTGCCCCAGGGTCTGGCTTTGGCAGCTGAGGGGAAGTAGGTGCCAAATCTCAAGGAAGGAAGAACTTGGGGGAGCAGGGGCACTGTGGGCCACTTGAGTGCAAGGGGCCTTTGGTGGGGTGCCATTAAGATCTTTGGTTTGGAGGAGAAATCTTGGTTGGTGGAAGGAGGTGGGGCTGGAGGGTGGGCAGGGGTAGAGAGGCCTTCTCCTTCTCTGTGTATGTATCTATGAGAGTCTCCACATGCTGATGACTCTGACATCTCTATCTCCGGCTCAAATTGTATACAGTATTCCAGCTGCCCTAGAGATCGCTGGGGAACAGAGGGCCCTTCACCAAGTACGTGGACAAACAGGCCCAGTGCATGCGAGTAGAGGAAACAAAGCTGGAGGCTAGGAACCGAGGGAAGAGGCGATTAGACTGGCCCAGACAAAGGCGGAGGGCTAGGCGAGGGCAGGGAGGGGGCAGAGAGCACTGGCGAGGGGCAGGGTCCATTTGCAGAGCAGGATCTAGAGCCAGGAGGAGGTGATGGCTGTGAGGGTGCTGACTGCGATGAGTACTGGGCGTTAGGGCTGGGGCTGGCCTACAGTCGGTCCCGAGAGCCCTACAAGGGCGGGGGTGAGTCTGACAAACCTGGCTGGGAGAGGGGTGTCTGTGACCATGGAGTGGATGAGTCCAGTTTGCGACCCTAAGACTCCTAGCCACTGATATTTCTGCCAGACCTGTACAAGGAAGACTGGCTGGGACCCAGACAGTACTAGACTGGGGCTGGGAGGGTGTGGGGGGAGGTCAGACGTTGCAGGCACCTTCCCTGAGGGCCACCGTTTGCCAGACTTGCAAGGGACTCCTGCAGTCATCAATTTGGTTCCTGTGGGTGGGGTTCACACCCTGCTGATAATGGTTCCTCTGGAGATCCAGAGAACAGGTCAAAGTAAGCTGCCATCCTAAATCTAGGATCCGCCCATCTTGTCACATGTATATCCCAATCCCTCCTCTTCCTATTGCGTGTATGTCCCTAGATCACCCCTCTCACTGCTGGGTAACGTAGTGCAACCCCTTCCTGTGACGTATGTCTTTATCTGTAATTAGTGGGCTTGCACGCCCCCCCCAAAAGGTATATAAGCCTGGGTTAACATAAGAGGCCTCTCTCGCTGGTCTCTCTCCCCCTCTCTCCTCTGCTCCCTCTCCTCCTGTTTCCCTTTCCCCGTGTCCTCCTTCCCCTCCCCCTCTCTCCATGAGGATCATCTAGCAGGGCTGAAGTGAGCAATGCTACCGTGAAACGTGTCTGACTCCATTATTGCCATCTCTCCTCTACCTCTCACGCTCTCAACGACTTCAATATAATATTCATCTATCTCAACCGTACAATTGTGCTTACTGAACCCGTGCTTAGTGGTGGGGGCTGGCACCCCCAACTCATACCACAGGAGGGCATCTCAGGGAAGCATGGGGACATTGAATTCAGACAAGAGTCAGCGTGGTCTCTGAGGCTGGAGGGCTCTGAGCTGAGATGCTATGGTGGAGCTAGTTTACAGCGGTGCAGCCCACAGTGTCAGGGCCCTACACTGGTCACTGCTCCGTGGCGTCCATCAGCTCTGACTCTCCTTTCTTCTCCAGGGCCATACCCAGCAGTGGTCAAGGCCTGTTCTTGTCTTTCCCTCACTCAGCAAGACTTGTCAGGAAGTGAGATTTTATTTCTCTCTTAAATGCACAATCTTTGAAATGCCCAAGCAGGACCTCGCCTTCTCTAAACCTTCCCATGACTTCCTACTTCCTGCTGGGTAGTATTCAACCCCTAGTGATGGTCTGCAGAATCTTCTAAGATCTGGGCCCAGACACCCTAATTTTCTCCAGATGCCCCTCTCCTGGCTGCCAGTCTCACGGTTGCCCAGAGAGATGATCATTTCAGCCAACAAGCCTCCGTCCATTCTCCAAGATGCCTGCTCCACCTGGTGCAAGTCCTCTTCTCTGCCTGCCCAGTGTGCCTGTCCACTTGTCAACATTCCACTCAAGGACCCTCTGGGCCCACCAAGGGGACCCACACTGCCCAAGACACTCACCCAGCTGGTCCGTGCCTTTCTCTCACAGCCCTGTGTGAGTGTGAAGAGCAGGGACCAGTTGGGTTCCTCCAGTCTACTCCACTGGGGCTTCCTGTGGGGAGGGCCCATGGATGTCCCCCCAGCCCTCCCAAATGGAGAGAACCAGAGAGAGGCCAAGCTGTTTATTTGGGGGTGGGGGTGGAGGTGGGGCAGAAGCACAGCCACCCCTGAAGAAAGGGCAAAGGTGGATCTTCATCCCCAGAGAGGGGACACTGGATCACACAGCGCTCCTGGGCTGTCCTGCTGCTCACCCCTGGCCAGGGACAAGTGTGCCTCAGGATCATCGTGGGATGAGCCCGGAACGTGCCTGCGCCAATCCCTGGAAAACAGACACATGCGACGCTCCCAGGAGCTCTGGGCTCCAGTCAGCCTTACCAGGTGTTAGCTGGGGTCCTGGGGCCAGTCATGGAAAGCTCTGAGCCTCAGTCCCCTCCTCTGAGGATCATGTGAAGAAGGATGGTACTCACCTCAGGGAGTTGTGCTGAGAACGGAAAAGAAAGTACCTGAACAGTTTTAGCTCAATGTCTGGGGGGTGAAATGAATGCCCCTTGTTGTCATTACTATTTTAGCAAGAGACTCGGGTTCTGTCCCATTTATACCACCGTTTCCTCATTTCCCCTCTGAGTCTGAATGGGTTCCAAAAAATGAGGTGCCTTAAGTCTCTCCGTAAATTGTGTGCTAAAAGGTTAAATGAAAAGATGCATGTGCAGAGGCTTCGAAGGGGAGAGATTCTCTGTTGAGTTGGGCTCCCCTCTCTGGGGCTGCAGGAGAACTATCACCCTGACTCTGTCCGTCCCAGCTGGACTCTGTCCAGACAAGACCTGCTGCCACTGAGCCAACCAAGGCAGACTGAGAGGCCAGGGCTGGGGCTTCTCAGCAGGGACTGTGGTGAGACCAGCTGAAGGACTTCCTTTGGAACAGCAGGCTGCTGCCCTGGGAAGGAGCCCGAGGTCATGGGACTGAGGCTGAAGCCTGGAGACCGGAAGTGGGCCTGGGGGAGAGGGGATGGGAATGGTGGTGGGGTGGGAGTGGTAGGGGTGGTGCTGTGTCATGAGGGTAGTGGGGGGTGATGACTGGGAGGTGACAGGTGGTGGTGATGGTATTGGAAGTAGTGGTGATGGTGGGAGTGGCTGTGGGTAGAGATGGTGGGGTGGGGGTGGGATTGATCGGTGTGGAGTGGTGTTGGGGGGGTAGGAGGTTGGGGTGGCAGGGGTAATGGTGATAGGGGTGACGGTAGGGGTGGGAGTGGCAGGGGTGTTGGTGAGGGCAGTGGGGAGGGTAAAGGTGGGTGGGTGGGGTGGGGTGGCATGGGTGGTGGTGGTGAGGTCGGGGGTGATAGTAGGGGTAGTGGTGGGGTGGGATGGAGGCTGCTTCATGGGAGTGGCCAGGTTAGGTGAGAGTTGGCCAGCCCCCGTAGTGAACTCATTTCCAGAAACCCAGGAGGGCCCTGCTTAAACCTGCCCCAGAGCCGCCAAGATCTCAAAGACAACACACAAAAGCAGAGACCTAGCAACAGCAAGACAGCAGACAGTCGGAAAGACGGGGCAAAACTCTCCGCCTGGAACAGCCTTCCCGGGTCTTCTTCCAAGACTTTAAGAGTTACTTCTGGAGAGAGGACCTCCTGACTAACCTACGTAGTCATTCAATGTTGACTGACCCCCAACTCTGTGTCAGCAGCCCTGAAGCCACAGGAGTTAAGCTTCAAACCTACTCAGCTCTGCAGGAGGAAGCCCTGGCAATCCAGCCACACAGGCGTCCTGGTGCAGCCAATCTGGAAGGCGCTGAACAATAGGAATGACTGCCGGATAGTGCTCTAGGCACTGGAGCAAGATCTCTGGACAAGCGAAGTGCCTGCCCCACTTCTGTTCTCCAACCCAGCAGCAGCCTGCGGGCTCCTTTAATGGGCTGTCTCAACAGGATGTAGTAAGCTCCAGGAGCTAGCTAGGGACCACTGGGTGGGTTTCATCAGTGTGAACCCAGTGGATGTCTCCGTATTATAAATCTGGCACCAGCCACACAAAACCACAGTAAACTCACTGCCATCGAGTCGATTTGGACTCCTAACGCCCCTACAGGACAGGCTAGAACTGCCCCGGTGGGTTTCTGAGACTGCAACTTTTTGCCAGAGGAGAGAGCTGGTGACTTTGAACTGTTGCCCTTGCGGTTAGTAGCTCCACTTGTTAAATATACCAGGGGCACAGAGACCAGCGGTAGTGGGGCAGACAGTGAAAGCGCGGAGTTCGGAGGTGAATAGAGACATCCAGAGATGATACAACAGCAGCAGACAGACATACACAGAGCAATCAATGGCCAACCCTGCTCTTCAGGTCCCTGGACCCACAGCCTGCCCGGCTTCAGTCATGAGGCTTGGTCTCTAGACCCGGGCTGACCTGCCTTGGTCCATGTACTCTGGACACAACGCTGGCATTCATGTCTGAGGAGCCCCGTTTGAGACTCTTTTTTTAGGTGTCGTTTTTTTTGTTTCACAGGTAAGGGTTGCATCCCGAGGGTCCCACCGAGACCCACGGGCGGCCTGCGGGAACCCTGTCCTTCTGCAGCCCAACCCTGCAAGGAGCTGGTCCTCGGAAGGCAGCAGCCGCAGCGGAGGCCCCGCCCCCGGCCCCGCCCCCGGCCCCGCCCTCTGTGAGGGTCCGGCCTATCAGACTTGTCTCCTTTTGGCCCTGCCCCTCACCAGCTCTCAGGGACGCAGGGGCACTAGACGTCTCTTCCTCTTGCGTAGGAATTGGTAGTTAATATCTTGCCACCGATGTTTCCACCTAGAAGGAGAAAAAATTGGGCGGGCCGACAGCCCCTCCCTCCAATCACACGCCACGCCCACCTTTCCACGCCCAGTTACCTTCTGGCCCCGCCCTTCTCACCCAACCCCGCCCCCTCCCGTGAACAGCAGTCAGTTCACGCTCCCCACCGGCCCCGGGCCTTGTGGATCCGCTCTTCCCTGAGGTCCCGCCCCTCCTTCAGGCCCCGCCCTCGCCCCGCCCCTTCCCGAGGCCGCGGCGCGCTCACATGAGGCGCGGGCGCGCGCCGTAGCAGCTGGGCCAGCGCGCCGAGGGCACGTCGGCCAGGCTGGTGTTCCCCGGGAGCAGCACGAGGTTGCGCGTGGGCCAGCGCCAGGTGGCCCCCGGCGGGCGGCGGCGCTGCGGGCTCAGCCAGTAGTCTCCCATGCTGCGGCGGACGGCGGGATCCGGCAAGGCTGGGCCCCGGTAGCCCCAAAAACACAACTCCTGGTCCAGGCGGTGTGGGGCCGTGGCGCGGGGCCGCCTGCGGGGCGGGTGGGTAGAGGTCATCGCGGAGGACATGGCAGGCGGGGAGGAGCGGACCGGTCGGGATCCCATCTGGCAGATTTAGAGGAACCAGGAGGGCGTGGAGAGTGCCCAACCAGCTTTCCCAAGGACCTGGGAAGCTTCTCCCCAGCTGCCCAGTCAGGGCCTCTTCTCCATAGCGCCCTCCCTCCTTTACCCCCTCACCTGGACAGAAGAAAATTCACCACGAAGTGGGCCGTCTCCGTGAATAGCATGATGGCCAGCCCGCCTGGCCCGGCCTCAGCCTCTTTAATACCCGGCCGGACACGGAGGGGGTGGCCTGAAAGCCCATAGTCCCTTTGGGCCTACTGGCTGTTTTTAGTAGGAAGCGTCAGCTGGCAGAAAGGGTGGGCCAGCGCTGGCCCTTCTGAGACAGGTCTAGTCAGGTCTGTCCCCAGCGCCCCCTCCCCCCTTCAGTGAAAGGAGGCCACTCAGCAGATCTGAAGACCCCTGAGACACTCCCCCACCTCAAAGATGAAAACTGACTGAGAGGGGGTTCCAGTGCTGGAAGGTCAGCTGCCCAGGGAGAAGCCCTTCTTGCCTCCCAGGGTCTTGAACCTCTGCTTACACTGCCTGATGGGTAGTCAGGGTGAACCCACACCCTAAGGCCACACCCATCACCTCATCCCTTATAGCAGCAGTTCTCAACCTGTGGGTCTCAACCCCTTTGGGGATCAAACCACCCTTTCACAGGGGTCGCTCGGTTTATCACAGTAGCAAAATGACAGTGATGAAGTAGCAATGACCATAATTTTATGATTGGGGGGTCACCACCACATGAACTGTATTAAAGGGTCTCAGCATTAGGAAGGCTGAGAACCACTGCCTTACAATTGGCTGGATTCAGGTCTTACCTGGAGGCTGAAGGACCCGCTAGACTGTCTGCAAATTACACGAGCACATGCCAGAAAGTCTCTTTAATGCCCCCCAAACATCAAAAGCCTTTGGTCTGGTCCAACTTGTGCATGTTGCAGAAGGGAAACAGAGGTTCAGAGAGGGACACAGAAAAGCACAAAGCAAAACCAAGACTCCCCACTCCGCTGCCTGGCCGGACTCATCTTGTCCTTGGGTGGGGTGGTGGGGTTCGGGGTTGGGGCCCTGAGCCTGGGCAGGGCCCTGCCTTCGGCCCCTGGGAGCCCAGAGGAATGCGCTGGCCCAGCTCCCTCTCCCACGCTGCCAGTTGTGGGCTATTTCCCCCCAGTGACTCACACTGGCTGTCAGGGCAAGTGGGCAGCTGCTCCGAGCCCCCAGAGCCCAGCACAGGCCCTGACTTGCTCCCATCCCGGATGGCATAGCCATATCTAGGGACTTGCCCTCCTTCTGCCCTTCCTTGGGGGCCTCCCGCCTTTTGTCCCTTGCACTTTTCCCTTTCCATCCTCTGCTTTCCAACTGGCCCCCTTCCATCAGTGAACAACAGGCTCTCTGGCCTGTCCTAGCTTTGGAGGAAAAAAAAAAAGCTTTCCCTCAACCCTGAATCCTTCTCCAGCTCCCCCTTCACAGCCAACATTCTTTAAAGAGTTGTGTGTACATGGTGTTTCCACTTCCTCACTCAACCCTGGCCAGCTGCTCCCTGCCCCCCACCCGCCCCATTTCGCCCAAACAACTCTTGGCAAGGTCACCACTTGTCAAGGTCCTTGCTGCTAAATCCCAGGGATGCTTGCAAGTCCTTATCTGACTTGACTCGCCCCTTCAGCAGTGGCGGCCCTTGAGTTACTTTGTTGCCCTGGCTTTTCTGGACACTGAGCTTCCTTGCGTCCTTGCTATCTGAACTGGACAAAGGCTGTATTCTCAGCTCATGGCCTCCTGTGGGTGCTTCTGCCTCCCCTCCCCTACTGTCCCAGGGGAATCCCATTGGTGGCTCCTCCTGGTCACTTCATGGGATACGTGCCCTACACATTCCCAGGGTGGCCTTTTACTCCGTTGCCTGAACCACCAATGTGGCTTGGTCCTTGACTGGCCTCTCTCCCTTTCCATTTTCAAACGATGACCAAGCCTCCTCAGTGCCTTCTCCAGGATACATCTATAAGCCCTTCAGCTCTTCTCTGTCTCTCTCCAAGGCCAACACTCCTGTCCAAGGCCCTCTTGCCTCCTCAGCTCCCACTCCTCCTCTGGCTGCCACTGTGCAGCCCCGGCGAGGCCCCCTTCTCCGATCAGCCAGCACTGGCTTCCCACGGCTTGTTCCTCTACAGTGCCTTCAGTACCAAGTTCAACTTGAGCACATACTAATCCAGGGACACTTCCCGCCCCTGTCTGCCTGAGGAACT
Organism: Tenrec ecaudatus; assembly: GCF_050624435.1. NCBI lineage: Eukaryota > Metazoa > Chordata > Mammalia > Afrosoricida > Tenrecidae > Tenrec > Tenrec ecaudatus. The sequence goes on from NC_134530.1 coordinate 55,836,088, forward strand.
GCTGCTCAGCCTCCAGTTACGTGTCAAATCCTTAGGGAAACTGCCTGCGATCCAGCCAGGCCAGTGCCCTGCCATTCCTCTCCCAGCAGCCACTCGCTGTTATTCTTGTCATGTCGCTAAGTGCCCTGGAGTTGGTTCTGACTCATCGTGACCCTGTGTACAACAGAACAAGACGTGGCCTGATCTTGTGCCATCCTCCCCCGGCATTGCTGTTGGAGCCTGTTTTACAGCCGCTGTGTCCATCGATCTCAGCGTGGGCCTTTTCACTGCACACCGCCTGGATGGCAGTTGGTTTGTGGGTTTGCTTTCTACTTTACCAAGCATGATGTCCCTCTCCAGGGGCATCATCACATGATAACACGTCCAAGTAGGTGAGACAAGGCCGCACCATCCTCACTTGTAAGCACTTGGAGACAGATGTGTTCATTCTCCCGGCAGTGCATGGCATCTTGAGTATTCTCTGCAGCACCATCATGAAAGGGCACCGAGTCTTTGGTTTTACTTAGCCACTGCTCGGTTTTCACATCCATTTGAAGCAAATAAAAACCGAGGCTCCCCTTCGTCCTTAAAGGGACATGCACTTTGAAGAGGTCTTGGGCGGCAGATTCACCCCATGCAATGCATTGTTTGACTTCTCCACTGCTGCCTCGATGGGCACTGACTGTAGATCCAAGTACAATAGAACCCCTGACAACTTCAATCTTCTCCGTTTATCATGATGTTGCTTCTCGGTCCAGATGTGGGGATTATTGTTTTTAATCCACTTTAATCCAACAAGGTAGTGTCATCTGCATATCATAGGTTGTTAATAAGCCTTCCTTCCCCAGAGTCCAGTTCTCTGATTATCTGCTCAGTAGAGATTGAGTGAGATCAAAGGCTCTATGGCCTATGACTTTAAACTGTACAGTATCTCGCTCTCCTCTTGGAATGCTACCTCTTGCTCTATGTACAGGTTCCCGATGAGCGCAATTAAGGATCCCAGAATTCCTATGCTCTGCTGTGTCACTCAGTAAGTAGTCTTCTTAATTCAGAGATGTTCCACACCTTCTTGAGTCCTCCTGTGAGGGGCGGATGTGACAGTCCCTGCCCTCAGGGAGTCCCTCCCAGAGTAGCCGGGAGGCAGGCAGTGGGCAGGGGACAGCTAATAAGCATGGATAGGGCAGCACAGTGGGACAAGCAAATGCTAGGGGAGGGGTCGAGACCGGCTCCATCAGATGGACGGTTGGGGAGCTGTGGAGAAATGACGATTGGTAGTCCTCTCAGGGATGAGTGGGGTCGGGAGGGAAATGATTCCAAGTAGAAGGAGCAGTATGTTACACGCTCTGTGAGGCGCTGGGAGGTTGTTGAGGTGGCTGAAGAGCACATGGGAAGATGGCCTGAGGCAAGACCTCCGAGGGCCTGGGCAGCCATTTTGCACTTGATCTTAGCCAGAAGGCAGAGGCGATTCAGCAGCCATTTGGAAATCTGTCCCGCAGTGGGGATGAAGCAGGCAAGATGTGAATTAAAGGAGCCCAGGGGTGTAGTGGTTACACCGGGTTGCCAACTGCAAGGTCAGTTGGAAACCCACAGGGCTTTCTACTCCGGCCTATAAACTCGCCGACTCGACATGGACTGGATGGCAGGAAGTGGTGGTGTAGTGGGTTACTAGTCAGGCTGCTAACCTACCTGCAAGTTCAGCAGTTCAAAACCACCCGCTGTTCCACGGGAGACAGATGAAGCTTTCTACTCCTGTGAAGATTCACGGTCTCAGAAACTCGCACGGGCACTTCTGCCCTGTCCTATCGGGTCACTGTGAGCCAGCACCGCCTCGATGGCCGTGGGTTGAGGAGGAGAGAGGTGTAGCTGTGCTCCAGGCCTTTACAGAATCGCCTGGAGGAGCCAGGACAGGCAGGAAGAAGGGTGGTCAGCTAGGGGCCTGCTGGAATCAAGGGAACAAGGGACCAAGCAGGGAGAGAGCTCTGACTTTGTGGTGGCCCTGGACCCATGGCAGGAGAGACAGCGGTCACCTGTATTGAGGCCTGAGGAAGAGGGAGGATGAGAGGACGACTGCAGCTATCTGAGGAGAAGGCGGCTGGGAGCTGGAGTCCCCATGTCCCTTTGGTGCCCAACCACTGGCCCATGGAGTGGGTTGTCAGAGGTCTCCCAGAGCCCGCTCTCCGCCTTTGCTTCTGGAGGCAAATGGAGGCCCAGAGGTCGGAAAGCTGGGGAGGAGGCAGTCATTGTTGTTGTCAGGTGGCATCGAGTCGGAGGAGACTGCCTGGTCCTGCGCCATCCTCAAAATCGTTATGTCCGAGCGTGTCACATTGTTGCAGCCACGGTGTCAGTCTGTCCTGCTGACAGAGCAGGCAGAGCAGGGCAGAAAGGGGAAGTTGGCTCCGAGTCCGGATGTGATGGGGCTTCAGGGAAAGTGGCATTTGGGGTTTCCCCAAAGCCTGGAAATTCCATTGCTTCTGGCTCCAAACCCTCAGTGGCTCAAGCCCTGCGGGCTAGTTCTTGGAGTCTTGGGGCCCATCTGGAGGCTCTGGGTCTATATTTGAAGGGCCACACATGGTTCACTTTGTGCGAATGGGCCCCTGAACCTGTTACCTTGCACTACCCATGTCACCCTCACAGTAACCCTTGGAAGCACTTATCTGCCCTCCCCCTGCTCCCACCCTGTACCTATGAGACGTTAAGGGTTAAGGAACTGACTCGTATTCACATCACCTGGATGAGGCAGAGCTGGGATTTGAACCACAGTTCGAGTGGCATCAGAATCTGTGCATTTACCTCCTGTGCTGTATTAAGCCTGTTGATCCTCTGGGTGATTGGTTCAGTCAGGGGAGGAGGCTTTGTGGGGGATAAGCTTGTGGTTGGGGTGGCGGGCTCCCTCTCATATCAAGTGATGGGAAAGAGTAGCACTGACGTCAGGTGTTGCCATGGTGATGCAGCAACCCTTTCCCTGCCATCTCCATGGCAACCGGGGAGGGGGCATCCATCTGTACTTTTCGCCCCCTCCTTCTAAAGGGGGTCCCTTAGGGGTGGGCCCGGCTAATAAGGCATCTGAGAGAGAGTCAGCACAGGCAGTGAGTGGAGCATCCTTAGGTCTTTCCTCATTCTTTAGGCTAAGAGGAAGGCTGACATCTGGGGGTCCTGCTTTAGGGTCTGGTGATAGCTTTACCCCCAGGGAGAGGGAGGCAGCTGTCTCTACCCCCTCCCCTACCAAGGATCCTCTTGAAATGGTATCCCCCCACCCCCAAGTTACTCAGTTCCTGGTAGGATATAGAAGTTGGCAGAAGGGAGGCAAGAGGGATTTCCCCAGCTCCTTCCAGGGCTGGGCATTGCCTGGTCCCATGGGGACAGGGTCCTTGGCTCTCTGCTGCCTCTTGCAGCCCAAGGTAGGAATAGCACGCAGCAGCTTCAACTCACCTAGCGCCCAGGGTCCCTGCTTGTTGCCACACAGAATCCTCCCAGCAGGTCTCACCAACCTCACTTTACATATGGAGCCATGGGGGCAAGGTCATACTCAGAGCTCAGGGGACATGTCTATCATTTTTCCAATATAGAAATAATTGTTGTTAGTTGCTGGGAGTGTATTATTGTTATTAATCTAATAAAGACGACAGAGGCTTACTCAAGCACAATTGGGATGTGTGTGCTCAGTTTAAAGGTTCCCACTTCCACAGAGCCTGTACTTACTGGAGCCGTCCTATGGATAGACTAAGGAGCCCCCTAGTGGTGCAGGGGTTAAGCGTCCGGCTGCTACCAAAAGGTTGATATGTGAAAGATTCACCGCTCCAGAAACCCAGGGTCGACTTGTCTTTAGGGTTACTATGAATCCCTTAGGAATGGATTGGGGCGGTTCGCCTTTCTGAAGGCAGTGAGGAGTGTAACTATCGTCTGGGGGGACCCTAGGCTAGTCTCCTAAGGCCCAGTTCCCTCAACTGTCACGCAGGAAGTTCAGAACCAATCATTCAAAGACCTCTTCCCCTATCTTTTTTGGGGTCTCACCACCCTGGAGAAACCAAAGCTCAAGATACAGCGAGGCAGACAAGACCAGCAGTGCCCAGAGCCCCAAACAACAGGTGGCAGCACCTAGTTCCGGCATCGGGGCTGGGTGCCAAGCTGAGAAAGTACACCTGGGGGCACTGGGGTGCGCCTTGCTCACCGGGTACTGTGTGCCATGAAGGCCTGCTTCCATGGGAAGGTGCTGTGGAGCAGCAGGGGACAGGAGACATGCTGGACACTTTTTTTTAAAGAAACAATCTATTTTATTTTTCTGACACCAAAGCTCTGGCAAGTGGTTTTGTCCCAAATTTAATGAAGGCTGGACAGAATTGTTGACATGGTGAGAAAATGTGAAATTGTTCACTACAGATTAATAAGCACAAGGGCACTCGTGTTTACCTTGCTTCCTGGGTTATCCGACACTGCTTGGGGGGATTAAGTGGCCTGCATGGGTGGCCATTCTCTAGGTCAAGTCAACTTTGTCGCCAGTCTGCCCGTTTGTATAAGTCCACAGGCCCCTAGGAAAGGCACAGGGCCACGTGTCTACTCGTCTTCAGTAGTTAAAGCGGCCAGCAGACCGCCAGTTTGACACCCCTGCCCTATAGGTCTACTACCAGTCGAATGGCCAGGGCAGCCAAGTGGCTGACTAGATGGCAGCGAGTTTGGTTTGGGGGAGCGCAGCCAAGGTCCCAGGGTTCAGCACAGTGCTGCGGACTTCGAGCAAGAACCCAGGAGCCGGAGGGGCAGAGGAGGAGGGCGGGCCAGAAGGGGACACACTGCTCTAGAATGGGTAGGCTGTTATTGCTGGAGCTGAGCTGCCGGCGGCCCGATCCGACGGACAGACATACACGGCCAGCCCGAAGTGGAAAGAACAGTTTATGCTGTGCTTTATTAAAATGTGCATCATTCTTTTATTTTAAAATGTGCATCATTGTCTCGTGCTCGGCGCGCGCGACCTCAGCGTGGTGGCCCGCGGCGGGCCGCGTCCCCCACTCCTGCGGAGCCTCTGTGCTCGGCGCACTCAGGTGGCGCGGGCCCGGGGACTCCCGCCCATGGCCAGGTAGACGTCGATGGGCACGTGCAGCAACGTCAGGCAGTGGCAACCTGGGCAGCGTCGAAGCGGCCTATGAGGGGCGGGGCACCAGGGGCCACTGAGCCGTGGGGAGCGCACCTGGGCCCCCGGGTTCAGGTGTGGCCTTGGGGCCGGGCTGAGTGGGGCAGCCGGCACGGGCTCACCTGACCGGGCTGTGCTCCGTGGCTACCGGCTCGGGGCTCTCCTGGGGCTCGGGGGCGGCGGCCAGGCCGGGGGAGTCTCCAGCTTCAATGGGGAATCTCCGACCTTGTGGGGGCTCCTGGGCGCTCATGTCCGGGCCCCGCGGCGCTCTGCGCCGGAAGTGGCCGTCAGGCCGGGCCGGGGCCGCCCGCCCCCCTCCCCGCGCCCGCCCCGGGGGCCCTGGCTCACCTGCCGGAGGCCGAGGCTGAGGCCGGTCCCAGGCTGGAAGCAGCTGCCCGAGCCCTAGCCGCGGGAGGACGCTCCGGTCCAGACGGAGCCGGGCAGGTGTCTGCGGCGAGGCCGGAGCCTGGCGTCGAGGGGGAGGGCTGCATTGTGACCCTGGCCGTGGCGCGCTGACCTCACAGAGCCCGTTCCTCGCGCCTGGGAACCCCCGCCGCCCGCCCCGCATTCGCCGCGGCCAGGCGGGCAGCGGCCCGATGGAGCAGGAGATGGCCGGGGCGACCCGCCCGGAGGCGGCATCCGTGCGGACCAGACCGGCATTCCCGCGCCGCGAGCACACACGGCCCGTCCCCCCATCACCTCCCCGCCCCCCGCCGGTGGGGCTTTGGTCCACCGCCCGGCAGGGGGGCGGCCTGCGTCTGGCGGAGGTGGTGAGGGTAGGTTAGGGGCACTGCCTATTTTGGCTAAGGGTCACACAGCACTTACATCACAATTGGGCCGGTTAAAAAATGTCCATCCCTCTCTCCCCCCAGCACCCGGGGCTGTGTCCAGTCAGATAATGCTCTAGCGCTGGAGGCGGCTGCAGCGGATGAAGTCCTTGGGGGAAAAAGGAGCTGGCCGAGGGCGATGGTGGAGTAGCGCTGCCTCCCGGAGGCAGCATGAGCTGAGAGGGTGATAGGACGGAGGCGCTAGACAGCATGGAGGACTTTCTGCTCTCCAATGGGTACCAGCTGGGCAAGACCATTGGGGAAGGGACCTACTCAAAAGTCAAAGAAGCATTTTCCAAAAAACACCAAAGAAAAGTGGCAATTAAAATTATAGACAAGATGGGAGGGCCAGAAGGTGAGCTGGGGCCCCTTCGTCGGAAGGGGGGCTGGTGGCCGTGGGTGGGCCCTTCCTCGTGAGGGCTGTTCCCTGCGGTCGGGCAGCGGGGAACAGGATGCTGCTAGTCCTCTGAGGATCAGACACTCTCTCCGGAGCCTAGGATGAAAGTGGCAGGAGGTGAAGGGTCTTCAGAGGCAGAGCCCCATGGTGCTTTTCCTACTTCAGGAGGGCTACAGGACGGGCTCACACAGGGCAGGAGCTGGTGTGGTGGCAAGGCAGGCAGGCCTTGGTAAGGAACTGGGGCTCAGGAAGCAGCAAAGGAGGGCCTGGCTCACTGCAGAGGGCTCATCAGGCTCCATCATGATCTAAAAGTTCCTGGGGCACACTGGCACAGGGATGTTACGGGCTGATCATCATAGTCCTCAGTGGGTACGCAGTTCGGAGTAACAGAACTTCCAAAATGATACATGGACGGTCTTCCCCGAGGGACGGTCTTCCCCGAGTGCACGACGCTAGGCATGCTGAAGCCCACGAAAGGGAGTGAAGGAACAAGGCCCAGACAGGGGGGAAGATGGGCGACTCAGCTCTTCTGGACTTATAACCCACTATCCTTATTTCCTCAGAATTTATCCAGAGATTCCTGCCTCGAGAGCTCCAGATTGTCCGCACCCTGGACCACAAGAACATCATCCGGGTGTATGAGATGCTGGAGTCTACCGACGGGAAAATCTACCTGGTGATGGAGCTGGCTGAGGGAGGGGATGTCTTTGACTGCGTGCTGAATGGGGGGCCGCTGCCTGAGAGCCGGGCCAAAGCCCTCTTCCGTCAGATGGTCGAGGCCATTCGCTATTGCCATGACTGCGGCGTGGCCCACCGGGACCTCAAGTGCGAGAATGCCTTGCTGCAGGGCTTCAACCTGAAGCTGACTGACTTTGGCTTTGCCAAGGTGCTGCCCAAGTCCCGCCGGGAGCTGAGCCAGACCTTCTGTGGCAGCACGGCCTACGCCGCCCCTGAGGTGCTGCAGGGGGTCCCTCACGACAGTAAGAAGGGTGACGTCTGGAGCATGGGTGTCGTCCTGTACGTCATGCTCTGTGCCAGCCTACCTTTCGATGACACAGACATCCCCAAGATGCTGTGGCAGCAGCAGAAGGGGGTGTCCTTCCCTACTCATCTGGGCATCTCGGCCGAATGCCAGGACCTGCTCAAGCGACTCCTGGAACCCGACATGACTCTCCGGCCTTCGATTGAAGAAATCCGTTGGCATCCGTGGCTAGCAAACACCTGATAAATGCAATGGCAAGTCCTCCCCAATAAAGCAGGGGAGAAAGCAACCTGAAAACCCGCTTCCATCTATTTTACACTTCTGAGTTTACTTAGCCTCGAACCTACCTAGCCCCTTGCCTGGCTTTATTTCTCTGTCCCTCTAAAGATCTTCACGGAACCCAAAGGCCCAATTCAGGTGCCCCTCTTATCATGGTTGCCAAGGGATTTCCACCCAGGTGTTGCAAGTCCATGACAATAGACCCAGAATTGCTTGTGGGCACACAGGGGGCAGAGAGGGGCAGCAGCACATTGGAACCACATGGTTGCACCTTCTTTCCGGAATAAAAGCAGAAGCGTTGGGAATGCAGAAGCGGCCTCTTGACTCCTTGTCCTAGGGAGAGGCTGGGGCCAGGGGCAGGGCCTCTCCTCATCCCAAAGCCCCAGAGGAGCCTGGGATTCAGACACAGCACTCCCTCGGGACCAGGCTGTCCCTACTACTCCCTGCACACGTCCTACACTTGGGGTGAGGACAGACCCTCGGACACCTGGGGCCGGCCGGCTGCGGATGCCCTTTAATGCATTTAACTGCAGCTCTGAAAAAGGCGCAGGAGGAAGTTCTTTTTTCTTTTAGAATTACAAAATGAACAGCTGTTAGACTCTCCCCCCACCCTTTTCTTTTCTTGGCTACAAAATACTCTGGGGAGATGCATTATAATTTAAAATATATAATATTGCACAAACAACCAAAAGGTTAATTAACTAAAGAACTCATTACAAAGAGAAAAACCCCACCCAGACAAAAAAAAAATTCTGCATTCTCTCCCCACTCCCTCCCCCTCCCCAAGGTTAGACATGGACTTGCCGGCCACTTGTAGGCGTCGCTGACCATAAACCCGCTAAATCATGGGCAACCATACCAGGTTATGTACATGACCCCCCACCCCCAGCGGCATCTTGAAGCACCAGGGGCTGTCTCCAGGATCCTGCTGGCGGCCGTCATTGCAGCCCCCCACCCCCCAGGGGAATGATCCTGGGGTGGAGGGGGACAGCTGCAGACTGGGACTGCCCTCCAGAAGGGGAGCTTTTGCAGACGCCTGAGGAGAGTCTCCAGAAGTCCCCCTCTACGTCTCCTTCAGGAGGCAGGGCTGGGCTTTGCCCACTGCTCGGTACCGCTGGTAGCTGGCTATGTCCTAAGCTACAGGAAGTTGAGGTGGGTAGCAAGCTGGCTGGACACTAAATCCCACCAGGCAATGCACAGCAGGGGCTCCAGTGCCCCTCCCTTCTTGGGGACAGGAGGGACTGCAAGGAGCACTGCTTGCAGGTGGCACAACTGGGCTAAGGACTTGGGTGCATCTGACGTGGAGCAGCCCTGGGTGAGACCGAAGGTCACCCCAGGCCCGAACTGGAGGACAGGCAAGAGGTGGGAAGTCAGGGTTTGGTCTTCCGATTTTGATCCACAAGGAACCTTTCCAGGTGTGGGCAGGCCGGGGCGGAGAAGTGATCCCCCAGAGCCATGTTTCCCTTACTCACTGGGAGGGGAACTCAAAGGTGCACACGCGCTCTTTTTTTATAGCCCAGGCCGGTGGCGTGGCCGCCTCGCCTGCTCACAGATGACCAGTGTGCCGTCTTGGCTGACTCCAGGGGACTGGTCCGTTAGTGTCCGTCGACGTGGGCAGAAGCTGTCTCGTGGGACTCTCCCACAGAAGTTTCCAATAACAGTGGGTGTTCAGCAGAGAAATGGAGGCTCTTCTGGTGAGAGGGGCAAGTCTTCACCCTGCTGGGTCACTCTATGATTGGCACAAGTCAGGGTTCTTGACTTGGATGTAGAAAGCCCCCTTCCCAGTTGGACAAAGGTCCCTGCTAGGTGACAAGGAGCCCACAGGGAGCAATCCAGAGCCCTGGGGTCAGAGGCCATTGGGGGGACATTCTCAGTCAGTGTCTTCCAGGGCCAGGCTGAGGCGAGCAAAGGAGGTGAGAGGCGCTGTGGGTGAGGGAACGGCTGGTGCTGGCTCCCCTCATTCCCAGTCCTCCCACTCCACATCTTCCAGCTGCAAAGGGGAGGAGATAATGGGGAGCACAGACAGATTTAGTTTTTTGAGTCAAACTCAAACCCATCTCCCCTTGCTGAGTGGAGCTGCCTCCATTTCCACCAGCCCGGAACCACCAGTCTGAAGGGCTGTGTGTGGGGAACAGAGGGCTGGCTCTACTGCCCTGACCCTTTCAGACCCAAGGGATGGGGCCGCCAACACCAAATGTGGCAAACAAGGAGAAGCAAGTCAGCCCAGCTCTTCAGGAGACATGTCTCCTGCTGGGTGGTTAGCGTCAGGGCCCTGGGAATCACTGTGAGCAGAAGCAAGGCTGGATCCAGGTTCACCGGGTCTTCAGTCCTCTGCCCTCAGCACCCTTCACCCCAGCTAGTCTCTGCCCTAGAGAAATTTCTCTCGATCCCTTTTCCCTCTTGGACTGCAGGCAGGTGATCCCTAGCACGCTGTGTTCTAGAGGTCTCTAAGGAGCATCGGATGCCGGGTTCCAGGAAGGGCTTCAAAGGCACATCTCAGCCAGACCCCATGGCTTGAAGGGTCCCTACAGGCCTTTGCTGCCCTAGGTATAATGAGGTCACAGGTGCAAAATACTCTTGGGGAGGCCACTACCTCACACCAGGCTTCTGTTTCTCAACTCGAGAACTGAGCCCCTCCCGGGGGCTGTTTTGTCCACTTCTTTAGAAATCACTTGGTGGTGCTGTGTGACCGTGGAAAGAACACAAAATTGAATCAGACTTCCGGGCTGGCCCCTCAGTCCTTGTCACTTACAAGTTGTGTGAGCTTTAGACTGTCCCAGTCTCATTCAAAACGACCTGGTCTTGATTCTAGTGGGTAATGAAGAATAAGACCAGAAATGACTTTTGTGGTGTTTTTGCCAACATCCACGTATGCTTGCCAGGATGCAGGTGCCAGGCCCAGCATATTTCTAAGCATTACTTCAATGCAGGTCTTATGCTTATCAATCGCCTATTTTGATGATACAAAGGTTTAGGCTAAGTGATGATTCCTAGATCACACTGATTTTTTCGTTTCCCAGGCCAGGAGTCTGCTTAGGCAGGTTTGGGGGCCTGCATCTCTGAGCAGTCCCTCAGGTGATTTCAATGCCCAGCTTTCAGGAGTTCACCCCTCTCCCACCCACCCACCCTGCAGCTGAGGGGAGGCAGCACCTGCTGACAACTGTGCTGGCTCCCAGTGAGAAACCCCACGTTCCTCCCTGAGGGGACAGTCAGGCTCGTGGGGACGGCTCTTGGACACTGGGACCACTGGCTGGCTTCCCTGTAGCTGACCAGGCCCACTTACCTCACCAGAGGCCTCCACTTTGGAAAGTGCCATCTGCACTTCTTCTTCGGTCATGTCCAAGTCAAATTCCTTCTCCCAGTCCTCACTGATGTCTGTGCTGGAGCCTGGAAGCACAATGCACAGCATGAGGGGGCGGGGCGGGAAGAGGAAGCTGCACAGGAGGGGAGGGGCTCTGAGAGAGCCTGACACGCCAGTCTTTTCTTCAAGTCGGCTTTTAGGCATGGGAAAAATTCTTAGGGGAAAATCCTGGATGCAAAGCTTTAGCTAGAAGGGTGTTCACTGTCGTGTTCTGATAGTGATGCAAATGTAGAAAACGGCCCCAAAGTCTAGTAACAGGGAATTCGAGAAACAAATAACTTGCTGCAAGCCAGGACTTGAGGGGGCAAGTAGCAAATGCCAAGTGTGTAGTCCCGCGGCAGGGCCTGATGCCTTTGGTTTGGTTTTCTTTTCATTATGGGGCTTTAAGAAGCTGGGTTCTAGAGCATTTACAGACATGGTACACGCCTCACACTACGAAGAACTCCATGTGAGGCGCCATCCAGCTGCTGTCTGACAGAAGGAAATACTGCTGGGTGCCGTGGCAGCCTCACAGCCGCTCTTAGGTTTAAACACACCAATGCAGCCACGCAAGCACTGAACAGGCTACTACAAAACAGAGAAGCAGAGGCCAGAGACTTCCTGGGAGCACAGCACCCGCCCACAAGAAATCTGCCACGAGCCTCCTTCCGTCTCCCTCCCTCACCTTCTCCCCACCAGAAACCTGCCACTCTCACACCACTCCAGGCGGTCCCTGCCAACCTTCAGGCCTCTGTCTGGCCTGAGATCCAACCAGCCCATTTTAAATTGCAAACCACTCCCCTCACTCTCCAGGAGTCCTTGGGCACTGTCGAAGTGTAGGTTGGACTGCATGTCGGAAGGTTGGCGGTTCAAAACCACCAGCACTTAGAGGAAGACAGTCGAGTTATCGGGGTCACAGAGTCGGGATTGGCTTGATGTCAGTGAGCTTTGGTTTGTTGTTTTGGGGGGTGCCCTCAATTCCCTTTACTCTGTTCTAGCTGTTGTTTCTCACCCTGTGTCGATCATTTCCTAACCTATCTAGAACGGGCCAAATTATGCTTATTTCACGATCAAGGCATAGAATGTAAGCTCTACACGGGACGGGAAGGAAACATATCTCAGCCTCTAGAGCCCACAGGTGACTCGCGGTAAATACTCACAGACCCTTTCTCTGAACCCGCGATGCTGCCCCTCAATGTCCTGTGGGCCAAATCCAGCTCGGCGCCTGTTTTCATAAGCTTCTGGAAGACAGCCGACTTCTTTACAAGTCACCTACAGCTGCTTTCTGATTAACAACAGAGCAGAGTGGAGCAACTCTACCATAGCCAACCAACGTGCGAGGAAAAGGAAGGCCCACAGGAGGCATCTTTAAACCGAGGGGAGTCCCTGGGTCTCCCAATGGGATGGCTCCTCACAAGTACCCAGTCCCTGGAGACCTAAGCCCCACTAAGCGCCTTCTCCACCTCTCTCTCTCAGCCTGACCAGCCAGGGTGGGCTCAGAAACCAGCTGACCTGGGTGGGACCCCGATTCCTTGAGAGCTATTGTGTGGTCTTGGGCCAATAAATATACAGAGCATCAGTCTATTTACAAAGTCACACTCATACCCGTGTGCACCGAGTCACCAGGAAGTTTCGAATGCAGACTTCTCTCCCCCCTCCCCTCCCAGCCCAGGCTTCTGCACTATCCACAGGAACCGGTGATTGCCCTGAGAGAGACAGCAGTGAGGACTCGAGGTATGACTGGAAAGTGCTTGTCACGTGTATGAAAATCCCAACCCAGCGGAACGGACAACAGCAAAGTGGGTGAAGGGAGACATTGGAGAGTGTAAGATATGACAAAATAATAATAAATTGCAAATTGTCAAGGGTTCATGAGGGAGTGGGGAGTGGGAAGGGAGGGGAAAATGAGGAGCTGATACCAAAGGCTCAAGCAGAAAGAAAATGATGGCAACAAATGCACAAATGTGCTTGACACAGTGGATGGATGTATGGATTGTGATAAGAGTTGTACAAAGTCCCAATAAAATGATTAAATAAACAAATAAAAATTTTTAAAAGGTGGGGGGAAATCCCAACCCAGCCACCAGTGAATGGACCATGACTCCCGGCAGGCCCACATGGGTCCATGCAGGAGATGCTCTGGAGGGTTTTCTGGACGGACTTTCCAGAAGGTGTGTGTGTGTGTGCATATGAAACTGACTTTTCCCCTTCTTGGTGACTGGTCGCAAACAGGGTGGTTTTGGTCTTATAAGTGGACCGGGGTGCGAGTCCAAGAGCACACACTAGATCAAGGAGTTAGGGTTCAGTTCAGGTCGGCTGGCCCCCGAGCCCACTCAAGCCCTGACCACGCGGGAAGAGAGAAATCCAGAGAAGCAGCCTGGGCTCAGAGCCTGGGTGCCCCGTTGGGAGCCATCCCATGGGGGGACCACGGAAGCACTCTGTGTAAAGATGCCTCGTTTATTTTTTAATGATTCTTGTTAGTTTGGGAGGCTTTCTTCAGAAGCACCTCTGGGTGGATTCTATCCTTTGACCTCTTGGTAGTAAACCAGGCAGGTTAACTGTTGGCACCACCCACAACTACCAAGTTGATTACAATTCATGGCATCCTTGTAGGATGGAAGGGAACTATTCCCAGGGCTTCTGAGATGATACATTTGTATGGGAGCAGACAGCCTCATCTTTCTCCCTTTGAGAGGCTAGTGGTCTTGAACCACTGACCTTGAGGTTAATAGCTTGGTGCTTAGCCCATGGCACCACCAAAGCCCCTTACATATAGACATATATAGCAAATAGCCAACTCACTGCAAAAAGTGGATTCCAACTCAGAGACCTTATAGGACAGAGTGCAGAACTGGTCTTTGGGTTTCTGAGGCTGTGACTCTTCATGGAGGACAAAGCGTCATCTTTCTTAGGCAGCCCAAGTGGCTAGTAGTTTTGAACTACTCACCTTACGACTAGCAGCCCAACTCACAGTGCGGCTTGTGACTGGAGAACCACAGTGACTCTCAAACAATGGTGCTGGCTTCTTTCTAGGTCTGAGTTCTGCTCATGGCCCCCCCGCCAGCAGAGCGCCTTCTCCGCTCTCACCCACTTGCGTGGCCCTCCTCATCCCGCTCCCTTCTTCCCCTCTCCCTCAGGCTGCCCTTCAGGGATGTGAAATTCCCTCTGCAGGTATCAGCGTTAGGGCAACTCTTCCAGGGGGAGGAGACACTTCCCAGGTGGCAGAGGCCAGGTGGACTATTTTTAGAAGGGGGTTCCCAGGTGGTTACTAATCTTGCAGGGTTGTCTCTCTCTCTCTCTCTCTCTCTCTCTCTCTCTCTCTCTCTCTCTCTCTCACACACACACACACACACACACACACACACAGCCTGTTTCATCCTGTGCAATTCTGTGTGCCAATTCTGATGCACAGTAAGCCTACACAGGGGTTTTGAGACTGTAAATCTTTTAAAGCCTCATCTCTCAGAGTGGCTGGTGGGTTTGAACTCCTAACATTGGGGTTACCAGTTCACTGCTTACCCCACAGCAAGACCAGGACTCCTTTGAGGGTGGTGAGGTGGGGGCTTAAGCCCAAGACTGTTCCTTCCAAATCACAGGCCAGTGCCAACCCCCCACCCCGTCCAATGTAACCCCTCACCAGTCCCTTGTCCTCCTCGAGGTGGAGCAGGGGACACTTGGGCCTATGTCTGTGAGGGTAGAGGCTCTGCACTGACAGGGAGTTCCCTGGGACCCAGGGGTGCAGAGGCTTGGCCTCCACATGACACTCTGGGAATGGCAGTCTCATAGCCTTCTAGCATGTGAGCTTAGGTGGAAAGGCACCATTCTGACTCCAAGCTCCATTCTGCTTCTTCAGATTTATCTTAACTTCATTTACTCTGCTCCCATAAAGCCCCTTACTTGACCTCATTGCCTCCGTGGGGGCTCGACCTGGAGTCCTCAGCCCCCTTTACACACCTGAGTGCGTCAGAGCAGCAGGGGAGATGAGCAGGCAGGACACACTGCCCCTCCTCCACCAACTCCACGCCAGGCACCCAGTCTCTAAGCACCACCCCAGGAGCCCAATTCCACACGGACCCGAATTCAGATCTTCCCCTATTCCCTCCTTGCCCAGCTCCTCTGGCCCTCTGGTCACTTCTGCCATGTGCTTCAGCTCGCTCTTCCTCCACGAGGCTCACCCGCACCTTACTCGCGGGTTAACCAATGCCCCCCCTGCTCTGTGCCTGCACCCAAACACCCGGCTGTGACTGCTGGACAGACTCACAACTGCCGACCAGAGTCCCTTCGAATCCATCACCATCACCATCACCTCAGTGGGTCCTGGATACTGGTCACTGGCAACGCTACGCCCACCCTTCTAAAGGACGACCTTCTACTTCCCTCAGGGTTTCCTGGGCGGGTAACCAAGCTCAGTGTCCCATCAGTGAGGAATGGCGCGCAGAACACCTACCTCACAGGGCTTTTGTGAGGCATTGTGACAGGCACCCAAAGTGGCAGCTGAGCAACAGTCCCAGCTGGAGCCGACTCTCTCCCAAAGCAGAGTGCTAAGCAGGTGTACCTCCGGCCCGAGCAACGAGAGCAGCAGCTCCCTCCAAGGCCCGGGAGCAAATAGAAGACAAGCCCCTTCCTGAAGAGCCCAGCTTGTGAGCACACAGGGTGTCACCTGAGCCTGTGGCCTGCCTCGTGCTTGGCTGCTTCGCGGCACCAAGTCCAACTTCCCGACCCCAGCACAAGATCTTGGGTCCTAGTTCAATCTTACTTCTAAGCCAGCTCCTCGCCCACCCTTCATGGGAGGAAGTACTGGGATGTGTACTTGGGGCACCCCCCTTCAATGTGCCCCAGGCCCTCTTGTGTCGGGACTTGGCAGCCCACCTGTCCCATCCTCCAGCTCTCTGACACAGCACCTGGCTCCTCGGCGAAACGCCGTCAGGCCCCCGGATTCCTTCTTTCTCTGAACCTCTCCAGCACCAAGCCAGCCCCTACGCTTCCTGCTTCATCACAAAGACTGAGCCTCTGCCCCTCCCCCCCTCAGTGTCTCATAAAGAGAAGGTAGGAGCCCCACAGATGACCTCACTGAGGCTGAGTCAGAAGGACTGCCCCGATTAGAAACTAGGAATGCCGCCATTCTCACTGGGGTATGGGGGCTCCCCCACTGGGCAAGCTCTGGGGCTGGGACAGGCAGAGAGAGGAGGAGGGTGAGGGCTGTCTAGCTGACAGTGCCCTCTGCAAGTCTATTGGGGACCTGGGCAGAAACCCCCCATCAGAGCGACGGAAGGATGCCAGGAGTTACGGGGTTCCTTTGTGCTGTACAGTCAAAGGGGCTCTGCTCTAAAACCACTGCTTGTGAGCAGAAACCCCCATGCTGATAGCTGAGCAGAGTCACAGCGCGCTCCCTGGCAGACCTAAGTCATGGGTGCTGGCTCAGGGCTGACTGGCTTGCTGATGGCTACTTACCTGGGGGAGCCGGCCTTTGACATCACTGATACCGGGCTAAGGGGGAGCTGCCCCCAAGGATCAAAAGTGGCACCATTGTGGGCACTCAGGGCCTTGACCTGCAGTCTGAGAGCGCAGGGTCTAACTCGGGGCTTGCCACTTGCTGGCTGGTGGGATTTGAGCAGGTGACGGTACATTTCAAGTCTCATTTTCTTCCACTGAGAAACGAGGATAGGAACTGACCTATGCAATACAATACAGTGGGCACAGGATTTGGCAGAAATCATTTTTCACGGCTTCTAAGATCCCATCCTGGATTTCACAGAGGAGGTGCAACTGAGGAGGAGGAACAACGCTTACACACAGCACAACCTCATCATGAGACTCACGCGTGAAGGGATGCTGTGGCTAGGCTCCTTACAAGGGTCAGGAGACAAGTGTGCTTGGAGGGTGACGGTTCATACTTGCCCTGCTCCCCCACGAGCCCCCTGGCTCGGGCCTACAGACATACCTTTCTTTCCGTTGTTGGAGGGGGTGGACTTGCCACTGTCCGAGTTCAGCTCAAACACCCGTAAGTCTGTGGGCACCTCCTCCCTCAGAGTCTCTACTCTGGCTGGAGGTCTGGGTTCTGGGCCACTGGGGCGGCCAGCAGGGGCTAGAGGTTTGGCGGGAGTTGGGGGTGGAGGGCCAGTCTCGCCCACATCCACAGCCGGGTTCTGTTCCTCCAGAGATGCCTCGAGCAGCTTTCGGGACAGGTCTTTGGGCAGCCCAGGGGCCTCCGGGGCAGGGGCAGCAATCTGGGTCACCACGGAGATGCTTTCGCTGCTTTCTGATGGAGTCACCTCTGTGGGCGTCTCAGTTGGGGTCACCGGGCTCTCTTCACAGGGGCTCTGGGGCCCAGCTCTCCCTTCAGGCAAGGTGGAAGCGTTGGTCACAGGGACTTTTGTCTCTCTGGGAGATGTGAGTGCAAAGCCGGCCAGCTCCTCTGTAAGGAGAGGAAGGGAGGGGAGGAGCCCTGAGACATTGATCCATGGCGTGCTCTGCAGACAGACCTCAGATCCCACCCAAGTTCACTCTGCTCCAGATTCATGAACTCTGGTTGGGTCTTCCCACCCACCCTCTTCCCTTACTTATCTTGGCTCTTCTGCAGACACTCTCTGAGTGCTACGTCCCTCCTACATGGGGGACTGGGGCTGGCAATGTCTGGTGGGCACACGGCTTCCAGCACTGCAGCCCAAGCTGAGTGTCAGATCAGAAAGCTAAGACTTGAAGGTGATATTATTTTGGGTTCTGGTTGAGCTCTGCCATATCCCAGGTGTGTGACCTTGGGCAAGTCATTTCACTGTTGTTGAACTTAACCTGCCTTTGTCTTGAAAGAGGGATGATGGAGTTGCGGAGAGGGCTGTGCCCTGGGTACAGCCTGGGCAGAGTGTAAGCATGCAGTTCATGTGTTAATGCTGTAGCATGCATGTGGCTGGTGCCCACACACATCTCTAAGCTGAGCTACCTGGCAGAGGATGCTCAGCAAACCTCCAGAGGCCAGTGGCTCCCAAACCTGGCCGGGCACCAACATTAGAGGGGAGCGTATTAAAAACTAAAGTTTGACGCCTGCAATGTAACAACCAAAAAGGACAAACACCCCATTTAAAAATTGAGCAGAAGATTGGAAGAGAAATGTCACTCACGAGGACAGAATGCCAACAAGCTCCTGAAAATATGCTCAAGGTCGTTAGTCGACGCCATAGTGCTTTCCCACCTCACCCCATCCATGCCCCAGGCTGGCTTCAATCTGAGAATCGGAAAACCAGTGGTGGTGGTGGGGTTGCCGGGGAACTGGACCGCTTAGCCACTGTTTGTGGCGTTGTAAAGGGCTAGTGTGGAAACAGGTGGAAGGTGCTTCTAAAGCAAGGCATCAAGTATCAGATGATCCAGCAATGCCAATTTTCCTAAGCCCTGAGAGCAGGAACACACGTCTCTGAACACGGGCATTCAGTACAGCACTCATCACCTAAGTCAGAAGGCGGACACCGCCCAGATTTTGTATCACACCTGTAATGGGCTGTGACTGAGGCAGAGCGAGAAACCACATCCTGACACACGCTACGGGATGGGCGAGCCCCACTAATGTCCTGTGGACAAAAAAGGACAAATGTTCTACTTCTATGACAGATCCCAAACTGACAGATGGAGACGGTTATTAGTGGTTACCAAGGGCAGGAGGGTCCACGGAAGGAGGAACCCTTGCCTAAGGTGCACCAGGTTCCTGCTCCGGGGGAGGAAGGGAGTCTGGATTGTCAATCGATTCTCAAATGACCAGGAGGTAGCCGAGTCTGTGGGCTGGCAGGGGACTCTGCTCTAATGACATGGGACTTCTGCACCTAAATCTGGAGCTCCACCAGCTGAGAAACATCTCTCTGGTTAGCTCAGCCTGTTCTCAGCAGACCCAAACCTACTCACTCCTCGCTCTGGAACCCCAAGTCTCTGCAGGTTTCCGAGGCTGGCCTGCCAGTTCCTCATGGCTCTTCACCTCTCCACACTGCTTACCTTCTTCCTCTTCCCAGCCAGGTTCTTCTGAGAGGCTCTGCTCTGCCCGCTGCTTCAGGGCATCCCTCCGGGCCTGCTCCTGAGTGTGGGGGAGCAGAAAGCCAGGAGCGTCAGATCCTGGTCCAGACACCAGAACTCTTGGGCACCTTGTGCCCCTTCCTCCCCTAACAAAATCCAGCTTCCCCCAGGGCTGAGTGGAGCCCCTCCCAGGCTAGGCCAGCATACCTGCTCTAGTTGATGGACTTTATAGAAATAGCGATGCCAGAATTCCGAATGGGAAACCGCTGCGGGGACCTGGTGGGTAGAGAGTGGGAAGGAGACTCTGGGAGTGGTGGTGGTGGGGGGGGGGGCAGCTCCCAGATGCTCTCAGAGGGTGGCCACTCCTCCCATGGGACCACCTTCCTGGTTCCACTTGCCCAAGGAGGGGAAAAGCGCTCCCATCTGATGTGCTACCCTTCCATGCCTCATCCGTCCTCTGACTTGCTCTCGGGGGTCAGGCAACCCCACACTGACTCTGCACATGTCCCTCCCGCCTGCCTGGAGCTGGCTGAGGATCTGTTGGCTGGGCCCTCACCATCTTGGTGTAGAGGGCCCGGATGGAGGGGCTGTCTACAAGGAGCTCTGAGATCTGTCCCTTCTTCTCCTCCAAGCAGAACTGGGAAAGCCAGGCGTCAAACAGTTCCGGAGGCCCTGCAGAGGGACACACACCGGTCAGTGCCCTGGGGCTGGGGAAAGAACACTGGGCTTAACAGAACCAACCCCAACCTGGGGCCGGACAACGAGGGGTGCTGAAGGGTTTCCCAAAGCCAGCTGGCTGACTGGGCCTCCCGGAGCTCAGGGTGGGACACCTCAGCGATATGCAGGGGTCTGCAGCCTCACTTTCTCATGCCCCTGCTCCTTAGCCACCTGCACTTGGCTCCTGAAGCTCCCCCTTTCTGGAGCTGTTCTCAGTCATCAGCAACCCCCCTCTGTCTCTCCTGTGCCCTTACTGCAGGTTCCCAGCGGGGGGTCCACTGCCTTCCTCTTGAAGCCCCCTCCCCGCTGGCTCCTCCCTCTTGATGGTTTGCCTCTTGCTTCTCTGGGTGTGCTTTCTGGGTCTCCACGGGCTCCTCTTTTCCCGTTATCTTTCATTCTCTATGAGGGGACTTCCAAAAGTTAGTAGGAAAATGACAGGACCTTTTCATTCCATTTTCCCATGGCCTTTTGGAAGTCCCTATTTTCTCCCCAGGTAGCTTCCACTAAGCCATGAGCTTCAACCTCTTTTCCTCCTGGCAGCCCAACAACTCCTCAGTCTCTCTGCACCCCACTCTTTTGGGCTTCAGATCCAGGGATCACGGTTCCCCTGGACACTTCCACCTGCAGAGGTACTCGTTCTATCTCTGTGGATTCCAGCACCTCAAAACCCCAAATCATGCTGAGTGGATGCGACCCTCAGCGTCTCCTCTTAATAGGCTCGCCCACTTTCCTCATTACCCATCTGCTCTTCCTTAGCCTTCCCTCCTCCGATGAGCGAGTCCTGCCACAGCCCCTGGTCACAGGTCTCCTGTCTCCTCTCCTCTATTGACTCAACACAAATACTGTCCAAGAGCTCTTCGTCCAACATCCTCTGATTGCCTCGGGCCTCCAAACCTTTCCAAGCTGCGCTCTGGGAGGGCTTTGTAAAAGTTAGATTCTGCAGACACTTCAAAGCATCAAAGAATTGAAACACCAAACTCACTACTATCAAGACCTGGAGGACAGAAGAGAAAGGTCCCTGTGGGTTTCCGTGGCTGTGATTCTTTAGGGGAGTAGGAATCTCATCTTTCTCCTGAGCAGCAGCTGGTGACTTTGAACTGCCGACATTGGGCTTGGCAGTCCAACTCCTAACCCACTCTGCCACCAGGGCTCCTTAAGCATTCCAGTATTGCATACAGAATGATGTGGGCAGCATTCTAGAAGGTGCTTGGCATGTTCAGCAGATTTTTCAGACCTTGACTCACTACCTGGAGCCTGCGGTGACAACATCCAAAAGGCTTAATCTGACAGGCTAGTCCCTGGCAATCGTCCCTTGGGCCTCTTGTTTTATACCCTCCTCCAGTCTCACACCAGTGTTCCCAGTTCTTTGTGCACCTGCAGGGACAAGGCTCCTGGGCTTTGATGTCCCTCCCCCACACCACTGTCTAGCTGAATGGGATTTCCTGGTGGCCTTCGACTTGTCAGGTGCCATTCTCCCTTCCATCGGCGTCCAGTCTACTCTGTACAATCTCTGCCTTATCCACCGTTTCTCTTTCCCTCTTTTCAGTGAGCTTAAGGGCTGAACAGGGTTTGAAGGTCTGACCAAAGTATTCTGTCTAGCTTCCAGTATGGGGCTGACGGGAGGGCAGGCAGGCAGGCAGCAGGGCTGGAGGAATGGGATGAGTGGGGAGAGGACAAAAGACATTGCAGCAGAGGATAAAGATGCCAAGATTCAGGGGGTGCCGGGGGCAGGCGGCCACCCTACCATCCTGGGCCCTGCAGACCAGCCCCTGGGGTGTACGAGCCTGCATGCCCGCCCCTCGCCCCTGCCCCCTCACCATCTGGTTCATTGCAGTAGGTTGCTGGGTCTGATTGCAGGCTATAGAGGCGAGCCTAGAAGAGAGGAAGAGAGCATAAATGCGGGGGCAGTGGCATCGAAAGCACCCCTTTGCCAGGGTACCCAATCAACAACAACCTGGTTTCTCTCATAAGCAGGTCACTACTCGGTTGCCACACCCACGGAGCGCCTGTCAATTGACACTGTGGCTTAACGGGGCCGGTCCTCATGCAGTGCTCCAGCTTTGGGGATTAGTGTATGTGGGCAAAGCAACAATAGTTAGGGATGCTCTTGCATCCTGGGAAATTTGAAAGTGTGAGTAAAAAATCTCTTAATAAAGTCCAGCTGTAGGGCCCAAGTTTTAAATACTGCAATGTCCCCATTTAGAACCATGAGACATTTCTTAAGTTCAAAGCCAGCTGGCCAAGGGAACTGTGAGCTGTGTTTCCACTGGTGCCACAGGGTGGCTGCTTCTCGGCCTTTGCAAAGCTGCCCTGGCTGACGCGGCACTGTTGGGAGCGCTCAGAACCCGTTCACTGGGAACGGACACAATCCCACTCAGGGTTCGCTAAGTGCTGGTGCTCCTGCTAGTGCTGAGAAGCAGGTCTGGAAACTCAGTACAGTTGGAATAGAAAGTCAGCGAGAGAAAAAAGAGACAAGGAAGGCCCAACTATCCATGTCTCCAAGCCACCAAAAAACCATGCAGCAGAGGTGCACCAGACTGCACGTTGACGTGTGTACACGCCGGCTCACGCCGATTTCTACTGGAAACTAGTCTTAAACAACCCAACTGTGGAGGGCATCTCCCAGATGCCCCGCCCCCTGCATTCTCTACAATGGGGGGGGGGGGACGAAAAGGAATCCAAAGACACAGCCCTCGGACGTGACTGGGAAATGCTGCTGACGTCTTAAAAAAAAAAGATGTTAACTATTTGCTATAAAGCTTCTTTAAAACAAACAAACAAACAAAAAAAGCTTCTTTAAAAAACATTGTTACAAAACTGTATGTGTACAATGCCTTAGGGGGAAAAAGACTCAAATCTTGTCTTTGCGTATTTTAGGGCACAAAAGGAAATGACATGAAGTCAGTGGTTCTTTGTGTTTAGAAAGAGCCACCTTCTCCTTGTTGCTCAGTATTCTTGACCTGATTACTGGATACACTCGTGGATAAGCGAAGCTCTACAGCACATTTTTCAATGCAGTTTTGGTGGTAAAATTCGGTGCCACGGCTGGTATTCGGGTCAGCTACACTCGAGTACATACAGACGGTATGTGTGGGTAAAGAAAAAACCACAGAACTATACAAAACTACCCAAACACGATGTTATTGTTTTGCAACACAACCCACCCCCCCACCTGGTTCGAGTCACTTCAGGGCTTCCCTCTTCCTACCCTTCCCCATGAATTCTGCACCCCACAGTTTATACCACACCAGTCCAACAGGGACTCGCATCATGTGCCTTTAAAATGTTCTTTGAGTTCGGGGAACAGGAATTCTAGAGACAAAAGCAGAGTTGTGGGGTGGATGGGCTTGGGCAGGTGTGTCAAATGGTGGCCCTCAGGCCGCATGCAGTCCCCCAGGTAATTTTTTGTGGCCCAAGATGCTCTGAGATAAAATGTAAACGAGGGAATTGTGTGTATGGTTTTTCCTCGATCTCCCCTAAGCTCTATTTTCTTAGTAACAGTTTTTCTATTTTCATTTTATTTCAGCGCATCGCGGGCCACAGAAAATTACCTTGGGGGCACCAGTGTGACACCCCTGGGTTGGGGCTTTCTAACAAAATCCTTGCAGGCCAGAAGAATGAGTAGACGCCTGGTCGAGATGGAAACCACTCCTCATTACACGGTTACCGGTCTTTTTTCATCGGTGCAGTTTCCAGTTTGCTGAAAATATTTTCTAGGAGGCCCTTGCCTGTGATTGCTGTCTGTCTAGAAAATGTGTCAAGATTACCCTTTGGGACTCCCTCAAAACAGTCACCGTAACCTCTGAACTGACCCCTCTGCCTTGACCTCCTCTTAGGGACTTCCCAACCTTTGTTAATAATCGATCCATCTAAAAACTCTTAGACGGGCAGATTCTTGTAAACTGGTTACAAGCCTTCAACGATTTGAGGGCTTTTTGTTGTTAAAAAAAGATTGATATAAACTTTGACTTAAAAAATCCTTATTTTCCATGACACAAAATAACACAAAGGGCCTTAAGATGTTCGTGGAGAAATGGAGTTGAAAGTCGGTGGGTTTTTCACGCACGTTGGGCAGCCTCCCTGCTGCTTTCTTCGGGGGAAGGCACCCTAACGAGGTCAAGACAAGGACATCGCTGAGAGACTGGTCTGCAGACGTGTCGACACACGTGCTGTTGGGAACGCCCCTGCGTGTCTGAATGGGACCCTCGCTGCAGTCCGTTCGTGCCTGCCTCTGCACATGCATGTGGAGCCGGACACCTACTGCGGCTTTTGTGAGCACAGGTAGAAGGGGCGCCCCAGTGAGTACCTTGTTGCCATCGTAGGGCTCAGCTGTGCCAGCAGGTGTGCCCATCAGGGTGATGACGTCACACTCAATGGTTCTGTCTGGCGAGGGGGCAAAGGTGTCTGAGATCACACCCAGGAAGTCCGACAAGCCCTTTTTCATTTTCTCCGTTGCTCCCGAGGAGCCTTCACTCTGTAGAGAGAAGTCAGCAGAGGAAGCCCGTGCCGTGTCGGGGTGTGGGGGGGGAAGAGGACAGGAGTCTAGGCCTGCAGGGTATAGCAGAGAGCCCTGGCTGGCTATTTCATTGCAATTTCAAGGCCAATCAAGCTGATCAAAAGTGTCAGGCCACAGCTGTTGCAGTCAGGAAGAGGGTTTCGGGGTAGAATGGTGCAAAAGGTACCAGCTTTGGAATCGGACCTAGATTTGAAGCCCAGCTCTACCAATTCTTAGTTCGAGACCTTTCTCCCTCTCTGAGTTTGTTTTCTTACTAATAACATTAGGATAAACACACATCCCTCACATGGTTACCATGAAGATGAGCAACCCTGGGAGCAGACTGGGGCCAACATAGGGATCTCCTAGAAGGGGCAAGCGGGAGACAGAGCTTGACCAGCCAGCTCCGAGGGCCCTGAGGCCCATGGTCTCAGGAGTCGTCGAGGCCAACAAGGTCCTCCATTCTAGTCTGAGCGTCCGTGCAGGGTCTAACAGCTCGTGAGGGGCCGTCAAGGAAGCAACTTCTTCCCCCTGCAGCGAAGGTGAGCCAAGAGCAAAGACTCACGTGAGGCCTCAGTCTAAAGGGCTAAAGGCTACATGAACCACAGCCCCGTCCGAGACCAGAACTAGAGATGCCTGCCTTCCACTACCGACCACTCTGACCACGAGCACAGTAGAAGGTTCCAGGTTGAATGGATAAAAGAAAAAGAAAAGCGAAACCTGACTTATAGGTGTGAAAGAGACCAGAGGACAGTTGAGCGAGACCGGGCCCCGAGACTACCTTCTCCTTTGAAACTGAAGACCCTCAGGAGGCCCCTTTCAGCCAAATGGGAAACAAGCACAACGTGAAGAACACGCTCCTCAGAACGGTCAACCACTCAAGACCAAGAGGGTAACATTTGCCCCAAACCAAAGAGGGGCACAGGGGAGGGCCAACAGAAACCGAGAGCCCTGGGAGGAACCGGGGAGAGCACGGCCACGGCGAGGAGGACTGCAATCAACCTCTGGGAACGGTTTGTGTATGAACTCTTGATGGGGAAAACAAATGTGTACGAAAACTTCCACCTAAGGCGCACGAAACGTTTAAACAAATATGTCTGTAAGCACAGCACATAGCTCGCTTTTCACCAAACAGAACAAATCAAAAATGAAATGTTAAATTAAAAAAAGAATGTCCCTGAGCAGGGATGGGTGCTGAGAGAGCAGCTCAGGCTAGCCCGGCAGACCCACATGGCCACAGGCGGTGAACCGGAAGCCCACCACAGTGCCCGGCACCTGGGGACCTGAAAGCAGAATTTGCTGGGAGAAGGAATGAATGAATGAATGAATGAATGAATGATGAACACATGCATGAATGAAAGCCATGCCCCTTATTAACAGTGGTTACATCCTCAATGTGGACTTGTAGCTGTCTCTAGGGTTTGCTTGTATTTTAATCTGTATGAAGTTACATACAGTAAATAACTGCTGACAAGCATATGCGAACACAAGTGGGAATGGCAGTTAAGACCTCATATCTCACGAGGTGCCAAGGGACCAGGTTTAAGGCATTATGCAAAAAAAAAAACACGACATTTAAGTGTGTGTATGTATGTGTATATATGTGTATATGTATATATGTATGTGTATATATGTATATATATACCATATTAAATGAAGGGGGAAGTGCAGAGTGGAGACCCAAGGCCCAAGTGTCGGCCAATGGAGATCCCCTCATAGAGGGGTTTAGGAGAGGAGATGGGTCAGTCAGGGTGCGAGGTAGTACCGATGAAGAACACAGCTTTCCCCCAGATCCTGGATGCTTCCTCCCCCCAACTACCATGATCCGAATTCTACCTTGCAGGCCTGGATGTACAGGGAATCCAGGGTGGATGATACCTTCAGGACCAAGGGTATGAGGGGCAATGCTGGGAGAGTGGAGGGTGAGAGGGTTGGAAAGGGGGAACTGATTACAAGGATCCACATGTGACCTCTTCCCTGGGAGAGGGACAGCAGAGAAGGGGGGAAGGGAGACTCCGGATAGGGCAAGATATGACAAAATAACGAGGTATAAATTACCAAGGGCACATGAGGGAGGGGGGAAGGGGAGGGAGGGGGAAAAAAAAAAGAGGACCTGATGCAAGGGGCTTAAGTGGAGAGCAAATGCCTTGAGAATGATTGGGGCAGGGAATGTATGGATGTGCTTTATACAATTGATGTATGTATATGTATGGATGGTGATAAGAGTTGTATGAGTCCCTAATAAAAATGTAAAAAAAGAAAAGAGGAGAAAAAAATGATTAGGGCAAAGACTGTACAGATGTGCTTTATACAATTGATGTATGTATATGTATGAACTGTGAAAAGAATTGTATCAGCCCCAATAAATTGTTAAAATACATAAATAAATAAATTAAAAAAAAAAAGACCTCATATCTGCAGCTTGTCCAACGCACCTCTTTCAAAACGGACAGCACGGGGGAAAAAGAACCACAAGCTGTGGGAAGGAGCCCTGCCGGGGTGAGGCTGGGGGACAGCCCTCGGAGGGGTGGTTGGTACTCACAACCAGCTTCTCCTTGACCACGCTGGCCGTGGCTGCGATGGTGCAGGCTGTGTCATGTTGCACCACCTGGGAGAACTCGGTCAGGTCCCGCTTCATGAACTCCAGGGCTTCGGAGGACTATGGAAAGGCAGAGAGGGAAGTTGGAGCCAGCTGGCCACAGCCGCCCTGGTTCCTGCTCTCCATGCCCTCGGAGTACCAGGTGGATGTGGGGAGCCTGGGCTCAGATACAATGCTCATCTGTCCCAGTTCTGAGACCTGGGATTACCTGACAGCAAAGGGGGAGGGGGAAGCTCCTGCGTTGGCACAGGATCTGAGCCTCAAGCCGGGCCACTTCCAGAGAGCTGCATGGCCACTGGCAAGTCACAGTTAGCCCGGGGCTTCTATCATGAGGGAGGTGAGCTAAATCTTGAGTCTCAGGAGTGATCGGGGAGGGGGCACACCTAGTCTGAAACAGACCTTGGTTCACTGCTTTGGTTTGCTGAACATCAAAGTCTTTATTTCCAAGTAATATGACGATAAGGCCTGTGACTTTCACATTCAACACAGGGGGTGCGAGCAAAGTGCTGGACCTGATTCTCTTTACGGCCTTCTCATTCCTGCTTGCCTGGCTCTGTCCCTAGAAAGCACCACTGGCCAGAGCCGACAGCTGCTCCTATCGAACCAATCTGCTTCCTAGCCTGCACTCCCACTCAGCTCAGGGCCCAGCCCACAGCCCCTCAGTGCTGGTCAGTCACAGCCTGTCATTTCACAGTCCACTCCAGGATGCCTTCCTGGGTCACCTCTGCACTCACCCCTTCAGGCCCTCTCAGTTCACCTGGGGGCAATCCACCTTAAGTTTTAAAACACATGTTTTGAGTAAGTGTCCCAGTTCTCTCTTCTTCTGGGCGGGGCTTGCTTGTCACCAGCCAGTGGGGTCGGTGAGGGGGTGTTACTGCCTGGGACAGCCTCATCTCTCAGCCGAGCCTCTCTACGGAGTGGGACTCAAGCCTCCCCGCCAGACTTAAAAACCAAACCCACAGACTTTGAATCAATCCCAACTTCTAGTAGCCCTACAGGACAGAGTTGATCTGCCCCATTGCATTTCCAAGGTTGTAATCTTTATGGGAGCACACTGCTACATCTTTCTTCCAGCTGGTGGGTCCGGACCACGATCCTTTCAATGAGCAGCTGAGCACGTAACCACTGTGCCACTGGGACTCCTCGCCATCTGACTTGGGGCTCCTTAATTGGAGACGGGGGACCATTTCTTAGTTGAACTCTCCATCCACACTGCCACCCCCATGGTGCAAAACCCCTTGCTCCTGGAAGGCCGACTCCTGCTACACCTGCTTCATCCTGCTACTGACAGTCAGAGGAACTCTGTGGAAGTCAGAGCAGAAGGTGGGTTTATCTAGGACAGCTGTCCAGGAGGAGCTGTCCTCAAACATGAAGCTCTGGGGATGGGGTCGTGGGCACGGAAGTGTGGAGTGAGCAGAGTGCTTGGCTGGAGACAAGATCACCCCGTTTTAGGGGCAGGCAGAAGAAAGAGCTCCTGAAGCACCGGGGAGGAATGATCCGAGAAGCATGTGGAGAATGGACAGTCCTGTCACGAAATCCGAGAAGGCAGTAGAGTGTCAAGAAAGAGGGAGTAGTCACCAGTGTCAAGTGCAGCAAGCAGGCCCAGGAAGATAAGGCTGAAAACGACCCACTGGCTCGGGCAAGTCGTATGTGCGGTCCAGTGTGGACACAGATAAGCATGTTTGTCAGGGGTGGCCAGGGTGTTCAGACAGATCATGCTTGTTGACTTCAACTTCTAAAAAACAGGGGTGAGGTTTGTCTCTTGAAAGTGAGACGGGGAGAGGCCAGTTTTGGGGGAGTTTCTGCTAGTAAGGGGAGAAGTCACTTTGCAACTCAAAAGGCCTGTTGGTGGGTGTAATACTCAGGCCAGGCTGAGACTGGGAATCTGGTGGGACTGACAGGCAATGTGACTTGTTACACACACACACTCGCCACCCCAGTGGGAAAAGGTAAAGGGCCGAGGAAGGCAGTTACCGCGCAATCTCAGAGTTGCAGTCTTGGGGAAATTTGTGCTAAGTAAGGGGTTCAAGGGAGCTGACAGTGCTGAGAAGCAAAGTCACTCAGGAGGGTCCAGCATGGAAGGTGAAGGAAGCAAGGGCAGGGGAGCTCCAAAAGACCCAGAACAAAATGGAAGTAACAGGGGCCTGGCAGTGTTACGGAGCTTCCGATCACTGTCAGAACCAAGAAGAGCAGAGCCTGCTTACATTACACTCGACCTGCCCTGAGCGCTTTCCCCGCTTTATCATCTAATCCTTACAGCAATTTCGCCAGGGAGGTATTATTAGCATTCTCATTTTACCAAAAGGGAATTGGGGCATAAGGAAGTTACAATAACTTGCCCAAGTTCATTTAAAAGTAGCTAAAAGAAAAAAACTAAGAGCTTTTCTTTCCAAGTGAGCAATCGCCAAAGGCAGAACCCCTCCCCCTTCCTGGTTTCGAACTAGGTGGCCCCTGGGGGACAAGGATAAAAGGAAGACCACTATTTATTCTCCAGGGGTTCTGGGAGGGCCAACCTTTGAGGATCCCAACGGGCGCCTTCATTCAACATGTGAATAAATCTCACTCTCCTTCCAAGACACACCCACGGGGAAGCAAGCTTCTCTGGATCATCTTCTATTAAACCCCAGGGTGAAGCCTCTCTACATCCTCTTCAACAACATAAAGCAGCTCAAGCTCTCTAATTTGTTAGACTGTGGCTAAGAGGTGGGTCCAGAAGGACTCAGGCTGGAGGAGGAATACTCTGAGCAGAGACCTAATTTTCCCTGAGGCCATGAGCCTCCTGGAGTCTCTACTCTGAAGCAGGAATAGGTCCAGTTGCTTGACGTAAATAATTAACTTTTCCCACAATTCAGAGGGGTTGGTTCTGACAAACCTAAGGGGGATTACACAGGAACAATGGCAACTATTCAAGGTACACGCCCCCCCAGTTCCCCCCAACCCCGCCCCCATTAACTGGA
Source organism: Tenrec ecaudatus (assembly GCF_050624435.1). NCBI lineage: Eukaryota > Metazoa > Chordata > Mammalia > Afrosoricida > Tenrecidae > Tenrec > Tenrec ecaudatus. Next base: position 55,865,774 of record NC_134530.1, read on the forward strand.
CACCCATCTCCTCTCTCAGCTCCTCGGCAAATCCTGCACCATGACAGCTCTCATTAGGCACCACAGTCTGCGTCCTTGCCCTCAGTGAGGTTCCCCCCCCACTCACCCTCCCATGGAGGCCTTCCTTGGTGTGCTCCTGACTGACTGCCTTGTCTTGAAGTGATGCTTCGCTACTTTCAAGCTTGCCACAGCTGTAATTAAATCGCTATTTGCTTGACTATTCGGTCAATAGCTGAGACATCTTCCTAGTAGGCGGTGGGCTTTTTAAGGGCTGCATGTGTTCGGTTAACATCTGTCTCCTCAGGAACTGTCGGGTATATAAGCCACATTCGAACGACTAAAGGAGGTTTTGTTGTTAGTCCTTTTTCCTTAGGGCCTAGCTCAAATACGCTCTCTTCCAAGAAGCATTTCTGAGCGTCTCCACTCAGAGTGAATTCCTCTTGGCTATGGGCTCCTGTCCTCTGAGCGATCAGAGCTCCTTTCAGACCACTGGTATCCCGCTGGTCTTCTGGGGGCGGGGTGTCCGAGCACCCGCGGGGGGCTCAGGTCTGCCGCAGCCGGAGGCCCGGCGCCCGCCTGCACAGGTCGCCCCGGGCCGGGGAGCAGGTTGCAAGGAGGCAGCGCGGGGCCCGGGCCGAGGCCGAGGGCGCCGGCCTGGCTTACCTTCTCTTTGACTGCCTGGTAGCTCTGCTGCAGCCAGCTCCGCCACCAACCCACGTCCTCCCTGTGGATGACAGACACATCGGGTGGCCCTCGGGGCGAGCCCTGCTCGCCCAAGGACTGGGCCTCAGTTTCCCCCCCCTGCGACGTCGCCCGGGAGCAGAGGCTCCGCAGACCGCTCCCCCGCCCTCTCGCACTGCGACTCCACTCGTCGCCGTCGGCCCCCGTCCACGCCGGGATGTCTTCCTGTCCCCCACAGCACCCCTAGCCCCGCACCCCAACCCTGAGAGAGTTCAGGCCCCAACGCTCGAGAGCGGGGTGACGGGCTCACCCTTCCGCCATCTTGCCGGCCTGACATCACCACTATTTACCGACCTTTGACTTCCGGCACGGCCCCGCCCCCCAAAGTCCCGCCTCCTAACGTTCTGTCCAATCCTCGCCAAGAAACCGCCCACATACCAGCCCCGCCTCCTAACGTTCAGTCCAATCCCCGCCAAGGCACCGCCCACAGCCCCGCCCCGCCTCGCGCCAAGACCCCGTCTCCCTGAGGTCACTCTCGGGCCGGTCCCTAATTCGCCCCTAAACTGCTCCCTTAACGCTCAGTCCAATCCGCGTTCAGGCCCGGCCTTAAGCCCCACCTCCGAGCGTTGGCCCGAGGCCCCCTCCCCCCTCGGTTGACGTCCCATACGGTAGCCTTCATGGGACAAGTTTGGCCAGCCCGCTGGCCGGCGGAGAAACGGGAGTAGAGCGGGGGTAAGGAATGAGGGCGCTCGATTGGAACTTCGCTCAGCGCCCCCCCCCCCCGTTTGTGAAATCGCTAGTGGCACTTTGGGCTCCTTCCGCTGCGGGGCTCTGGCAGGGTCTGGAGGTGGGGTGGAGAACGGTTTAGAGGTGCCTTGGCTGCAGTCTAGACGAGGCACCCAGAAACTGGGGAGAGAGACACACGTTCAGTCGTCTCCATCCTGGGTGTGGTGTGGAGAAATCTGGGAGACCGCCTGGAGGGGGCGATTCAGTTGGATTGAGTTTGAAAGGCAGACAGAGATGGGGAGCACACGCTTCCCCTGCCTGCTCTTCGAATGCACTGCAAGGACACACTTGGCCAAAGCCCACCCTCCACTGGGCACTGGGTCCAGTCCTCTCTCCTGCTTAAGGTCGTCGCTCTAGAAATTCTCTACCCTTGCCTGCCCCTGTCATCCTACAAGCTGCTCGCCCCCCACAACACACCATGTTTAAAACAAAACTCTCGAACTCACGTTCCCCTGTTCTCCTTTACAACAGCAGTACTTTAAAGAGTTTCTATTTCTGATTTCTCCCACTAACTTCTGAACTCTTTTCGATCATGTTTCTGCATTTCCCTCAATGCGCTGGAATAACACATGAAAGTATTATACCGTGCCAAGAGCCATGGCCAAGTTTCAGTCCTCATTTGGCCACCAGCATCTTACTGCAGCGTTGGCCATTTCCTCCTTCTTGACACACTTTCTTCCTTTGTGCTCCAGGACACCAGGCCCTCCTGGCTTTCCGTCTCCCTCCTGGCAGCTCTTCTCAGTGTTCCTTGCTGTTTTCTCATCCCCCCCACATGCCAGAATGTCCTAGTGTGCAGCATTAGGCCACCTTTTTTTCTGTTTATAGTCACGCGCCAGATGATGTCAAGCCCCGTGGTTTTTATGTGTCCACCCTAGGCTGGCGACTCCCAAATACTCTCTCGCCCTCACACATCTGATACAAACACCAAATTGACCATCTCCTTTTGGATCTAGGTTGTTGTTGTTAGATACTGTTGAGTTGGTTCTGACTCATTGGGACTTTATGTACAATGGACTCTGTACCATCAGGTCCTGCACTATCCTCAGAATTGTCAGGCTTGAGTCTGTTGTAACCACTGGGTCATCCCATCTCCTTGAGGATCTTACTCATTTTTGCTGACCATCTACTTGACCAAGCATGTACTTTTTCAGGGACTGGTCGCTCGTGATAACATGTCCAAAGAACTTGAGGCAAAGTTTTGCCATCCTGGTATCTGAGAAGCATTCTGGCTGTATTTCTTCTGAGACTGATTTGTTTGCTCTTCTGGCAGTTTATAGTACTTTCAGTATTCATCTAGATTTACACTAGGCATATTACACTTAACATGCTTCCAAGCACTTGTTGCATCTACCTCAACTTCTCACAAATGTCTCCCTTCTGTGAAGGTTAACCTAGGACTTCCAGTTGCTGGAGCCGAAAACTGCTCACCAACTCACACCAGCCCTATGGTTTCTGAGGCTATAAACCTTTGTGGGAGCAGACAGCTTCCTCTTTCTCCCAAGGAGCAGCTGGTGAGTCTAAATTGATGACTTTGTAGTTTGTAGCCCAAATTGTAGTTCACTCTGTCACCAGCGCTCCTCTAAAAGCCAAGGTCATTCACTCACTGCCACCAAGAGCAAGTGTAAGGAGAGGGAGGGCAGGGCAGGACTAATTTGCAGTCCTCTGAGGGGGCTTAAAATGCACAGGAGAATGCAATGAGGTTATCAAGGTCACCAGCACCCAGATTCTTGAGAGCTCTGAGGCAGGACGGAACCTGTGAATCTCATACATGGACAGGGAAGAGTCCTAACAGGTTTTTGAATGAGGAAATGATCTGTGCTGTGAAAGGCACGTGACTGAGGGGCCACAGGCCACCACTCCCTCCTCCGTCTAACAGTGCTATCTATCCCACATGTAAGCATTTACCCCTGTGCTTTAGCTGAGCTTCCCAGTAGCTCTAGAGATAGGAACTATTTCAAATCTTCATTTATCGATAAAGAAGAGGAGATTCAGAGAGATAAAGTGGTTTTTTCCAGGGCCACTAGAGGAAGAGATGGTAGGTCTCTGATTTAAACCCAAGATTGTCTTGTAAAATCAAGTTTCTTCATGCCTGGCCCATGAGGTTTTCACTTCTTTTAGCCTTACATTCTATGTAAGCAATAAGTTGCAGGCAGGCAGAGACAGGTCTCTTCTTTATATTTGTCACGCTCCCACCCGCCTAGACCTAGCACAGTCCTTGCCCAGGGGTCCTCAGTAGGAGCCTTTACTCACAGCCTGAGGCTCAGATCTCTTGGGTCTTCCTTGCCCCCACACCTATCTCCTGTCTGGACTTTGGGAGTCACCCAGATCTGGATTCCAGTCCCAGCTCATCCACTTCCCAGCAATGTGGTCGTGGGCATGCTCACTTCCCCAGGATTAGCTAAGGAGCCCAGGTGGCATAGCGGTTACCCACTGGGCTGCGTTCCACATGGTTGGCAGTTCGAAACCACCAGCTGCTCCTTGGGAGAAAGCCAGGGCTTTCTACTTCTGTAAACAGTTGCAGTCTTGGAAGCCCATAGGGGGCCGCTATGAGTCAGCATCGACTCCATGGCAGTGAGTAATCTTGGTTGTTGTTAAATCAGTACCACTGCTAAGTTTATGGCACAAAGTTGGAATGTGGTTTGAGCCCCGGGGCCTGTCTAACGCAGTGCTAGGCCCTGACAGAAGGTCCTTGCAGTACCTTGAAAGGATGCTGCACTGGGAGTCATCAGAGTTCAAGTGGGCTCCTGCATGTGGGTGTTGGCTGTTTTTTCACTCTGCACTTCAGTTTTTCCATCATCCTCTTGGTCTCTAAGGCTTCCTCTAGCTCTTAGGTGAGGTGTGAATGCATGTAACTCCATACCACCCTTGACCCTGTGCTTTCTTTGGACCCAGACTCTCCTGGACTGCTGTTATTTCTTTCCCAAGGATTGCTTTGGCCGCCAGGACGTGCCGACACCTAGATGCCACCAGATGGCGGTGTGGCCCATTTAGGCAAAGCTGGTCTCCAGATTTTCGGGCCGCTGGCAGCACTCAATGGTCCTCAGAGGCCCTCTGGCTCCTAGTGAGTTTCCTCAGTGGAAAGCAGCCAAGTGATTCAAAGCCTTTCAGGCCTTTTGGCAGTTTTCAAGTTCACCTGGTTCTGCTGGGGATTCCAGCTGAAGAGTTAGTTGGCAGCAGGACCAGCTACGTAATTTGCAGAACCTAGTACAAACCGAAAATGCTTAAAGTGCTGACTGAGGCAGCAGGCCCACAGGCAGTAGAACTGTTGGGGCTTCGTGCGCTGCTCGAGCCAGTTCTTTCCAACCTTCTGGTATGGATTCTTTTCTTTTTTTTCCTAGTATGGATTCTTGACATTTCTAGAATTGTATGAGCTGGTTGTTGAACTCGACCATTATAAAAATTTTAATGATGTAAACTTACGTTTTTAATGTATGTTGTTAATTGTATTAAAATGAGAGTCAAACATAAAAAAACTCATCACTACTATTTTCACATTTCGTTGTATATGTTCTTGAAACGAATTACATTTATTGTGTCAATGTAGTGGAAATACTGCATCAAGATTGGAGGAAGGCTTATTGAGGTTTGCGATATGCAGATGACACAACCTCGCTTGCTCAAAGTGAGGAGGACTTGAAGCACTTGCTGATGAAGATGAAGGGTTACAGCCTACAGTATAGGTTACAACTCAATGGGAAGAAGACCAAAATCTACAGAAGTGGATCAATAAGTCACATCATGAGAAACAGAGAAATGATTGACGTTGAGTATTTTGTCTTGCTTGGATTCATAATCAATGCTCCTGGAAGCAACAGTCAAGTGGTCAAATGAAGCATTGCATTGGGTAAATCTGCTATTCAAGGTCAAAGTAAATCAGACTCTAACAACTGCAGGGTCTGTAGGCACAATTGTATGGCGATAGTATATAAGGATTATAGTAAAGTCATAGAAGATAGAAGAGATAGGAGGGAACATAAGGGAGTCAGACACATTTCATAGCATGCTCACCTCAGCCCCTCTTGGTGGTCCACATGGAGGTGGGAGAAGATAGCAGATGGTCTTTACTGTCTTGGGACCTTTATAGGTAGCCATAGACATGCATATTCAGGAGTTACGTCTGTCACAAGGTGGGTGGGAACCACAGTAAAGTCCCTGAGCCCACAGGTGAGGAAACCTAATACCTGCGCTGGGAGAAGGCATGAGGGGGGATGTCAGCTTCTACAGGGAGATAGAATCAGCCATGTGCTCACTCTAAGGCAGCATTGCTCTTCGGGGAGAATCTGTGGGAGTGATGTTTAAAGCAGGATAAAGTACTTGGACTTTAGTGTACTAAAGGGGTGTCTTTCCTACCGTGAGATATTAACTTTCCAGATTCCCTCTGTTGTAAGTGAGGGAAGATAGTCCTGCTCATATTTCTGTCAGGGGCAGCCAGCCCCTAACACATCATTACGGGTCTGATAGGCACAATTGTACAGCGATAATAAGTAAAGATCATAGTAAAGTTACAGAGAGCATGAGAGATAGAAGAGAAATATTGAAATAAATGGAGTCAGACACAATTCATGGTAGCATGCTCACCTCAGCTCCACTTGGTGGTCCACGTGAAGGGAGGGAGAGATATTTAATGCTAGCCCAGGCTTTTATATTCTCTGGGACATGCAAGCCCCCTGATTTTTTTTTTTACAGTACAATATTTTTATTTTTACCCTCTTTTGTGATAGCCCTCAAAAGATTTTTTTAAAAACATTTTATTAGGGGCTCATACAACTCTTATCACAATCCATACATATACATACATTAATTGTATAAAGCACATCTGTATATTCTTTGCCCTAATCATTTTTGAAGCATTTGCTCTCCACTTAAGCCCTTTGCATCAGGTCCTCCTTTTTCCCCTCCCTCCCCCCTCCCTAATGAGCCCTTGATAATTTATAAATTATTATTTTGTCATATCTTGCCCTATCCGGCGTCTCCCTTCACCCCTTTTTCTGTTGTCTGTCCCCCAGGGAGGAGGTCACATGTAGATCCTTGTACTCGGTTCCCCCTTTCCAACCCACTCACCCTCTACTCTCCCAGTATCGCCCCTCATACCCCTGGGCAAGCCCCCTAATTACAGGTGAGGGCCTACGCCACAGGAAGGGGTTGTGCTATAGGTAATACAGTAATGGGAGGGGGTGATCTAGGGGTATCCACATAATAGGAAGAGGAGGGATTGGGGTATACATGTGACAAGATGGGTGGATCCTAGATACAGAATGGCAGCCTAACTTTGGATGTCACAGAGCTGGTTTGGCTTGTTCCCTGGCTCAACTGATAGAGACCATTAACCCATTGTCCCCAGCAGCAGGGAGCAGGCCCACCCCTGTGGTGTGGGGAGACAGCAGTCTGACAGCAACTGCCTTCAGGGAAGATGTCTGTAAGCATCTGACCCCCCCCCCCACAATATTTCCTTCTGTGTTAGTTTCCCACAGTTCAAGACTTCTTTAAACTGTTGAAAAACAATGAGGTTACTTTGAAGACTAAGGGGCATCTGACCCAACTTATAGTATTTTCAGTTGCCTCAGATGCATATGAAAGCTGGACATTGAATAAGGAAGACAGAAGAAAAATCCGTGTATTTGAACTATGATGTTGGTGAAAAATATTGAAAGTAACACGGCCTGTCAAAGAGCAAGTAAAAAAAAGAGAACAAATCTGTCTCAGAAGAAGTACAGCTAGACTACTCCTTAGATGCAAGGTTGGCAAGATTTTGTCTTACGTACTTTGGACATGGCATCAGGAGAGAACAGTCCCTGGAGGACACCATGCTTGGTAAAGTGGAGGCACAGAGTAAAGGAGAAAGGCCCTCCAGGAGACAGATTGATACAGTGTCTGCAACAATAGGCTTGAATGTAAGCTCAATTGTGAGGAAGGGGAAGGATCAGGCATTGTTTTGTTCTGTTGTACAGGGGTTCTTATGAGTCACAACTGACTCTACAGGGCTGTACTTCTTCTGAGACAAGAATGATGGAGTTGAAAATTAACCCGCTGTTATGGAATTGATTCTGGCTCACAGTGGTCCTACATCAGGTTTCAGAGGCGTTGCACATCTTTCCTGGAGCAGACAGCCTCATTTTTCATCCTGGGATTGGCTTGTGGGTTTGAACTCCTGACCTTGTGGTTAGCAGCCCCATGCCTACCCAACAGTGCCACCATGTGGTATGCTGAGCTGCTAGTCATAAGGTCAGCAGTTGGAACCCACCAGCTGCTCTTGGAGAGTAGGATGAGGCTTACCTGCTCCTGTGAAGATCCACAGCCTTGGGAATCCACAGGGTTTCTACTCTGCCCTCTAGGATCGCGATCGTCAGAATTGACTCAATGATTGTACACTTAGAGAGTAGAAATTCCAAGTGCAGTCTTCTTTATGTCTTTGAGTGATGGTGCTGGTGAAGAATACGGGAAGTACCATGGACTGCCCGAAGAACACACAAATCTGTCTTGGAAACGGTACAGCCAACATGCTCTTGAGAAGCAAGTAGGGTGAGACTTCATTTTGCATACTTTGGACTTGTTATTAGGAGGGACTCGTCCCTAGGAAAGGACATCACAGCTGGTAGAGGGCCAGAGAACAAGAAGAAGGTTCTCAGCGAGATGGTTTGATGCAGAGACTGCCACAGTGGGCTCAGACATGACCTCACGTGTGAGGCTGGCATGGAACGGAGCAGTGTTTCCATCTGTAATGTAGTGGAGTCACATTGCTTAATAGGCCTTTTCTATCCTTGTCTCCCTAACTCTCGCCAAACGACTGGGTGGGACTAATGGAACACTAAGAGAGGGATGGGTGGGTTTAGTTGCCACCTCCAGGTATATGGATGCGCCATCGTTGACGTGAGAGAAATGCCAGGTCATCAGAAGAGCCCATTTGAGATCTCTTGTCTGAAATGGCGCAGGCTGAGACCAGAGGCACCGGAGCCTGGAAGACAGAGCAAAGGACCCAGGCCAAGACCACAGCACGGAAACCATGAGACAAAACAGCAGCAGCAGCAGCACCCTGCCTATGGGACGGTGAGGCAGGGTGATCGATGGGCTTCCTGGTCCACGGAGGCGGAAGCCAAGGAGCTTCACTGCTGAGAGGCTGAGGCCCAGAGACTTGGTTGCTGGCTGAGGAGTATTGCTGTGGACCAAGGACTGTCTCTTCACTGCATTCCGATCTTGACGTTTGGTAGTCTCTAACTCCCCTTACCACCCCTTCCTTGTAGTGCCGTCTGGAGCTCTGTGTACGCATCGCCATGCATCCTCAAACCCAGCATAGAGATAGGGTGGCCGCCTGGATGGACGGTGGGTGTCAGAATAGGACAAAGAAGGAGGGAGGGTGAAGGCATGTCTGACCCCTGCCTTGTGACAATAGGGGATCCAGGGGAGGTCAGCTATGTCACTGCCCCCACCCCCACCCCCACCCCTCACAGACCGTCAGCCACACTGGTGGCCGTTTTTATGCATTATATGCAGGGTCACTGAGTCTGTCGACTGTGGCATCTAGCGACAGTAGCCTGCAGTGACAAGCCTGTAGAATGACATGCTGCTTAGTTCCTATCCATTCCCCACTCTGCTTTCAGTGACGTCACGATGGCGGCCTGCAATTGCTGGCAGAAACGGCTTGCTAACGTGTGTTACCAGTACACCCCGGTCTGGGTAGCACGCCGCGCACTCGGCGTAATCCTAAGCAAAGCTGGTTCCTTCCAGCCTCCCATACGCTTATGTCACCTGCCACCTTACAAGAAGGGAGAACTTGAGGTGTGCCGGGCACTGTTCTCTCCTGTTACTCCCAGAGTTACGTTACGAGGGTCCAAAGAGCAGAGGATGCTGGTGCTGACTTGCTGAGCGAGGACCTTGCCTCTCCTGCTGGGTCTGCCTATCGTGCCCGCAGGCGGCACTGTGCCCCGGCTCAGGAATACGAGTCCCGTTTCTTTCCGGTGCCTCGTCCCCTTCGTTGCTAACACGATCATATGACTGCTTTTCCAGCTGCCTCCAGCCCCGGTTTGGGGAACTCTGATATCCTGAGCCTGGCCGCATCTGGAAGTAGATAAGACAAAAGCTCTGGTCACCGGCCTGCTTCTACAGAAAAACATGCTGGTGGGAGGCGAGCATGGGAATTTTCTTCCTACCATGAGAACAGATTATGGGGATTTTTTTTTTCCTCAAAAGAAAGATTGGGGTTAGTTCAGTCTCCCACTGTGCTCTCTCTGCGTTCCATCATTCCCTGCACTGGCTGCGCCGAGCTCACAGGGCCCGCTCATGGTTGTGGGGTCTCCTATGAAAGGTGTGGTGGGTGCCATCGAGGTGGTCTGACTCACAGAGACTCTCCGTGTCGCACCAGCCTCACAGCTGTCACGTGTGAGCCACGGTGTCACGCCATCTTGTTGTGGATCTTCACAGGTTCCAATTGAGGCGGAAATGCTCAGGGTTGAGTTGTTCCGTCAGGACATGTTACAGAGTTCTTTCAGAACTGCTAACAAACACCCAAAGGGCGTGTTACTCCGCTGTAAGCTTCAGCCCAGATGCACTCAGGTCGGGTTCTGTGGGTCAGTGGACCCACACTAAGTGCCCAGAGAGAGTCCCCTCTACAATCTGGCCTCTTGCCCCAAAGCACTCGTCTTTGCTTGCTCTGTTGGCTGGGAAGTCCCTGTTCTGTCCCATGTTCTGGTTCATGGTTCTGTCATTTCTGTTTTGCTCCTCTGGGGTCACTCCTCTGGGGTCAAAGCTGTCTTCCTGGACTAAGGAGGCTCGCTGCCCAGGGCTCTCAGGGCTCAGAGGATGCACGCCACTCCTAGCTCTTGCTGGAAGTACAGTCTCCCCTCCTGCTTCTGAGGTGGTCCGTTTTTTTATACCCAGCAGGACGCCAACTACAGTGAACCCTCTAACGACCATTAACAACGGAATCCTATCAGTATCTTCCTTTACCTTCTTTTACCCAGCCCCATTGGGAAAAGGTTTGGTGGGGGTTACAGAAACTATAACTAGAAGTTATCCTAGAAGAGATAATATGCTGTCTCCTGGGTAGGATGGGGATGCCACAGATGTCGACTCACCTCTGTAGTGCACCTTACATTCTGCCAAGCACTCAGCACATCCTGTGTTTCAAATTCAGACTTGTACTCACCTAACATAAAACTGTCATTGTGCCTATACTTAGAAATCCCCAAACTTACTCCACTAGGAAGACACCTCAACTCAACCAATGAAAACCTTATGGATAAAGAAAGGAAAAAATAAACAAGGAAAGAAAACCGTACGGATAGCAGCTGGACTGATCAACAGCATCAGGATAGAAGAAGAACTTGGGGTGCTGCTACTAGGACCGACCCCAATGCCTTCTAGTTCTCTCTCAGTCTCTCCTCCACAGCGTGTCGTCCACTACGACACGAAGATGGTCCTCTCCCTACACAACCACCTCGAGGCAATCGTGATAGAGAGGAGAATGAGAATGGAAAGTATATAAAATGTGTATGTACACTTTGTTGTTGCTGTTTTTAAATCATTTTATCGGGGGCTCTTGTAACATTCCAGACATCAGTTGTATCCAGCACATTTGTGCATATGCTGCCACCCTCCGTTTAGAACCGCTGGCTTTATCTCTGGGCCGTGGAAATAAGGATATGCATTGAGGAAATTAAAGCCGACACTGTCCTGCTCACTTTTGTAACCCAGCCCAAGGCTGATGTGACATTTATGATTTTCCTTCTTCACGATCTTTTCAAGGCTCTGTTTCCCTTTCAGCAGGAGCAGCTGATCCAGTTCTTTGTCCACAGGAGAGAGAATCCTTCATTCCTTAGAGATGTGTGTCCTGGGATTCCCTTAGCTGTATGGTGTTCAGGAATCTTAAGGTAATTCCATCACAGGATATTGTAGTCGGGGTAAGATCCTTAGGATATGCAGCAGGAGCTATCTTAATGTCCCTCTGTTCCCGCTGTGACAACAAGCGATTTCTCCTGGATCGCTAGAGTTCAAGACTCCAGGAAGTACCTTTTTTGCCTGTCTGTTTGGTGTCATCAGGTGCTAAGTAAGAGTTTTGACTTCCAATTTTGTGGAAAAGCTGTGTCATTTGGTGGATCATTCCTTCCTTGGATACAAAGCTTATAACATACTTCTCCTCCTGATCATCGTGGGGACAAGAAGCAAACGGATTTCGAGTGAGGCCAAAAGTATATTGTGAGAGAAACCACTTACATACATATAGTTATTGGATCCTGAATGATGTCTTCTGAGTAAAGGAGAAACACTTCCCTGGCTTAGAGTGTCTGGTTGATACTTTTTGCTATTGGATTCTTATTGTATTAAATGTTCTCTAACAGCTGATACCTTACTTGGGTCCTCAGTGGGCCTTTTCAGAACTCTAGGAGGTGGGTGGCTGCTGGATGATGGGGTACCTGTTAAGACCAGGGAATCCTGTGAGTGTCACCTCATGGCCTCAATGCTTTTCTTGGGAGGTGAACTGATGGTCAGAAAGAACACTGTGTGGTCCGCCAAGACTGCTTATAAAGTAGGAGAGGCCAGGAAACAAAACCAAATTCCGAGTCAGGGACTTTTCTTCCCAGGAGAAGGGGTCCTGCACATTGGCTGCTGCTGTTGGCAAATGGGTAGGTCTCCAGGTTGGCCTTGGTGAGGGAACTCCTGGTTCCTGAGCCGGTATGGAGTTCCATCTCTTTCACCACAGTCTTTTGTCCACGAGCCCACTGAACAAGAATGGGAGTGGATGGGAAAGCGTGTCATCTAGTTGGTATTCACGGAACATGGTAATCTGCCAATTATGAAAAGCATCCCCCATCGCGGGAATTCACGGGGAGCATTCATATTGTTTACCTGCCGAGACAGGTAATCTATACCCATTAAAAAAATTAATCTTTCCAAATTTCATTGGCATCCATTATAAATCATTTAAAATCCTGAACTGCTCAAACCATAGTCCCTGGATTACTGTAGATCCCGATCTCACGCTGTTTCTCCTTCCGGTAAAGTCGACACAGTTTACCTTCTGGTAAAGTCGACCCTACTTACAGTTCTGCCTGCAGAAGATTGATTCCCTTCTCCACTCTCCTTGGGGGCTGATCAATCACTTACAGCTGTTTCAGACTCTGTCATCTGATCCCAGCATCTGATTTTTTTTAGCATCTATTTTTTTCTTTCATTTTATTGGGGTCTCTTACAGCTCTTATAAGAATCCATACATCCATTGTATCCGCCACATTTGTACAGATGTTTCCATCATCGTTTTCAAATCATTTTCTTTCTTCTTGAGCCCTTGGTATCCGCTACTCTTTTTTCCCCTCCATCCCCCCCTCCCACCTCCATGACCCCTTGATAAATTATATGTATATTTTTGATAAATGATCAGTTATTATTATTTTCTCATTCTCTCTTCCTCTTGAGTTGAGTAGCTCCCAGGCAGCGAAAGATAAGGGCTGAGCGAGGTGGGAAGGGTGGCAGGCGAGGCTGCTCCTGCAGCTTCCTTGTGCCCTCAGCTCTGCTCAGACCTGAGCCCGTGTAGCGTCCCCTCCACTTGATGATGGGATAGTGCTGGGTATTCCTGACTTTGTGGCTAAGTAAACGGAAAGAATGGGTAACTCACAGTGCATGGATCCATGATGTCCCATCGGTAGGCATTACTAGCAGCAATCTAGGAGCTGTTTCTTCGAGGCAGATGGTTACACACTGAACATTGCTTTACTTCAGACCTCTAGGCACCTTCCTGTGCTTCCCCAGAAGGGCATGCCTTGCCCTCTGCACTATTGTGCTGCAAATATGTTCAACCCCTTTGGATCCTTGGATAGCAAGGACAGAAAAGCAAAACTATTATTTTTTATGGATTCCATCCCAAACTGGTGACTCTTGAGTCGACGGGTTAAATTAACATACCCAATTGTACTGTCTGTTATTATACCTCTTTCTTTCTTGGTGGTAAGGGATACTTGTCCTTCCTTTGAAGGGGAGACGCTGAAATGCTCCGGGCTTCTAGATCCTAGATACTTCTCTGAAGTAACAGGCTACTGCGTTCTCCCAGTCTATCTCCCATTTTTTGGGTACACATGTATTCCACCAGTATCTTTATGTACCTGCTACTTCCTGCTCTTCAGACCCTAGCAACATAATGCCATTCATGTAGAGAATCAGAGTTACCTCCTATAGGATCATGAGCTCATCAAGGTCCTTGCAGATTACTTAAACCAAACTCACTGCTACCGAGTCAATTCTGACTCATAGAGACCATGTAGGAAGGACAGAGTACAACTCCCCTTGGTCTCTGAGATTGTAAATCTTTATGGGAGTAGAAAGCCTCATCTTTCTCCTGTTGAGTGGCTGGTGGTTTCAAACTGCGGACCTTACGGTTGGCAGTCTGACTCATAACCCACTATGCTCGACGTTGGAGAGATGTGTGTCCTGAGGCAGCATGGGAGTGGTGCTATCATTAGTGGTGCCACTGAGGTATCTATAGTTGCCTGACTCAATTTGTTCCAAATTTGTGTTCAAACAATGAAAAGCTTGAAAATGGAATACATTTTCCCATAAGAAATATTGGAAACATTTTTTTTAAAAAGGGAAGAATGGAAAACCGAATAATTGGTTCTGAGGCTCAAACGTTACACGTATGAACTCACTTTCCTGGACTTTAACTCACGGTGGAGGCTTGTAGTCTTCTTGTACATCACTGTCTCGATCAAGCTGCTTCTGCTTTATCTGAATGAACAGTAGCTTCTCGACCTCCGTGATGGTCTGGGGTCTTTGTTTCATGGTTAGTGATTTCACACTTTGCTACATTAGCCACTTTAATCACAACCCCCGCCCCCCCAAAAAATGTTGATAATGTCGACTTAGCCATATTGTATTCACCCAACAAATCAGACAAGTGGAGACTGGATTTTAATTTCACAATGGTTTCTTTTTTTCCCAATAAATCATTTTATTGGAGCTCATACTACTCTTATCACAATCCATACATACATCAATTGAGTAAAGCACCCTTTTTTTTATTTTAACAATTTATTAGGGGCTCATACAATTCTTATCACAGTTCATAAATATATATACATCAATTGTATAAAGCACATCTGTACAGTCTTTGCCCTAATCATTTTTTTCTCCTCTTTTCTTTTTTTACATTTTATTAGGGACTCATACAACTCTTATCACCATCCATACATATACATACATCAATTGTATAAAGCACATCCATACATTCCCTGCCCCAATCATTCTCAAGGCATTTGCTCTCCACTTAAGCCCCTTGCATCAGGTCCTCTTTTTTTTTCCCCTCCCTCCCCTTTCCCCCCTCCCTCATGTGCCCTTGGTAATTTATACCTCGTTATTTTGTCATATCTTGCCCTATCCAGAGTCTCCCTTCCCCCCTTCTCTGCTGTCCCTCTCCCAGGGAAGAGGTCACATGTGGATCCTTGTAATCAGTTCCCCCTTTCCAACCCACTCACCCTCCACTCTCCAGAGTAAAACACCCTTAATACATTCGTTGTCCTTGTCATTCTCAAAATTTGCCTTCCACTTGGGTTCCTGGAATCAGCTCATTTTCCTTTTACCCCTCCCCCTCCCTCCCCGCTCCCCCTCCCTCATGAACCCTTAATAATTTATAAATTATTATTTTATCTTATCTTACACTACCCGGCGTCTCCCCTCACCCACTTTCCTGTTGCCCATCCCCCAGAGAGGAGGTTACATGTAGATCCCTGAGATCGGTTTTCCCTTTGTACATTCCCTTCCCTCCCGGTGTCACCACTCTCACTGTTGGTCCTGAGGGGTTCATCCGTCCTAGATTTCCTTGGTTCCAGATCCCTACTGCACCGCTGTGCATCCTCTAATCTAACCATTGCAAGGTAGAATTGGGATCATGATAATTGGGGGGGGGGGCGGAGGAAGCGTTTCTAAGAACTAGAGGAAGGTTTTCAGTTTCATTATTGCTACACTGAACCCTGAGACATTCATCTCTTCCCCATGACCCCTCTGCAAGGGATGTCCAGTTGTCTACAGATGGGCCTTGGGTCCCCATCATGCACTCCCCTCATTCACGATGATATGATTCATGATTTCTTTTTTTTAACCCTGTCGTGGTTCTCATGGTTTTCTTCTCAGTTTTACTACTGGTAATCACGATATTTTATGCAAACAAAGCACTAACACAAGCCCTGTATGCTGTCTGAGCGAGAGACGCATCCAAGCTGAAGTGTGACGCGATGTGCGACTCACTCTCAGCCTGTAGTGGTGTTTTCAAGTAGGGTTTTTGGTTTGATGACGGAGAAAAGTTGCGGACACCGAGCAGATTTCTTTTTCGAACTTTGCTGTTTGAGCAGTGGGAAGTTCGAGCTTGGAGCCGTTGGACACACCACTGTGATGGTTGGCTGCCATTGTGTTGGTTCTTATTTATATTGACTAGGATTTGCTTGGCTGTAATATATACAGAAACAGATCATCATGTCTCTCTTAGGTGGGCGCAAACTCTCAACCTTTGGGTTAGCGGTCAAGCACTTAGTCATTGTGCCACCACGATACCCTCTTCTTTCTCTTGTTCTTTTGATTTCTCATATCTCATATGTAGCAGGTCTATTGCTCTCCTTTCCATTTCAACTATTACATATAGGGTATGCTGGTTTGGCTTACTTTGCATTTATTTAATCAATAGTGAAAAAGGATCCTTATAGAATTCAGAACTCCAGGAAGAAGGACATCAGCCATTAACCAAGCTGTGTGGCATAGAGACAACCCAGCAATCATCAAGACTCTAGGTTCTCATCCTCTGAGGGAAGGGAAAGGCATTTTTCACTTGTTGCAAGGAACAGTTGATTTATATTAGGCTATCATATTTGTGGGGGTACAATTGGAGAAAGAAGGTTTTATGTGCAGTGCAGATCAAAGAGATGATCTCTAAAGTAGTGACAATTGCCATTTTTTGTGTTTACTAGAAAAGCAAAACCAGTGAGACACACACACATGCGCGCGCACACACACACATGCGCGCGCGCACACACACCCTTATAGAAAGGGATTTTATATCAAGAAAGTGGCTCACACAGTTGCTGTCGTGGTTAAGTCCAGTCTGCTTCAAGTCCATGGGTCAGATGTTAAGCTGGAGGCTCTTCCTGACTCATTTAGCCACTGCACCTGATGATTTAGGCAGTGGAAGACAAATCAGGCAGCACGTAAGGCTCATGATCGCAGAACTGAATGAATCTGAGGTCAGCAACCCATAGGGGAGGCTGCTGATAGTTCCCAGAGTTGGCAGGCAATAGGGTGAGTCTATGAGCCAGATAAAAGATCCAGATAAATAATCTACTACATCACCAGGACTACTGTCTTCTTAGAAGGACGTCTAAAAACTGAAGCAATCTCTCCTTTGCTTTGGAGAGTGTGTTTTGCATTTAATAACTTAAGCAATTTATCAAACCTCTCAATGGCTTGCTCAACTTCCTTTCTCCCTTTTTTCTCTATATTCTTGTCTCTTATCTTCCCCTTCCCCCAAGTTAAATCGGTCTACTCTTTAGCCTATTGCTTCTCCTTCCTTCAAAGTCTGTTTCTTTTGGTATAAAACGATTTAATTTTTCATAGTAGTGGTTCCATACAATATTTATTCTATTGTGCTTCACAAACTTCACTTAGCATAATGTTTTTCAAATCCATCTATGTCATGAGTTATTTCACAGTTTGTGGCAGTTACATAATCTCCTGTCAACATGAACCAGTGGGTGGAATCTAGCCTGTCAATCAGGTCATAGTCAATCATGCCTCTTTGTGGGCATGACTTTCGCCTGAGGATCCTGAGAACTCCTGTCTTCCTCCCGGGAGGTGGAACACACGCACTCTCACGCTGCTTTGCCTTTCTGCTGACAAGCCACATGGAGCTGTGCTGATGGAGCCAGAGTCCTAGAGCTGGAGGATTCTGTGGAGTTCCATGCAAGTGCTGAGATGCTTCCTTCGCTACTGGACCCACGAGACTTTTCATACACTGGCCTGTGATCTTCCATGGCATCTCAGCTAGACGGTCACTAGCTTATCTTCAAGCCTTTAAGACCCAAGATGCTATATCTTTTAATAGCCAGGCACCATAAGCTTTCTTCACCACGTTCTTCACCACATTTGCTTACCCGCTTTGTCTGTAGTGAACGTGTCGGGAAGTTGAGCATCATGGAGTGCCAGTTTAATAGAACAAAGTGTTCTTGCATTGAGGGAGTACTTGAGTGGAGGCCCAATATCCACCTGCAACCTATAAATATATGACATAGATGCCTGTATTTAGACCTCTGTAAATGCCTTTTGCCTCCTAGTTTTTTCTTTTATTTATTTATTTATTTATTTATTTATTTATTTATTCTCTTAATTTTTTACAATTTTTTAAAGATATTTTATTAGGGGCTCATACAACTCTTATCACAATCTACACATATACATACATCAATTGTATAAAGCACATCTGTACATTATTTGCCCTTATCATTTTTTTAAACAATTTATTGGGGCTCATACAATTCTTATCACTTTTCATACATATACATACTTCAATTGTATTAAGCACATCTGTACATTCTTTGCCCTAATCATTTTTTTCTCCTCTTTTCTTTTTTTACATTTTATTAGGGACTCATACAACTCTTATCACAATCCATACATATACATACATCAATTGTATAAAGCACATCCATACATTCCCTGCCACAATCATTCTCAAGGCATTTGCTCTCCACTTAAGCCCCTTGCATCAGGTCCTCTTTTTTTTTTCCCTCCCTCCCCTTTCCCCCCTCCCTCATGTGCCCTTGGTAATTTATACATCGTTATTTTCTCATATCTTGCCCTATCCAGAGTCTCCCTTCCCCCCTTCTCTGCTGTCCCTCTCCCAGGGAAGAGGTCACATGTGGATCCTTGTAATCAGTTCCCCCTTTCCAACCCACTCACCCTCCACTCTCCCAGTATCGTCCCTCACACCCTTGGTCCTGAAGGTATCATCCACCCTGGATTCCCTGTACCTCCAGCCCTCATATGTACCAGTGTACAGCCTCTGTCCTATCCAGGCCTGCAAGGTAGAATTCGGATCATGGTAGTTGGGGGGAGGAAGCATCCAGGATCTGGGGGAAAGCTGTGTTCTTCATCGGTACTACCTCGCACCCTAATTAACCCATCTCCTCTCCTAAACCCCTCTATGAGGGGATCTCCATTGGCCGACACTTGGGCCTTGGGTCTCCACTCTGCACTTCCCCCTTCATTTAATATGGTATATATATATATACATATATAAATATATACACATATACACATACATACACACAGTTATATCTTTTTTTTTTTGCATGATGCCTTATACCTGGTCCCTTGGCACCTCGTGATCGCACTGGCCGGTGTGCTTCTTCCATGTGGGCTTTTTTGCTTCTGAGCTAGATGGCCGCTTGTTCACCTTCAAGCCTTTAAGACCCCAGACACTATCTCTTTTGATAGCCGGGCACCATCAGCTTTCTTCACCACATTTGCTTATGCACCCATTTGTCTTCAGCGATCCTATCATGGAGGTGTGCAGTCAATGATATGATTTTTTGTTCTTTGATGCCTGGTAACTGATCCCTTTGGGACCACTCGATCACACAGGCTGGTGTGTTCTTCCATGTGGACTTTGTTGCTTCTGAGCTAGATGGCCGCTTGTTTATCTTCAAGCCTTTCAGACCCCAGTCATTATCTCTTTTGATAGCCGGGCACCATCAGCTTTCTTCACCACATTTATTTGTTCACCCACTTTGGCTCCAGCCGTTGTGTCGGGAGAGTGAGCATCATAGAGTTCCAATTTAATAAAAGAAGGTATTCATGCATTGAGGGAGTGTTTGAGTAGAGGCCCAAGGTCCTTCCGCCACCTTAATACTTGACCTATAAATATAGACACATAGATCTATTTCCCCATCCTCCTATATATATTTGCATGTACATGTCTTTGTCTAGACCTCCATGAATGCCCTTTGACTCCTAGCTCTTTCCTCCATCTCCCTTGACTTTCCTCCTGCCCTACTACCATGCTTCGTCGCCACCTGGGCCAGAGTATACCTCTTCTCTAAGCAACCTTACCCTTGATCATTTCCCACCAGGCCTGCCACTCCCCCTTCTCTACCATTTTGGGTCCCATGTTTTTCCCTTGTCCCTGGGTTTGTTAACACCACTTCCTTACCCCCCCTACCCCCACACCCCAAGTCCCCCCGGAACTGTCGGTCCCGTTGTTTTTCCTCCAGATAGTTCATCCAGCCTGTCCTATTCAGACAGACCTGTGGAGACACTAACATGCACGAAAACAAGACAGAGGAAAACAAAGCAACAGTATGCAACCAGACAACAAAACAACAAAAACAAACCACTGACAAAGAACAGAACAAAACAGTTCACAAGAGAAAAGCTTGTAGTTAGTTCAGGGATCGTTTGTTGGCCCTTAGGAGCGTTTTCCAGTCCAGTCTGTTGGGGCACCACACCCTGGCCCCAAAGTCCACTTTCAGCATTCCCTGGGGTCCTTGCCAATCCATTCCCTTGCTGTTCCACTGCACTCCCCCAGTGATTTGCCTCGGTGTGGTGGGATCAGGTCAGGTGCAATTCCCACACTGTGTCTCCGGTGCAGTCCCCTGTATCGCCCTTAGTCACTGATTGACATCGTTTCTCATAGTGGGGCCAGCCATGTTGTTCTCTCTGTGGACTGGCTGCTCTACTCAGGAACATCATCATCACGGCCTGGTGGGCCAGGCTGTGTTCTACTGTCTCCTCCTGCCCTGTTTGTTGGCCCTTAGGAGAGTTTTTCAGTCCAGTCTTATGGGGTGCCATGCCCTGGCCCCAAAGTCTATTTTTTCCCCCAAAGTCTATTTTGATATTCCCTGGAAACTTTGTTGCTGTGCTCCCCTTGCTGTTCTGTTGCACCTTAGTGTTTCGCCTCAGTGTGGTGGGGTCAGATGGGACACAATTCCCACACTGTGTCTCCAATGTGGTTCACTGTAAGGCTATGGGTCAGAGAGGAACATTGTGTCTCATAGTGGGCCTGGCCCTATGGTCCTCTCTGAGCATCAGCTGCTCTGAGCAGTAATATCGTCCTTAGGGCTTGGTGGGCCAGGATGTGCTCCACTCTCTTCCTCCCCCTTCATTTGCTCCTGTGTGCTCTGATCAGACATGTCCCTCTCCCTGAGCTGTAGCTTCAGTGCTGTCCTCTGAAGTGAATTCTGTGGGGCACAGGGCTGTCCATGTAGTTGGGATTGGGGCTGGCCCCTCCACCTTCCAAATTTCTTGGCATAGACTAGTGAGGACCTCCAGAGCTTCATTGGCTTCTTGAAACAATTCAATTGGCTTCCCATTCCAGGGGCTTGTTTTTCACTCATGTCTTGAGTGCAGCTAGAATTTCTTTTTTCAATACTGTTGGCCCTTGATCGTACACCACCTCTAGAAGTGATTGAATATTGACCAAATCTTTTTTGGAATAGTGACTGTATATTCCTTCCACAATCTGACAGACGAGTGGTGGCAAAATGGAGTGCACATAAACAATTTTATAAAAGAGCACAATGCCAGAGGCATAGTAATTAAGCTATTGTTTGACTTTATAGGAGCCATGGTGGCATAGTGGTTATGCGTTGAGCTGAGATCTGCAAGGTCCGAAGTTGAGAACCATCAGTTACTCTGCGTGAGAAAGACTGGGCTTCCAACTCTTGAAAGGAGTTACAGTTTTGGAAACTCACAGGGGCAGTTCTACCCTGCCCTATAGGGTCACTGTGAGTCAGCATCGACTCGATGGTAGTGAGTTTGGGGGCCACTGTGAATCAGTCCCTTGATGGCAGTGTTTTCTTCTTTCTTTTTCTGCCTACTGCCTGGTCTTGGCAAAAGGGACTCCATTTTGAATCCGGTGCCTTCTGCTTGGCCCTCAGAATTCACCTCTCATAGACTTCCCTTTCACTGACCTCCCTCTCACTGCTCAACCTTCAAATTCCTGGAGCCGGTTCCTCCCGGAGCCAGAAGGTTTTCTGAGGATAAGCACACTCCTCTCTACCCGTCCTTGGCAAGTAGATAAGGTCAAAGACCTTCTCCCTTCTGAAGCACCTGTGTGCACAGCTCCTCCCCAGTTTGGATCCTTCCCAGCTGTGCCTGCCAGCAAGGGTATAAAGACGCAGCCCATATTTCCCAAAGTGCGGTTTCAAAGGCTCAATCCCCTGAGTTTCTGAATCCGCCCCCAAGCCTCCCAATAAAGCCTGCTTCTAAATTTTGCCGATTGGATCTTTGGTTCTGTTTCGCGCCCCAAAATTCCTTACACCTACTGAACCTGAAGACCTTTTGAGGGAACAGTCCTATGTTTTGTTAACCACTACTCACTGCACGTGTGTGGTGGGTGCTGAATGAGTAGCCTGTTGAGTGGCTATATCAAACCATTTTTTCTGTGCAGATCGCCAGCAGGGAGATATGTGCAGGCTGATCAATTATAACCTTCATTCTCAAGGCTGCTTTAATATCCGCGACAAGTGCTTCTTGCTGTCGGGACAAAGAGACGAGCTACTTCACCGGTCCCCAAAAGACCCAACGGGAGACCCAGTCTTTCACGAGCTCTGGTCTGGTCCCTTTTGGGCATCTTGGTACTTGTAGTTCTGTCCACTGGCACGCGGCCCTTAAAACGAGCGCGGAGACCACAACTCCCATGACTCCGCGAGCACCGCCTCCGGAGCGGGCGCCGGCGCATGTGATTGACTCGCAGGCTCTCGGACCCGCCTTCCTGAGCCCGAAACCCTCCGTGATTGGTCAGATGCCCCGCCTCTCACCGGCGGGGCAGCAGGTGAGTGAAAGGGGGGCGTGTCGGTGCGCGTAGCTCGGTGGCGGCGCGGCGGAGGCCGGCTGGAAGGTGAGAGCCGTGATTCGGCTTCGCGCTGCGGTTTTATTGGCTTGGGGTGGGTTCAGGGCACCCCCGGGGGCCAACCTGGGCGACAGCGGCCCGGGATACCCTTTCTCGGTTGGCCTCCTTCGGGCTGCTCGACCCTGGCTCCAGTCGGGACCCCCGCTGCGCCAACCCCCCCAGCCCCCCGCGGGACAACTGACCCCTACCTTCCTCCCGTCGTGGGCAGGGGCGGGCGCGGTGGCCCTACTTCCCTCACCCCTGTCACCGGGACTGGGGCACGGCTCTTTCCGGCGGTGCCTGGGGCTCGAGGACGTGGCTAGTCTGGGGCAGTGCCTACCGCAGCAGTGGTCACTTTGTCCCCAGAAGGCCACAGGAGGGGCAAGGTCTCAGGACCTCACCTCCAGACACCTGAGCTGTTTCGGTGGCTCCGGGCAGGTCTTAGGGGTTTAGTGGGTAAAGCGTAGATGGTGGTGACTGGTGTTGGTACCTGTAGAATCTCTCCAGCGGTGACAGCCCCACCACCCAGTGCGCTGGGCAAAGGAGTGACGACCCTGGTCACTGGCGCTGTGTCCTGGAGTGGCTGAGTGACTCCAACCTGGAATCAAACCCAGCAAGTCCGTAACTTGGGCGTCTTGTCTCTTTTCTTTAAACCTCAAGTTCCTCCTTTGAAAAAACAGGATGTAATGG
This sequence comes from Tenrec ecaudatus, assembly GCF_050624435.1. Taxonomy (NCBI): domain Eukaryota; kingdom Metazoa; phylum Chordata; class Mammalia; order Afrosoricida; family Tenrecidae; genus Tenrec; species Tenrec ecaudatus. Next base: position 55,888,785 of record NC_134530.1, read on the forward strand.
TAGTACTTATTTCACTGGTTATTATAAAGTTAAAATTGGTCGCTGCTTATAAAGTATGTTGTGCAACAATTCATACAAGGTTAAAAGACAACCCTCCCCCCCCAAAAAAAAGATTAAAAAACCAGATTCACTGCCATTGAGTCAAATCCGATGCATAGATAATTTTAAAAGACTGAGTAGAACTGGGCCATAGGGTTTCTAAGGCTGTAAGTCTGCAGAAGTATCTGTAGATACTGTAGGCTTCTGTAGACACAGAGGGCTGTAAATCTACAGAAAAAACTGCGGCATCTTTTTCTCACGTGGGACACTCAACTTGTGTTGAACAACAGTTATCCCAGCAAGCGTGAGCCACAAGACTCAGCCATCCACTCACAGCCACCCTGTAGGGCAGAGCAGAGGTGCCCCTTTGGGTTTCTGAGACTCTCAACTTATTTTTTAAATCATTTCATTGGTGGCTCATACAACTCTTATCACAATTCATCCATCCATCCATCCATCCATCCATCCATCCATCCTTCCATCCATCCATCCATCCATCCATCCATCCATCCATCCATCCATCCATCCATCCATCCATCCATCCAGTGTGTCAAGCCCGTTTGTACGTTTGGTGCCATCATTGTTCTCAACAGACCTTCGATCTTTAAGGGCCACACAGCCTCATCTCTCCCTCTCTGCCTCCTTCATAACGACTGGTGCACAGTAACCTTCATGATAGCGGAGAGTGGTTATTATTTTCTGCTCGGTGGGGCTGGTGGAGTCTTGTTAGAAAGAGCCACAGAGCACCTAAATGAAGGCGCTCCTTGACTTGGCCAGGATCCCGCAGGGAAACAGGTGAGTCTCCGGACTGCAGATGGTGCTGTTGGCATTCACCCTGTCTGTCTGGGAGCCAGGGACCATGTTGGGTTCCTTCTTCTGTGGCTAACATCCTCGTGCCAGCATTCTGTGTGGCTTCAATTGGAGAGGTCCGGATGTTCCCTGCCAGGGTGTTGATAATTGTGCGTATGATAGTGGTGTCTTTTCTGGGAGAAATGGTGATTCTCAGGATACCCCAAAGATGCAGAGTGTGGAAGGCAATTGGGGCTGGCCTGAAGAAGTATCCTCATAGGCCTTGTCAACTGTGAGATTGGAGACATATTTGAAGAAAGTATGACAGTTTCACAAAGTCAGGATGTATGCATATGACCTAACAGCATGGGGAATATTTGCAGAAAAAAATCAGAGGAGTAATTTTGAGTACTGTGGGGAAAAATGCCAGCGCCCCCCCCCCCCCCAACGAATCCCGGGTTCAATAGGCGCAATTGTACGGTTAATATATATAAAGATGATAGTAAAGTCATAGAGAGCATGAGAGATTGAAGAGAGATTGAAATAATGGAGTCAGACACATTTCATGGTAGCATGCTCACCTCAGCCCCGCTTCGTGGTCCATGTGGAGAGAGGGGGAAGGGAAGGAGGGCAAGGGGAAAGGGAAGGGGAGAGAGGATGGGGGAGAGGATGAGAGGCCAAGAGGGGAGCCTAAGAGAACTCTTTATTGCTAACCCAGGCTTATATACCTTTGGGGGAGCATGCAAGCCCCCTAATTACAGATTAAGACATACGTTACGGGAAGGGGTAGCACTTTAGGTTATACAGCAGTGAGAGGGGACAATCTAGGGACATACACGCAATAGGAAGAGGAGGGATTGAGGTATACATGTGACAAGAAGGTCAGATCCTAGATTCAGGATGGCAGCCTAACTTTGGATGTCACTGAGTCTGTTTGACCTGTTTTCTAGTCCACCATAGAAACCTTTGTCAGTAGGGTGTAAGCCCACCTATAGGGACCAAGCTAATGGTTGTAAGCCTTTAGGGAGAAGTAGCCCAGTGTCCTGAACACCAGGGAGCGACTCTACCTGTGGTGGGCCCAGACAGTTGTCTGAAAACGGACTGTCTTTAGGGAGGATGTCTCTAAGCATCTGTCCTCCCCACATCTGCTAGGAAACAGCCTCTAAGGTTTGGCATATTTTGGGTGGAGATGAAACTGGGGAAGTCTCTTTATAATCCCACAGAGTACTTGTGATGGCTAATATTATATTGCCACCTTGGTGAGACTGGATTGATTGCTCTTCCAAAATGTCATATAATGTAATCATTCTCCATTCTGTGATCTGATGTGAGTGGCCAATCAGTGGAAAGCCAGTCGGTTTCCTTGGTGTGTGGTCTGCATCCAGTATGTATGCATATCTTGGCATAGAGTGTTCTCTTTGGCTCCTGCATCTTTTGACCTTTGACTCTTGGGATGATAGCCAGTGTACTGTCATCTGACATTCTGATTTGGGGTTGGTCAGACCCTGTAATGTAATGAGCCAGGAGAAAGAAGCCTGGCACCTTTCTGACCCCTGGGCTTTGGATTTGACATCCTGGCACCTTTCTGACCCCTGGGCTTTGGATTTGACATTCTTCCCAACTGCAGGAACCGTTTTCTTGAAAGACATTTGTCTAGGTATGCCTTGCTTAACATCTGTTTGGACCACCTTTGACCTCCTCTACACATGTAGTCCTCAAAGTTATTTGTTGTTTTATTTTCTTTCCTTGCTTTGTTTTGCTCTGTCTTGTTTTGTGCATTTTATGATCTCTGCGTATTTAGATAAGATAGATGGGATAAACAACAGGACTGAAGGTTCCAGGGGGACATGGGAGAGAGGGAAGTAGGGGAAAAGAAGTGGTGTTAACAAACCCAGGGACAAGGGAAGAGCAAGTGATCTAAAGTCGATGGTGAGGAGGGTGTAGGAGGCCTGGTAGGGCTTGATCAAGGGCAAGGTAACCAAGAGGAATTACTGAAACCCAAATGAAGGCTGAGCAGGATAGTGGGACAAAAGGAAAGTAAAAGGAAATAGAGGAAAGAGCTAGGAGGCAAAGGGCATTTATAGAGGTCTAAGTATAGGCATGTACATATGTAGATATATTTATATATGACGAAATAGATCTATGTGCGCGCGCGCACACACACATATATATACACATACACATATATAATACTAAATATATATGTTTAGTATTAAGGTAGCAGAAGGACATTGGGCCTCTACTCAAGTACTCCCTGAATGCAAGAACACTTTGTTCTATTAACCTGGCATTCCATGATGCTCACCTTCCCAACACAATCATTGAAGACAAAGCGTGTGCATAAGCAAATGTGGTGAAGAAAACTGATATCGCTCTGCTATCAAAAGATATAGCGTCTGGGGTCTTAAAGGCTTGAAGATAAACAAATGGCCCTCTAGCTCAGAAGCAACAAAGCCCACATGGAAGAAGCACACCAGCCTGTGTGGTCATGAGGTGTTGATAGGCTCAGATATGAGGCATCAAAGAACAAAAAATCATATCGTTGTGTATAAGGGGTGTGTGTGGAGTGGAGACCCAAAGCCCATCTGTAGGCCACTGGAGATCCCCTTGCAGAAAGGTTTCAGGGGGGGAGACAAGCCAGTCAGAGTGAAGTATAGCACCGATGAAACATACAACTTTCCTCTAGTTCTTTAATGCTTCCTCACCCCCACTATCATGATCCCAATTCTACCTTACAAATTCAGTTCGACCAGAATTTGTACACTGGTACAGATAAAAGTTGGAAACACAGGGAATCCAGGACAATAAACACCTCAGGACCAATAATGAGAGTAGGGATACCAGGAGGTTAAGGAGAAGGTGGGGGATAAAGGGGAACCAATCACAATGATCTACATATCCTGGGGGGACAGACAACAGAAAAGTGGGTGAAGGGAGAAGTCATACAGTGTAAGACATGAAAAAAATAATTTTTTATGGTTTTCAGTCTAGTTTTTAAGAATCATTTTATTAGGGCTCATATAACTCTTATCACAATTCATTATACATCAATTGTGTAAATTTTTGTACATTCATTTGTGCATTCATTGCCCTCATCATTCTCAAAACTTTGGTTCTCCACCTAAACCCCTGGCATCAGCTCCTCATTTTTCCCCTCCTTCCCCACTCCTCCCTCCCTCATGAATCCTTGATAATTTATAAATTATTATTTTGTCATATCTTGCCCTGTCCGACGTCTCCCTTCACTCACTTGTCTGCTGTCCGTCCCCCTGGGGAGGAGGTTATATGTAGATCCTTGTAATTGGTTCCCTCAACATAATAATAATTTATAAATTATCAAGGATTTGTGAGGGAGGGAGGGTTGGGGAAGGAGGGAAAAAATGAGCTGATACCAAGGGCTCAAGTAGAAAGAAAATGTTTTGAGAATGATGATGGCAACAAACCTACAAATGTGCTTGACACAATGGATGGATGTATGGATTGTGATAAGAGTTGTACGTGCCCCCAATAAAATGATTTAAAAAAATGAGTTACCATCTCAGAAACCTATAGGGACATTTATACCCTGTCCTTAGGATCTCCGTGAGTCAGAATCAACTCAATGGAAGTGAGTTTGGGTTTTCTTTTGGAATGGTCTTTAAAACCCCAAACCTACACTCTGGCAGGTCTAACAGGTCCACAGACAGGTGAAGCAGAGGACATGGCTCTCTGGCTTTGCTCAGCAGGCAGGCAAAAATGGGAGCTGCAGGGCCCATGCTGCTCCTGCTGCCCACATGGAGGGTACCATGGCAGAGCTGGACACGCTCCCTTTCCTGCCCTGTCTTCCTCTTTGATTTCTGCCTGTGCCCTTTCAGCCGCCGCCCCTGCCCATTCCTCCAGTCTCTGCTACAGCTCCAGCAGTAGCAGCAGTGGCAATGGGATGACCAGAAGTGGGCCCATACAGTTTTATTATTACATTCACATGACAGCTAAATCACATAATATCCTAGTCACAGAATATAGTGTGGCTGTTGAGTGATTTTATATATATATATATATATATATATATATATATATATATATATATATATATATATATATGAATGAAACCAATATATTGGCTTTCCTCCTCTAGAGAACTCAAACCAAGATTCCACTGTTGCTTTAAAATCTGGTGAAAATGGAAGTATCCTGAAAAAAGGCCTGTAGACTAAGCCAGTCCAGTGGTTAGAAAGTATTGTGTTTGCTGGTATCATTTTTTCCCCCCAGTTTATCTACTCCTGCCCTCCTTATTCTTAGTTTAAAAAGAAAAACTAAAGTAATATGTGCACATGGTAAAACATTCCAACTGTACTGAAAGGTTTTAAATGAAAATAAAGATCACGCTCTCCTACTCTTCCACCACTTGCCTGTCAGTTTATTTTACTGTGGTGGCTCGTGTGTGGCTGCTGGAAGCTGTGGCACTGGTATTTCAAATGCCACCAGAGCCTCCCAACGTGAACAGGTTTCAGCGGAGCTTCCAGACTAAGAAGGAATTGGCTACCGATTTTGAAGGAAGGAGTTTGGAAGCATTTTCAAATACTGAAAACCTAACCAAAGGAAGCAGAACATTGTCGGAGATATTACCAGAAGATGGACCCTTAAGTCCAAGGGCACTCGAAATGTGACTGCAGGGGAGCTGATTTCTTGGAGGAGAGTGAGTCTGGTAAAGCCTGGGGGAGTGGAGCCTTCAGGATCTTCGTTTGCTAATGGGGCAGGACTCAAGGTAAAGAGAAACAGCGTGGAATATGCGAAGTATGAAGTTAGGAAAATTGGAAGTGGTCAAAAGTGAAATAGAACACATGAAGATCAATATCCTAGGCATGAGTGAGCCGAAATGGACTGGTATTAGCCATTTTGAATCAGAAAACCCTATGATTTTCTCTGCCAGAATAATACAATCAAGAGGATAGGCATTCATAGTCAGAAAGGATCTTACTAAGTCCATCATGTGTCACATCGGCTCTCTGTGATTGGATTACATCTAAATGCCTTCAAGGAGATCCAGTCAATAAACTGTTATTCAACTTTTGCACCAACCACAAAATCTAGTGATGAAGAAATTGAAGAATCCTACCATTGACTTCAGTTGGAAATTGATCAAATATGCAGTCAAGATCCATGAACAGTTATTGGTGATTGGAATGCTAATGTTAGAAACAAACAGGAAGAAGCAGTAGTTGGAAAATACGGGTTTAGTGATAGAAATGAAGCTGGAGATCACATAATTTTGCAAAACCAATGACTTGTTCATAGCAAATACCTTTTTTCAACAACACAAAAGGTGCCTAGACACATGGACTTTCCCAGATGGAATGCACAGAAATCAAATTGACTACCTTTGTAGAAAGACCCAATGTAGAAGTTCAATATCAGCAGCTAAAACTAGGTCAGGGGCCGACTGTGTAACAGACATCAATTGTTTATATCTAAGTTCAAGATAAAGCTGAAGAAAATTAAAACAAGTCCACAGGAGCCCCAATACAACCTTCAGTCTGTCTCACCTGAATTTCGAGAACATCTCAAGAGGAGATTTGGTGCATTGAACACATGACAGAAAACCTGATGAGCTGTGGGAGGACATTAAGACCATCATTCATGGAGAAAGCAAAAGGTCATTAAAAAGACAGGAAAGAAAGAAAAAAATAAAAGTGGATATCAGAAGAGACTCTGAAACTTGCTATTAATCATAAAGTAGCTAAAGCAAGTGGAAGAAAGGTTGAAATCAAGGAGCTGAACAGAACATTTCAAAGGGAAACAAGAAGACAAAGCGAAATGTTATAATGACGTGTACATAGACCTAGAATTAGAAAACTAATAGGGAAGAAAACACACTCGGCATATCTGAAGCTGAAAGAATTCAAGAAAAAATTCACGCCTCAAATTGAAAGATCCTTTGGGCAAAATATTGACTGATGCAGCAAGCATCAAGGGAAGGTGGACAGAACACACAGTCACTGCACCAGAAAGAACTAGCCGACACCCACCATGTCAGGAGGTAACCTGTGAGCAGGAACCAATGGTGCTGAGGGAAGACGTTCAAACTGCATGACATGCATGCGCCAAAAATAAGGCTCCAGGAGTGATGAAATACCCATAGAAATATTTCAGTGAGCTGTAACACTGGAAGGTCTCCCTCATTTATGATGGGAAATGTGGAAGACAGCCGACTGGAAGAGAGCCATATTTGTGCCCAGTCCAAATAAAGGTGAACCAACAAAATGCTCAAAGTATAGAGCATTATTGATATTGCACACAAGTAAAATTTTGCTTAAGATCATGCAACAATGGTTCCTGCACTACATTGACAAGGAACTTCCAGAAGTTCAGGCCGGATTCAGAAGAGGACGTGGAACAAGGGATGTCATTGCTGATGTCAGATGGATCTTAGCTCGAAGCAGAGAATATCTTTATGGGAGTAGAAAGCTTTGTCTTTTCCTGCAGAGGAACTGGTGGTTTCAGACTGCTGATCTTCGAGTTAGCAGCCTAATGCATAACCACTACTCCACCAGGGCTCCTTCAGACACTGGGTATTAATATATTAAAAAATGTTTATCAACCTGCTAGGTTTCCTGTCACTCTGAGAGGAATAAATAATTAAAAATTAAATTAAAAAAATAAATTGCTCTATTTAAATGTAGAATTTATCTAAGCCCCTTTCCCTTAATATTTTTTATTGTCAACGGCACTAGCAAGAACTGTTCTGAAGACTAGGCTGGAACAGTGGGAAGATGGCCGAATAATTGAAATCTCAGCCTCATGAAGGCTTTTGATCGTGACTTATTTGAGATAGGTGAATTTTTCAGATATTTGACAAGTCTTCCTTTTAAAACTAAATTGTTCAGTTTAACTACTCTAGAAGCAAAGCTTCTCAAAATTATGGCAAAGTTTGAGTTTGAAATGGATATAAAAATATGAGCCTTCTTGACTCTTCAGCACATCTTTAGGAACATCAGCCCTGGCCCTGGGCTGTACGAATAACTTCGTGATGCCCTTGGGCATCGTGAGCTTTCCCCATCCTTCAGTTAGATGGGTGTCGGTGGCGGGGGCACCTAGGTCTACTTGTAATCAAGTTGACTCTGCTAGCTGTTGCTTTTCACTTTGGTCCATTGACCTGCTTATAGAAGCTCATCCCTGCTTCCAATCTTGCTTGGTTCTCTAGATCTTAAGCTTATTGCCCTAGTAGATAAAGGCATGTCTAAAGGAGGTATAAATGATCACTTAATGAGGCAGTGGCAGCTCTTTATGAGTCAAGTCTTTGCAGTCAGTGGATAGACCTTGGGGAATCTACTTGGCTAGGGAAAGGGGCCTCTCTTTGTCCCCTGAGGGGTTTCCCCCCTGATTTGTTTTTTCACTTAAAAAATAATTTTATTAGGGGCTCATACAACTCCTATCACAATCCATACATACATCAATTGTGTAAAGCACATTTGTATATTCGTTGCCCTCATCATTCTCAAAACTTGCTCTCCACCCAAGCCCCTGGCATCAGCTCCTCATTTTTACCCCTCCCTCTCCACTCCCCCCCTCATGAACCCTTGATAATTTATAAATTATTATTTTGTCATATCTTGCTCTGTCCCATGTCTCCCTTCCCCCACTTTTCTGTTGTATGTCCCCTAGGGAGAGGTCACATGTAGATCCTTGAAATAGGTTCCCCCTGTTTTCCCCTGATTTCTGATGGGGCGAGGTATTATTTGTGGAAGGAGAAGTGGTTGAAGGGTTGTTAGTAGTGGTTGGCAGCTCTAACTAGTCGGACGCTTTGTGGTTCCAGTGGAGGGCGCTGATGTACATGCTTATAGACACCTCTCTGAGTTTCATGGGTCAGCAAGTTAAAGAAATGATGATGTGGTTTGTATGATGGGGAGATAGAGAAGATCAGTCACTAGGAGGATTTAAAACTTGTTCTATGTAGCAATGTGGAACCCTGGTGGCACAGCGGTTACATCATTGGCTGTTAAGTGAAAGGTCAGTTGTTCAAACCCACCAACTGCTCCACAGCTCCACTGGAGAAATGTGGTGACCTGCTTCTGTCAAGACTGCAGCCTTGGAAACCCTCTGTCCTGTAGGGTGGTTATGAATCAGAACCAGCAGGATGGCAACAGGTTTATATTTGGCAATTAAGAAAGGAGTATTCCATGTTTTCTTTTTTTTTTCCCAGCAAGTCCATTTTCCCAAAATACTCAACTAGGTGCTATGGAAGATGTCAGATTGACTGCAATGAGGTTTATGTTGTCAGAGGACTTGTGGTCCGCTAATAGAGAAGGGCCAGTATTTAAGCAATTCAAAGGTGTTAACCACACACAGTGGACTCCGTCAATTAGTGATAGTAGACTCAACTCAGGCCAGCTAAAACCAAAAGGGACTTACCGTAATTGGCATCTGGCACAGCTTGAGTTGGCGCTCGGGTGGCATCTCTGGGCTCCCCCAAGTTGATCCTGTCTCCTCTTTGTTCGGCTGGGTCCCCTGGTACGGTGCTGTGCCAACAGCATCCCCCCTCACTCCCACATATCCACAGAGCAGAATGTACTCTTTCCGAAACCCCAGAAAATGTTTTACTGCTTCTCATTGGCTCTGAGCAGTCCACACAGCCCTCTCTGAGCGAATCCCGATGGTCAGAAGGTAAGATACAATGTACATCACATCTTATTATCTGGAGCCTCGGGGTGGAGCCAGCTTTACATAAAGCCTGTCTGTGGGAATGGGGGACACATGGTTCCATCAAAGTCAAAAAGGGCACTAGAATGATAAGATTGGATGCAGGATAGTACAAGAATCCACCCAAAGTCTGACAGCAGAGACTGTTACTTGCCAGCCTTGCAGGTTCCGATCTAGGAATTCCTGGTAGTACAGATAGTAAAGGGCTCAGCTACCAGTCCCAGGGGTCGTGGTACAGGCCCACCTAGAGGCACGCCGGAAGGCGGGGACACCCTCTCTCCTTCCCAAAGTCACAGTCCTGAGAACCCTATGGGACAGTCCTACTGCGCACACAGGGCGCACCATGAGTCAGATCGACTTGATGGCAACCAGCAGAGTTCCAACTTGGGATACTGAAGATAGAACTGTCATTCTTAGATTTGGGCACTATCTGTCCATTGAGTATTGAAGAAAATAGAAGGCGCCACGGTGGTGTTGTGGTTAACTGGTGGGCTCTTATACTCAAAGTTCAAGTGTTCAAACCTATGAGCCCCCTATGAGTCAGAATCGACTCAGTGGCAGTGGGGTTGGTTTTGGGCATGAAGGAAGGATGGAGACTCTGGACTCTGGTAAGACCTGGCCCCGTTACCAGCTGGGTCCTCTCCTACCCTTTCTGAGCCTCAATTTTTAAGTGAGAAGTGTGTACACGATGTGAGGACTTCTGCTTCGGGCCTGTATGACTCTTGATGGAAATAATCCATGTGAAACCATGTCCCGTGCTCACACTCCAAACCCCAAGCCACCTGCCATCAAGTCCATTTCAGCCCTTAGTGACCCCGAGAGCAGCGGTTCTCAACCTTTCTCACGCTGCGACCCTTTCATACATTTCCTCCTGAGGTGGTGACCCCCCAACCACAACATGATTTTCGTTGCTGCTCCATCACTGTCATTTTGCTACTGTTATGAATCGGGCAACCCCTGTGAAAGGGTCGAACCAAAGGGCTCGCGACCCCCCAGGTTGAGAACCGCTGCGGTGTAGGTTTGCTTTAACTATGGCTCCACCAGGACTCCCATTTCTGTTGCTTGTCCTGACTTCCTCTAGTTGAATAACTTCCGATTTTTGTTCAGACACAAAAGCATTCCATATCATAAAACACGACGGAACCAAGTTTTGAGTGAAAAAAGAAATTGAATTAAAAAAAAATAGCCTCCTATTGGTAAGCCGGGGATTGGTGCCTTAACCTCATTCTTGACATTTGGCAGCGATCGATCGATCGATCGGGCATCGGGAGACATGGAGATGCAGTCCTATCCGGCCAAGCTCCTGGGGGAGCTGAATGAACAGCGCAAGAGGGACTTCTTCTGTGACTGCAGCATCGTGGTGGAGGGGCGCGTCTTCAAGGCCCACAGGAACGTTTTGTTTGCCAACAGCGGCTACTTCCGAGCCCTGCTGATCCACTACATCCAAGACAGCGGGCGGCACAGCACCGCCTCCTTGGACATTGTCACCTCCGACGCCTTCTCCACCATCTTAGACTTTCTGTACTCCGGAAAGCTGGATTTGTGCGGCGAGAACGTGATCGAAGTGATGTCGGCGGCCAGCTACCTGCAGATGAACGATGTCGTGAACTCCTGCAAGACGTACATCAGGTCGTCGCTGGACATCTGCCGCAAGATGGAGAAGGAGGCCGCCGTGGCGGCCGCAATGGTGGCAGTGGCGGCGGCCGCGCACCAGGCGGACAGCGGGAGCCCCGGTGCCCACGGGGAAGTGACCTCGTGCGCCCCCAAGAGCGCGGTCTCCTCCTCAGCCGGGGGAGAAGGGGGCGTGGGCTGCTCGAGAGGGTCCCCTTGCGGCGACTGTGGAGGCTGCCACCCGTTAGAACTAGTGCTGAGAGGCAACCAGGGCGGTGGCCCCACGTACAGTGACCTCACGACTCAGCCGAAACGGACGGAGCCCAAGGTGGAATTTGACGGCGACCAAGTGGCGGTGGAGGCCGGTGAGCCGCTGCCACAGGGTGCGGCGCCGCTGAGCCTGGCTCACCGCGAGCAGGGCCTGGCCAGCGCACACACCATCGACTTAGCCTGTAGCAACTACCACGTGAAGCAGTTCCTGGAGGCTCTCCTGCGCAGCGGCGCTGCCCCGGGCCACGACGAGGCAGACCACCACTTTGCCCAGAGTTTGGAAGCCAGGCCAGATGGAGCAGGCGTGGCCACGAGTTCCGTGATGGATGTCCAGACTGACTGGTATGGAGAGGATACAGGTGAGCGCAGCCAGTCCCATCAGCAGTCATTATCTCATCTGTGCCCTGTATTCCGTGATCATCCTCACCACCACCATCAACATCACCACTGCCATCCTCACTACCATCATCTTCACCATCAATCACCACCACTACCACTACTATCATTGTCACCATCCTCACCACCACCATTGCCATCACTGTCATTTTCACTGCCACCATCACCACTGTCGTCTTCACCATCAGTCACCACCACTACTATCATCCTCACCATCCTCACCATCACTGTCATTTTCACTGCCAGCACCACTATCATCTTCATCATCAGTCACCACCACCACCATCACTATCATCCTCACCATTGTCACTACCACCGCCACTGTCTTTTTCATTACCACCACCATCTCTACCATTATTTATACCACCACCACCACCACCACCTCCACTACCACCACCACCACCATCACCACCACCATCACCACCACCCCCTCCACCACCACCTCCACCACCACCACCACCACCACTACCTCCACCATCACCACCACCACCACCTCCCCCACCACCACCACCTTCACCTCCACCACCACCACTACCTCCACCACCACCACCACCACCATCTCCACCACCACCTCCACCACCACCACCACCACCTCCACCACCTCCACCACCACCACCATCACCACCACCACCACCACCACCTCCACCACCACCACCAACTCCACCACCAGCACCACCACCATCACCACCACCACCATCACCACCACCACCACCAACTCCACCACCACCACCACCATCACCACCACCACCACCACCACCACCACCACCACCAGTAGGTATTCATTGAGTACCTCTTTGCTCAGAACTTTGTTTCTTCACGTTTGTTTATGCTTTCCTGCTACAACTAGAGTATAAACACGTGGAAGGCAGTTTGAGACTTTCTTCCACTAACCAGCAGTAAGACCTCAGCTCAGTCACTATTCTCTTGGAATCTTTCTCATTAGCACGCGCTCCCGCCTTGCCTTTCTCACAGAAACCAAGTGAGAATGGCCTCAGGGTGTTTTCTCACATTCGAGGAGGCGTTCTCAACACGCAGGTCGTTTGTGCTTCTCTCCCTGGCATGGTGCCGGCACACGGCACACGGGAGATGCTCGGCCAACATGTCCTGGTTGATGGTAGTATCAGTTTGAAAACAGCTTAGACGTAAATGACATTTGCCTTCATGGGAATCCGTTTCTTACATCCTTTGGTAAATTTTTGTCTTTAATGAGAAATTGTTTCCTTGACTCATTTGAAAAGATGGGTTCAATTTTGTTCACTCTTCTTAAGTGAGGAAAATGTGTTTGAAGATATTTTGTAAGAGACAGAAATAAACGTGACTGCCCCCTCACTAGCGAGCCCTGATAGTGTAGTGGTTACATGTTGGGGTACAGTCTGCATCATCGGCAGTTTGAAGCCACCAGCAGCTCCAAGGGAGAAAGACGCCTGTCTTTCTCCTCCTGTAGACAGACAGTCTGAGAAACCCACAGGGTGTCGCTGAGTCAGCATTGACTCCATGCAGTGAGAGCAAGCCACCTTGCTAGTGAAAGTACTGGGTGGCTTCCGGAGTTGCAAGCCACGAAATCAATGCAGAACATTTCCAGTCTAGGGCAGGTTGACTGCTTTACTTCATTGCAGAGTGGCTCTTCTGGAGACTTCATTTCATTTCTCTGAAGCAAGAACCCTCTACATGTCTGATGGAAACAGAACCTGACAATGCTGTGCTGGCCTTCCAAGACTAACTTCACTAGCCGTTCCAGCAGCTATGTTGAGGAAACTCACTGAACCCTTCCTTCCCATTTGCGTAAATGCACATTGCAGACCGAAGGCCCTTTGACATCCATTTGACCCTATCCTCAGAGCCCTGGTGGCGTAATTGGTTAGGCATTGGCTGCAAATCACCCCATCAGCAGTTGGAAACCTCCAGCCGTGCTGGGGGAGAGGAGGCTTTCTACTTCCCTACAGAGTTACAGGCTTGGAAGCCCCCAGGGTCAGTTCTACCCTGTCTGATAGGGTCGATACAAGTTGGAATTGAGTGGATAGCCATGAGCTTGGAGTTTTGGAGACCCCTGTAAAGCCCTAGCCTATGAGTTTGATTAAATGTGGAGAAACGGAGACCCAGAAGGGTTCAGCACGTTTCCCAAGAATGCCGAACTGGAACATCGGTGGCCCAGGCAGAATTAGGACCGTGCAGGGGCTCCTTTTGCTCCTTGTGAAGGCAGTACAAGTGGATCGAGAGTTTCAGCACAATCAGTATCAAGACACACTCTCCCCGTCTCCCCACAGATGCCCGGGCTTTCCCCGCCTGTAGCCTTATTGCAAATCACAGGGTGCCGTGGAAGGCAGGTACTTTGGCTCCTGGACAGGCCTGTGGCCTTCCAAGTTTTTACAATGTTCGCGTGACTGCAGGGGAGATTTGCTCCAAGTGCCAAGGCTCCGAGTGGGAATGATTTGTTTGGGCACACATACACCTTTTCCCTCAATGGCTACTCCTTTCCTTTCGAGGCACCTCTGTGTGGGTTCGAGCCACTAACCTTTCGATCAGTAGCTGAATGCTTAGCAGTTTGTACCACCCAGGGACTCCTTACTCATATATATTTTTTCATTTATATATTTTTGAAAAACATTTTCTTTTTTTTACATTTTATTAGGGACTCATACAACTCTTATCACCATCCATACATATACATACATCAATTGTATAAAGCACATCCATACATTCCCTGCCCCAATCATTCTCAAGGCATTTGCTCTCCACTTAAGCCCCTTGCATCAGGTCCTCTTTTTTTTTCCCCTCCCTCCCCTTTCCCCCCTCCCTCAGAAAAACATTTTCATACCTTCCTTGTGCTGGTAATTAGTCAGACGAAGATTCAGCTCCTAAAGAACTGATGGTGTCTTAGAAACAAGCGCTCACATATGTAGATGACATACAGACGGGAATGAGCTCCATGCTCATCCAAAAGAAGGGGGACTTCCCGCTGGGCGTTCAGGGAGGCATCATGGAAGTGGTATCAGGGTTGAAGGAGAAGAGACATCGGGAGAAGTCAGACTGGTATCAGATCATAGGAAATCTTAATTGCTAAGAGGTTGGGTTTTATCTGTAGCCATAGAGGAGCTGGGGGTGGCAGTGTGTGTGTGTGTGTATGTGCTGAGTTTAGGAGTGGACAGGAGCTGCATTTCTGGTAGATGGTGTGACCTCAGCACCAGAGGACGTGGAGACGGAAGACCAGGCTGGGAGCCCGCTGCAATAGTTATCGGCTGCCCATCTCAGACAGAGCAGACCCCACCTGAAGTGTAAGTCCTTTTTGTAGCTCTTCCGCAGCCCCAGCCCCCCTCTTTCCTTGAAGAGCCCTCTAGGTGGGTTGCCTTGAGTATTCTCACCCTTTTCTCAGCCCTCTGCTGCCAGGAGAGCAGCTCTGTTTCTAGCGCTGATCCAGGGGCTGGTTTTCAGGAGCTGTCTTACTTGACCTCTCTTAGAAGTTGACCCTGCTCTGTCTCTCTGTGTGTACCTCTTGCCTGCTCTTCCCTGCATCTCTCCCTTTTCAGCTGTGTCACCGGTCACTTAATGTCAGTGTAGCTAGCATTGCCATCCTTGTCCAATATTTCATCCCCTCTGCCCATTTGTTCATTCCCCTAACATATTTCTTGAGCTCTTACTCTGTGCTGGGCACTGTTAATGACTGATTATACTGAACAAAAGGCAGCCCTGCCCTCATGAGGCTGACATTCAAGTGCAGGGAGCTAGACAGTAAACAAATAAGCGTGTCAGATGGTGATGAGCCTTAAGAAGGAAGACTAAAGGCAGAGATAAGGGGGACAGGTAGTGATTCACTGCCATCCAGTTGATGCTGACTCATAGCAACCCTATAGGACAGAATAAAACGGTCCCTGTGTACATTCTGAGAGTGTAGCTGTTCATGGGAGCAGAAAGCCTCAGCTCTCTGCCATGGAGCAGTGGGGAATTTGAACTGCTGACCTTGTAGTTAGCAGCCCAGTGAGTAACCCACTGTGCCACCAGGGCTGTTTAGGGAGTGAAGGGGCGCTGTTGTATTGGGTGTTTACAAGGAGGGCATTTCTAGTATGTTGGCTTTGGGCAGAAACCTCAAGGGAGGAAGAGCAAACTATGCAGCTGTCAGGGAGAAGAACATCCCAGACAGAGGCCAGAAGCAAGGCCCAGGCTTGTGGGACCAGGCTTGGTGAGCGCAGAAGCAGCAAGGAGGCCAGCGTGGCTTCAGTGGAGTGATGGGGCAGAGGGTGATGGGGATGAGGCCGGGGAAGGTGGATCGGGTGGGGCCTCAAAAGCCACCAGAAGGGCTTCGAGAAGGGGAGCCACTGCAGAGGCTCAGCGGAGAATGAATCGGAATGATGTCTGTTAGAGCAGTGGTTCCCAACCTTCCCAAGGCCACGGCCCTTTCACACAGTTCCTCATGTGGTAGTGACCCCCCCCCCCCCCCGAACCATAACATGATTTTTCTTGCTACTTCATAACTGTCAGTTTGCTACTGTTATGAGTTGGGAGAGCCCTGTGAAATGGTTGTTCAACCCCCAAAGGGGTCGTGACCCACAGGCTAAGAACCGCTGTATTAAATGCAGAAGCCAGAGGACCTTTTAGGAGGCTACTGTCATGGCCCAGGTGAGAGATTGATCCTCGAATTTAACAGTGGAGAGGCGAGGCGTGGTGGGATTGGAGCTCCATCTCAAAGGGAGAGCTGATCACACTCGCCTGGATGAGTGGGTGGTGTGAGAGAGAAAGGAATTGTGATGAGCCCGGGGATTTCAGCCTGCGCCACCGGCTGCGACATGCCGCCTGTGAAATGCCTGTTGGAGAGCCACTTGGAGGTGCTCCGTACGCAGTTGCAGTTCAGTTTGAAGCTCTGGGGAGAAGTCAGAGCTGAGGTGTAAATTTTGGATGGATGGGATTTTAAACCATGTTTCGCCCTGTAGGCTTATTGAGCTGGATTGCTAGAAGATGGATCCAAGGAATGCCAACATTTAGATTTCAGGAAAGTAGGGGGAAAACAGAAAAGCAGACTGAGAAGGGCAGCCAGTAAAGGAGGAGAATGGCCTAAGAGTAATGCCCCCTCCCCCACCCCCCCATGCCAGAAGGAGATCGTGTTCAAGAGAGGAGAAACCCACACTGCTCTGGCCGAGGGCGAATTGATCCTAGAGGTTAGCAGCCATGTTACAGGTGAGCTCGAGGAGGAAGCATCAGTAAGCCATGGGTAACAGCCAGCCGGGCCGCGAGTGCAGGGACAGACATGGCCCCTCAGATGAGAGCTGCCCCCAGACCTGCCCCAGCTGCCCACCCACCAGCTGCAGCCTCACCAACTGCAGTTGGCTCACCCACTGCTGCACCCCGACAACCCGGTCTGAGGGCCCAGAAGGTGACCACGGCAGCCGCTGTGGCTGTGGGCTCTGCTGTTGGCACACGCTGGGCCATGCCATCACTGGAGGCTTCGGTGGGGGAAGCGGCTCTGAGCCCGCCAGGCCTGACATCACTTACCAGGAGCCTCCGGGAGCCCAGCCGGTGTACCAGCAGCAGCAGCAGTTTGGTCCTTGCCACTATGAGATGAAGCAGTTTTTGGAATGTGCCCAGAACCAGGGCGACCTTAAGCTCTGCGAGGGTTGCAGTGAGGTGCTGAAGCAGTGCAAATTTGCAAACAGATTGGCCTAATCACATTCAGATCGAAGAACTGGGAAATACATCTCTCATGACCAAGTTAATTTAGCATAAATCGATAACTGATAGTAGCCATGTAACGTGCACAAGTTAAACCTCTCCTCCATCATTAATCACTTCCTGGCTTTCAGAGTCACCTTGGAAGAAGCCATTCTTCTGAATTGAGATGATGTCACATGTTTGGGACTGGGTTTGTGTGGCCCCCTCAACCTAGCTGTGGCGATATAATTATTTGAATTAATGAAAATAAAGTTATTTTCTTCCAAGAAAAAAAGAAGGGATTGCGTTCATAGGCATGGGTTTGCGGAACCCTGGATAGCCGCTCAATGAGCGCTTCCGCTTGTCCAGCCAGCCCCGCCTCCCCATCTGAAAGGGTCTGCTTCGAAGGGTCATGCTCTGCGCTACTACTGCAGATTTGTTTTGTAATCTAGATTTTTTTACCCTCTTCTTTAAATCCTGGGGTGCTCTTCACCTAAGGCCAATTTGGTAGGAGACGTCTCATCAAGAGTACCAAAACATCACCCCAAAGGGAGATCAAATGTGATGAAAACATAAGCGGGGACGTGTGAGGAAAGTCACCCCAGTGAAACCACTCTCTGGTCTCTCAAGTCTCACCTAGGAGAGGGAACGGGAGCAGGAGGGGAGGAATCTGCGTGCCTCACTGGGCCTCAGGACCAGTCTGCGTGCCCCCCGCTTTCCCTATTTCCCCGATAGGGTAGCTGCTCGTCTTAGAGTTTCGGTACGTAGTTGTCCCTTTCAGCCTGGTAGCACGTGCCAGCAACGTGGGACCCGAGCTCCTACTTTTTGCGGAAAGATGCCATCTTGAATTTGCCTCGGTGGTCTCCGGATTGGATGCTGAGAATGGGCTCAGATCACGGCCACTGCTCAGATCTTTGAGGAAGAGGAGGTCAAGGAATAGAAACCAGGGCGTTGGAAGGATGGATCATTTTTTATATCACATTCCATAGCAAGGAATATGACAGGTGTTGGAAAAGAAGGTGATGTGCTCAGATTTCCAAGGCCTGAGGCAGTGATTGGGCAGGGGGGAGGTACATGACACCTGTAACAAGGAAGGTGTCATACAGTCTGAGGGTTTTGAACGAAGCAGGGAGGGACAGAGGTCTGGAAGTGGTAATGAAACACACGGAGGCCTGTTGGAGAGGCCAGGGAAGCAGGGTGCTCCGGGAAGAGCTTAGTTCATGCAACCACGCTGATGTGCTGATGATCCAGATGTAGGTATGTGACTTGGACAGTCCCACGTGGAGCTTCTGAAGGTGCCTCAAGCCCAGCAAAATCCAAACTGAGCAGCCTTTTCCTCGCGTCCTGTTTTTCCTCCTGTGTCCCTCGCCTCCGTTGGCTTCACCAGTATCCATCCAGTCTCATCCATGCCCTCCCTTGAAGCCTCTCCCAACATTAACCTGAGGGATCCTTTAGAAGAAGAATCCGAGCATGTACCTTCCCTGCTTAAAATCTTAACTGTTTACCAAGTAAAGGCCAACCTCCTTAGCATGTCATGTATGAGGGCAGGGATTTTACCTGAGCTGTTCACTACTGTATCCCAGAGTCTAGAACAGAGCCTGCCACATAGTAGCTCACAATGTGTTGAGTAAGTGTATGGACATGACCTTCACTGTCTGGTTCTTGCCCCTTCCCTGGTCTCATCTCTCACCTTCTTTATGCTCGTGTAGCTCCATGCCCCCCACATGCTGCACCTCAATTTAAGATCGTTTTCTCAATCTATTCACCCTCTAGTACCTTCCTGTGAAATCTTTTCTGCACTCCCAGAAAAAAACCCATCACTTTCTTGTGGATGTTTCTCTAGCACTTTGACCTTTGTGTGTGTTACGTTGTATGGATTTGAGTACACGTCCTTCTCCCTTGCTAAAGATGAGCATTGACACAGCAATATGCGTTCAAAACAACTGTTGTATTGGGCGGGGTGGGGGGTCAGATAAAAAAAGAGAAAGGAAAATGTTGAGATAATTTGTACTTTACCCATGGAAAAACATTACCATTTGCTTCTTCCAAGGACCAACCCGGGGTCCATTTTATTTAATGATTTTATTATTTTTTATATACTTTTATACTTGACGAGAAGGGAGCAGCACAGGGCTAGGTGGATGGGGACAAACGGTGTGAACAGGAAAGTGGCACCTTAGCCCCAATGTGCTCAATGAGAGACAGCAGGTCAACTTATGTATGGACTGCTGAGCTGCGGACTGCTGGGTTAGCCTAGGAAACGGACTTTGGCGTCCTTGTCGATTATTCCTGCTTCTGTAAGGAGAGACAGTCTTGGGAACCCTCAGGGGCAGGTCTGCCTTGTCCTATTGGGTCACTAGGAGTGACTCGATGTCAGCGAGAGATTCGTTTCTGTTGTTTTTAAGAAGTGATCTAAATTTTTAGGCAGTTAGGGAACTAGAAGCTCTGTGCCCTTACATGAAACGATGCGAGGTTCTTACTTGGCATGTTCAGCGGGCCATCCTTCTTACAGTGCCCAGGAAAGACAGCGCTAGTTAGGTACCCTCCAAAGTCGAGGAGAATATGGATAAGTCCAGAGATGACAGAAGCCATGAGAGCTGGGCCGCCCAATCAGCAAAGAAAAGCGGGGCGATGATTATGAGGGAGACGAAAATGGCTGATGTTTACAAATGCTAACTGTGTGCCAGGTGCGATGTTCGCACAGTTTTAGGGGTTGCTTCATTTATTCCTTCCCACATCCTCTGAGATGGCAACTCACACTGGTTTACAGATAAGGATTTCAGAAAAATGTCCGAGGTCACACATCTATCTGGCTACTGGTCGAGACAGGACCTGAATCCAGGTACTCATGCTGATGTGATGTGATATATAATATGATCACAGCCTATAAAAAAATCCTGAAGTTCTTGGAGAGAGGGAAAAAATCTTAGAATGTCATAGTAAAGGGACATTCAGGAAACTTGAGAGGAACAGTCTTAATACAGATGGGTGAACGTGAAAGTGAAGAATTCTCTCCAGGCGTTTGGAGAAGAGTTCCCAGATGAAATAAACACTGAGCAGGTTTAAAGGAAGACTAGGAGTTTCCCAGGTGGGCCAAACAGAGGAAGGTATCTGAAGCAGAAGAACATTACAGATTGTCCAGTGGGGTGGGAGAAAGAGAGAAAAAGCTGTTCATGAATTCCTGAATAGTTGATCACATGATTAGTATGAATTCCCAACAATTTAGGGTCTGCATGATAGCGAGCCCTACACATGCCAGGGAGACAGTCTTAGGAACAGTTGTTAAAGAGAGCATGAACCCTGATCTGTAGGTCTGATCTATCCTAACACAGAGTTGTTCAGACTCTGGAATGTCACGAGAACCATTCGGAGGTCTCAATTGGCATGTTCCTAAAGTGAAATCAAATAGAATCGAAGTCGTGCTTTGTGGGGCTCTCCCCAATTCACAGGAAGACCTGTGCGTTCCGAGGGTGTAGCTGAGCCGGGCTCCCAGTGCTGGGTTGGAGTCAGAGAAGTGTGCATCATGGCATGCCTTGCAATCTCACACATGGTGCTATTCTCGTGTTGGTTGGGAGTCAAACCGTTCAAATGTACAAGATCCTGCTATTAGCTGGAGGTGGTGTGGTGTCTTCTTGATCTGGGGCCGATCCAATTCCCCATCTCCAGACCCCATCCAGCAGCAGGTGTTGACACTGCTCTTACAAGAGCTGAATCCATCTGTTTGGTTCCCCAGGTGATGTGTTGGTGGTCCCCATCAAGCTCCACAAGTGTCCCTTCTGCCCTTACACTGCCAAACAGAAGGGCATCCTTAAGCGGCACATCCGCTCCCATACAGGCGAGCGCCCCTACCCCTGCGAGACCTGTGGCAAGAGGTTCACTCGGCAGGAGCACCTGCGCAGTCACGCGCTGAGTGTAAGTATCCCAGCTGGCAAGTGCCTTGCAGCAGGGGGGGCGGCGGGTCACAGTGTTGACGGTAAGGGGAAAGGCCCGCCTGTCTTTCACGTCTCTGGCACCCGGGGTATTTTCAGAGAATTTAAAGCACATGTCTCTGCTAGCGAATTAAAACTGGTTGGTGGCATTTAGAGTGAGTTCAAACTTAAATGGTAACAGGCTAGTTTTCTAAGGGGGAAAGTCAAGCAAGTTTAGATCCTGGTCAATGATGGCCATAAGGCAGAGATCAAGGGGGCTTGGGCAGGGCACTGGGGGCTCTTTCCACCAGTGTGATGCCTCCTGTAGGCTGCACCCTCCGTCTCCAGCCCCAACAGCAGCACCAGGGACACTGTCTGTTGCAGGGCTACTTGAGCCCAGCAAAGAAGACGCCAGCCCAAGGGAGCTACACTCCCAGGGTCCGGCCTGCTGTGTGAGCTGGAGGCTCCTACTAGCTGAAAAGCACCTGGGTTACTTCGATGTTGCATTTAAAGTCCTTTCTGAGCAAGGCATTCAGCCTTTGAAGATCCAAGGTAGAAATGATGTGGACTTCAAAGAGCACTATCAAGAAAGTGAAAAGACCGCTTACAGGATGGAGAGGGGTGTTCATTTGCAAATCCTGATTCTGATGCGCCCTAGTGTCCAGAATATAGGAAGAACCTCATCAGTGAACAATGAAAATACCAATAACCCAATTGAACAATAGGCAAAGTGATTCAGTTCTCCAAAGATGTCAATAAGCAGATGAAAAGATGCTCAACATCATTTGTCATGGGAAGTGCACATTGACACGAGGAGATGGCACTTCACCCCTGAACCAGTTGCCCTCCAGTTGATTCCGATTGGTGGTGACCCACGCGTGTTCCAGTAGAGCTGTGCTCCAGTTTTCTGATGGACCTTTTAGGTAGCAGCTGAGATACCGTTGGCACCACCCAACGACCCTCTGATGCTCACTGAGATGGCTATGATGGATAAGGACTTTGACAAGACAGTCGCAAAATGCTGGTGCGGCTGAAGAAAGTATGCACTGTGCATGTCTGGCGGGTACGTACAGCCTGATCTCTCAGAAGTCACACCTAAGGAGATGGAGTGTTGGGAGGAGGTGGGGAAAGGAAAAAATGATGAAAGTAAGGAAGAAATGGGTAGTGGGGCACAGGCACTAACCCACCCAAGGGGACCAGACTTCAACCCCGTGCCCCAAGGGGTGAATGCAATATTTCGGCGTGGAGTAGGGAACCAGTGGAGAGGCCTGGGGGGCTGGCCCAGTACCAAATACTGAGTGGACGCCTGCCCCTCCCCACAGAAGAATTTATTTCAAAGGACAGCATTGAATCTGCAGCTCCGGGAGAGGGACATATCTGTTTGGAGCACACAGGAGCAGATGAAGGGGGAGTAGGAGAGAGTGGAGCACATCCTGGCCCACCAGGCCCTGAGGACGATGACTCCAATTAGAGCAGCCAGTTCACAGAGAGGACCACATGGCCAGCCCCACTCTGAGACATGACGCCCCTCACTGACCCATGACCTTGTGGGGGACAGTACCGGAGACACAGTGTGGGAATTGCGCCCAATCTGATCCCGCCACACCGAGGCAAAGCACTGGGGGTGTGCAGCGGAACAGCAAGGGAATGGAGCAGCAAGGTCCCCAGGGAATGCTGAAGGTACACTTTGGGGCCAGGGCGTGGTGCCCCAACAGACTGGACTGGAAAATACTCCTTAAAGGCCAATAAACGATCCTTGAATTAACTACAAGCTTTTCTTTCTTGTTGTGTTTTGTTTTGTTCTGTCAGCGGTTTGTTGTTGTTGTTTTGTTGTATATTGTTGCTTGGTTTTGCTCTGTCTTGTTTTTGTGCATGTTATTATCTCTGCAGGTCTGTCTAAATAAGATAGGCTGGATGAACAATCTGGAGGAAAAACAATGGGACTGACAGTTCCGGGGAGACATAGGAGAGGGAGAGGGGGGGTGAAAGGAAGTGGTGTTAACAAATGCAGGGACAAGGGAACAACAGTGATCCAAACTGGTGATGAGGGTGTAGGAGGTCTGGTAGGGCATGATCAAGGGTAATGTAACGAAGAGGAGTTGCTGAAACCCTGGTGGGGCCTGAGCATTACAGTGGGACAGGAGGAAAGTCAAGGGAAATAGAGGAAAGAGCTGGGAGGCAAAGGGCATTTATAGAGGTCTAGACAAAGATATGTACATATGCAAATATATTTATATATGAGGATGGGGTAATAGATCAATATGCATATATTCATAGGTTTAGTATTAAGGTATCAGAAGGATATTGGGCCTCTACTCAAGTACTCACTCAATGCAAGAATATTTTCTTCTATTAAATTGGCATTCTATGATGCTCATCCTCCCGACACAACCGCTGAAGATAAAGCGGGTGAATAAGCGAATGTGGTGAAGAAAGCTGATGGTGCCCGGCTATCAAAAGATATAGTGTCTGGGGTCTTAAAAGTTTGAGGGTAAACAAGCGGCCATCTAGCTCAGAAGCAACAAAGCCCACATGGAAGAACACACCAGCCTGTGTCGAAGGGATCAGGTATAAGGCATCATCAGAACCAAAAAAATCTTACCATAGTGAATGAGGGGCGCAGGGAGTGCAGAGTGGAGACCTAAAGCCCATTTGCCGGCCACTGGACATCCCCTTGCAGAGGGGTCTAGGGGAGGAGATGAGCCAGTCAAGGTGCGATGTATCACTGATGAAAAATACAACTTTCCTCTAGTTCTTAAATGCTTCCTCTGCCCTTCCCCCCCACTGTCATGATCCGAATTCTCCATTGCAAGTCTGGTAGATCAGAGGATGTACACAGGTACAGATAGGAACTGGAAACACAGCGAGTCCAGGGCAGATGATAACTTCAGGACCAGTGGTGTGAGTGACGATACTGATACTGGGAGGGTAGAAGGAGAGTGGGTTGGAAAGAGGGAGCTGATTACAAGGATCTACATGTGACCTCCTCCCGGACAACAGAAAAGGGGGTGAAGGGAGACATCGGACAGGGCAAAATATGACAAAATAATAATTGATAAATTATCAAGGGCTCATGAGGGAGGCGGGAGCGGGGAGGGAGGGGAAAAAATGAGGACCTGATGCTAAGGGCTTAATGGAGAGCAAATGTTTTGAGAATGGTGAGGGCAAGAATGTACAAATGTGCTTTACACAATTGATGTATGTATGGATTGTGATAAGAGTTGTATGAGCCCCCAATAAAATGATTTGTGTGTGTGTGTGTGTGTATGGAGATGGAGTGATGGTTGAACCCCTAAAGTTACCAGGTGAGTATGAGCTGGCAGTTCTGCTCCTAGCATATTTACCCTGCAGAACTGAAACACATGTTCACATCAAAACTTGCATATGATGACAAATGTCCATCACCCAATGAACAGAAAGCAAAATTTGACATATCCATGCAATAGAATACTGGTCAGCTACAAAAACTGTGATACATTGATATAGGATAAGATATGGCGAACCTTGAAAACTTCCTAAGCTCATGATTGCAAGAGGCTGGAAACAGCCCCCAAAGCCCATCAGCAGAAGAATGGATGTAGAAACCGTGGTACATACACAGTGTCGTACTACGCATGTTTAAAAATGACGACGAAACCATGAAGCACGTTACAACACGGGCAGGCCTAGAGAACATTTTCCTGAGTGAAATGAGTCAATCACAAAAATCAAATGCTGTATGAGACTGCTACTCTAAGGACAAAACCAAGACCAAGACCATCATACCCAAGGGGACAGACGGAGGTCCCCAAGGGCATGGTGGAGGGCCATGGAGGGATGATGAGCCAATGGACTAGGAGGCTGACAATTAGACTTGGGAGTAAAGAGGGCAGAAGCTCTTACAAGGGAAAAGAGATCTCAGAGAAGGGAGGTGTGAGATAGAATAGAGGGGTCTGGGAGCTAATGAAGTTGTTTCTGATTCATAGTGACCCTAAATCTGCCTGGAAAAGTCCAAGGTTCATCAGGAGCCATGCAAAGACTCCTGTGGTCAGGAGCCTACTGCGCAGTGCACTGTGCCAGCGCTGAACTGGCCAGTTCACCGAACGTTCATTAGCTGCCCGGCTGCGGTTAGCTGCTGTGGGGTCACCAGCTCATGTTGATCCCATGCACAAGGAAGCAAACACTGCCTAGTTCTGCTCCAGCCTCATGATCGCTTGCAGATGGGACCTTTGTGAGCCATAGCCCCTCCTCAAGCCCCGTCCCCACACCATTGGCGTGCTTTTGGAAAGCAGGTCACCAGATCTTCCATTCCAGTCTGGGTCGCGGATTAAATAAACGGTAACCCCAAGATAAGTGTGTGGCAAATCCTTACCCCTCTACCAGTGATTATAGGCCCGTTTGGGCCTGGGTTCTCATTGTCTGTGAATGTGGTGGTCTTCATCTTAAGTCCATCTCTTTTGAGGTATGACAGAGAAAATGGAGCAAGTTAGTTCAAACAGAGGGGAAGAGGGAAGCCACAGGATCGCCACGGAACCTGGGGACAAGCGGAGAGACAGGGCAGCACCTCACCCTCCACCACCAGCAGCCAGAGGAAGCCTTCTGCTAGACTCGCAGCGGTTCTCAACCTGTGGGTCGCGACTCCTATGGGGGTCTAACGACCCTTTCACAGGGGTCACCCAATTCATAACAGTAGCCAAATGACAGTGATGACATAACAACGAAATTAATTTTATGGTTGAGGGTCACCACCACATGAGGAACTGTATGAAAGGGTCTCAGCTTTAGAAAGCTTGAGAATCACTGCACTAGAGCCAGCACCCTGAATTCAGACTTCACAGCCACCTAAACAGTGAGAACACAAATTGCCATTCAGTAAAGCCAGCCAGTCCCGGTAGTTCTCTGATGGCAGCACTAGGTAGATACTCATGGTCGCTCTGCTGAAGCCACCCACGGACAGGCAAGTCGTGGCCACGCGCGAGCTGCCTTGACCAGGGATCAGCCCGAGTCTCCCACTCTGAAGGTGAGAGCTCTCCCATGAATGACCTGCACTAGGGGTGCAGCCCTGGATGAGACAGTCAAGGCCCCTAGTGGACTGTGCCAACCATTCGTGAGGAACGAGAAAGGAAGAAGTAGGTGAGAGCTGGGAAGCGAACCTGGGCTGGAGCATCAGGGAGATTTGTTTGAAAGGCCTTCGTAAGGGGTGAGCATTGGAAATGGGGCTGGGAAGGACTCTGATCAGGTGAGTGGAAGGCAGGAAGAGCAAGGGGCGGGCGCTCGCACAGGTTGTGGTTCAACCCCTTTTCTGTAACACCTACTTGCTGCTTGTGATTCTAGGTCCATCGATCCAACCGTCCAATCATCTGCAAGGGCTGCAGGAGAACCTTCACGAGCCGCTTGTCCCAGGGGCTGCGGCGCTTTGGCCTGTGCGACAGCTGCACCTGTGTGACAGACACGCACGACGAAGACGAAGACCTGATGCCCATCAACCTCAGCCTGGTGGAGGCATCCTCGGAAAGCCAAGAGAAGAGCGACACAGACAATGACTGGCCCATCTATGTGGATTCTGGGGAGGAAAACGGCCCTGGAGATGATGCCGACCACAAACCACAGATCGGAGCCAGCTTCTCGGCTCGGGAGACACTCACGTAGCCACGCCATCGGCTGGTGCGGGGAGAGGTTTTAGGCTCGGTCACTGCTCATTCTGTAGCTGAGAGTTTGTTCGCTCTGGTGGCCGTCTGAGAAGAGTGTTTTTCAATGTTATTACAGTGTCTGTAGTTTTGGTCCACTCTGTGGCGGTGGCTGGAATGTGCAAGTCAAAGAGCTAATACCATGTTAGTGTGTCTCCCTTGGCTTCCGCCCCTCCTTCATTCTGAGTGCACCTGCTGTGCTGGTGAAAGGGAGCCGAGAGACTCCCCACTTCTATTCCTGTTGCCTCCGTCCTCGCCTCTCCTTTGTCTTCACCCTCTTTTCTTGGCAAAGGTGGGCAAGAGCAGGTGACATTTTGGGGTCTGTCTCATATCTGCCAAACCTCTTAAATGAATTCTCTGATTTCCTTTTCCGGTGAGGTAGGAAACAAAGTCTTTCTGATGCAAGGCCCACAGTGCTGTCTGGCCACATGATGGTGAAAGGTCCTTTCTAACTCGACAAGTACACTTTCAAAGGCCGGGAGTCTGTATTGATGTGTGGACAAGCGTGGAATCATCTAGAAGGCTCACTGTCTAGCACCCTGAGAGCCTGGGCCTGGGTGATGTCCATCTGGTTTGGCCTTTGACCCCTTTAAAAACACCAAGAACCTGTTCTGTGATCATCAAACGGGCCTTTCGGACAAACCCCGTATGGCCCTCCCTGGTTTTGCCCAGTTTTTCCAAGAGCCAGTGCTGTGTAGCCGGGACATGTAGCTGCCCTTCTTTCTGCTGGGTTCATGAAGAGAACAGTGTTTGGAATAGAAGTGTAAGCGCACGGAAACAGGTTATGCATTGAAATCTTTCATCTTTCTAAAGGTTCTGGTGAGAGCAAGGGGTCGGGAGAGCAGGTTTTCAGAGGAGTACGCTTTCCTTTCCACTGGCTTTATCCTCAATGAATGATTCTCTGAAAAAGAAGAAGCTGGGCTCTTCACAAGTGTCCCAGGGCAGAGACGGACTAAGCAAATAAACGGTGAAGGGGCAGAAAGTCATAGCAGTCTAGGATGTCACTGAAGGCGTTTTCCTAACCTTGTCTTATACTACGAAACGTCCTGCCGTGCACAAGACAGCCCCGCACAAGAGCCGTCTAGCTCAGGATGCCAATAGTGTGGACGGTGGGAAGCCCTGCTGTGAAATACAGTCAGAGTTTGAACATGACCTTTAATGAGGGAACCGAACTTTGTGTTCTGTGTTGGGCTGCCTCTTACTTTACATCATTTACTAGGCCCCGACGCTCTCTGAAGTTCTGGGGAACACAGCATCCTAAGAAGGGCGCGGGGTTAGGATGGCTCAGCGCTTGTCTAAGAGATGGTGAGGTTTGATGTGGAAATGGAGAAATTATTATTCTGATTTACGCACTGACTAAGCTCTGAGCATTTGGTTCAACATGAAAGCAGGCATGTTATTGGGAAAAAGCAGAGCATGAAGCTTACTATTTGACTAATGTAACTGAGTGATACTCTCTCAGCGCCTCAGATGGCTGCGTCTTTGGTGGACTGCTTAGGATCTGTTTGCTGGCATTGGGGTAGCAGGAATACGCCTTTAGTCGGGACTATTGTATCGTAGGTTGGGTCTTGGTTCTACGTTCATGTTTTCTTTTTCGTGGCAGTGGTTATGATTTGTACGGTGTCTTCAGGGTTTGACTGGTGGGGTCAGTGATATTTGCATAAGAAGTAAGTCCACAGCTGGGCCCAGCACAGACCATTAGTGATTTCAGTTTTGTCCTGGCATCTCTGTACACTCAGTCCAAGTTTGCAAAGGGATGTCTCTTGTCTTCTATTAGATTGCATGTCTGGGAACAGGATTCCTGCTTGTAAAGGAATTAAAAAGTGACATTCTTGGTAAGTCGTTTCTCTTGAGGAAAGGGGCATGCATTTGTCGCAAGGACTGGGAAGGAACGTAAGTAAGGCCTGTACATTCAGAAATGACACAGAGCTTCCTGATTTCTGGTCATCTGGCTGAAAGTCGCCCCTCTCGTGTAAATATGTTGGTGGCCACTAGACTTTTGAATATTCCTTGAAAAAGCTGCTGACCTAGTGGGCTACCCAGTGTTGTGGAAGTGGGAACTCAGCTACCGAAGTTGGGTTTGGTCCGTACTTTCTCCCCAGGTCTGCAAGCACTGGTCCTGAAGGAGGGGCAGCCCTGGGGGGCTGGGGCTGCAGAATCCAGACGTCTCATTGGGACTCCTGGGTGGTTTTTGCGTGTCTCTGACACACAGGGACTAGAATTTTATCCGTGAGGTCTGATGTAGCCAACCCGGTGGGGAGGGGCCGTGGGTGGGGTGGGTGCGCAGTCCCTGCCAGGCTCTGTTTCCAGCACTGCCCCTGTGCTCCCTGCCGGCGCTGGTCTCTTGTGGCTTGTCATACGTTTCCCTGTGACCACGTTGTTGTTTAACTCAGAAAAGGGGCGCTTTATTCACTTGTACATGACGGGCAACGGTTTCATTTAATTTCATTGCTTTTGAGTTCGCTCTCCACCAAATGTCTTCATGTTCCTCAAGCCTTTCATTGTAATGATGGAATTTTGGATTCTTGTCTTCCCATGATGCTTCTGTAGTGAGAAGGGTAAAGATGTTGGGGGGGGGGGCAGGCGTAGTTTGGTTGGCTTTTACCAGCGACTCATACCATTATGTGATGGGTGACATCACTGCCATCGAGTCATTGCTGACTCATAGTGACTCCTGACCCCCTGTGGGTTTCTGAGATTACAGGAGTTGGAAGCCCACAGAGCTGCTGGTGGTCTCCAACTGCTGCCCCTGCGATCTCAGGCCAACACGTAACCAGGCCAAGACCCTGCCGGGATGACATGGAATGTTTAAAAGAGCACAGTTAGTATCTGTTTGACCCTCCCGGTGGCTATGATTCTTCAGCAAGTGATCTCTTCATTGACATCTCTAGGTTGTGGAGCTATTTTTTAAAACCCATCATTTGAATTTTGGACCTTTTGTCAGGAGCACATTTAAATCCAGTGGAGTCAGGGGACTGTGTACTTGGATGAAGAATCACATGTTAGGATTTGGAAGGGAAGCATTGATTTGCGATGCATGCCTTAGTGGCGGGGGATGGAATTGGATCACCTGCCATGCAAGCTGTAATGGATATGGTGGAGACGTTTGTAGAAACCCGAAAAACCTTTCACAAAGCTGAATGCCTTTTGACTGCCATGGCCCCTGTCGAACATCTACTGCCACCAGAACAATGAGCGGCTATACGGCTGTGCCTTCCAGGGGTCTGCTGCCGCTCGCTTGGTATCAGCTGCACTTAGAGGAATAGACCATAACAGAAACACCACATGTGGGAGGGCTTAGCAGACACATTTAGTCTCTCACAAGTTAGGGGCCTCCAAGTCCAGATGCAGGGTGCCAGCTCGTGAGGAAGGCCTATGTGCTCTCTCGGCCGTGTGGAGGGGGCGGCGGGGGAAGGCCCTTGTCTCTTTTCAACCTCTCAGGGCTAGGTGTTCCTTAGGGATTCGCATGTGTCTTGACCTAAGCCTTCTCCTGGGTCTAGGAAGTTCTCAGTGGCAAGACCCTGCACTCTACAGGAGGCACCCGGCTCCTGGCTCCCCTTTCTTGGTGTCGTTAGGCCCTCCTTTCCTCTTCTTTGTGATAACCTGTGTTGCAGGGAAACGCCCTGCCCTTCACAGATCAGGGTGTGACCAGAGGAAGGGCGTTGCATTTCACCAGAATCTCCTTACCACTAATTGGCCAATCATATCCGATCACATCACAGGGCTTAATGACATCATTATACAACTGCCACATTACACCATCACCTAACTCCTAAACCACTGGATCATGGCCCAGCCAAGTTCAGATTTTCAGGTGACACAATTCAAGCCATAACAGATGAGGAGTCCAGTATGTGAGACGGGCAGAGACAGATGTCGTCCCGTGGAATCTCTGCAAGTGTCCATGTGGCACAAGTCAGGTGCAAGGAGGCAGACCCACATCGGACAGGAAGTTTTCCTGGATTTAAACACGCCTGTCCCGAGGAAAGGAGAAAGATGGGACTGTACCCCTATAAAGAGTTTGGGAGCCCACAGGGGCACTTCTACTTGGCCCTTTAGGGTCTTATGAGTTGGCCTTAATGGCAGTGAGTTTGGTTTTTGAGTGAGTTATCCCATGGAAAGGAGCCCTGGGAGGGTAGTGGTTACACAAGGTCAGCAGGTCAAAATCACCAGCCCCTCTAGGAGAGAAAGACGCTGCTTTTCTACTCTTGTCAACAGTTCCCGCCTCAGAAGTCCATCGACCAGATGGCAGTAAGGTTTTTTGTTTGTTGGTTTGAATCTAATAGAAGGAAGGAAGGTATCTCTTCCATAGAGCTTCCAAAGCGGGAGACCTGCATGCCTGTTCCATGAGTCTTACAGGGAGGACCATGGTATGGCCTCCTATCAGGTGTTTATAGTTCTCACAGTTCAGATGCAGTTCCCTAATCAAGGGTCATTTCCACTATGGCCATGTTGCCTAGCAATATGGTTGCCCTGACTGTTGTCAGGTTGCCAGAGAAACAGAGCTTGAAGGTTAGCCAAAGGTCATATTTTCTCAGAGATGGGGGGGAAAGGTTTTGTTAATCCTTTCAAACAGTGTGCTAAGCAACTGCACAATAGAGCCTCTGCCTCATTCTTATAAAAATATAACCAGGGGACTCAACTACAAACAGGAAACCACCATAAACTCCTTTTCCCTTTCTTCACGTGTAGTCATTCTTGTTTCCTTTCTCAGCTGCTTGTGATTAGCACCCGGTGAATTTTGCCATGGTATGTCTAAGAGTTGGCTAAATAATCTAACTGGCACCTTCCAAATGCTGCCCACAGTAGGCCAGCATAGCAGGAAATGCTGTAGGAACATCAGTGGATTTCTGAGCATTCCATCAGTCTCACTTTGACGTACCTGGCGGCCTCCGACACTGAGCGTTTAGCCACAGTGTCTTCAGTGTCGTGTGCCGAGACCCTCCCTGCGTCTGTTCCCTAGAAGATCAATAGGTGAGGCGAGTTGGTTATTTATCCAACAGTTACACAATAAATGTTTGCCGGATGTTTACTCTGAGTCAGTCACCGGGGGACACATCAAGAGAAGGGCACAATCCCTTCCCCTGAGGAACTTCCAGTGTAAGCAGAGAAACCAGCAATGAAGCACTTACAACACAGTGGGTGTGAAGACCGGGCCGCTCTGGGCGAGTCCTGCTGGCCCTAGGCTCAGGAAAGGCTCTCTCATCTGAGCTACTTGGCCTGCAGTCTTTCCCATTCAGTAAACTGTAGACAGGTCACGACATTTTCTGCCTCTTCACAAAACTGATGGCTGTGTGATTAAAGTATGCAAAAATAAAGAGCTCAGAGCATCCTAGCCTTTAGAAAATATGTGTCGGTGTTCTGTTTTCTTAACACACACACACACCCTCCTGTGTCCTTGATCACGTGTAATAAGACAGAAGGGGGTGTGATGAGGAGGGATGTGGAGGAGCGCCTTTATGCCTGGGTTGGCTTGTGGCTGACCTTGTGAATGCCCCCAGAAGCCATCAGGTCAAAGAATTTGAGACTAGAGGAGCCCTCAGAGATGACGTGGTCCGACTTTGCTTCACAGAGATGCGATGCTGGGTTTCCATAGCGCTGTGTCGCATAAGAAATCAGTCCTTGCCAGGCCCTTCTCAACAACGCCGAGCATACACAAGTGTGCATGGGCCGGCCATCCCTCGGCGAACTTCCGCCCTGGGGTCCTTGGGCCTGTGGTATAGCTTGTGTGATGGGGCCTGCATTCTTGTACTGTTTAACCTCCCTGGCGGTCATCGTGAGTGTGGCTCCGGGTCAATGGTGACTGTCAGAAGCGGTAACCCGGAGCCACACTCGGGATTACACTGCAGAGGAATCCCTTAATTAAACCAAACAGAAGACAGACTCCTGCCTCCGAGTCAGTGCTGACTCAGAACCACCCTGTCGGACAGCGTAGCACTGCCAGGTGTGTGGCCCAGACGGTGCGTCTTTAACCTGTCCCAACCCGCGGGAACTTCAACGCGGACCCTGGAGGAGGGAGTGGGAATTGGGGGGACAAGAGACACGAGAAATGGAGACAAGACAGCAGTCTGATCAAGTCTCATTTATTAAGTAATAGGCTACAGCTTACGTAGGCCAGGGAAAGGGGAACAAGCTGCAGGTGTTTCCCTGAGAACAGTGACCGCAGGAAAAACAGTTCCTGTGGAAAGTTACAGAGCTCAGGCAATAAAGATCAAGACAATGGCCGGGCCTCATGGCTCCCGACATTTACCGGCCTAGCAAGCCTCCTCTTTCTCCTGTGGAGAGGCTGGTGGTTTTAAACCGCTGGCCTTGAGGTTAGCAGCCAGCAGTTAACCCAACAGCGGCAGAAGGAGGGGAAAAATCTAATGCTGAGCACGGGGTTGTTCATTTAATTCCTTGTCCTGTAATATCTCCCTGAAACAAACAGTGCCAACTACTGTGTACAGACAAATTTGGCAAACCAAAATCTACATTGTGCACTTTATTTCATAGGCATCCTAATATTTTGATTTTCATGTTCTCTCACAAATAAAAATAGACAACATGGTCATGAAATGGCTTTAGCCAACCTCATTATTGGTTTTAAAATATAAACCGAGTCTGATTCAGGGGATTTGTCCAGAATGTTTGTTTGAAAGTAGAAAACTACATATTTTTATACCAATAGCCCACATAGTATTGTGGAGTGAAAATATGAGTAAAAATAGAGGCATTTCTGGGCTTGGTGTATTAAAATTACTGCAAAAACACATTTTATTTCAGGGTCTGCAACAGTTTATTACAGTTATTAGTGAAACAGAGAAGTCGCTGTACAATCAAAAAAGCACTTAGAAGCAGTGTTTCCTGGGTGCTGATGACATATCACGTTGGGGATTACAATTAATGCGAGGCTATCAAAGATGCTATCATGAGCCTGGGGGTGGACAAGAGAGTCTGAAACTGAACTTTTGTTTTGACTTCTATAAAGTCAGTTTGGGACTTTCTACTATTGTCCTGGGCCCAAGAAAATGTCCATCTTCCTTATTGTGCTTGTCCTCAAAACCAAATACAATTGTTGTGTGTGTGCGTGTCCTCAGAATTTGAAATTGACCTAAACTAGGTAACTACAAATTGTAGAATGGTTCCAGTCAAAAGGAATGCAATTGACCTCCTCGCATGAATGAATTAGTTATAATCCATAATTTAGTTAACTATTGTTCTCAATACGATTATTTTATGTGAAATGTTAACGAGGAGCTTTATGGACATGACGTTGGTTCGGAAGAACCACAAAAGGCAAAGAGAACTATGGTATATAACTTGCTTGATTTTCACTGGATTTTGGAAGCAATTTGGAGGAAGTAAACCCCACTGTTTCCTTCTGTCTCCCTTTGCAGAATCAAGTTGGAGTTTCTCAAATCAACCTGGTCTCTGTCTGGCTGAAACAGTGACAGATAATCCTGAACCCTTGCTGCCAGCAACAATGTCAAGATCTTTCTTGAAGTACAATGCTGTCTGGGGTAGGGTAATATCTATTCAAATACAAGGGAATTAGTCAATACTACACGTATTCAAATGGATGCACCAACCACTAATGCTAGTGATAGTGATGAAGTAATTGATGAATTGGAACTGACTTGATTGTACCTCACAGTAATGAACACTAGTTCCATAGTGTGTTCGTCAGGGTGGACTAGAGAAACAAATTCATAAGAAAGAGCTTTGTATACAGTGTAATTGTACATTAAGAAAACAGCCCAGCCCAGTGCAGATCAAGTCCATAAGTCTGATATTAGCCCATATGTCCAATACCAATCTATAAAGTCCTCTTCAGACTCATGTAACATGTGCAGGCAGATCACAGGCCAGTGGGTGGGAAGTCTTGTGGATCCAGTGGCGTTGTAAGCATCTCGGCGCTGGCAGGGGTCTCCACGTGGCCCCTCCAGCTCAGGGCACTAGCACAGTTCCATATGTCTTGTCAGCTGCAAAGTCTCTCAGGGAGTGAGCATGTGTCCCACCTCCAGCGAGCTATTTATCTCCCTAGTCCCTCCCAATGAAGTCCTCAAGCTGCGACCTGATTGACAGACTAAACTCCACCCCATTCACTCTTAAGTCTCAAATTGACCACAAATTGTGTAACTACCACACATATCAAATGAGAGAATCAGGAGCACAAGTCTCAGTTGGGGCATATTTGGTTGCAAGCTCAAGACACCCACTGCCTTCCAACTCATAGCAGTGATTCTTAAATCTCAACTCCACTTACTGCCTCCGGTTAATTCCGACTCACAGTGTCCCTATAGGACAGGGTAGAACTGCCTCTGTGGCTTTCTGAGACTGTCACTTGATGGGAATAGAAAGCAGCAGGTGGTTTCAAACTGCTGACCTTGCAGTTAGTGGCCCAATGCAAAACAATTATGCAATGCTGGGCCCCCACTACAGACCAAAACCACTCACTGCCGACTCTATAGGACAGGGCCCATCTGCCCTCTGTCAGTTTCTGAGATGGTAACGCTTTAGGGGAGCAGAAAGTCTCATCTCTTACCCACACAGTGGCTGGTGGTTTTGAACTGCTGGCCTTGCAGCTAGCAGCCCAATGTGTTACCACCACACTGCCAGGGCTCCTGGTTCCATGCAGTGATTATTAAAATCTGCATTTCCAGTATCTCCAGGGACCTTTAGCAATATAAATTATTGGGCCTCAGAGTGGAGGGAGGCAGACAGGAATCAAAATATAATCCTTATAGGGATTCTGATGCACAGTTTTAAGGAAGTCTGTGAAGCAATCCCACTTTGTAATACAAGGGGTCTCCTTTGAGCGCTAATCAACTGGGTGGTGTTGTCAGGCGCCTCCAGGTCAGTTCTCCCTCACCATGATTCTGTAAAACAGAAGGCAATACCAACTGTCCTACTCCATCCTCACAATTGTCCTGTTTGAGCCCATTGATGTGACCACTGTGTCCATGCATCTTGTCCGGGCCTTCCTCTTGTTCATTGCCCCCCACCGAGCCTGAGGGCCTTTTCCTGGGACTGGTCCAGGACCAGGAGACAAGTCTTGCCATTCTTGCTTCTGAGGAAGAAAGCTGTGCTTCTTCCAAGACGGATCTGTTGTTCCATCGACAGTCCATGATACTTTCAATATTTTTCTCCAGCATCACAATTTACAAGCATTAATGTCCAACTCTGATATGCATATGAGGTGATTGAAATACCATGGCTTGGGTCAGACTTTAGCTAAGTCCCCAAAATGACACATCCTTGTTTTTCAGAATTAAAAAAAATCATTTTATTAGGGGTTCATACAACTCTTATCACACTCCATACATACATCAATTATGTAAAGCACATTTGTACATTTATTGCCCTCATAATTCTCAAGACATTTGCTCTTCACTTAAGCCCCTGGCATCAGCTCCTCATTTTTACCCTCCCTCCCCGCTCCTCCCTCCCTCATGAACCCTTCATAATTTATAAATTATTATTTTGTCATATCTTGCCCTGTCCAATGTCTCCCTTTACCCATTTTTCTGTTGTCCATCCCCCAGGGAGGAGGTTATATATAATCCATTCCCCCTTTCCAACCCACCCTCCCTCCATCCTCCTAGTATTGCTACTCACACCCCTGGTCCTGAAGGGATCATCCACCCTGGATTCCCTGTGTTTCCAGTTCCTATCTGTACCAGTTCCAGTGTACATCCTCCGGTCTAGCCAGATTTGTAAGGTAGAATTGAGATCATGATGGGATAAGGGGAGGGGGAGAGGAAGCATTTAGGAACTAGAGGAAAATTATATGTTTCATTGTTACTACATCGTTCCCTGACTAGCTCGTCTCCTCCCCAATACCCATCTGTAAGGGGATGTCCAGTGGCCTACAAGTGGATTTTGGGTCTCCATTCCACACTCCTCTCCTCATTCACAATGATATGATTTTTTGTTCCGATGACATGTTGATAACTGATCCCTTTGACACCTCGTGATCACACAGGCTGGTGTGCTTCTTCCATGTGGGCTTTGTTACTTCTGAGCTAGATGACTGCTTGTTTACCTTCAAGCCTTTAAGACCCCAGATGCTTTATCTTTTGATAGACGAGCACCATCAGCTTTCTTCACCACATTTGCTTATTCACCTGCTTTGTCTTCAGTGATTGTGTTGGGAAGGTGAGCATGACAGAATGCCAGTTTAATAGAACAACGTTTCCTTTCATTGAGGGAGTACTTGAGTAGAGAGGCCCAATGTCCACCTGCTACCTTAATACTAAACCTATAAATATATTTCACATAGATCTATTTCCCCATCCTCATATATAAATATATTTACATATGTACATGCCTTTATTTAGACCTCTATAAATGCCTTTTGCCTCCTAGCTCTTTCCTCTATTTCCTTTTACTTTCCTCTTGTCCCACTATCATGCTCAGTCTTCATTTGGGTTTCAGCAATTCTTCTTGGTTACATTACCCTTGGTCACGCCCTACGAGGCCTCTTACACCCTCCATACCACCGATTTGGATCACTTGTTGTTCCCTTGTCCCAGGGTTTGTTAACACCACTACCTTTCCCCCCGCCTCCTCCTCTCCCATGTCCCTCTGGAACTGTCTATCCTATTGTTTTCTCCCCCAGATTGTTCATCCAGCCTATCTTGTTTAAACAGACCTGTGGAGATAATAACATGCACAAAAACAAGACAGAGCAAAATCAAGCAACAATGTACAACAAAACAACAACAACAAACCCATGACAAAAAACAACAACCAAAACAAAACACAAGAAGAAAGGAAAGCTTGTAGTTAGTTCAAGGACTGTTTGTTGGCCTTTAGGAGTGTTTTCCAGTCCTGTCTGTTGGGGCACCAAACCCTGGCCCCAAAGTCCACCTTCAGCCTTCCCTGGAGACCTCGCCACTCCTTTCTCCTACTGTTCTGTTGTACCCCCTTAGTGTTTTGCGTTGGTGTGGCAGGATCAGATCGGGCACAATTCCCACACTGTGTCTCCGGTGTTGGTCCCTGTGGGCTATGGGTCAGTGAGGGACGTCGTGTCTCATAGTGAGGCTGGCCATGTGGTCCTCTCTGTGGACTGGCTGCTCTAATTGGGAACATCATCCTCAAGGACTGGTGGGCCAGGATGTGCTCCCATCAGATATGTCCCTCTCCAGGAGCTGTAGATTCAGTGCCGTCCTTTGAACTAAATTCTTCTGTGGGGAGAGGAAGGTGTCCACGTAGTAGTTGGGATTGGGACCGGCCCCTCAGACATTTCCACTGGTTCTCTACTCCACGCCAGCTGTTTTTCAGAATTTTATGTTATCATTTTAACAGTTTTATTGACATTAAAATAAAACATTTTATTGGCATATAGCTGACATGTCATATAATTTAGTGGTTTAGTCATATCAAGAAGAGCTGTACAGTCATCACACAGTTAGGTTTAGAACATTTTCTTCATTCTTGTACTCATCATTATTAGCCCCCCTTTCCCCCCAACCTTCCCTGCCACACCCACGGGGAACCATTAATCCCGTGACTGTCTCACTAGATTGACTTATCCTGGATTTCACACACAGACAAACCTTTAAACAAACAAACAAAAACCTAACTAACAACAATAACAAAGTAAACAGATAAAAGCCTCAATTGAAAAGAAATCAGAAAATAGTAAAAACTAAAACAAATTTAAGTGGATCATAAGGGAGATCAAATGATAGGGTGCTAATTTTTTCAAATTATTTTACTGGGGGCATGTACAACTCTTATCACAATCCATACATCCTTCCATTGTGTCCAGCACATTTGTACATTTGTTGCCACCATCATTCTCAAAACATTTTCTTTCTACCTGAACCCTTGGTATCAGCTCCTCATTTTTCCCCTCCCTCCCCGGCCTATCTCCCTCATGAGCCCTTGATAATTTAAAAATTATTATTATTTGTCATGTCTTATACCAATCGATGTCTCCCTTTACTGTTTGTTGTCTGTTCCCCCTGGGAGGGGGGTTATAGTTAGATAATTTTGATCAGTTCCCCCTTCCCCCCGCCATCCCCACCTTTCCCTTCCCCTCCTGGTATGGCTACTCTCATTATTGATACTGAGGGGTTTATCTTTCCTGGATTCCTATGTTTTCAGCTCTTATCTGTACCAGTGTACATCCTCTGATCTAGTTGGATTTGTAAGGTAGAATTGGGATTATGATATTGGGTGGGGAGGAAGCATTTAACACTAGAGGAAAGTTGTATGTTTCAACAGTGCTATACTGTACCCTGACTGGCTCGTCTCCTCCCCGCGACCCTTCTGTAATGGGATGTCCAGTTGCCTACAGATGGGCTTTCAGTCTCCACTCCCACACTCCCGCCTCATTCACAATGATACGATTTGTTGTTCTGGGTCTTTGATGCCTGATACCTGAGTCTATCGACACCTCCTGAGTCTACCAACACCTTGTGATCATACAGACTGGTGTGCTTCTCCCATGTGGACTTTGTTGCTTCTCAGCTAGATGACTGCTTGTTTATCTTCAAGCCTTTAAGACCCCAGATGCTATAGCTTTTAATAACCAGGAACCATCAGCTTTCTTCACCACATTTGCTTATGCACTCATTTGTGTTCAGCGATTGTGTCTGGAAGGTGAGTATCATGGAATGCCAGTTTAATAGAACAAAGTTTTCTGATTTAAGCCATGTGTGGGAGTTACATAATCTGGTGTCAATTTGGGATTCAAGAGGATTACGAGTGAAGGGGTGGAGTCCAGTCTGTCAATCAGATCATAGCCAGTGAGACCTCTGTGTGGGCATGGCTTTCTGAAAATTGTTGAAATACTGGATTTCCTCCTTGGAGGTGAGAGACAGGCTCTCTCTTGGCTCACTCCCTTGGATCCTCTCTACTGATGAGACACATGGCCCTATGCTGATAGACCCCATGCCCTGGGAACTGGAGAAACCACATGGAGACCCCTGCCAGTGCTGAGATGCCTACAACACCCTGGATGCAGACTTTCCACCCACTGGCCCGTGATCATCCTGCATTCGGCGTCATTACATGTGTTTCATGAGTCTGAAGAGGACTTTATGGGCTGATATCAGACATATGGGCTAATATTGGACTGATGAACTTTATCTGGGACGTTTTATCACTGTTCAATTGCTCTTGTAAATAAACCTCTTTCTTGTATACATATGAATGTCCATGAATTTGTTTCGCTAGTCTGCCCGGAAAATTCCACACCATGGAATTTTCAGTCACCTCATATGCCTGTGTAAGTTGGACCCTGAATTCAGAAGGCTCAAGAAGAATCCTTGTGTGTGAATTGCAGTGCTGGCGAAGAATATCGGAAGTACCATGGACTGCTAAAAGGACAAATCGGTATTTCTTGGAAGAAACACAGCCAGAATGCTCTTTAAAAGCAAGGATCGCAAAACTTTGTCTTATGCATTGTGATTATATTTTCAGGAGAGACCCGTCCTTGGAGAAAGATGCATGTTTGGTGAAGGAGCGAGGCGGAGAGAAAGAGGAAGGCTCTCAGTGAGCGGGATTGACACCGTGGCTTTAACAATGGGTTCAAACCTTCCAACAACTGAGAGGAGGATGCAGGGCTGGACAGCGTTTCATCCTGCTGTACATCATAGGGTACCGATAGGTCAGAACCCACACGGTGGCTCCTGACAACAAATCATCTGCAAATAAAGTTTTGTTTCTTCTGTGCCAACATGGTTGTCTTTAATGAGTTTTGTAGTATATTGCCCATTTGTATATTGTGAAGTAGTTCATGTAGGATTGGTGTTAACTCTTCTCTAAGTGCTTTGTAGAGTTCCCACGTTAAACCATCTGGTCCCAGGCCTTTTGATGTTGTTTATTTTTAATGACCAAATCTATTTCTTCTAGTGTTATATCTGCGGTTCTCAACCTATGGGTCGTGACCCCTTGGGGGGGTGTCAAACGACCTTTTCACAGGGGTCGCCTAAGACCATCAGAAATCATATCTTTCCAATGGTCTTAGGACCTGAGACACCTCCTCTCTCTGTCTCTGGAGGGTCCACCCACATGCAGATATAGTGATCTGGTGAGAAAGAAGCTATCTCAGCCTTCACACTGATGTTGGCTTTTTACCCATACTGTTGAAAAGTGTAGCAATGTAGTTTACGGTTGTTATATTACGACTGTTACCCATGCTATATACCATGCTTCAAGACAAAATTTTATTTATTTGTAATTAAAATATTTCACAATATATAATTTCATACTGTTTTTGTGATTAATCACTATGCTTTATGTTCAATTTGTAACAATGAAAATCCATCCTGCATATCAGTTTTACATTATTATTCATAACAGTAGCAAAATTATAGTTAGGAAGTAGCAACAAAAATAATGTTATGGTTGGGGGTCACCACCACATGAGGAACTGTATTAAAGGGTCACGGTGGCATTAGGAAGGTTGAGAACCACTGTGTTCTAGGCTTGCTAAGTTTTTCTACATAAATCTGTGTTAATTTAGGTAAGTAAGCATTTCTAGAAATTTATTCATTTCTTCTGAATTTTCAAATTTTTTTGAATATAACTTTTCATAACTGATTTTTTTCCAAATTGTATCCAGCTTTATTAAAGATACTTTTCATAAACAATCATGGTATTCAGGCAGGACATGGGCAGACGATCGTTAACAGTATATAACAACTTTTAAACTCCCTTCTTCAATGGACTACCAAAATGAGAAAGCCGCTGTAAAACCCACTGAAGTCTTCAGCTGGTGCTCTGACCGGGGAAGGTTTAGTGAGGGTGACATTTCACATTGAGCATGTTGTTTTAACGACTTTTCACGAGCCGACCCTGACGTTCAGAAAATGAAATGGACACAGCAGAATTGCCATCTGAACAAAGGGGGCGCTGCTCTTTCAAGGGATGCCATGAGGATGGCATCACTGGAAAGTCCAGATCGCCGATTAACTAACAGCCAATGTTTTGAGGTCAGGTCCCAACAGGTGCCTGGGTTTGTGGAGTCAAGTCTGTGCTGAAGGCAGAGGGGAAAGAGAAGAAGGGGTGGAGGATGTCAAAACGCAACTGTATTTTCCCCCTCACAAGGTGTGTGTGCCAAGGTGGCAAACGTGGGTCGTGTCAGGGAATCCCCCCTCCTCCTGGAACCCCAGAGGGAGTCTCTCAAAACTAGCAGGGCAAAGTGTTGTTTTTCACTCCATCCAGCTTTGGAGACAGCGTGTTGTCATTTGTCCCTCTCCCAAAAGACAACAATGAAGTGTTCTGTGTGCTGACAACGTAGCTTAAAAAAAAAGTAAAACAAAATTCTGCATTTTTATAAAACTTGATTAAAAATAGTATTTCAAACTGTACAGTCACCAGAAGTACACAGTTATCAAAAATGCACACACTTCACTTAGCATCTCCAGCACCTTCAGCTCTCTGTGCCTGGTCTGTTTTGGCACCTCCATTTTCTTCAGGGTTGTTCCCGTCCTTGCCAGCATCAGCTTCCCCCTTTTTCCCTTTAGGTACCTTCTCGCCTTTCTTCGCAGGGGCCTTTTCCGGCTCAGGCTCTGGTTTT
Source organism: Tenrec ecaudatus (assembly GCF_050624435.1). NCBI lineage: Eukaryota > Metazoa > Chordata > Mammalia > Afrosoricida > Tenrecidae > Tenrec > Tenrec ecaudatus. The sequence goes on from NC_134530.1 coordinate 55,931,291, forward strand.
GGAGGAGCGGGTTTAGCAGATAACCTTGCTGATCTCCTCTGAGGTTCATCCTTCACCTTGGCTTTATCTCCCTTAGCATCCCCTTCAGCCTTTCTCTTGGACATGGTGGCGACTGCGGCGGGGCGCAGGCGCTGGACAAGGGGATGCGGCGGCGCGCAGGCTCTGGTCGATCCGGGGGTCGTTCTCGCCTCTTCTTCACACTGCTCCCATAACTGATTTTTTTTCTCAATAGGTCTGTTGTAACTGTCACCCATTTCATTTCTTATTTATAAGATTTGCTTTCCCTCTTTGCCCTGTGTTAGGGTTGCATGTGGCTTACCAATTTTGTTCATCTCTTTGAAGAACCAACTTCTTATCTTGTTGATTTTCTCTATAGCTTTTTATTTTCCGATTCATTTATTTCTGCTCAAATCTTTGTTATTTCTTTCCTTCTGGGGTCTGAGGGCTTGCGTTGCTGGTCTTGTTGCAGTTATTGTAGCTAAGGTCTTTCTGCTGTGTGCACTTACTGCTACTACAAACTGTCCTGAGTACTGCTTTTGTTGTGTCCCAGACATGTTGGTATGTTTCTGTTCTCGTTTATTTACGGAATGCTCACATTGTGCTCTCATTCCTTCCATTACTCAGTGGATTTTAATTATTGTTAACTTTCCATGTGTTTGACTTCGGGCGCGGATCGGTTAATTTAATTTCGCAGCCATTACTTCCTCGGTATGCGGGCTCATCCCAGCGACCCGACGGGACAGGGAGGAACTACCCCGTTGGTTGCTGAGACTGTAACCTTGTCCCGGAGAAGAAATCGTCCTTTCTCTCTGGAAGCAGCTGCTGCCCCTGCGGTGAGCAGCCCAGCGTGTCACCACGGTCCCACCAGGGCACGAGGAGTGGAAATCGACTCCGTGGCAGGGTTCCGTGGGCTTTTATTGCGATGCTGTACATCTCCAACCACACGTGTGTCCAACGCACGTCTCCTACAGCCAGAGAGCCCAGGACATGCTGCAGGGTCACACGTGATCAAGGCCAGGAAGGCTGGGGAGGAAAGCTAGGGGCGCTGCAGGGCTCTCGGTTACAAGGAGGGAATTCTCCTTGGTGATTCCTGGAGAAATCCCAGGTGGCCTTGGGTGGCAGGGCCACCGGCAGGCGTGGCTGGACGCTGTCCGACGGCTCACTGGCACGCTGCAGGCCCCGGGGCAGTCGTGCGCCCTGCTGGTCCCGGGCGCCGGTGCTGCGGGGCGCTCCATCTCGGTGTTCCGGGACTCCAGCATCTCCAGCCCCAGACGCAGGGGTGACGGGGCGGGCGGGCCCCGGGGCGCACGGCAGTGGGAAGGCTGCGGAGGCGGGCCGGGCCCCGGGGCGCACGCGGGGGCGCGCAGGGTCCGACGGGTGCCCGGGCGCGCTCTTCCTGGGCTCCGGCAGGGGCCGCGAGACGTGGCCGCGCCTGCGCCCAGGGAGGCGCGCAGCCCCGCGGAGAGGCGGGCAGGCGCTCCGAGCCTGCAGGGGGGGCGGTGGCGAGTGAGGTCTGAGCACGGGGCCGGGCGGTTCCCCCGGGAGGCCACCTGCTGAAAGGGCGGTAGGGATGTACGATCTCCCCCAATTTACTTATGTCAGCTCCAGGTTCTGCATCTCCGGTTGCACTGGCACATTCGTGATCGCCGCGTTCTTCTCAGGGCATCTTAGCAAGGGACACACAATTTTAGCGGATCAATTTGTCTCCTTGCCTGGGATGTTCTCTGTGACTTCTCAATTGGAATGAGGGATCCCAAACGTCTCCACCGGAGAGTCACACTCTTCTTTATTTAATTAAGCAGTATTTGGGTATAGAGGTACTTTGAAACAATTTAGATGACACATTGCTCATCACATCTTTAAAATGTGTATTCATTTCTTTACTGTGTGACATGGTTTGCTGTTGTCTTCATTGGGCTAGATAATTTGTGACGGTCCTTATTTTATTGGTTAATCCCCCCACCTCTGGCCTGTGGGAACCCATTCCAGCCAGCTTCTGAGCCCCAGCACTGCTCTCTCCATTATTTGAGCACTTCCTTGCTTTTGGCCCCAAATGGTCTAGGTTTATTTTATAAGCTCCTTGCCCCGCCCCAAGGAACTCTGGGTTCTTTTTTTTTTTTTTTTTAAGTGAAGACACGTTGCTTCTCAGCTAGATGGTCGCCTGTCAGGCCTTTAAGACCCTAGATGCTATATCTTTTGATAGCCGGGCAACATCAGCTTTCTTCGCCACATTTGTCCTCATTGATTGAGTTGGGACGGACTGGTGTGCTTAATCCACGTGGGTTTTGTTGTTTCTCAGCTAGATGGCCGCTTGTTTATCTTCAGGCCTTTAAGATCCCAGATGCTATAACTTTTGGTAGCCGGGCACCATCAGCTTTCTTCACCAAATTTGCTTGTGCACCCATTGTCTTCAGCGGTTGTGCCAGGAAGTGAGCATCTCAGACTGCCGAAATGTAAGAACAAAGTGTTCTTGTGTTGAGGGAGTACTTGAGCAGGAGCCCACTGTCCATCTATTTCCTTAATACTAAGCCTATAAATATATGCACATAGATCTATTTCCCCCTTGTCGTATATAAATATATTTACATCTGGAAGGTGAGGAAGAAAGGGGGAACAGCTTACAAGGATCTCGTCCCTGGGGGACAGACAGCAGAGAAGTGGGTCAAGGGAGAAGTCAGATGGTATAAGACAACATAAAAATAATTTATAAATTATCAAGGGTTCATGGGGGAGCAAGGAGGGAAGGGAAAAGGAGGAGCTGATACCAAGGGCTCAAGTAGAAAGCAAATGTTTTGAGAATGATGAGGGCAACAAATGTACAAATGTGCTTGACACAATGGATGTATGTATGGATTGTGATAAGAGTTGTACGAGCCCCCAATAAAATGATTTTTAAAATAAAATACAAAAAAAATTTTGAAGAGAGGTATTTAGAAACCAAGATCTGGATGCCAACTGTGCCCATTGCTTTTGGAGTATTGAACATCTTCTTGTGTGTTTATTCCTATACGTGGGTGGATGTAGTGGCTGACAGGTGCTGTGGAGTGAGCTCACCTCGGCAAATGGAGGTGCATGTTGTCAGGTCTTCATGGTCCTTGAAGTGTAGAGTTCATGCTGTGGCGATTGTGTCCCTCTGTGTCACTGAAGGCTCCACACAACCTCACTGACTCTAGCAAACAGAATGCCCTTTTCTAGCAAAAGGTCTTTCCAGAAGGTGTGTCTAAAGTGAGTGGGACAAAGTCTCACCATGCTTGCTCCCAAAGAGCATGCCGGGTGCATTTCAGAACACCAGAGGACAGATGGGTGACTCCAATTCCAATTCGGCAGTGTAGGACTCATGGAAGCTTCTTTTCGTGCCAGCATGTGTGATGTCTGGGCTGCAAAGGTGAATCCGACCGCATTTATTGTTTTTTTAAATTTTTTCTCTGACCGCATTTATTCTTTATAAAATTCCATCACTAAAGTAAAATGTTCTCAGCGACAGAAATTGAAATTACCAAAAAGCAAAGGAAAACCAGCCATCATTTCAGCATTCCAAAACCACCTCTGGGAACATTTTGATAGTGGATTTTCTTTCAGGCTCTTCCTTAGGTGTAGGGTCTCCTATTTTTGTCTTGGTTTAGTGAACTCATTCTGTACCTGCAACTTTGTCTCCGCTTCTTTGACACAGGAGGAAGCAAATCTGGGCAGTGGCCTTTATTTTTACACCCATGAATTAAAATTTGGTTCTTAAATTTTTAAGTAGTTGAAACATAATAAAAAATAATTTGTGACTTGTGAAAATTATATGAAATTCAAATTTTAGTGACCATAAATAGAGCTTTCCTGGAAAACAGCCATGCCCATCCGGGGACGTACTACCTGTGACTGCTCTTGCTCTCTGGCACCAGAGCTGCTGACCCTGCAATACTGTCTTCTCCTCGTGTTCTCAGATGAGCTCATGTGATTCTGAAAGACGATGGGAGTGAGAATATAATGAACAGCACATGCTTTAGATGCTAAGTAAAGGCCACAAGCCATCAAGTAGAGAAGCTTCTAAGTCATTCAGGAAGGGAGGGAAGAGGAAACGAAGGACGAGAAAGAATGATAATATGGCCTTTAGTCATCTCTGTTTTGAGGAGTCTGCTAATTTTTTAATTTCCAACCAACACAAACTTACTCATTAAAAAAGATATCTTTCATCAGTTTTTTATGATGAAGATAATAGCTTCTTAGATCTTTAAAAATATTATGTATGGATGTGCTTTATACAATTGATGTATGTATATGTATGGATTGTGATAAGAGTTGTATAAGCCCCTAATAAAATGTTTTTAAAAATATTTGGGGCCAAAATTACCTTGTTACTATCTAATTTGTGAGACATCTAATTTTAATGAGCGTTTGCCCTTAGTGCTGCAGAAACTATGGGGACTTTTTAAACTGGCTCTGGAGTGATTGGGGATGATGGTGGGGAGGTCTCTCCCAGCTCTGATTCCCCCTCCGTCCTCCAACCACAGGGTCTGAGCAGGGATAAATGCGGAGACATCTATTTAGATACCATTGGCCAATTAGGGCCAAACAGCCATAAGTTTATTTCCTTTTCTTATTTATGTCAGTAGTTTTTCAAGATGGCAACAAATTCTTTTGGTAACTCCCTATTGTCCCTTCCCCTTGATTCCCTGTGAGCTTGTGACACATTGGCCTACACAGTACAACAGACATGACATTGTGTGACGTTTGGAGTCAAAATCAGAAAAGGCTGGGTGAGTCTTCCACCTAGTTCTCTAGGGAGGCTTGTTTCTGAGACACTCCCTCTTGGTTTACTCCCCCTGGGAACCCAGCTGCCCTGCAGGGAAAAACCATGTGCAACTATGGTGATCCCAGTCGATTCCAGCCTTCAGCCTTCCCAAGAGGCTCAGTCATCGGAGAGATGTCATTTCGGAGTGCCTGGCACACTCCAGTCCCAGTAAATGTTCTGCACAAGACCTCTTTAAAGTGCCAAGAAGCAAGGATGGTAGGTAGAGGACTACCGTGTGCCTGACCCAAGCCAGGGGTTTTTCATGGCCTCTTATGCAAGGGAAAGCTGGCCATTGAATGAGGAAGGCCAAAGAAAAAGCGGTGCATTTGGATTGTGGTGCTGGGGAAGCACATTGAAAATACCACGGACTGCCACAAGAACAAACAGTCTGTCTCGGAAGAAGTACAACCAGAAGGCCCCTTAGAGTTAAGGATGGTGAGGCTTTGTCTCCCGTACTTTGCACATGCTGTCAGGAGAGACCAGTCCCTGGGGAAGGACGGCATGCTTGGTAAAGGAGAGGGACAGCGGAAACAAGAGGCAGGCCCTCAACAAGACGAATTGGCACTGTGGCTGCTAACAATAGGCTCAACCATAAGAACGGGTGAGGATGGTACCAGGCAGTGTTTCCTTCTGTTGGACAAAGGGTCACTAGGAGTTGGCACTGACTGGATGGCACCAAGCAACAACAACGCCTGAGATTATAAGCCTACTTTTGGAGAGAGTTTTCTGTTATGCTAACAGACAAGCTTAAGGCTTGTATTCTGAGTTTCTCCCTTAGGAAAGCTTGTGAACCAAGTCATCCCCCTTCATTTCCTTGGGGATCGGGTCTCCTGGAAGACAAACCAGCACCTCTATCAAAGCCATTCCTCTGCGTGTGAAAGCCATCTTGGAAGCAGGAACAGAAAGAAGTCTTAGGACGACCAAGAAAGAATCGCCATGACTAGAGCACGGGTGACATCCCTGTCTGGAGTGTCAGAGGCAGCAGGGGCCGGGCCCTACTGAGGGCAGAGGCTGCAGCAAGGAGACCCTGAGGCAGAGCCCGGGAGCAGCGCTCAGCGATGAGACTGACCCATGGAGACCGGAGGCCCAGGGACGACGTGGCTGAGAGACCAAGGACCAGAGAGACCCGCCTGCTGGCTGAAGAGAAGCCCTGCAATGGACAAAAGACCACGTGTGTCCTTAATGGTCTCCGATCCTGGCTTGTGGTAGGTAACCTGTGAACTTCTAGCGACCCCATGCACCCCTAAGGGTGAATCCTGTGAGTTCTGTGTGGCCACGGCAGAGAAGCAGAGCTGGTGTGGAAATAGGGTAAAGGAGGACGGAGGCGTAGCTGACCTCTGCCTGGTGGCATTTGGCCTGGCTTTGTGAGCAGCTGGGTTCTCCGTCTCCCTGGTGAAGACAAAGGAGAGCCAACATGGCCCCTGTGCCTTTTTCAGGGCTCTGCGGCAACAGAACTAGAGCACCGCCCCCAGAATAAAAGATCTTCAGTAGCTCTCCACCATAAAGAGCCACGGAGAGTGGGGCATCCTCCGGGTCCAAGGCAGGTCATGCCGTCTGGATTTTCTGGCCGCCAGCGCTTGAGCCAAAGGGAAGGGAAGTGAAAGAAATGTAGTTGCTGTCATTGTGTAATCACAGAAAGGTGGCTCTTTGTCGAGAGAGAAGATGGGTTTCTGACACTACCTCCAAAAGGAGCTTCTGAACCGGTTCCTTCTGTAAGGGATATTAAAGAATCCGATGGGCTTTTTTAATCAATCATTTTACAGAATTCAAAAGGGCTGGTTATACTATGGACCATCAGTAAAATACAAGTGCGCCACCTGAAATCATAAACACATATTGTTTACATGTGTAGCTGTTCGGTAATCTAGCGCAATGCAGGGGCTGAGCACGTATAATCTAGAGCAGTGGTTCTCAACCTGGAGGTCAAATGACCCTTTCACAGACCATCGGAAACACATAAATATTTCACAATATATAATTTCATATTGTTTTGTGTTGAATCGCTATGCTTTCATTATGTGTAATTTATAACAATGAAAATACATCCTGCAATCAGATATTTACATGATGATTCATAACAGTAGCAAAATTATAGTTATGGAGTAGCAACGAAAATAGTTTTATGGTTGGGGGTGACCCCAGTGTGAGGACCTGTGTGACAGGGTCCCGGCATGACGAAGGTTGAGGACCACTGCTCTAAAGAGCGGACTGCAGAGCACGTCCTTTGGCCCCTCCCAGCAATTGTAGAGATCAGTCAGACTTGTGACAAAGGCTTGCCAGTCGTCAATTAGTTTTAAAACATTCGGCTTTCTGGTGAACATCTGGATTGAAGGAATTCTGTGGTGTTTATGTAACCATCAGGCCTGCTAACCTCAAGGTTAGCAGTTCAAAACCACTAGCAACTCTGGGGGAGTTACAGTAACTCCCAAAAGAGTTACAGTCTCAGAAACCCACGGGGGCAGTTCTACCTTGGCCTATGGAGCCACTATGAGCCGGAAGCAACTTGATGGCAGTGAGCGAGTGACTTATTGAAGGTGGGTGTACTTTAAAACCCAAGAAAAGAAGATTTTAATAGCTATATAGTATTCAACATGGAGGAAGATGAGAGACTAGAGGTAGGAGTAAAGTTTTATTTAAAAGGCAATCTAGAACACAACCAAACTAAATAACAAAACAGGTTAAAAAATTGACCAGAAACTTCACTTAAGAAGATATATGGATGGCAAATAAGCACAGGAAAGGAGGATTAATGGTCATTCCACACCTGAACTCACTGCCAGCCAATTGATTCTGGCTTGGCATCCTAATAGGACAAAGTAGAACTGCTCCTTTGGGTTTTTGAGACTTTAAATCTTTATGGGAGCAGCCAGCCTCATCTTCCTCCCACTGACCAGCTAGTGGGTTTGAACCACCAAACCTGTAGTTAGCAACTGAATATGCAGTCCACTAAGCCACCGGGGGCTCCTTGCATTAATCGATGCAAAATAAAACCACAATGCAGAGTAAAATTATTTTATACCTATTTCAAACAAATAAGCAAGCAAGCAAACACAATGCTATCCAGTTAATTCTGATTCATACTGATCCGCCGTAGGGGTTTTGAGGCTATAAATCTTTATAGGAGCAGAAAGCTTCATCTTTCTTCTGTGGAGCAACTGGTGGGTTTGAACCCTAAACCTTACCATTAGCAGTCCAATGTTTACTCAACAGAGTCACCAGAGCTCCTTACACACCTGTTACTATGGATAAAACAACAACCGCAAACCAAAAGATAACTGACAATACTAAGCACCGTGAAAGCGGTGAAGCAACAGAACTCTGTGTTGCTGGTGGGAAGGCTAAATGGTTCGGCAGCTCTGGAAAAGTTTGGCAGTTTTTTATAAAGGTAACCTTACATTTAGCACATGGCCCAGCAAGCGGATTCCTAGGCCTTTATCTGAAAAATGACAATTTAGGAGGAAGTAAGAGCTGAACAAACGACTACACTATGCACCGGGCCAGTACATGGCACAGAGGTCCGTGGTCGAGAGCCTGCTAGCAGAGGACCCACTGATAGCAGTGCCTGACTGGGAAGAGGCCCAAAAGCAGATCACTGCTGGCTGTTCGGACGCAGCAGCGGGGTGGGCTTTGGGCTGCACCAGGCGGCAGCAGCAGCAAATGCTGACAGCAGAGAGGCCAAAGACAGACAGGCAAAGAAGCTGGAAGAGTAGGCAGCTAGCTGCCTCACAGAGGATCTGCTCAGCCCACTGATCCCTGGCTGATGACGCGTTTGTGGCTCTTCCTGCAGAGAGCTTATTTGCACCATGAGACCTTTTGCTCCAAGAGCCAGGCTGATCAAAAACTCGGGAGGAAACACGCTCCTCATTCCTGGGATCCTTCTATGTATTTCCTGCCCCCGTTCCCAATTCGTGCCTATTGCTTCCTAATTGACCCTGATTCTGAGCTCGAGCCTTCCCTTATATAGTTCCCTCTGGAGCCCGGGGATTGTGGGCATGATCTGCGAGCTCCGTGGGGTTACTGCGCAGATGGCCAGATGCAGCAGAGAAGCAGAGAGCTAGGAGAAGCAGCTGGTGGGACAAGTGGGAAAGTGAAGATTACCTGACCGTCGCCTCAGAGGAGCAAACATTCTGGTCTCATCCCTCGTGATTTAGACAATTCACCCTGCTGCCTTCCAATACGCAGCCACAACATGCAATCCGCTCAGCAACCTAAAGGGCAGGACGACCGGACACGCAGCAGCTTGGATGAATCTCAAATGCACACCCACCAATTCCCGAGGTCGCTGATGATGAAGAACCAATGCTGCTGAATGTCGACTCGTTCTTTTTGGTCCAGTGACTCTGTGTATTCTTTCCACCTTCTTTTGATGACTCCCGCAACAGTCCACATTTTGCTCCTAGAATCTTTCAGTATTGCAACTTGAAGCTTGAATTTTTTTCTTCGGTTCTTTCCATTTAAGACATGCTGAACACGTTCTTTTTTTATTTTCTAATCGCAAGCCTTTTCACATTTAATTCTAATATTGTACTTTGTCTTTTATATTTTTATAGTTGTTTGTGTTGTTGAGAAAAGGCATTGGCGATAAAGAAGTTGGTCTTGCAAATGTCATGCAATCCCCAGGTTAGTGTCTATCACCAGGGCCATAGTGTTCAGCAGCTGTTTCTTCCTCTTTGGTTCCAACTTTGACATTCCCATCACCAGTGACATTACCCCATCATTAGGGCCAACTCTTGAAGGACACTTTGCCTCAGTCATATTTTGAGTGCCTTCTGACCCAAGGGGCTCATCGTCTGGCACTAGAACTGTCTGTGACTCTTCTGCGCTGGTCATGGGGCTTTCCGTGGCTACTTCCTCACACATGAGGACAAGACAGAGAGACAAGTAGTGGTTTTGCACTCACAGGATAGCTTACTTTGGACCAGCCACATTTCAAATGCTCAGCAACCACATAGGACTAGAGACAAATTATTGGACAGGGCAGGTCTAGCTCATGGTCTGGGGGAAAAAAAGCAAGGTAAACGTCTAGGCTTGAGCAGCTACCATCAAGTATATAGAATACTTCTACCAAAGAGACAAAATACTAAGAATGATCAGACTTTCTAGAAATCACAAAATGACCATAATGCAAAGTTATAACAATATAGACTCAAGGGTACAACGTGCTTCCCTTCGTTAGCCCGCGGCACCGTGACAGAAGTTCCACAAGTGGGTGACTTTAATAAGCAGAAATATATTTTCTAGCAAAATGCATACCAATCACAGGGAAGGCTGCAGGCCAGGGGCAAACAAAAAGGAGGAAACCTCCAGTTGTTTGCAACTTACCCAGGAAATGCCAATTAACCTGGGCAAGAGTAACCAACTCTCTGAAGTAGACGACAAGGTCAAGTTAATGCTCATTGTTACGCAGTGGAGTCACGTCTGGTCTACGGACAACTGAAGGAAACAAAGCTGGTTCCTTCACCAACTCAGGATGATTGCTATGTTGGGTCCACTGTTGCGACCACAGTGTCAGTCCATTCGTGGAGGGTCCTCCTCTCGTGCGCTGACCCTCCATTTCACCAAGCACGCTGTCCTTTCCCAGGAGCTGGTCTCCCATCTCCAAGACACACCAGATGAAGCTCGCTGTACCCCCTCACGACGAGTGTTCTGGTTGTACCTCCTTCAACACAGACTTTTTGCTCCTCTGGCAGCCCAGGGTGCTTTTCATCTTCTTAATCAAGTTCCTAATTAACATGCAGCAATCCCCCCGTTCGTTCGTTGTTCAGCTTCCACATATGAGGTGTTTGAAAACACTATGGCTTGGGGTGCTCGTTACCATTTTAAAGAGGACCAGGCCCTTGGCAGCAGATTATCTGATGCAATACATTGTTTGATTTCTTTTTTAGAAAACTCATTTTATTGGGGGCTCGTACAATTCTTATCACAATCCATACATCCATCCATTGTGTCAAGAACATATGTACATTTGTTGCCATCATCATTCTCAAAACATTTGCTTTCTACTTGAGCCCTTAATATCTGCTGTTCATTTTCCCTCTCCCTCCCCACTCCCCCCTACCTCATGAACCCTTCATCATTCATATATTCTTATTATTTTGTCATATATTACACTGTCTGACGTCTCCCCCTGTCCTCTTCTCTGCTGTCCCTCCCCCGGGGAGGAGGCTACAGGTAGATTCCTGTAATCTGTTCCCCCTTTCTACCCCACATTCTCTCCACCCTCCAGGCATTGCCACTCTTATCACTGGTCCTGGAGGGGTTATCTGTCCTGGATTCCCTGTGTTTCCAGTTCCTATCTGTATCAATGTACATCCTCTGGTCTAGCCAGATTTGTAAGGTAAAATTAGGATCATGATAGTGGGGGGAGAGGAAGCATTTAGGAACTAGAGGAAAGTTGTATGTTTCATTGTTGCTACCCTGACATTGTTTGATTTCTTGACTGCTGTTGCCTTCGTGGAGTGTGGATCCAAGTGAAATGAAATCCTTGACAGCTTCAGTCTTCTGTTTATCGTGTTGTCTGTGGTCCAGTTCTGAGGAGGTTTGTTTTCTTGACACTGTGTTGTAATCCCTTCTGAAGGCTGCCGTCTATGGTCTTCATCAGCAAGTGCTTCGAGTCCGCCCTCCTCTGCAGATCGCCGGTTGTGGATGCGCATTCTCTCAGTCCCAATGTCTCTTTCTCCTTCACACAGTCGAGCCACTTAGGCAATTTGCTCCACACAGAGATGTCATGAGTATGGTGAAAGGATATACTCCTGAAGCACATTTTCCTTCCTTCAAACTATGCAGCTGTTTCATTCTTGTACAGATTCTTTATAAGCACCTATTTTTGTGATATTATCCATAGTTTTTTGATAGATATCAAAGTTTATTAGTGGTTGCTAGGGTCAGTATACAGAAAGTTGGGGGGTGGAGGGTAGTGGTGATGGAAAACTACATGGATGATGGAAGGTTAGCTTGCAAACAGATTCTCATAAGTGCTGTCAAGAAGGCTTAAGCCTTGCAGGATTGAGAGATAATTGGGAAGCATGGCTACGGTGGCTTCTTCTTTCTCAGTTTTCTCCAGGAGGTGGCTGGCTGCTTGGTCATCTTGGGAGAGCTTAAGGCAGGTTGGCCCTTGCTTTGTGCTGCAGACTTTCAAGGAGTCTTGGGGAGGAGGCACCGCTGGGCGCGCCGACTACACGCGGCTCAGGCTGCAGGCGCTTCCTTAACCATAGTTTTTTTATAATATAATATGCAGTCGAATGGCTTTGTATAATCAATACAACTCTGCTTTCAGCCAACCTCCATCTGAAGTCAGCAGTGGGCTCCCTTGTTCCAGGTCCTCTTCTGAACCGGCTTGAATACCTGGAACCGCCCAGTTGATGTACTGCTCCCACAGTTTTTAAATTATCCTAAGCAAAATCTTACTTCCAAGCGATTTTAGTGATGCTGTTAGATAATTTCTGCATTCTGTTGGGTCATCTTTCTTTAGAATGGACACGAAGACCTTTTCTAGTTGGTTGGTAGGTAACTGTCTGCCACGTTTCTTGGCTTAGATTAGTGAGTGTTTTCAGCACTGCGTCAGTTTGTTGAAACATTTCATTTGGTATTCTGTCGATTCCTAGAATCTTGCTTTTCAGCACTGCCTTCAGTGCAGCTTGGAATTCTTCATTCCATACCACTGGTTCTTGGTCATATACTACCTCTTAAAATAGTTGAATGTTGACTTATTCTTTATGGTACAGTGGCTATGTATTAATTCCATCTTCTTTTAAAAAATTATTTTATTGGGGGCTCATACAACTCTTATCACAATCCATACATTGTGTCCAGCACATTTGTACATTTGTTGCCATCATCATTTTCTTTTTTTGTGTGTGTGTATGGGACACATTTTTTTGATAGATTCAAAGCATTATATATATATTTTTTTATTTTAACAATTTATTGGGGCTGATACAATTCTTTTCACAGTTCATACATATACATACATCAATTGTATAAAGCACATCTGTACAGTCTTTGCCCTAATCATTTTTTTCTCTTTTCTTCTTTTACATTTTATTAGGGACTCAAACAACTCTTACCACAATCCATACATATACATACATCTATTGTATAAAGCACATCCATACATTCCCTGCCCCAATCATTCTCAAGGCATTTGCTCTCCACTTAAGCCCCTTGCATCAGGTCCTCTTTTTTTTTCCCCTCCCTCCCCTTTCCCCCCTCCCTCATATGCCCTTGGTAATTTATACATCGTTATTTTGTCATATCTTGCCCTATCCGGAGTCTCCCTTCCCCCCTTCTCTGCTGTCCCTCTCCCAGGGAAGAGGTCACATGTGGATCCTTGTAATCAGTTCCCCCTTTCCAACCCACTCACCCTCCACTCTCCCAGCATCGTCCCTCACACCCTTGGTCCTGAAGGTATCATCCACCCTGGATTCCCTGTACCTCCAACCCTCATATGTACCAGTGTACAGCCTCTGTCCTATCCAGCCCTGCAAGGTAGAATTCGGATCATGGTAGTTGGGGGGAGGAAGCATCCAGGATCTGGGGGAAAGCTGTGTTCTTCATTGATACTACCTCACACCCTAATTAACCCATCTCCTCTCCTAAACCCCTCTATGAGGGGATCTCCATTGGCCGACACTTGGGCCTTGGGTCTCCACTCTGCACTTCCCCCTTCATTTAATATAATATATATATACACATACATATATACATATACACATATATACACATACATACACACACTTATATCTTTTTTTTTTGCATGATGCCTTATACCTGGTCCCTTGGGCACCTCGTGATCGCACTGGCCGGTGTGCTTCTTCCATGTGGGCTTATTTGCTTCTGCCATCATCATTTTCAAAACACTTTCTTTCTACTTGAGCCCTTCCTATCAGCTCCTCATTTTGTCCCCTCCCTTCTCCCCCCTCCCTCATGAACCCTTGATAATTTATAAATTATTATGATTTTGTCATATCCTACACTGTCTGATGTCTCCCTTCACCCACTTTTCTGTTGTCCGTCCCCCAAGGAGGGGGTTATATGTGGATTCTTATGATCGGTTCCCCCTTTCTACCCTACTTTCCCCTTCACCTCCTGGTATTGCTACTCTAATTATTTATCCTGAGGGGTTTATCTGTCCTAGATTCCCTGTGTTTCCAGTTCTTATCTGTACATCCTCTGGTCTAGCTGGATTTGTAAGGTAGAATTGGGATCATGATAGTGTGGGGGTGAGGGGAAGAAGCATTAAAGAACTAGAGAAAAATTGTATATTTCATCGTTGCTACACTGCACCGTGACTGGCTTGTCTCCTCCCTGCGACCCTTCTGTAAGGGGATATCCAGTTGACTACAGATGGACTTTGGGTCTCCACTCCTCACTCCCCTTCATTCACAATGATATGATTTTTTTGTTCTTTGATGCCTGATACCTGATCCTTACGACACCTCATGATCACACAGGCTGGTGTGCTTCTTCCACATGGGCTTTATTGCTTCTCAGCTAGGTGGTCGCTTGTTTATTTTCAAGCCTCTATGACCCCAGACGCTATATCTTTTAATAGCTGGGTACCAGCTTTCTTCACCACATTTGCTTATGCACCCACTTTTTCTTCAGTGATCGTGTTAGGAAGGTGAGTATCATGGAATAGTCGTTTAATAGAACAAAGTGTTCTTGCATTGAGGGAGTACTTGAGTAGAGGCCCAATGTCCATCTGCTAACTTAATACTAAACCTATAAATATGTGCATACAGATCTATTCCCCACCGTCATATATAAATATACTTACATGTGTACATGCTGTATTTAGACTTCTGTAAATGCCCTTTGCCTCCTAGTTTCTCCCTCTATTTCCTCTTACTTTCCTCGTATCCCACTATCATGCTCAGCCTTCATTTGGGTTTCAGTAATTCCTCTCAGTTACATTGCCCTTGATCAAGCCTTATCAGCCCTCTTACACCCTCCTCACCATCAGTTTTGGATCATTTGTTGTTCCCTTGTCCCTGAGGTTGTTAACACCCACTTCCTTTCCCTCATCTCCTCTCTCCCATATCCCTCTCCCCAACCTTCCATCCTGTTGTTTTCTCCTCCAGATTGTTTATCTGCCTATCTTATCTAGACAGACCTACAGGGATAATAATATGCACAAAAAACCAAGACAAGACAAAACAAAGCAACAAAAGAAAACAATGACCAAAAAAAAGCCTGTCAATAGTTCAAGGTCTGTTTATTGACCTTTAGGAGTGTTTTCCAGTGGAATCTGATGGGGTGCCATGCCCTGACCCCACAGTGTATTTTTGGTACTCCCTCGGGACTTCATTGCTGTGCTCCCCTTGCTGCTCTGTTGCGCGCCCTTAGTGTTTTGTCTCAGTGTGGTGGGGTCAGATCGGGTGCAGTTCCAGCACTGTGTCTCCAGTGTTGTCCCCCATGGGCTATAGGTCAGTGGGGATGTCCTGTCTTGTAGTGGGGCTGGCCCCTTCCATCTTCTTTTGAGGCTTCCTGCATTATTCAATATTTTGTCCATGGAATTCCTTAATATTATAATTTGAAGGTTGAATTTCTTCAGTTCCTGTCCTTTGAAAAATGCTGAACATGTTCTTCCCTTTGGCTTTTGAACTCTAGGTCTTTGTACATTTCATTATAATACATTTTGCGTCTTCTCAAGCTGCCTGTTGACACTTTATGTTCATCTCTTTTCATATCCTTTGTTTCATTTGTTCCAACTACTCTGTCCAAGAACAAGTTTCAGACTCTCTTCTGGCATCCACTTTGGTCTTTACTTTTCTTTTGTTTTCTCTGAGTTTTATTGGCACATAATCTACATCCTATAATTCAATCGTGTTAAGAATTGTTCAATCATTACCACAATCACTTTCAGGACATTTTCTTTCCCTGTTCCCATGACGAAATCACCTTTAAAATGAGCTGTGTAATCAACGTTCCATATTCTAGTGCTCCCTTCCCTCCCGCCTTCACTGTTTATTCCCGAAATCCCCTCACCCTCCTCTTCTCCCCCAGCTTCTGCCTACCCTCCATCCCCTAAAAATCTTGCATCAGTTATTGTCTCTGGGCATCCACTCCTCTGTGCTTCATAAACTGTTAACCCCAACAGAAACAACAAGGAACAAATCCAAAGTGCAGTGGGGAGGTAAGACAGCAGTAATATAAAGATAAAAATACCACAATGCGTGGGAAGAAAAGACCGGCATCAACATCCAAAAAGCCAGGATCGAGCGAGAGATCCTTTCACCTAGAACACATTCAGATTGGGTCTAGAGGGAGGTCAACTGGTCAAGTACCAAGTTTTATCCAGTCTCATCAGGATCACAACCATCTATGTTTGATGGTAAGGCTGTTCCAGACCTTTCCAGTGTCTAAAGGAGGGTCTGCGAGGGGCTTAATCGAAGGACAGTCTGCAGATGGGTTTGGGGCTCCCACTGACCTCCAAAGCATTGCACAAAGTGGGTGTTCACAAATTAAGCTCTGATACTTGTCCCTTCATCATATTTGAATTTTTTATTTGTCATCTTTGGATCACGCTAGCTGGTGTGCTTCTTCCATGTGGACTTAGATGACCCCTCGCTTAGATGGCTGCTTGTTTGAATACAAGCCTTAAAGACCCCAGCCACTATTCGGATTGATAGCCAGGCACCATCTGCTTTCTTCAGCACACTTTGCTATAGCACCCTTATCTTCAGTGATCATTTTAGGAAGGTGAGTATCAAGCTGGGCCATGTGATCAGAACTGACTGTTCTTGGATTGGGGCGAGAGTTAAGTGGCGCCCAGAACCCATCTGCTTGTCCATGGACTTTGCACGACTGAGGTTTACTCTGGTGGTTATCGTTGGACAAAATCAAACCCCCATATGATTCACTACATTTGCCACGTTTCTCCCCTCCACACACATTTTAAAAATCATTTTATTGGGGGTTCTTGCAACTCTTCTCACAATCCATCCATCCATTGTGTCAAGCACATTTGTACATTTGTTGCCATCATCATTCTCAAAACATTTGCTTTCTACTTGAGCCCTTGGCATCGGCTCCTCATGTTTCCCCTTCCTCCCCGCCCCCACATTTGCCACTGTTGTCTTCCTTTCTCTACTGTCTTTTTTAAAGATGCATTACAAAACACTGCACAGGACCGTTGAATCAGTTCATAGCCAAGGTGAACACTACAGTAGCTAACCATCACTCACTTCTTGTTTGCTGTGGTGAAATACATGTGACAAAACATTGGCCATTTCAAGTGACATGAACTATGTCCTCTGTGCTGTGCAGTTATCTGCACCATGCAGTTCAGTCTGATCCCAATACATCAGTGACCCAGACATGGCTCCGCCTTTCCATGACACTCTTGCTCACATTTCAAGGATTAGTTTTAAAGTCTCTATCATTCAGGAAGTTGTGGGGGACCAAGGGGCGGTTGTGTGATTGAGGGGTAAATTAAAGAGACATCAGACAAGATAAAGCAGGCGAAGGCTCACCTCCCAGTCATGGGCACCTGCAGTTTTCTTCACCACATTTGTTTTTGCACCCGTTTTATCTTCAGTGATCATGTCAGGAATGTGATACCATACAATGCCTCATTATTAGAACAAACCATTCTCGTACAGAGGTAAGATTCTAGAGACCGAAAGCCCATCTATTTCCTTGTTTCATTTACATATATGCATAAACAAATATACACATATTCATATCTGTATACTGTTGGGAATAAAAAGAAAGCTGACCCAGAGCATGGGCTGTTTTTTTTTTTCAGAGCATGGGTTTTAATTAACAGGTTTTATTAGCGTTAAGGACCTGCCTGGGTGTTCAGAATGGAACAAGAGTGAAGGGGGCAGGGTGAGGGGCAACTGGAAGACAGTAAAGCGAGAAGAGTCAAAAGTAAGAAAAGGAGAGCTAAAGAGAGGAAGAGACAGAGGGACGGCCATGCGGCCACAAGAGAGGATGGAGAAAGTCAGAGAGAGCAAACAAAGGAATCCGTGTTAGCAAATTTTTGGAACAGAAATAAATGATCATGTCTAAAAGGAGCCCCTGCTCCCCCTGCCCATCCCCCCCCATTGGCTGAGGGGAAGAGAGGGGGAAGGTCTCGCTGAGGCATCTTGTGAAGGTGAGGGGTCACGTTATGCTCGGTGGGGATGGAGACACTGGCTATGGCTGATAGCCATAGCATTCCTGCTGGAACCTTGATATACTTGTACATATATGGTTTATATACTAAAACATACATGGTTTGGGTTTTGGTCTTCCTCCCACCCCACTGTTATGTTTGCCTGGTGTTCCCCTCTCAGTAATTCCTCTCAGATACAAGTGTATTGATCAAGCACTCCCCACCCTCCCGACGGTCCATTTTAGAACCCCTACTATTCCCTGTACCCATCATTGTTGGATCCTGCTCACCTCCCCACCTTCTCCCCTCCCAAGCCCCTCAGAACTCTCACAATGTAACTACAAGGATAAAATTCTGTGCTAATTTACTTTTTTAAATCTTCTCTTGTGTTCCCGTCAGAATTGTCATAATTTCCAATTATAAAGATCTTAACTTACATGATTTCATCTGCACACCAGTGTGTCTGTGAAAGTTGGACATTGAATAAGGAAGACTGAAGAAGAATTGATGCATTGAATTGGCGCTGGGGAAGAATATTGGAAGTACCATGGACTGCCAAAGTACAAACACATCTGTATTGGAAGAAAGACAGCCAGAAAGCTCCTCTGAGGCAAGGATGGCGAGACTTGGTCTCACGTACTTTGGACTTGTCAGAAGAGACCAGTCTCTGGAGAAGGGCATGATGCTCCATAAAGTAGAGAGGCAGCAACAAAGAGGACGTTCCTCAGGAAGATGGATTGATACCATGGCTGCGTCGATGGGCTCAAGCAAAGGAACAAATGTGAGGATGGCGCAGGACCAGCAAGTGTTTTGTTCTGTTGTGCACAGGGTCGCTATGGGTCAGAACTGAGTTGATGGCACCAAACAACAACAACAAGGATTCTAGCTGGCCTGGTATGGGCGTATGTCCACAGGGGGAGGGTGGGTGACCCTAGTGGTGCCACTGAATGCTCTGAATTTAATCTTTGCAGGGAAACCACCTCTTTAGTATTACGTGATGCCTGAACATTTCAACGCCCTCAAGTTCTCACTCTCCTTGGTTTAGCAGCCCTTCTGTGAGCTTCTCTCACATCTTATTAAAATTGGTAAGAGCAGAACAGGCTGAGCTTCAACATTCCATTCGGAAACCAAGCTTGATGTGGTAGTTCGATAAAGTTATATTCCATTCGGAAATCAAGCTTGATGTGTGAAAGTGTAAGGGTGTATCCCACCTGCCAATCAGGTCTGATGGTACTTCCTCATGGGCGGGGCCTTCTCCTAAGGAGGGGCCTGGGAACCTTCCCCTCGCTCTACCTTCCCCGTCTTGCTTGTGGACCCTGAGAGCTGCCTGAGCCCTGCCAGGTTTTCACTGATGGTGGATCCACTCAACCCTGCACCCACCGGCCTGTGACCTCCTGAGTCTGAAGACGGACTTGTGGACTGGTATCTACAAAGTGAGACTTGGGGACTTGAGCGCACTGGGCTGGATGTTTTCTTGATCTATAATGACTTTTTGTTAGAAAGCTCTTTCTTACACATATGTGCGTGTCACTGGATTTGTTTCTGTAGACAATTCAGTATAACACACTTGATCATCCCGTCATTTTAAGTACATTAATTTTTTTTTAACTTCTCACCTTGCTGCAGGCAACAGTGTTGCTACCTGGATGCCATGACACCATAAACCTTCCCCTTTTCTCCCATTTCCGAGGTTCTCATGATTTTGTTGGACGCTCTCACCTGCGGCCTCCTGGTGTCTGCTAAAAAGGTTTCTACCGCCCGTCAGAGGTTCTTCAAGTGCTCACTAACAGTCAAGTTCTTCCAGCTTTCACCCCTACCCAGTTTACAAGTCACATTTTTCTTTAGGTTTTATTTATAGCAGCAATTTTAAGCACCAGAATTTGTATTGGTTTTCTCTTATTAAAAATTACCCCTATAGTTGTATGAGTCCCTAATAAAATGTAAAAGAAGAAAAGAGAAAAAAATGATTAGGGCAAAGACTGTACAGATGTGCTTTATACAATTGATGTATGTATATATATGAACTGTGAAAAGAATTGTATGAGCCCCAATAAATTGTTAAAATTAAAAAAAAATAAAAATTACCCCTACGAGACGTTGGACAGTGCAAGATATGACAAAATAATAATTTATAGATTATCAAGGGTTCCTGAGGGAGGGGGAGCAGGTAGGGAGGGGGGAAAATGAGGAGGTGATGCCAGGGGTTTAGGTGGAGAGCAAATGTTTTGAGAATGATGAGGGCAATGAATGCACAAATGTGCTTTACACAATTGATGTATGTATGGGTTGTGATAAGAGTTGTATGAGCCCCTAATAAAATGATTTTTTAAAAATAAGGGGATACACCCCAAAAGAACAACAAAAAAATGACCCCTACAATTTCATACCTTATGACATAGGAAACACAGAGTTGTTATTTCCTAGTTTCGGAGGGACAGAAATCCATATGTCGCTTAACGGGATAGTTCTGACCCGGGGTCTCTCATGAAGTTTCAGTCAAACTGTCAGCGGGAGCTGCAGTCACCTGAAGGCTTGTCTAAAGTGAGGGGAGCCCCTTCCAAGATGACTCAGCCACGTGGCTGCGGGCTGATGGTCTCGTTTCTCTCCCCAGGCAGCTAACTGGCGTGCCCAGAGCAGGTGATCCAAGCCCAGAGAGAGAGCAAGCAGGAAGCTTCTGTGCCTTTAGCAATCTTCATTCTTTTGAAACAGGTTACGAAGTCTAGCCCACAAGCAGGTGGAGGTAAATTAGGACCCATGTCAGAAAGGGAAGATGGTCAAGAAAGAGTAGATATTTTCGAAAGGGAGGATGGTCAAGAAAGAGTAGATATTTTCAAACCACCTAACATACTCATTTCAGCTAACAGAATAGGGCACAAGTGGGCACTGTAACTTCCTTAGATGGAAAAGTCAAGCAGGTCCCTTCTAGTTCCCTTGGAATGTTTACTCTTGGCATGCTTCCGTCTTGGCGCCCAACCTCGATGCTCTGAGAAACCCAAGCCACATTGGAAAACCAGGCAGTGGATTTCCACATGACAGTCCCAGCTGAGCCTAGACTTTAAGTCAACCCTGTCTTGACATGATACTGGCAAGAGATGACACCATCCAGGGATTCCAGTTCGCAGTACTTACCCTTAGCCATTGGAGTCTTCCTCCTTGAAACGCAGGCGCCGTGGAGCAGACAAACCAGCTCTGCTGTGATCTGTCAAATCTCAGACCCATGCAATCCACTGCTATAATGAGAAGGGTGTGTTTCATGCCGTTACATTGGATTTATTTCTTACACAGGAATCGCAACTGGAACATCCCCTTCACAAGCGAACCTCTTAAAAGAGTTATCTATCTTCATCATCTCTGTTTCTTCACCCGCTTCTGATCCCTGTAATCTACATTCTGCTCTTGTCTTTCAAACTGAATAATGTTATTGGAAGTCAACAATCTACTAGTTGTCTAATTTTCTAATTAGTCACATTTTCTTCTATACTGAACCCTTAGCGGCAGCATCCAATCTGCCTTCATGACCATTTTCGGCCTATACCACCACGTTACGTCAGTCTCTCCGTTCTCTCACGGCTTCTCGGCCTCCTCTGCAATTTCACCTTCCAAGTGGCCATACCCCCGCTCCGCTGTCAGCCCGTTGCCCTGTGGTGGCTTGCGTGTTACTATAATGCTAGATGCTGTCCCACGAGTCTTTCAAACATAGGCAGTCCCCGAGCAAGGCATTTGAATTATGGTGCTGGTGAAGAATATTGAAAATACCACGGAATGCCAAAAGAATAAACAAATTTATCTTAGGAACAGTACAGACAGATTACTCCTTAGAGGCACGAATGGCAAGACTTCATCTCACATACTTTGGAAATGTTTTCAAGACAGATCAGTGTGACAGAAGGACAGAGGTAAAATAGAGGGGACGGCAAAAAAGAGGAAGTCCCTCAACAAGACACACTGACACCGTGGCTGCAACAATGGGCTCGAACTAAGAACAGTTGTGAGGATGCTGCGTTCTGTTGTATGTGGGTGGGAACCAACTCAGCAGTACCTAATCACAACAGCATGAAAACGCTATGGGCCCGAACAGGATAGTCTCTGATAGAGTGCGGGTAGATGGAGGCTCTAGGTTGGAAGGTAATGATGCTGGAGATCGTGAGGGATACGCAGACCCCGGCATGGTTTTATTGGGCTGGTCACTCTGAGTCGGAGTCGAAACAATGGCACCCAACAGCAACTACTGCCCGGAGCCATGAGGCCCGGCCATTACTTGGAATTTATTAGGACCTGCCCGGAGCCATGAACATTTATTCAGACAGTCTATATGTTGTTTTCGTATTAAATAATGTAGAAACTGTTGCTTGTATTCAGTCACAAAATGAACCTATTTTGGCTTTATTTGGCGAATTACAACAATTAATTTGAAACCGCAGATATCCTTATTTTGTAGCACATATCAGAGTTCATTAGCCTGAGCTCTGGGTCATCTTCTACCCCAGCCTACGTGACAGAGCACTGCAGCTGTAAAGCTTGAGCAAACAAGGTGTGATGCTCTTTAGATAAGCACCTGTGTCCTGCATCCCCTTGATTGGGTAAAAGATTGTCCTCGCCTGTGTTTGATTTGCATAAACATGCCACTCTTGGCGTACCTGGTTGAAGACTGTAAGCCGTTACTGACTCACGGGCAGGGTGCGCTCCCCTGAACTCCCTGATAGGCCTGTTGCCAAAGTAGCCTAATTTGCATGTGCGGCGGATTCTTCCCCCCTTGCTGGCGGATTTAAGCTGTAACTTTTTGTTCATTAAAACGAGACTTGATCAGGATATTGTCTTGTCTCCATTCTCCGTGTCTCTTGTCCCGCCAATTCCCACTCCCTCCTCCAGGATCCACGTTGAATGCCCCGCGGGATGGGACAAACTTCCAAACAGCGGCATGCTCAGGCCTCATCAAGCCTCATTTCATACTTTATTCTATCTACATCTATAGTCTTAATTTCCATCTATGCAACTGGGTAGGGGCCCTGGTGGCACAGTGGGCTAAACAACAGGTTACTAATGGAAAGGTTTGTGGTTCAAACCAACCAGCCACTCCATGGGAGAAAGACGAGGCAGTCTGCTTCTCTAAAGAGGTACAGCCTTGGCAGCCCTATGGGACAATTCTGCTCTGCCCTACCGGGTGACTGAGTTGGAATGAATGACAGTGGGTTTGGTTTGGGGTTATGTGACAGAGGTGCCAAACCTGCATTTCAAGCAATTTTATCTATTAAGGTCCAGTTCCTGTAGCTGGTTGCACAGAAACTGACCTGACTGATTTAAACAGAGTGAATGTTCGCTGAATTGCAGACACAAGGAGGCTACAAAAAGTCCATGGACAAACTCCATTATCTTTTCATTCATTTTTCCGTAAACTTGTTGAGGATCCCTCATAAAGCCTATGCTAAGCAGTCAGAAACAACCAAAGTCACACCACAGAACCGGTCCGTTGCAGATGCCACTACTGCCCTCAGGGATGACAGCCAGTGGCATGGGACAGTGGGTGTGTTCACCAGCGGCACTCCCACCACGGTACTGGGAGTATTGCTTTTCTGG
Organism: Tenrec ecaudatus; assembly: GCF_050624435.1. NCBI lineage: Eukaryota > Metazoa > Chordata > Mammalia > Afrosoricida > Tenrecidae > Tenrec > Tenrec ecaudatus. The sequence goes on from NC_134530.1 coordinate 55,954,747, forward strand.
AACTGTACCCACTCTGGATTCTTTTGAGGTTTCTCCTTTTTGGTCTCATGGCTCCCTCTTCAAAGTCCCTGGTGGGTATATCAAAGCATAGACTCAGTAATTTCCTAGCTGCAAGGGATTATGGGAAAGTAAGTCTCCGGCCAATGATGCTATGTATATAAAAATAATGAAGATAGCAGGATGTTCGATCTGTATTCTAATGGGACAACTCAACCTCAGCAAGTTCAAGCAGAGTTTACGATCTTTGCTGCCCTTTGACTCAACCCCTCCCCCACCCCAAAATGGAATCGTCTTCTAGTTTTTTCTCTCTGTGAATGGGGCCACCACCCACTCAGCTTCACAAGCCAAAGAGCTGGCAGTTGTCTCCAGCACTTGCTTCCTCCTCACTCTCTACAGCCAATCTAGTACCTCTGATATTTTAGGAGGGGATACACGCCCCCAAACAGAACTTTTCCCCAAAGCTATGTATTTAATTAATATTTTTTACAAAACACCCTTATCACGTACTCTCCGTTACACTTAATACATTTGTCAACTCTGTGATTCCATTCTTGGAAACATTTTTTCAAACTCATCTGTTTGGATGGCCGATAGCACTTCCCTCATTTTTTCGTCACCTCTTCCACACCGTCAAATCGCTGTCCTTTCATGCTCTTCATTCACAGAAACAAAAAGAAGCAAGGTCGGGTGTGTAAGGTGCGTGGAGCAAGAGAGGCGTGCTGGTTTTTTTTTTTTGCCCCAAACTGGAGCACTGAGATGGCAGCATGAGCGGGTTCGATGTCATGGTGGCAAAACCAGTCCCCTGTCTGCCACAAATCAGGCCTTTTTTACTGCATTTTGTTACGCAATCTTTTCAGAAGCTCTAAATAGAGAGCTTGATTAGCAGTCTGACCTGCTGGAACAAACTCCAAATGCACACTATGAGTTGACATTTTCATCCGATTGGGATATTGATGGATCACCAGAATGAGGTTTGTCCCAATCCACATTTCACCTTTTTTGAAACGATAAAATCACTGTACACTTGAACTTTTCCTGTAGCTCTGTCTTTGTAAGCTGTGTTCAACATCACGACAGTTTCTGTGGCATTTTTCCCAAGCAGGAAACAAAATTTCACAGTAGCACACTGTTCTTTTAAATTGACCATCACCAAAAATGAGACTCAAGTTCACTGTGACCAGAGAGAACCTTCCCAGGTGATGCCCACTGGGTGCACGAGCTCCAAATGAGATGCTTGATGGTCCTACAAAAGCTCCGCTGGTTTGGGATGATTTTTTGGGGGGGGGGGCACCCACTCATATCTCTTCTTTCTACTCTCATCCATCTCCTCTCCCATCACTTTTGTTCAAGACTCCATCAACTTTTAGCTAGACCGCTGAAATGGATTTTTCCTGTGCTATCAAGACCTGCTTGAATGGAAATACTGCAAGTACATGGCTTTAACAAACAGATATTTATTTTCTCACAGGTTGTTTTGTTAGTAAGTGCTTCAGGACAGCAAAGTATTGAATAGGCTCTTCTAGCCATAGTTTCTGTAAGTCCTGCCAAAAGGACCTTTTCCAGATGGGTCTGAGTAGGAGAAGGTAAGGAAAGATAGGATTTAGTTGTGTTTGATAACAGGATTTATTGTGGATGCAAATAAGCCTGAATGCTTTGGGGCAGGAGACTGGCTTGTGGAGTTGGGTCAGAGAGATCATTTTGGTGGAATTCATTGAAATGGCTTCAGATTCGTGGAAGGCTGGGCTTTTTAAAAGAGAAAGAACCAGAGGGGAATGGTAAGTGCCGATTCCACCAGTATGTCAGGAGCGGCGTGATCAATAGTTACTTAACACTCTTAGACATTTTTGAATGCTTGGTTTATTCACTGCAAACACACATCAAACAAGCTAATAATCTTAATTTAAACTATTAAGGCAAATATCAGAGTGTAGGGGCAACACATCACACATGTTATTATTTTAGCACTGTAGTCCCAATAAGCACTGCCCTCGTTGGTGGCCTCACGCCGGGTAGAGTCGCAGAAAGCAGAGTTGGTGTCCTGGGTTCCTGGCTCTCTAAAAAGTCAGCGTCTCTACCCGGGTTCATACAGGCAGGTCAGCTGGCCTTTTTGACGTCATTCTGGAAATTCCAAGGCCTCCGGCCAAGTCTTCCTGGGGTTCCCCAGACTTTCTGGGGTGGCTTTTTAGACCGTCTGTTGGTTCTTGGCAGTGGCTCAGCATTTAGGCCTCTTATACTTTTAGTTCTCTTCTAAAATGGAGTGTTTCTGTGTCCACGTCTTGTAAGGAAGTTCAACGTCTTGCAAGGAAGTTCCGTGATGCTCTCATCAGAAGTGATCTGTTTCGTAGATGGCTCCTTTGGTTATTATTACCTGTAATCGTTGGAAGAAATTACATGTTGTAGTTGAGGTGAGAAAAACTCTTCGGAAGTAGCCTGGGGGAAACTTGCTGAGTAAGCAATGCAGGATTGACATGGTACCTGTGTCTACTGGATCCACCACCCTGCCAGCGGCCCCAGGTCACGTGTATATAAATAGGCAGAGTTCTGGATTGGAAAAGAGAAGATTTAATTTGGGTAGTATTAAAAACGATTAAAGAGACTCAGTCAGACACAGCTCTGATGGTTTGTCAGCCCATGTTCCACCTCATTTCTCCTTACCACATATGTTGAATAAAATTTAGTTTTTCCTAAAAAAAAAATTAAAAAGTCAAAAGCTCTAAGTACATTTGAGTACACAATGGATATTAAATATTTCTCCTACCTGGTATTGTAAAATAGGAAATCAATCACGATTACAAGAGCTTGTAAGCCGCCTTCAGCCTGTATTTGATGGGTTATACTAAAAGGGAACTTAGGAATTGCCTGGAAGAAATAAATATTTCTTGTTAAAAACCAATGGAGAATATGGGGCTTAGAAAGAAAACTTGAGTCCTACCCAGAAATACTGAGAGAACAGATTTACATTTGAAAGGAAGACCTATAGAGAAAAAGACTGTTTGACTTAAACTTTTTTCTAACAACTTTATTGGCATCTGTGGTAGTTACATAATCTCCTGTCAACTGGTGGGCATTAAGTGTGAAGGAGTAGAGTTTATCCTGTCAATCAGGTCATGCCAGTACTGAGATGCTTCCACCGGGATTGGATCCACAAGACTTTGGACCTACCAGCTGTGATCTTCCTACACTTTCCATCATTGCATGTGATTGCGTGAGTCTGAAGATAGATTTATGGACTAGTATCAGACTTATGGACTTGATCTGGACTGGGCTGGGCTGTTTTCTCAATATATAATTGCTCTTTGATATAAAGCTCTCTTACACATATGAGTGTCCCTGAATTTGTTTTTCTAGTCAACTTGGTCTAACACAGCATCTAATTCATATATCATATAATTCAATGGTTCAGTCATACTAAGAAGAGTTGTACAATCATCCCTTGTACTCCTTGTTATTAGCTCTCCGTTCTGAGTCCTCTGCCCCAACTTCCCCTACCATAACCCCAAGGAACCATTAGTCTAGTTACTCCCTCTTTACATTTACCCATCCTGGATTTAACATACAGAAAAGCAAACTAAACAAACAAAATGGCTTTTTAAATTTTGAGCAAGCACTCTGTCATTGGATGTGTCAATGCAGAACGCCTGTGCCCATCAGAGAAAGCCCCTGCTGGAATTGAAGGTTAGAGGGAACCAGTTAACCTGACATGCGCATTATAGTAACCACCTGGGTCCACTTATTGAGTAGACGTTGGGGGAATGCAGCAATAAAGAGACTGGCTGTTTGGACATGTTCCATTGGTACCTGCTGACCTGGTCCACGGCGGCTAAAGATGAGAGAAGAGGAAGTGAGGAATAGTCTAAAGTTTAAAAAGTTGCACAGAGACTGCGTCTGTGGGCATGACCTAGGTCCAGGTGGCTAGAGGTGATGAGCAGGAGAGAGAGCCAGCTGGCTTGAAGTTGAGGGAGGTGTGTGTGGACTCCAGGCTTGCAGCTGGTGCCCAATTAACCTAGTTGGCCTGCTAGAGCAGTCTACACTTGCTAGGGCAATTCTGAGGTGAGCAGAACTGGAACAAATGAAGAGCAATAAAGCCAGAGTTATCTTTTTAAAAAATGCTTGTCTCATCGTGTCACACAACCCACGGAGCATGAAACGCACCATTAGCCTCCAACCCACTTTACCATGGTCTTCAAGGCCCTCCATGGTCTGGCCTTGCTCACCTCTCCTGCCTCCGCTGTCGTGTCTCTGTCCGTTTGAATGCATTCCAGTCTTGTCCTTTATGCCGTGCTCCCTGCTACGCAGAGCCTCCGTTCATTTTGCTTTGATTTGGGACTTCCCATCATGTTCACCTTGGCCTATTCAAGACCCTTTCTTCAAGGAAGCCTTCGCTAAACCTCTCTTCCCGTAAGATATGCCCCCCATCACCTATGTGCTTGCAGAACCGGGGTGCCTTTCCTTCCTGATTTATCACCGTATTGTAATTGCCTTATCTCTCCCACTAGCAGTCCCATGAAGGCAGAGACCAGGCCTGTTTTGTTGTTGTTGTTAAGCATTGCATTTAAAGAGCAGATCATAAAACTTTGTCCATAGTAATAAGCAAAATCGGTTGCTTTTGAGTAGATTCTTACCCATGGCCATCTCAGGTGTTTCAGAGTAGAACTGCATTCCATAGGGTTTTTAAGGGGCTGGGTCCTTTCAGAACGGCCTTGGTGGTGTAGTAGGCTACACATTTGACCGCTTACCCAATGAGTAGCTGTTTGAAACCACCAGTCATCCCCTGAGAGAAAGATGAGGCTTTCTACTCTCATACAGGGTTACAGTCTCAGAAACCCACGGGGGCAGTTCTACTCTGCACTATAGGGCCAATCTGAGTCTGAATCGACTTAGTAGTAGTGCCCTTTCAGAAGTTGATCACCAGGCCTTTCTGCCAAGGCACCCCTGGGTCGATTTGAACCACCAACCTTTCTTTGAGTTAGCACTCGAGAGCTTAACCATTTGTGGCACTCTGGGACTCCTGGGTACTGAACCTGTTAAAATTGGAATGAATTCTTTCCCTCAGGAATTTGAACGGAAGCTTTGGGAGGAGAGGGAAAGAAAAGCAGATCACAGAGCATTCAGGCTGGTTCGTGGGTGTACGGTGGGGTACCAGCAGAGAGAAACATGAACTCTAGCGGTTGGGAGGGTGAAGGTCAAGAAGAAAAATCCGTCTTGGATCTTGATGGATCTTCCAGTTTCCGTTCATGGGAGGAGCGGCTGCACAAGCTATTCTTGCTTCTTCTCCCTTATGAGTTACACTAATGAACGATCACCTTCCCTTGCACGCACGAGCGTACAAGCAATCTGGTGTGTTCTCTTGAGGAACCGGGCTTGCAGAAGCTCTTGGCCGGCCTTAATTAACCAAGGCTCAAATGAAAGCCCGTTTCCGTCATGACGCTACGGTCTTTCTCGAAGAACTCCCAACAGACCCCTAGCGCAGTAACTTGCATATAATCAACACTCCTGGCACCTAATGGGTTTCAAGTGCATTTTCAGTGGATCCAGTATTTTTCATCCTGCCCACAGAGGGTAGGATCCTCAAACATGTATAGCTAATTAGCGATGAACCCAAAGTCATAAGCTGTGGCCAATAAGACTTACGTAGGCTAAAAACCCAACCAAAAGTTGTGTGAGTTTGGAAATTTTGAGTCTCTTTTTTTCAATTTTACTGTACAGCGCTTTTCAGACTATGACTTCAGCATAAGGAACTAGAATACTGATTTATTTTATAGAATTAACACTTCCATTAAACCTTTCTTAGTCGACTGTCAGAGTCCGTTCTGAATCATAGCGACCCTGCTCGGGGTTGTGCACACAAATCTTTTCTTTTTTCTACATTTTATTAGGGACTCATACAACTCTTATCACAATCCATACATATACATACATCAATTGTATAAAGCACACCCATACATTCCCTGCCCCAATCATTCTCAAAGCATTTGCTCTCCACTTAAGCCCTTTATAGCAGGTCCTCTTTTTTTTCCCCTCCCTCCCCGCTGCCTCCTCCCTCATGTGCCCTTGGTAATTTATACATCGTTATTTTGTCATATCTTGCCCTATCCGGGGTCTCCCTTCCCCCCTTCTCTGCTGTCCCTCTCCCAGGGAAGAGGTCACATGTGGATCCTTGTGATCAGTTCCCCCTTTCCAACCCACTCACCCTCCACTCTCCCAGCATCGCCCCTCACACCCTTGGTCCTGAAGGTATCATCCACCCTGGATTCCCTGTGCCTCCAGCCCTCATATGTACCAGTGGTGCACACAAATCTTACGAGCACACATAGCCTCATCTTTCTTCAGAGGAGCCACTGGTGGGCTTGAACTTTTGAATGCTTCACTGGTCACAGTGAAAGTTCGGTGATTTACTATTTTAGCAAATGTATATCCAAATACTTGTACTCCAAATATTAGAGACATAAATACGTCAGAAGGCTTGTTGTACGTGGGATTTTTATATTTGAAAACACGAGGCATGGTGTTTTTACTAATTTTATGTTTCCTTTGAACTTAATAACTGTTATCTTCATTTCAGCCCCTCTGGGCTTTTCCATTTCATATAAATGCCTGCGACCTACAGAGGATTAGAAAAGGTTTTCTCTAGTGACAGCTTCCATAAAGAGGAAAAAAACAACAACCGGTGGCTATCTCTTCCATTTGACGTTGCTAAACTTAAGTACAATAAGGGCACACGTGCTTCTACAGTAATTGTGGGCACGCCGAAGCCCCTCCCTCTTTCCGGAGCCAAAGCCCCCACCTCCTAGAAATCCAGCTTCTCTGCCCTCCGGAGGCACCTTTCCCAACGTAAAGTACAATTTTTAAATTTAAACTCCTGAATAAATAATGATTCCGCAGTCAACTGCTCGAGAAGCCGGGCACCCGGGTGCCTTTGAAGGGTGCATGTGGGTGTAGGCGAGGGTAGGGGGAGTGGGCGAAGCTGCTGGTTGGTGCCTGAAATCTGTGCGTTGCCCCTTTAATTGTGTCCCCAGCCCTCGGGCGTTTCTGCCCAACGCCCACGTCAGCAAATACCTTTTGTTTCCCTCACGTTGGGGCTACTTGTTTTAGGGCGCTAAGGAACGGCTGGGTCAGGGGGTCTCCCCGCGCCGAGAACCTACAATCTTCCTCCCTGCCGGCGCTCGCGGCCGCCAGGGCGCCTCGGCCCGGGTAAGCGGAGGGCGGGCGGGGCGTCGGGGCTGCCCGGGACGGGCCCGCCGGCGTTGTGCGGGCGGAGGCTCCGCGAGCTGCGGGCGGGCGCCCGGCGGGCAGGGGAGGTGGGCCCGGGGCGCGCGGCTGCAGGCGCTCTCGGGCCCCGGGGCGCGGCGGGCGCGCTGCGCAGAGACCGGCAGGCGCCATTTGCAGCCCTGGGCGCAGCGGCGGGGGCGCGCGGCGCCGAGGGGCTGGGGGTGGCGACAAAGGGGGCGCAGGGCTGGGCAGTGGGCACGGGGACGGGCAAGGACGCGGGGCGACCTGGAGACCTGCGGCCACGAGCGGGCGGCGCCCGGGCGCACGGGCCCCGGGAAGGTGGCCGCCCCGCCCCGCCCGCGCGCCTGGCGGGGCCCCTCCGGAGTGCCCGGGAGGGGCTGCGGGACAATGGCCGCGCCGTCGCCGCCCGCGCCCGCCGCCTCCGCCGAGCGCAGCGCCCGCGCAGCGCCCGGCCGCGGCGGGGACAGGCGGGAAGGCGCGCGCAGCCTCCTGGCCGCAGCGGCGGCGGCGGGAAGCCCGCGCCCGGCCGCTGCCAGGAGTGTGTGCAGCCGTCGGGCGCCGAGGATTCCCGGAGGGCCGGCGGCCGGCGGGGCACGGGCGGGGCCCAGAGTGGCGGGCGGGCGGCCCAATCGGACGGCGCGGAGGGCGGGACCGCCCGGAGCTGCTCCCTGGCTGCTCCCCGCCCGCCCGGGGCGCTTTCCCGGGAAGGTGGCTTCCAGAGCGGGAGGCTGAGTTTGTCCCCGCCGCCTTTGGTTTCCGATCTGGACGCACCAGGTTCGGGCGTAAAACGAAGGCTGACTTGATGCACTTAACCAATGATGAGCTGTCATACTTTATCTTGTGACGGAGCCATGACTACTCAGCTTATGCAAACCCCTTTAGTAAAGTACTGGGCTGGTTCCTTTCCCCCCCCCACAAATGCGCATATGTACTGTTGATAGTATCGATAAGCATGTTGATAGTTGATATGTTGATAGTATCGATAAGCATGACTCTTCATCTTTACAAGACAGGTGAGGGAATCCCATCTCTCCGCCGCCACTGTCCTCGCCAATTACACCTGTCTTCTGAACAGACCCGTATATTTACAGGTGTGTAGTTCGTGAAGTGCTTTCTTTTTCAGGAATTATGTCACACGAAACAACCTCACAAAGTTCAACCTATTTCTGTTTCCATATGACAAAAATCCGCTTCTCCCTTGAGGCCAGGGTGAACCAGAAGGCAACCTTCCAGTGTGCCTCCTGGAGAGAGACAGACAGACACCCCCCCCCCACACACACACACACACACTCAAATCCAATCCGCTATCTCATCCAGTTGGTTCCAGTTTATGCTGGTCCCATATAGGATTTCCAAGGCATTGTCCATCTTGAAGGGAGCAGACAGCCTTCTGTCCAGGAGAGCTGCTGGTAGATTTGAACCTGAGACATCACAGTTAACAGCCCAACGCTGCCACCGAGGCACCTTGGCTTCCTCCACTTTGCTTCAGAATAGCCCCTCCAGAAGAATATTCGAGCAGAGAGCAAGCTGGACGGAACAGATCGGTACCAGCATACAGCCCGTTTTCAACAGAGGGTTCAAGCCTTCATTTTTAAGGACTCCCGCTCCCATGAGTGAGTGTTGATGGTGCAGTAGGTTAAGCATCGGGCTCCTAACCAAAATGCCCGAAGTTCACAACCACAAGTGGCTTCCCTGGAGAAAGGTGGGGTAGTCGGCCCCGGTAGAGAGATACAGCCTAGGAAACATACTTGGACAGGTCTACTCTGGCCTGTTCTCCTCTACACTGTGGGTCAGAAGCTTCTCCATGACAGTGCGTTTGGGTTTGTCCGCCTCGTGAAGGAGCCCTTGATGGCAGGGGATAAAGCACTTGGTTGGAACCTGCCTGCTGCTTCCATCCTGTGCTCGGTAGGGAGACGTGGGAGTCTGCTTCAGTAAAGATTTGTCCTTGAGTGCCGTCAAGTGGTTCCCTGTGCACAGCAGAATGAAACACCACCTGGTCCACGCAGTCCTCACAGTGGTTACGTTTGAGACCATTGTTACAATCCATCTCATCAAGGGGCGGGCTGTCCTTCCATTTTATCAAGCAGGATCTTTCCAGCCTAGGAAACCCTGTAGAGCAGTTCTGCGCTGCCCTATAGGGTCTTTATGAGCCGCATCCAATTAGAGGCGGTGAGTTTGGTTTAATTTTGCCTGCCCGCCACCTCCAGGTAATGTGGTTATGTCTTGCCTCTTGAGCAAGAACACTTTACTAACCAAGAACTGTACCCTATTACTCTTGGAAACTGGCCGTGCAAGTGGTAAAAGAGATGAGAATCTGTGGCTTGAGGCCCTTTACCGAATGGACACATGTGGGAAGGCTCCTTAACTTAGCAACAGGACCCATGAGGTGAGTGAGGCTCATTCTAGATGGTTGGCGGTTTACATGCTGATTCACACACACACACACACACACACACACACACACACACACACAGCCCTTAGCGGTTGCCTCCTTTGAGAAGGTTGGAAGGGCCGTTGTGGGGAGCACTAGTTGAGGCGAGGAATGGCTCCCTTCTTACGACTGCCCCCTCTGTGAGCCCTGGAACTGCTGTTACTGTTACTGTTTGCATTTAAGTTACACAGGATTGAGATGGATTGGGTAATGAACCATAATGGGGACGCTAGTGATGAGACAGGACAGTTTCGTGGCTGCCACTTGTTTGCAACAAAGAGGAAACAGTTCCGTTCTTTCCAGGCTTGGAACTTGTGCCTAGTGGGATAGCACTGATGATGGACTACCAGGGGGGCAATACAGGGGAGGGCTTCCTGCAGTTTGCTTTAAAGGATGGAGCAGAAAGTGCTCTGGGGAAACACAAGGGAAGAGTAGTCCACAGGTGTATTAAGATCTTCAGAGGTATCAGGAGTGAAGTCAAAGGATTTTATGACCCACCAAGAAGATTGCTGGGATAGCAACCAGGCCCATCGATACACCAATCGGAGGGAGAGGGGGTTATGATGGCACTGGGCTTGGAAGTTATGGAGATTTTGATGACTGTGGTGGCTACACTAATTCTGGCTTTGGAAATGATGCCTTTGATGCCAATGAGATATAGAAGAGGGAGGCCATGGTTCTGTTGGAGCTGGTGATGCACGTTCAGGTGTTCATGATGGTCATTGTGTACATATGTGAGGGTAGCCTTGGTGTGCAACTGAAAAATGACATTGCCGATTTCTTCTCACCACTAAACCCGATCCGAGTTCATATTGATATTGGAGCTAATGGCAGAACAACAGGAGAAGCAGACGTAGAGTTTGTGACTCATAAAGCTGCCATGTCTAAAGATAAAAATAACATGCAGCATCGATACCTTGAACTCTTATTGAATTCTACTCCTGGAGGTGGCTCTGGAATGGGAAGTTCTGGAATAGGAGGCTACGGCAGAGATGGGATGGATAATCAGGGAGGATGTGGATCTGTTGGAAGAATGGGAATGGGGAACAATTACAGTGGAGGATACGGGACTCCTGATGGCATGGGTGGTTACAGCATGGGGTGGCAGTGGCAGTGGAGGGTACTATGGGCGAGGCAGCATGAGTGCAGGTGGATGGCGTGGAATGTACTGAGTCATAACCAACAACTTGTAAGTCCTGGCAACCGCATGTGGTCTTCCAGATTTAATTTCTTTTATATTTTAATAACTCTATAATGGCTGAAGGAATATGTTTTTAGAGATCTTATTTGGTAAAGCAACAGAATGTGATGAGAAAACATGCCTTCTGTAGGTTTTATTTGTTGCATACTTTGACTTAAATAATTTGTTTTCTTAAATACATTTTTATATCCAAACAAACAAACCTTGATGCAGCCTAACAAAACTTTGTAATATAAGGTACTACTTAATTAATCCTGCATCATTTAAATATTATTTTCTAGAAGAAAAATAATTTTTATGTAATAAGTTTAACACTCCCAGAGACATATTTTCTAGTACTAGAAGGATTGATAGAAGTTTCTTGATGTATTTGAGGGAAGTTTTTGTTCTCTCTCTATTCAAATCCCATCAGTGTTCCCCACCACTCCTCATGTTATGCAGATTAACAGCCAGTGTCCCTGCTGTGAGACCCCATAGTAACTGGTTCTACTCCCTACCCTCATATGATAGGGAGCTTCCAGGAATTCAACCAGATTTAGAAGAGGAGGTAGAACAAGGGGTATCATTCCTAACATCAGATGGATTTGGCTGAATGCTAAGGATTGTGGACATAACAAACTGGATAATATCACAAAGCATGGTAATTACAGAATACTTGATTGTGCTCATGCGGAACCTGTACGTAGACCAAGAGGCAGTTATTGCAACCGAACAAGAGCGAGGGACTATACTGTGTGGTTTAAAAGTAGGAAAGGATGCATCGGGGTGGTAACCTTTCCTCATCCTCATCCTCATCCTCATCCTCACTCAATCTCTGTGCTGACAAATTGGTCTGAGAAGCTGGACTCTAGGAAGAAGAATCTGGAGGAAGGCTAGCGACCTTTAGATATGCAGACGACACAACTTTGCATGTTAAAAGGGAGGGGGCTTGATGAAGATCATAGACTTCCCTATGGACTCCAACTCACTGTAAACAAAACCAAAACTGCTCACAAAAGGATCAATAGACAACATCAGGATAAACGGATAAATGATTGAAGTTGTCCATGAGTTCATCTTACAAGGATCCACAAACAAAGGCTCATGAAGTGGTAGTCAAGACACCGAGTGACATACTGCAGTTGGTACAGCTGCTGTGGAAGACCTCTGGAGAGAGTGAAGCGCAAAGCTGTCAGTCACTCTGAGGCTCAGGTGTGTCTGACCCCAGCCATGGTCTTTTAATCACCTCATATGCACCTGAAAGCTGGACAATGAATAAGAAAGACTGAAGCATTTGACGGGGGTGGGGAGAGAAAGAGAGAAATGAAACATTTGAATTTTGGTGTTGGCAAGGAATATACAAAGTGCCCTGGGCTACCAGAACACTCTGTCTCGGAGGAAGTACAGACAGAATGTTCCTTAGGAGTGGGTATGGGAGACTTTGTCTTACATACTGTGGCCATGTTATCAGGAGAGACCAGTCCCTGGAAAAGAACGTCATGTTTGGTAGCGAGTCAGTGGAAAAGAGGAAGGCCCTTGAGGAGATGGATTGACACTGTGGCTAGAACAGGGGGCTTAAACGTAACAGCTGTCAGGCTGGTGCCGTGTAAAGGTGAAACTGAGGCACAGGGAGACGGACAGACATGACTGACAGGACAAGGGAGAGCAGAAACAAATAGCTTTATTAGGGGGGAAGCTCCCAGACAGGTTCCAGTGACCTAGTCCAACAGGTCAGGGAAGTCCTGCTCAGCAGTTGGGTGTGTAGGTTTTTAAAGGGGTGATGAGGAATGTATGGTAATTTGCATATGGGGTCTGGAAACTCCAAGAATTGCTTGTGCACTCCTTGTGGCTTTCTTTGAACCCAGAGCTTCTGGTTTCGCCGGGTATCTTCTCTGGTGGTTATCTGTGTGGAGCCATCTGCTACTGACCTTTGGGATGTGCAGAGTCCAAACAGGGCTGCCTAGTTCAGACCCTGCCCAAATATTCCAAACTTCTTAATAGTGGTAAGGGGCGCCTTAACTTCTTCCTGCTGAGCTAGGGTAAAAAAGTATGTGATAGAGTTGGAAGGTTCAGGGCCCTGCTGTCTGGCAGCAGACTGTAAGAGTGGTGAAGAAGCTGATTGGAGGTCAGGTTGGAGATATTTTTCATTTGTTCCTGCAAAAATTTAAACACACACGGAACTAAAAGTAATAATACACAGATTATTATCAGAGGTCTGCAGGTCATGCCAGGACTTTGAAACCACGATGAAGGGCTGGTGGTGCCCCACTGACGGTTTTTAATTTTTTCGGCCATGGTACGGAGCACTTTAATATTTTATTTAACTACTTTCAACTTATTGATATAGTACACTCACCTTTTTGTCAGCTGTTAACAGATTTTTTAGGTTCTTTATGACTTAGTGTTTATTTAGAGTTAAAGTCTGAGTGGTGGGCGTGGGGCACAGGCTTAAAGAGATAACAGTGGAAGGAGATAAGTGTGTCTTGGAGGGAGAGAGAAGTTAAGGGAGTTGGCCTGTGTCTGCAGTAGAACTGCTTTAGGAGGGGCTGCAGGTAAAGGTACAGTGGAGGGGGAATGTGGGACAAAAGAGTATAGGGGTCAGGAACTACTGGGTGTATGGGGATAACAGCTTCGTTAATGAGGCGCAGGTCCTGGACCAAGTGATAAGTACTCCAATCTTACTGTTGCAGAGAGAGTGGGTAGGAGAAGTGAGGTTGTTAGGAAGGAGGCACTGTGTGATGGGTTAACATCGGGAAGTAACCGGGTCTGTAGGGCCAGTTCTTCCAGGTCGGGTGAAAGAAGGGGAAGGAGCAGAGGTGCTGTGAGACCAAAAGTGAGGCGTAAGGAGGTTTTTAACTAATTCAAAATGTCTCTTCCCAATAGAGGAACCGGGCACGAAGGGATTATAAGGTAGGAATGAGTAAAGGGCTAGCACCTAGGACAGGTAGGCGTGCCATCAATATCCATGACTGAGTGAGGAAGGACTGCCTAGCCCTGAAAATGAGGGCAGGTCAGAAAAAATAGCTTCTGTGTAAGAAGGAAATTTATTCACGCAATACCTGGAGCAATACTCCAGGCTTGGTGAGGGTGATGGGGGTCCCGTCAGGGTCTCCCCATCCCGATCCCAGCAGGACCAAAGGCTGGTCAGGAATTGGAAGGACAGTTCCTCCGAGTGGAGACGCAAAGGGCCTGTTGCTTTTCTAAGGACAGTCGGACTTCCGGTGTCCATTTTGACCGCACACCGGGAGGTTGGAGCTTTAGGCCTGAAGCACTTTTGTGACTAGTGCCCTTCTCTGCACGTGAAGCAGGCACCAGGTGGCAGTCATTGTTCCCATACACCCTTGCCCCACACTGCCCTCTGGGGCCTGGGAGATCACCAGCCACAGGGTTGCTACTAAGGCTTGGGTTTGAAAATTTACCTTCTGCCAGAAGCAGGCATCACTGGATGACTGTGCCTGCTCCTCATGGCTGTTAAAAACCTTAAATGCCATATTCACTAAATCTCAGACTGGGGTTTGAGGGCCTTTCGAGTTAAGCATTAGTTAAGCAGCTTAAGGTGGCTGGATTCTCATCAGCCTTTTGAATGATTTTAGTTTATATGGGAAATGGCCTGAAGCCAAACCAGGACACACTGAAGCATTTTATCAAGGCGAGCACGTCCGTCTGTCCCTACCTCCTTGATTGTCAATTTGATAACTTGAACCAAGTTTTTTGTCTGGGAACTGCTTAGATCAGGGTGGGTTAAGTGAACCTGGTCGGAGAGCTGCTGAGCAGCGAGAAAAATGCTTTCCTTCTTGTCTGCGGTTAGGGTGGAGGAAAGGATGACAAAAATCTCATGCCAGGACAACGCGTAAGCTTGAGTTAAATATCGAAACTCCTTAATATAGGAGGTGGGATAATTTAAAAAGGTGCCTAAACTCTTTTCAATCTGAGAGAAATCATGAACTGGACCACTCTCAGTCCCGGCCACTTTCCGGAGCGGACAGAGGAGAAGGGCGTTCTGATCATGTGTGCTTGCTGACCGGCGGACGAGTGCAGACTCGGGTTCCTCCAGCGAGGCGGGGAGATGGGGAGAAGAGGACGTGGGGGCTCCGGGTGGCCAGAATAGGGAGAGGAGTGAGTAGGAGGGGAGACAAGGTGTTCAGGCAGGTCTGAAAAGGCAGACACCAGACGGGGTGCAGAAGCAGGAGGAGAGGAATTTACTTTAGTCAGGAGGACTTGGGAAGGGGAGCAGGAAATACAGAGAAAGGGACAGGAGCGCAGAGAAAAGGCGGCCTGGACGTACAGAATCTCAGACTATTTGTGAGTTCACTGGCTGAAACTGTCAGGATTTCAGAGGATATTGAAATCCAAAATGCGGCACGGGATTAAAGTTGTTACTTCCCGGAGCTTTCTGACCCCTCCCTCCTGCCCGTCTCAGGACTGCGACCATGGATTAGTGCACTTCTTCCCTGTCTGGGAGAGGTCTGTTAGAGGCTTCGGGTGTTGGCTCAGTGGAGGCTGAGCAGGAAGGGGGCTGAGAAGGGGGGAGAGAGAGAGGGACTCCAGGGAGTCTGAAGGGTCTGGCTCTGGGGAGGGGACTGTGTCAGAGGAACAGTCGCCTCAGCCTTTGGGAGTTGAAGGGGTAGCGGAGGAGGTGATGGTGAGGGACACCCAGAATATGGAGGAGGCCTTACTGGGGGCGCAGACAAGGAGTCAGGAGGTCCGGGGAAAGATGGAAGGGGAGGATTGTCAGGGGCTGATTAAGAGAATATTTGGATAAGAGAACTTGAGCGGGGTGACAGGTAGTAGAGAGGGACAGGAGCAAAGAAAAACAAAAACCTGAACTTATGGGACTTCTGATTATTTGTCCAATTGGTATTGAGGCCAAACTTGGTTACAAAAAACGATCAGGTGCTTAGGGCGGAGATCAGAAGCCAAACCCAATTCAGTAAGGTTGGCAGTAGGCACTCCAAAGGACTGTCTTTAGGGGGTTGGGACAGAAGACTTCCCATTGTGTCTCCAACTGCAGGGGGTACTGACAGGAGAAGGGCGTCCCCTGGTCCCCGTTTGCACCCATCAGTCAGAAAGTGGTCCAGTAAGCCTCAGGGCATCCCGATCAGAGTTAGGGACTCAGTGGAGAGTTCTGGACTCTGCAACAGGAAGGTTCTTGGCTCAGGCCTACGGCTTTAACCAGCAGACAGGGACTTTGGATCAGAGAGACAATGGAATCCAAGGAGGGGCCGAGGGGCCTGGCTTTATGGCTGGTAAAATGGAGGTTGGTCAGAAGCCTTTGTTCAGGGTTAGAGGAAGATGAAGCAGAAAATTTTAGAGAAAACACTGCAGAGCCTCAAACGCAAAACACGCAGACAGGCAAAAAAGGCTCAGACACATCCTCTGCGTTCCAGTCCAGGCAGAAGGTGCAGTGACTGCTAGGCTTAGTGCTAGGAGTCCTGTTGTCAGCAGGACTCCCAGAACGTACACACAGAGAGAAAAGGCTGGAGGCCACATGAGAGAAGATAGACACAGAGAAAAGATGGACGTGAGAAACTGACCTTATCTTTGTACCCCTTTCGGGAAAAGGCATTTCTTTCCAGCTCCTCTCGGTACTCGGGTTGCAGAACAAAACCCTGCAGGAGTGCCACGTTCAGCTTCCCAGTGTACTTGCTTTTCAGGGCTTTCAGCTAGGTAGCCTCCCGCGGACACTAAGTTCCCGGATGAGTTTGCTGGTCCTCGGTGTCCAGAGCAACAAACAAGACAGGATGAACCTACACAGAGATATTGGCCAGAAGTCACTCATTCAGACAGGCTCAGGAGGCTTGAGAGGAGAGGAGAGGTAGGCTACGTCCCAGCCGAAGCAGGGCCGGCATGGCACGGAGCCTGTGTCCCTACTTCTCTCGGGCTTCGGCACCAAATGTAAAGGTGAAACAGGTATAGGGAGACATAATTGACAGGACAAGGGAGAGTAGAAACAGAAATAGCTTTATTCGTGGGGAAGCTCCTAGATGAGGTTCTGTGACCTAGGTCAAAAGGTCAGGGAAGTGTGCTCAGCAGCGGATTTTTAGAGGGGGGGGTGAGGAATGTATGGCAATTAGCCTATGGGGTCTGAAAACTCCAAGAATTGCTTGTGGACTCCTTGTAGCTTTCTTTGAACCTAGAGCATCTGGTTTCACTGGTTATCTTCTCTGGCACCATCTGCTGCTGACCTTGGTCATGTCCAGGGAAGCATGTGCAGGGCCCTGACCTGCTTCAGCTTAGTCCAAACAGGGCTGCCTAGTTTGGACCCACCCCAAACATGCAGGACTGGTATGTTGTGCATAGGCCGTATGTTGGACCTGACTTGATGGCCTCTGGTAGCAGCAGCAGTTCTGTGTCCAGCACTGGTGCTGGGTATTTTGCATATGTCATGACAGGTAGAAAAGACCCCTGTTGGTTAAGTGGTCAGCTCCTAACCAAAAGGTGATTTGTTCAGATGGTGTGGGATTTTTTAAACAGCTTTGGAATTTCATAAAGATGTACCAGCTTTGCAAAACCCATGTGGCAATTCTCTGTCCTATCAGGTTGCACTACATTGGAGCCAATTTGGTTTGGGATTGATGACAGGTACAAGGGACCCTGGTAGCATAAGGATTAAGCACTTGGAACCCACTAAGCAACTCAGCGGGAGAAAGGCTATGAATCTACTTCAAGGAGCCCTGGTGGCATGGTTGGGCAAGTGCTTGACTGCTAACTGCAAGGGTAGAGGTTCAAGACCACCAGCAGCCCCTCAGGAGAAAGACGAGGCTCTCTGCGATGTTATTTATCTTAGCCATTATCTTATTTAATGCTCTTGACTGATTTCTTAGACTTCAAAGAGGGGCCCTGGTAGCACACTGAATAAAGCATAGAGTGGCTAAATTGCAAGGCTGGCAGTGTGAGCCCACCATCTGCTATAAGGGAAACGATGAAGCTGTCGGCTCCCAAAAGAGATGCATAGTCTCAGAAACCCTATGGAGCAGTTGTGCTCTGTCCTCTAGGGTCACTATGAATTAGATCTACTGGATGGCAGTGGATTTGTTTGTTTTTTGAATCCTCTTTCTTCAAAGAGGAAACTGATGGCTAGTTAGTAACTTGTCTGAGTCACACAGTTAATCCTTGGTAGCCCGGAGCGCGCCCTGCTGCACACTGCACGCTGCTGGTCACTGACAGACCCCCTGGCCCTTCTGCTTAAACATCAAGACACATGAGTGACATCCGGGCCTAGTTGCAGGGAAGACAAACCACTCTAGTGTTCTAAACAGAAAGGCCCTCAGGAAAGGGCATTGGGTGCTCTTTACAGACCAGCTCTTGGAGCCAGTTCATTCCAACTCCATCCCCTGCTGAGAAGTTGCCTCTCCATCGCAGGTGCACTAAGTCAGAGCCCACCGCCCACCAGAGTTCCTGCTAAACCATTGGGTCTGACTCCAGTCTACCTGGGGTGGAAGTGCACATTCTTAGCAAGGCGTGGAGTTGGAATGAACTAGTTCAAATCCCTGTGGCAAGCCCTTTGGAAGGACTTGGGGGAGTGAGTTCCAGGCTGAGCCTTTAGAGATGAGTTCCAGAACTGAGTGCTAAACAGGCCCTGCAGGGAAGGAATCAGGCCACCATGGGTACTGCTAAGTTCCAAGTGACCCTGCGAGCAGAAATTCGGGAGCCCAGACACTGCTGTTCCACACTGCCTTTCTACGTCCACCAACTAGTGACTGCTATCTGACCCACACTTGTCTCACGACGTCCATGAAGCTCTGACACTTGACTGCTGCTGCAAAAAGCCCGGGTTTCCATGGCTACGCTGGTGGGGGGGGTGGGGGGGGGCCCTCAGCCCGGGGCTCTGCTGCCTAGAGGGAAGCTGCCTTCCAGCTCTCCCTAGTGGCGGCTGTTACATGCTGTGGTCGATTCCTGCTCAAAGTCACCCTCCAGGACAGTGTCCAACTGCCCCTTAGAGGGTTCCAGGCTGTCTTCTGTATGGGGCAGAGCACCGGGTCTTTTCTCTGGAGAGTTTGTACAGCTGGTGCACTGGTTAGCAGCCAGGCACTTTAATCTCTGAGCCACCAGGATCCTTACCTCTTCCTTTAAGGAAATCTGATTGGCCATTAAGGAAATCCCTTTCACACAGGGAAACATCACTGGGCAGGAGCCTGGGAAGTGCCCTTTCAGTTTTCCAGACTCTGCAGAACAGGAAGGTCCCCTGGGAGGAAGATTGCATGAAACCATCCATGCTTGCTCCTGCTCATACCTGTGAGGAGGCGTTTATTGCCAAAATGCCACCTTGTTGGTATGTAAGAACAGTTTAGGGCTCAGAATGTGCTCAGGAATCAGGGCTTTCAAATAATTACAGCTTGAAAATTAATTACACAGAGCAGCTTTTGCTCCCCACCGAATTGTATGAGTCAGCATGTTCTTCGAGCGGCACTCTGGAGCTGGCCACAACAACGCCCTTCTCCACGGGTCCCCCATACACTCGGGTCAGAGGGTGGCTGGCCCAGGAGCAGGTCTCAGAAAGCAATAATGGGCTCAGACTCACAGGACTGGCCGGTTTTCTGTTGTACGTTGGGTTGCTCTAAGTGAGAACCGACTCGCCAGCAACAACATGGAAACAAATCCTAACAGTCTCTATATCAATAAAACTTCATAGTCATGAAAACAATAAAACAGAAGGAGCTCCTTTTTTATATACATAATTGAAAAGGTTTGGGTATACAATAGAAAACAAACTTGTCTTACAGTAAGAATTCTTACAGGGACTGGTGCCCTCTGGAACAGTCAGAAGATGGGAGGGAGGGCGTGGGGCTTTCTGAACCACGGGGCAGGATTTTCTTTCTCCCTCCTACTTCTCTCTTAACTACACTTTTAGATATGCTGGATGTCTCAAGGTGAATCTTTTTTTTTCCCAAGGTGAATCTTAAAAGCGATTCTTTTGGCTACCTTGCATGTCTTACCTCTGCCCTTTGTGGGAGAAAGGCTGCCCTCAGACCTGCCTGGAAAGAGTCGCCTCTCTTAACAAGTTTCTTTTATTGTCAGGTTAATGCGTTTGATTGCTTTCAAGTTGCCATCATATATTTTCATACTGAAAATCTTTTTTCTTGCAAACTTTTAAATGTGAAGGTTGTAGTTAACATATAGTGTTATTTATTTCTTCGTGTATTTTATATATGTGTAAGGGAGCCCTGGTGGCATAGTGGGTTATGAAGTGGGCTACTTACTTCAAGGTTAGCAGTTCAAAACCACTAGCTACTCTGGGGCGGGAGGGAGGGTGGAATGGGAGAGGGAAGGTAAGGCTTTCCACCCTCATAAAGTCCATTAACTAATCACCTGTGCCAGGTTATCTGTTTTCACCTGTGAAGGAAGTAATACCTGGGAACTGCTCCCAGATGTTTCATGCCCCCATGCCCAGCTGCCACCTGTGCGTCAGTGCAGGTGGATGTTGCTGTGATGCAGAACAGGTCTCAGTAGGGCGCCTGGGCTAAGATAGACCAGAACAAAAGACTTGGTGGTCTCTTTATGAAAACCTGCCAGCGAAAACCTCCTGGGCCACAGGGGTCTGGCCTGCAGTCAGTCCTGGGCACAGTGCAGGCTGGGCAGCTTATGCTTCATGGGAAGGGGCACACCCCAAGTCAGAGGTAGCGTGAGTCCGGGCCTCCTGGAGGGCAGCCGACCATCACTCCTGAGCAGGGCTTCGGTCACTGACTGCAGAATCGTGCTAGCAAGAGCTCTCTTCTCTCTCGACAGGACAGGCCTCGCCACACCCAGGCCAGCTTGGACTCAGGATCCTCGCTTTCTTACTTCATGCACTTGGCTTAACAGGGTTTTAGGAGCCGCGTCCATATAGTTAACAGGTATGAACAGTTTTAACTCTTGATATTATCCCTAACTTAAATGCATACATAAAAAAAGTAGAAGGCTGCAGTTGTAGATCTTTCTGCACCATAGGTGGATTGGTTATTTGAACATTCAATAGACAGACTCGCCACTGACAGCCAGTGGCTCTGCCTGCACAACCGCCGCTGGCCCGCAGAGACGCTCTCATTACCTGCAGTCCTTCAACAAGGGAGGCCAGTGTCCAGGGCACTGGCTCCTCACCTCACTGGGGCTTATGCCAAAGATGTAAAATTTGGTGCAGACGCCCAAACCCTAATGCTTCAAGGCACAGACGAGTTGACTGATGCTGTAGCCGTTACTGTGGGGCCAAAGGGAAGAACGGGGATTATTGAGCGGAGTTAGGGAAGTCCCAAAGATGGTGTCACCATTGCAAAAATTGATTGGCTTCAAGGATTAATACAAAAATATTGGGCCCAAACTTGTCCAGGATGTTGCCAAGCCACAAATGAAGAGGCCGGGAGGGCACTGCCATTGCTGCGGTATGCACACGTTTTATGGCCAAGGAAGGCTTCGAGAAGACAAGCAAAGGCGCGAATCCAGTGGAGAGCAGAGGAAGTGTGATATTCGCTGTTGATGCTGCCATTGCTGAGCTTATGAAGCAATCTAAACCTGCGACAACTCCTGAAGAAATTGCTCAGGTGGCTATAATTTCTGCAAAGGGAGACAAAGAAATTGGTACCACCCGTTCTGATGCAAGGCAAAGACTGGAAGAGTGGTGTTGCCACTGTAAAGGATGGAAGCCATTGAACGATGAATTAGAAATTACCGAAGGCATCAAGTTTGACCGAGGCTATATTTCCCCATATTTTATTAATACAGCCAAAGGTTAAAAAATGTGAATTCCAGGGTGCCTATGTTTTATTAAGTGAAAAGAAAATTTCTAGCATCCAGTCCATTGCACCTGCTCTTGAAATTCCCAGTGCCCACCATAAGCCTTTGCTCATAAGTGCTGAAGATGCTGATGGAGAAGCTCTAAGCTCCGATATTTTGAATAAGCTAAAAGTTAGTCTTCAGGTCATAGCCGTCAAAGCCTTAGGTTTTGGTGACAATAGAAAGAGTGAGCGTAAAGACGTGGCAATTGCTACTGGTGGTGCAGTATTTGGAAAAGAGGGATTGACCTTGATTCCTGAAGACATTCGGCCACATGACTTAGGAAAACTTGCAGAGGTCATTGTGACCTCTAGTTGGATGTCAAAAGTAGGGAGTATGAAAAGGAACAACCTAATGAGGGTGTAGAAAACTTTCGGCGGGAGCAGCTGTGCTAAGGTGGGTGGGACATGGGATGTGGGAGTGAATGAAAAGACAGAGTTTCTGGTGCACTTAGTGCAACACGCTGCTGTTGAAGAAGGCATCGTTCTTGGAGGGGGCTGTGCTCAGCTGCCGTGCATTCCAGCCTTGG
Source organism: Tenrec ecaudatus (assembly GCF_050624435.1). Classification (NCBI taxonomy): domain Eukaryota; kingdom Metazoa; phylum Chordata; class Mammalia; order Afrosoricida; family Tenrecidae; genus Tenrec; species Tenrec ecaudatus. The sequence goes on from NC_134530.1 coordinate 55,976,863, forward strand.
GCTCGTTAACTCCAGCAAATGAAGATAAGAAATTTGGTATTGAGATTTAATAAAAGAATACTCAAAATCCCTGCAGTGACCATTGCAGAGACTGCAGGTGTTGAAGGACCTTTGATAGTTGAGGACATTATGCAGAGTCTCGCAGAAGTCGGTTATGCTTGGAGATTTTGTGACTATGGTAGAAAAAGGACTCACTGATCCAACCAAGGGTTTAAGAACTGCTTTGTCGGATGCTGCTAGGGTGGCGTCTCTGGTGACCACAGCAGAAGTTGTAGTCACAGAAATTCCTGAAGAAGAGAAGGACCCTGGCCTGGATGGGCAGAAGGGGCATGGGCGGTGGCATGTTCTAAGCCTTAGAATAGTGCTCTGCCATTTCTCCATGAACTGTCTCAGGAAGCTCCAGGCAGTGTTCCTCACCAAGAAGTCGGTTCAAGAGATGAAAAGGCTGGCAGATGTTTTAAGAAAATCACTGTAACCATCAGTTACTGGTTTCAGTTGACAACACATGATGGTTTACTGCTGTCCCTGTCCATGCCTACAGATGATTTATTTTGTACTTTTGATTAAAAAGCGTATGCATTGCTGATACTGGGTGCAAGAGCCATGACCGATGGACTGCGTTCAACTGCAGTCGTGAGGCGTTTTTACTACTCTTCCGTTACCATCAGGATTTTAACGCTCACCTCCGCTGGGTGAGAAGTTAAGAAGCAGTCTTTCTGTGGAGTAAGAAAAATTGTGTACAGAGTAGGGAAATATGCAATTATGTGACAACCTTTCTGTAATAAAAACGTGTTTAAGTTTTAAAAAATTAATGTATGGCATGGCCATCATCCTGCTCTCTAGGGTAGGTTACTGTTTGTTGCTAAGTTGCTACTTCATTGCTTCTCTTGTGCATGTAGTTCTTCAGTTCTCCCTTAATAGGACACAAACTTACCTGTTACATAAAAGTTCCTATTACATAAACACCCAGGCTTGTAAAATCACAGAGATCTTGTGTGTAGCCAATCAGCGCTCAAAGCTGAGGCAGAGCCAATCCTCTAGAGAAGGAAATCACACCTAGAAAGGTCAGTTGCTTACCGAGTGCCAGATGCGAGGGCTTCACAAGCTTTCGGGGAAAATTGCATCATCTTTTAATTCTGTTTTTTTACCAGGACCTTTTTGAAGCTCCCTCATATAATTAGAATTATTGTCACACCCTCATCTCCATCTCCCTGCCCGCCCACCCCTCCCCCCTTCCCTGGTGCATCTAAAACACACTGGTTCATAGCACAGCTGTAGAGTGGCTGTCTTGGTTGATGCCTTTGTTCATACAATGGGTGTGATGAGACACCTGCTGGGAGGACCCTCCAGCCACTGTGGGGAGGAAGGCCAGCCCTCTGCTTCCGTAAGGATGGATAGCTCAGAGACTCGGTGGGGTCACTACGAGGGGAATCGGCTCCTTGGCAGTGGGTTTGGTTTTGGTTTCATGTGAGGATCCAATGAGACAGGTATATGAGGGGGTACCCCCCAAACCTGGAATTCCCCCTCCAAAAAACGACACATTAAATTTTTTTTTACAAAACAATCTTACTACTTTCAAAGCGCTCTCCATTACACATAATACATTTGTCAAATCTGCGATTCCATTCTTGGAAACATTTTTCAAACCCATCTGTTTGGATGGCTGACAGCACCTCCCTCGTTTTTTTTTTTTCTTCACATCTCCTACTCATCAACTCTCTGTCCCTTCATGTCCCTCTGCATTCGTGGAAACAAAAAATAGTAGCATGGAGCAAGGTCGGGTGAGTAAGGTGTGTGGGGCAAGAGAGGCATGGTGGTTTTTGCCAAAACACGGTGCAGTGAGATGGCTGTGTGAGCAGGTGCATTGTCGTGGTGGTAAAACCAGTCCCCCATCTGCCACGAATCAGGCCTTTTTTGTTGCACACTGTTACACAGTCTTTTCGGAACCTCTAAATAGAAAGCTTGATTAACAGTCTGCCCTGGTGGAATGAACTCCAAATGCACTACCCCCTCACATCACACCCAGGTTATTTTGGGTAACCCCTCATGTATAATACATATTTTGGTGAGGAACACAATTCAATCCATAGCAATTATATTTCCGAATTTTCTAAAATTCTCTAGTTTGTCTTTGTCACCGTGCCAATTTTCTTTCCTCGATTTTAACTCACTATTCTTGCTTATTTCTTCATAAAACCTTAGGATAAGCTTGTATTGATCTTAAAAATCACTCTCTGGTACTTTTGTTATTATGAAATAATACTTATAAATTAACTTAGAAAGAGTTGACATCTGAATCCATTGAGTCTTCCTACTCAAGGGTTTTGTCTTTCCTTGTACAAGGTGTTTTGAAGTTTTCTTCCTGTGGGTTTATGCATTTCTTATGAAACTTATTCTTAGGTATTTTTATATTTTGATGATATTTTAACTGGGAGTCTTTTATTTGATTATATATTTGATCAGATGGTCATTTGTATATTTGAAAGTTATTGATTTCTTACATTAACTTTATAATCTCCTTCCTCCTGTGAATATGCCTCCTGTTTGTAGTCAGTTGGCAGTTGATTCTCATGTTGACTTTTCCAGGTAGGTAATCATGGTATCTTTAGATAATCGTTTTACCTACACTTTTCAGTGGCCATCACTTTCATTTCTTTCTCTCGTCTAATTGCATTGGCTAATTCCTCCAGAGGAGTGTGGTCCGAAGGAAGTAACAGTGGGCATCCTTGTCTTTTTTTAAAAATCATTTTATTGGGGGCTCGTACAATTCTTACCACAATCCACACATACATCTATTGTGTCAAGAACATATGTACATTTGTTTCCATCATCATTCTCAAAACATTTGGGCATCCTTGTCTTACTGCTGACTTTACTGGGGGTTTCTAGTAGGATGCTAGATGTGGATAACTTGTTTTATTATTAAGAGCATGCCAGGTTCTGTCTCATGGACTCACAGTGACCTTGAGTATGTCAGAGTAGAACTATGCTCCGAAAGGTTTTCGGTGACTGGTATTTTGGAATTAGATCTCCAAGCCTTTCTTTCAAGACACTTCTAGGTGGATTAGAACTACCAGCCTCTAGGTTAGCAGCCAATGCACAAACCATTCGTACCACTTAGGGTCTCCAGGTATGGCTCTCTACCTTCGAAGGGTTTACAGGGAGACAGACACGAAAATCGAGTGCTATCGGTGTTTCAGTAAACAATGTCCAGGCACAAAATTAGGCTAGTAGTTCATCAGCTTTAGTCCTGTCGATATAGAACACACCCTCCAAATGCATGCAAATCGTGTTTGCTTAGTTTGCCGTTGAAGTGTTTTCTTTGATTAGGTATGGTTTCTCCTCGACTGAAGAGGCGATACAAAGAGAACATTGTGTGGAGAGCTCTTGTTTGTCCAGTGAGAACACTGGTGAAGATAAATGACTGATGACCTCAAGGAGCCTGCAGGAGAAAAGATCCGGTAGTCTGTTCCCATGGTCTACAGCCTGGACAGCCCGGAGGGCGGGGTGACAGGGGTGCAGGCCGGTCTACTTTGTCTTGGTGGGTTGCTGTGAATCAGAATTGGCTCAACAGAACAGCCATCACCACCAGTACTAGTGCCTTTTAAAATGGACTTAAAAATGGTTAATATAATTATCAGGACAGTTGGACTGAAATGCACTGGCTTGCTTTTGTTTTCTATTTGTATCATATCTTTTTTGTTTATTTTTCCTTTCTGCCTGCCCTCTTTGGATGCAATGTTTTGTAGTATTCCATCGTAACCTCCATCATCTCCAGACTTAAAGACTTTGTTGCATTTTCTTTCTTAGTGATTATTCTAGGGGGTACAGTGTACATTTTCACTTATGACATTCTACCTTCAGATAATGTTATGCCACTTCTCTCTAGCAGGGCTCAGCCTCGGGCCAGATTGGGCCCTCTGTCTACTTTTGTAAATCTAGTTGTAGTGGAGCACAGCCTCAGCCACTCGCTACGTGTTGGCTTGGGCTGCTTTTGTGCTACACAGTAGTGTGGAGTAGTTGCGAGAGACCACAGGGCCGCCAAAGCCTAAAACATTTTACTGTCTTGCTCTTGTGGCTCCAGACACTCTCAGTAACACATGTGTCTTATTGTCATTAGAATGCCTTCAAAATCAGTGTCCAATCAAAACAGTGACTTCCAAGCAACCTGTGGGGCCAATTTAATCCCAAGCAGAGAAATCAGTTCAGAAGGTCATGGCCTCTGTTTTTTGGGATTCCCCAGTGGGGGGGTAACCTTCATAGATTTTTTTAAAGTATTATTCATTGGAAGTTAATGTATATCATTCCATAGTTCAATCATGTCAAGCAGTATTATACAATTGCTACCACAATCAGTTTCCAAACATTCTTTTTCCTCCTGGACTCCTGGATTTCTTCTCTCTTTTATACCTGCCCCACCAGTGGGCACCCCCACACCACACCCCTGCAGGCTGAGACCCTTATTCTGCTTGTGCCCATAGGTTGATCCCTCCTGGGGTTCATAGACTGAAAACCAGAAACACATATGCCACACCTGGAGAGGGTGACCCTCAATGACATAGCCTCTGAGATAACCCCCAATATGAACAATGTGGAAAACCAGATCAGGCCCAGCGAGCATCCGAGGGGGGATCAGCTGACAAGGCTTTAACTGTTCAAGTTGGGTTTATCCTGTGATCTTCTCTTCTCATCTCTGCAGGGACTCTGATTAGGAACCCCTCTCCGCCCCCCCGCCCCCCCCCCCCCCCCCCGCTTTTGGAGAGAGGCAGAGCACCAGAGGCTTATTTCCTTGGCTTCCCACAGGCATCCACAGCCCTTTGCAAACCGGTTTCTCCGTTTTGATTCTGATACCAATCCCTCCTTTGACTTCAGATGTATGATGATGGTGTGCTTCTTCCATGTGGACTTAGTTGAAATATCACTTGGATGGCTGCTTGTTTGGAGATAAGCCTTTAGACTCCAGACTCTATTTTATCTGTTAGCTGGGCACCATCTAGTTTCTTCACCACATTTTGCTAAACACCCATATCTTCTGTGTTCCCTTCTTGAGGGTGAGTATCGAGCACGGCCATGATGTGAATCTATGTGTTTTTGTTTGTTTTTTATCTGCCTTGGGCTCCCTTTCAAAACCTCCTTGTTAATTTATGGTCGAGCATCTTCCCCATCATCCCCCTGGGCATAACAATCTTCCATTAATACTGTCTTTGATTAGCCCCTGGTATTACTTTTTTTAAAAGCCCTGTTGAGAGAGGGATATTGGGCCAATGTAGGCTAACTCCTTATTTCGGTACCTGAATATTCACTAGAACAGAATCCATCCATTTGTGACTGGACACTATTTACACAAACAATGGGGTTAATTGCCAGGGAAATTTAGAATAATCATCATTGAGAATGTCCCTCAGGTTTGCCGTCATCATACCCATCTGAATACAGCATCCAGGGCATTGATGTAGCCAGACCATGTGGGTCTGCCTGCCAACAGTTCAACAGTCTTGTACAGCTGACTTCTGCTTCCTCAGACTAAGTTCTCAGTTTACAAGTATGTCTAAGGTAGAGCCCAGTTCACTCAGTGGAATTTCCACATTGGATCTCACGGATGCAGCCTCTGGAGTATGCTATGCACCTTGAAGATCCAGGGTTCAGTGTCCCAGTGTTCTGTGGCACCCGGCCTGAGTCACTAGGGTGCACCCAGCAGCCTGGGTCAATATGGTCCATTCGGTGCACACCAACAAAGACACTGTCTCCGCTGGGGTCCCAAAAACATGCTTAGTCACGCCCCCCCAAACTGGGGGTCGGTCCTCTCTCTTTTCCTACCAACAGACATGCACTTGTCTGCTGCTCGCTTTCCTCTCTCGTGACTTGCTTTTCCCATCAGTATCCCTCTGAGCAGTAATATAGTCCTCGGGGCTTGGTGGGCTAGGATGCGGTCCTCTCTCTCTCTCCTTCCCTCTTAGTTTGATCCCGTGTGTTCTGCGCAGACTCGCCCTCTCCCCAGCTGTAGCTTCCGTGCTGTCCACTGTAGTGCATTCTTCAGGGAGTCAAAGTAGCTGGGGTTGGAGCCGGCCCCGCAAACCTCTCTGTTGGTTCGATCCTTCATGCCAATGTTGCCTTCAAGTCTTGGTTGTTTCTTATTTCTTTGGGGGTATGCCCAGTAATGGTATTGCTGGGTCATACGGTATTCCAGGTGCCCTCTGTTTGAGGAATTGCCATATCGCCTTCCACAGTGGCTGTAAGGATTTATGAGGCCACCAGTAGTGGATAAGAGTTCCAATCTTGCCATACCCTCTCTAGCATTTGTTGTTCTGGCTTTTTGTTTTAATTTGGCTACAGTTAAGCATGTTAGATGGTATCTCGTGATTTTTTGACTTGCATTTCCCGGATGCCTAGTGAACAGGAGCATTTCCTTGTGTGTTTATTAGCCATTTGGGTGTCATCCTTTGTGAATCGTCTGTTCCTTTGCCCACCTTCTCAGAGGATTGTTATTTTTTTTTCTTGTAGGTTTGTAGCGTATTGCAGATTTTACTAATTAGTCTTTTGTCTGTTATGTTATTACTAAATATCTTTCCCCAATCAGTGTGCTCTCTTTTATACAATAGTGGGTTCTTTTATGCAGCTGATGAGAGAAAGTGTTTTATTTTTAATAGGTTCCTCTCATCTATTTCATCTTCCACAGAGTATGTTTCCTGTGTCATCTCTGATAGCCCGTTTATCCCCTGCACTAGGGCACTTAGATTTGTCCCAACTTTCTCCTTGAGGATCACTTCTAGCTCTTTGATCCACCTGGAGTTGTTTTTTTGTGCCAGGGGTGAGATACAGATCTTGTTTCATTCTTCTGCAAGTGATATCCAATTTTCCCAGCATCATTTATTAAAGAAGGCACCTGCTTCACATTTAATGCATATTGGACCTTTGTTAAAAATCAGTTGTCTGTATGTGGATGTTTTAATTTGGGGGTTTTCTGTCCTAATCCATTGGTCTGTGAATGTATCATGATACCAATACCAGGCTGTGTTGACAACTGTGGCTGTATAGGAGGTTTTGAGGTCAGGTAGTGTAAGACCACCTACTTTGTTCTCCTTTTTGAAGAAGTCTTTGCCTTGGACAGATATTCTTGGAGGACACAGGATGATCACAGAGATTTATGAAGAAGTTTTTTAAAAAAGAGGAAAATTCCTTTGGTGGCAGGAAAGTTGTGAGCACGGATTTTTTTCCCCATCAGGATATTGCACCTGCTAATTCTTTGACACTAGCAAGGGCTATCCTAGGTGCATTTCAGAGGGACTACCTTATCCGCACCACAGCCCCTTCCGAGTTCCTCTTGTCCCTAGGGTTCCAAGAACATTTCAAAGGAGCGTCACTTGAGTCCTCTGAGGTTGCCCAAACTGCTGCCGCGGTGCATCAAGGAGCGCAAAGATTAGAGCGTTGGAACCACTGCCTGCAGATGGCCATACACCGGACAACCAAACTCACTGCACGGTTGCCGACTCACAGGCACTCCGGACAGGGCAGGGTAGCACTGCCCTGTTTAGTCCTCCAGAAGAGCACTGCTGACCTTACAGTTAGCAGCCCGACCTGTATCCACTACGCTTCTCGGGGGTCCTCTGCAGAGGGTATAAGCTACTTAGAGACTTATGTGCTTAAAAGCTAGTGAGCAGCCCACTTAGGTGCAACTATTCTTCCCTCCCTGTCCAGAGAAGAGAAGAGTGATGTCAGGATAGACCAGCCCCTAACACATCATCACAGGTCCGGTAGGTGCAATTGTACAGCGATAATAAGTAAAGATTATAGTAAAGTCATAGAGAGCATGAGAGATAGAAGAGAGTTTGAAATAATGGAGTCAGACACATCTCATGGTAGCATGCTCACCTCAGCCTCACTTGGTGGTCCACATGGAGAGAGATATATATATTTATTGCTAACCAAGGCTTTTATGTTCTCTGGGGACATACAAGCCCCCTAATTACAGGAAAGGGTTGTGTTATAGGTAATACAGTAATGGGAGGGGGTGATCTAGGGATATCCATGTAATAGGAAGGGGAGGTGATAGGGGTACACATGTGATAAGATGGGCGGATCCTAGATTCAAGATGGCAGCCTAACTTTGGATGTCATTGAGCCGGTTTGACCTGTTCTCTGGCCCACCATATAAACCATTATCAGTAGGGTATAAGCCCCAATTACAGGAACCAGACTAATGGCCACAAGCCTTTAGGGAGAAGTGGCCCACTGTCTTTAACAGCAGGAAGGAGCCCTACCTGTGCTGGGCCCAGATAGTAGTCTGGCAACTGACTGCCTTCAGGGAGGTGACTTGACAATCATTTACCATTAGCTGTAAGCAGTGTCCTAAGTCTAACATCTATTTGGGGGAGAAGACTTGGGAGAAATCTCTCTGTTTCCCACAGAGTGATGAAAATTGAAACACAGGTGGAGACAGTGAGTCCAGTAGACCGATGAACTACACAAACATCAACCTCCCACAAACTGACGGTGCCTGGCTACCTCCACCACCTCTTCTAAAAACGATCTCATCAGAAGACCCTGGATAGAGTGGGGTGGGGGAGAATATAGACCAAATCCATATGGCTAACATATGAAGAAATACTCTCAATCACTACCCACCCCGGAGCTGTGAGTCAAAACCATGATGACATACCACCTTACAGTAGCATTGGCAGCAAAGTTAAAAAAAACAAACACAAAAAACCTGAAAAGCAAATGCTGGAGAGGCTACCGAGAGATTGGAACTGTCAGACACTGCTGGTGGCACAGTACAACCACTATAACCACCGTGGAAAGCAACATGGCACGACTTCAACAACTGGGATTAGAAACTCCATGCGATCCAGCAATCCCACAGCTGGGCATGTGTCCTTAAGAGTAAGAGCCATTGTTCAAACAAACGTGCACATCTGTGTTCACTGCAGCACCGTTCATGGTAGCGAGAAGGTGCACTGTCCCAAATGTCTATCAGCAGAAGATGGGATAAAGAAGCTGCTACAGCAACATAGCCCACAGCCAGCCGAAAGTGTAGCTCTCTGCTTCTGCAGCGCCCTCCCAGTGGTGCCAGCACCCTCCAGGGACCCACTCTGGGACATACTGCTGCAGACCACCAGCATTGTCCCGCCTCCCTCGCTTTGGCCCCGGAGTGCCATCTGCTCCTTTATTTTAACCGCAGCTCCCACATCCCTTCCCGGATTCTCCCGGTCAGAATGAATCATGTCTCTTCGGGTTACCTGATGGTTTGCCTGTCTGTTAAAATATATCACATTCCTGCCTTATGCCTTTTGTGGTTCTGTTCTAGCTACCCTCCGCCCTCACCAGACAAGCTGAAGGCAGGGGGAACCCTGACTTCGCCTGCTCCGCCTCCGCCGCCTCTTGTGTGGTGCCCGGTGCGTCCCAGGGCTCCATAAGTGGGTATTGATTGAGTAAAGAACTGCCTGTCGAGCGACTTTTGCATGCGTTTTGCGCAGGGTGCTGCTGGTCCCCGTTTATCGCGACGCTGCTATTGGTGCAGTGGGAGGACTTTTGTTTTCCTTTTGCTCAGGTGCATTCCATCTTGAAGGCTGTCATTTTTTACCTTTACCTGTAAGGCCCTCAGGTCCTCGTGTTTACTTGTCTAATTCAGTGACTAGTACTTCCCAAACAAAGTTAAGTAGTAGTCAGAGAACCCTTCCTGATGCTTCTCTTGAGGGCAGGTGAGAAAGCATTTTCCAGAGGTAATGTCCATGGTGCTGGCCAAAGGGCACCATTGTTCAGTGTTGGTGGGAATGGAAAGGGACAGGACCTTTTTGGCAGGTCACGGGTCAGCACCCACTTAACATGCCTACGGATCAGATTAGTTCAGAAAAATTTGTTGCCACGTTATTTACAATAAGAAAACATTGTAAAATCATAGCCCAATTCCCTTGTTCCCGATGAGAAGAGAGATTTATTAGATTTTGGCTGACAAGATATGATAGTGAAATATTGGGTACTGATAGAATGCTTTTCTAGCACTATCTCCAGATTCCCCTGGCCTAACCTTGACTAGATTCTGGTTTTATTAGCACAGGGCCCCTGGCTTCTGCGTACCCTGAAGACATGATCAGATAAGGACTTAACAGAAGCTGGATCTTTGGGCAGATAATGAGCATGTGAAGACGCTCCCAAGATCTCTTTTTTTTTTTTTTTAAGTAATTTCTGGGGCGTGTGGAATTCCAAAATCCACTACTAGCTAGCGCTTGGTTGTCAAACATGGAGTGCGTTCCACTAGAGACATAACTCCTTGCACATTTAAAAAAAAATTTTACTGGGGACTCTACAACTCGTATCACGATCCATACATATATCCATTGTGTCAAGCACATTTGTACATTTGTTGCCATCATCATTCTCAAAACATTTACTTTCTACTTGAGCCCTTGGTATCAGCTCCTTGTTTTTCCCCTCTCTTCCTGCCCTCACCCATAAATCCTTGATAATTTATAAATTATTATTATTTTGTTGTGGGGGAAGCCAGCCCCCCACAACTAATCACGGGTTCTGTAACCACAATTGTACGATTAAGGAATATATAAAGATTATAGTAAAGTCATAGAGAATAATAGAGATAGGAGAGAAGGTAAAATAAAGAAGCCAGATACATTTCATAGTAGCTTGCTCACCTCCTGGAAGGCCATGATCTCAACAGCCAGGTCCACACACAGTGCGGGCAGAGAGGTCAGGAGAGAGTCTCTTTATTTCTGGCCAAGGCCCATAGATATTTAGGGGTATGATTACAGGTAACCACACACGTCACAGGAGGGGCTGTACAATAGGCATACACATCAGAGGAAGGGGAGGTACAGTAAGGGGATAAGATAGGGATGTACAGGTATTAGGAAGGGTACACATGTGATGAGATGGGCGGACCTGAGACAATATGGCAGCCTAACCTTGGTCACCCTTGAATGGGCTTGACCTCCTGGGCTCTCCTTCAGGGGAACAATCTACTATTCTTATCAGAAGGGAGTGGGCTCTACTTAGGGTGGGGCAGACTATACAGTCTGATTGCTCTAGATGGCTGACAAGCCCCAGGGAGAATAACCTCTGACCTGCTTTTGTTGACCTCCAAGTGTGTAGTCCTTTGCTCTGTATAGCAAGCAGCTGGGTTTGGCATGTATTTGGGGGGAGACAACTTGGGAGAAATCCTTCTGTATCCCACATTTTGTCATGTCTTACACTGTCCGACGTCTCTCTTCACCCAATTTTTTGTTGTCTGTCCCCCAGGGACGGGGTTATATGTAGATCTTTGTAATCAGTTCCCCCTTTCTGCCCCACCTGCCCTCCATCCTCCCGGTATCTCCACTCTGAGGGATCATCCGTCCTGGATTCCCTGTGTCTCCAGTTCCTATCTGTACCAGTGTACATCCTCTGGTCTAGCCAGATTTGTAAGGTAGAATTGGGATCATGGTAGTGTGGGGAGAGGAAGCATTTAGGAACTAGAGGAAAGTTGTATGTTTCATCACTGCTACCCTGCACCCTGACTGGCTCGTCTCTTCCCCGCGACCCTTCTATAAGGGGATATCCACTTGCCTACAGATGGGCTTTGGGTCCCCACTCCGCACTGCCCCCCATTCACAGTGATATGACTTATGATGTGAACCCTCCCCAGCTGCCCAGGCCTTACAAAGAGAAAAGGGAAACAAGTGATTCCCCCTTTTTCTTGGGGAAGAGGGTTCTGAAGCCCTTCTTGCATTCTGGGAGCCAGTGTCACGAACTAACTCCCTTGTGTTCACGAAAACTTCATTTGTCACAATCTTGATAAGCCCTTACTTTGACTGGCAGATCATAACTCATTTTGCCTCCTGAAGGTTAAGTGCAAATCCAGAATCAGTGTCCAGTAAGTGGCTTCATTGACATTCATTCCCTGCTGGCTTACTAGGACGTTGTTGCAGGCCCCATGAGGGAGGAGATCAAGGATATTTTACAGTATGTTCTGTGTGAGGGTCCCTGGGTGGTCTAAATAGTTCGTGCTCAACTGTTAGCCAAACGCCTGGCGGTGTGAACCCGCCAGTGTGGCACCTCAGGAGACTGGCTTGGCAATCTGGTTCTGAAAGGTCGTAGCCTGAAAACCCGATAGTGCAGTTCTGTACCGCATGGAGAGGGTTGCCGTGAACCTGAATCAACTGGACAGCAACGAGCACTTTCTGGCAGGCTGGCATCCTTCCATCAGAGATGCCTGAACCCAGCTCTGTGATTGACTCAGGCCTGGGAAATGGACCTTTGTGCTTCCACATGACAAGGCAAATCAGAGTTTTACACAACAGATCCAGAGGGGTTTTTTGTTTGTTGGTTGGGGGCATTGTTTGCTGTTGGTGTTAGAGAGATTGGTTTAATGCTTCAGTTAGCTGCTTATCTAGACCAGGGGTCCTCAAACTTTTTAAACAAGGGGCCAGTTCACAGTCCCTCAGACCGTTGGAGGGCCAGACGATTGTTTAAAAAAAAAAACCCAAAACTATGAACAAATTCCTATGCACACTGCACATATCTTATTTTGAAGTAAAAAAACAAATGGGCAAAAACACCCAATGGGCCAGATGAATGTCCTTGGCAGGCGCACGTGGCCCGCGGGCCGTAGTTTGAGGACATCTGATCCAGACCATTACCAGGGACAACATGATCTGTTATCCACTGCCCAAGAGCCAACCCTGCTGTCCACTGTGGTGATTGTGCCCTTCTAGCTGCCACCACTTAGCCCCTGCCAGCCCCCTCTGCCGTTTCAGGATGTAGTCGTGCTCATTTCAGTAGGGACCCCCCTCTGTTTGGCCCAAACTACAGACAGTACTCGATGTCAGTGAAGGAAGTTTCCTCTGGGCCTTTACATTTCTTCCTCTACGTTGTGCTAAGAAATCCTGGCACATTCTGGCACTGAAGGTAGCCCACCCTTGAGTTCAAGTTGCAGTCAACCACTGAATCAAGTCTTTCGAGCCATTTCCAGGTGTTTGAGCTAACACGTTCAGCAACAAATCCAGCCTGTCTCAAGAGTAGGTTCTTTAGGATCCATCTCCAAACACATTCCTGGGTTTCTGCTAAAGTCAATTAGTAAAATCTTATTTATTTTTGTAGCTTTGATAAATTATCTCCTCCGGGGCCTGACTTGCATTACCCCCCTAGAGATTCTTCACGGACTGGTGGCAATGAGGAGTGTGAGGGGTGAAAATAGGCAAATTTTTAGGCAACCCTGGTAAGGTAATGGCCTCAGGTGAGTTCTTACAGGATCTTCAAGTAAAGGAAGGCGAGTCTCCCTAGGGAAGACGAGGCTGTTCTCCCAAGTAGGGGTGGGGGGTAGGTTTAGTGGAATGTAGGAATTCGAGGTTCTCAGATTGTCTGAATCTATTCAGATGGCTCCATTCCAAGTGCCTGGCTTTCCCTCCACAATCAGTGCCCATCACATACGGCTCTCGGTGAAGCTGTAAATTGAACGTAGGTTACATGTTGGGGTCTAGTTTTTCATCTGTCTATACGCCACGACTTTCAGAAATACAAGGTTCATTTGGGGCGCCACCCAAAGCTCTGAAGGTAACTTGAGCTGAGAATTTAAAGCCTGGCACTTGTAGTTTTCTTTTTGTGAGCATTCGGTGCTGGGTGCCGTCTGTGTAGTCATCATCACTAACCGTGAGAAGGGCATGGGGCCGCCCTGGACGCCCCCTGGCCACCTACGGGACAAAGAGAAGCCAACTTCATACAGCCCGAGGTCCCTTTCCGCCAGGCAGAAGTCACACCTGCATCCACCCTCCGTCCTTCTTTACCCTATTTGGACACCACCCGTCCTCCCACGATGCTCTGCTTCTCTGTTAAGTCTGACAATTCATTGGAAAGGCCACACAGAACTCACACTACTCCCAGTTATGGGGGAGGGGGGACAGGTCACCACAAGCCAGGATCAGAGAACATAAGGATATATATATAGTCTTTTGTCCATAGGAGTGCCTCTCCTCAGCCAGCTGCCAAGTGGTGCCCTGTGGTCCTCAGCCTCTCAGCCGCTGGTCCCTTGGCCTCTGGTCTGGATGGGCCAGGAAGCTCATCTGCTGCTCTGCCCCGCAGCCTCAGAGTGTGAGAGCTGGCCCTGTGCTGTGCTGTCTCCTGGTCTCCGTGGCAGCCTCTGGTCTCGGCCTCTGCTGCTTCTAGCAGAGCGGGATCTCAAGCAGGCTGCATTGGCGGTGGTTCTTCCTGGACGGTCCTGGGACTTCTCTCTGCTTTCGAGGTGTCTCTTATACACTGAGGAAAGATTTTGATGGAGGTGTGCAGGAGACTAACTCCCCAAGGAAACAAAGATTCACACCCTCTAGAAAGATGGCGACTCAGAATACATCCACCTTAATCCTGTTCATTAGCAGAACAGAGATCTCCTTCCCAAATGGTATTCTAACCACAGGCATAGAGGCTGGACTTCATAAGGGGTCACATAGGGATTATGGCTAGAAGGGCTATCTATATTCATTGACTGCATCTCACTAACAGCAAGGTCAAGGGTACCAGGTACTTGGTCTCCCAGCCCTTGCCTTCAACCTCCGGCACTGCATCTTTAGCCAACTCAGTACTTTTAGTAATGCATTTTCAGAGAACGTGTACACAACCAATCATTTCTTCAGCACATGTTCAGTGACTGCCATTCTTCACATTGTGTTGGCATTCTCATCACTTCCGTTTTAGTTTCAGATGGCAATTTAATAATGCCACTCTGCGACACAGACGGACAGTGTTCTCGTTTCCATCCACCGCGAGGTCTTCACGCTGCGCTCAAACAGCAAACCAACCCTCAACTGCGCCTTTGGAGGCTCTCTTTCCCGGGACCTTTCCCATGGTCAAGATCATATGGTCACAGGGTCCTGTGAAGAAAAGAGCCGCCGCTCTGGATGTTGCAGACAAATAATTTCATACAGGGACCCGCGAGAGTGTGGTCGTGTCAGAGCCTGCAGCTGCGGCTGTCCCCGCTCTGCCTCTCCTCTCCCAGAACCTCTGGCCCCTTTTGCTTGTCGAACCCAGCGCTCAAGTCTTCAAGTCCCAGTCAGAAGAAGAGAATTTTCCTTTTTCCTTTTAGAATGAAACATCCCCCCCACTCAAGGACTCCTCATTCCTTAATCACGTTGATATTTGCTTACAGGTTGTCCGGAAAGCAAATTGTTAATGAAACTTAACTAAAAAAAAAAGAAAGAAAATTTCTGTGTTTTCATCCCAGGAATTCACTTTTTAATTAGACTTATAAGCATAGATTAAAGGTGTCCTCATAATACTTTTATGTCTGAGAAAGACGTGGTCACGACTCGGACTCAATCAACCAGTTCTTCTAGTAAACAAACTGGCATTGCTTTCAGGGATAGGAGTGGATTGTAAACAAAACTTCTCGAGAAACAAAAATCCAGGTTCTTGAGAAACACTTGGCTTAACTAAATGGCTTAAGTCAAACTGGCTGAAGTGAATTTATGGACTCAAGTAACTGAAAACTCTGAGGATGAACTGTCTAGCTTGAGGTTTGGCTGGGTCAAGAACGTGGTGGACAACCACAATATCAAAACCCAAACTTGTGGCTGCTTTTGTAAGTACAGCTTTGGGGGGCACATGCATGCCCCTTTCTTCACATATGTCTGTGGTTGCATCCACATTGCTGTGGCAGAGGTCAGTAGCTGTCCCGGATTCATGACTCAGAAATCATACATTGTTTCCTGTCTGGCCCTTTACAGAGAAAACTTTGCCGCCCCTGGTGTAAGGGACAAAGTGCTGTCAGCAGGACCTGGGCTCCGGTTTCTCTGCTCTGCTTTCCTGGACCTTTGCACCCCCCTTGTGGGGTGAGACTGTGCCCCACTCCAGCCTTGCACCTTGCACTTCCAGTTGCTCTAACAAAAATGCTAAGATTAGGTTTGAACTTCATCTGCTTGCCTGGACTATGTGCCTAAGCCCAAACCAGTAACACTGGCCCCAGGAAGGCAGTGCTCTGGTTTGCCAGCTCTGGATCCTAGTTACGGGTTCCTGGTGGCACAGGGGTTAGAGTGCTCAGCCACTCCTCCAAAGGCGGGCAGTTCGAACTTACTCGGAAAAAGAGATGACAGACTGCTTTAAAGATTTACAACCTTGGAAACCACCTGGGGCAGTTCTACTGAGTCCCCTGAGTCAAGATTGATCTCTCTACTGCAGTGGGTTTGGTTATTTTTGAAGTCATAATTAACCCCAACGATGGTAGGGAAAGTCAGTACTTCCCAAACCATATGAACCAGAAGAGGCCGTGGAGAGGTGGTCCTTTAAAGAGAAGTTGGGGAACTTTTCCCCTGCCAACTGGTTTGTGTGGCTGCCTTCCTTCCTTCATCATCAGAGGGATCAAGGAGAAAGAAAATGTTCTGAGAATGATGATGACAACACATGTACAAATGTGCTTGACAATGGATGGATGGATTGTGATAAGAGTTGTACGAGCCCCCAATAAAATGATTAAAAGAAGAAGACTTGCATGGCCAAGAGATTCTTGGCTAAAAAGCCAAAGCAATGGATTTGAATGAGTAAAACCAGGAACAACACCAAGAGGACACGCGGGAGAAGAACCGACCTGGGCCTGTAAGGGGTTTCCCGTGTGATGGTAGATGCAGTGACAGTCTGCCCAGTGCCCCAGCATCTTGGCACATCAAGTTGAAATGTTTGCCACTGCGTGAGTCCCTGGACAAACGTGCTGCCTGGGGAAATTCTGGGTTCTTGCTTCGTCTTTTATGCTTCTGCATTAATAGTTTGATTTAGTAAAAGAATTATTTGCAAATTAGACATAAAAGGCCATCAAGCTCAAATGCTAACACCCTTCTTAATGGTGAGATTGTAGCAGCATTTCTGTGTAGTCAATGACAGCTATGATCGCGGTTTTATTGTGCACACTTTCTAGGAGATCCCAGCCCTTGCAATAGGGTAGCCCAAAGAATGAGAACATAAAATGGAGATGGATAGAGTAAAACTCCTTATTTGCAGATACATAACTATAAAGAACATTCCATAAACCTTCCAGATATTACAGCTGGAAAGAGTTTAGCAAAATATCTAAATATAATATTCATATACACATATCAATAGTAAGCCTATAAACTTGTAATAATGTAGTAGAAGCAAAATACTCATTTACTATAGCAATAAAACCTATAAGCACTAGGAATAAATACAAAAACCTCCCCAAAACTCAGGCAAGTTGTTAAGAGAGAACACACGGAAACATTATTGACTATGAAAGATGACTTGAATAAATGGGGAATTATACCATGTTCAAGAGTGGTAGAATTCAATTTATAAAGATACAATTTCTCTTCTAGCTTATGATTTCCATGAAATTCCAGACAGAAGACGAAGAGGGGGTGTGTGTGTGTGTGTGTGTGTGTGTGTGCACGCGCGCACAACTTGATAAATTGATCCCAAAGTTTAGATGGAAAAACAACAGGCCAAGAAGAATTTTTAAAAAATTCCCCCCAGAAATAGAACTAGGAGGGATTCATTATAAAGTTATGGTAATTGATACTGGTAATTATTGGTAGAAAGAAAAGTAAATAAATCCAGCTGAACAGAAAGCTCATAAATAGACCCATGTTAACCAGGTTTGTAAGAAAGTATTATAATAGTGGGTTAGGATGGACTTGTCAGTAGATGATGCAAGTAAAACTGATTTTCCATATGAAAAAAATTAGAATGCCATATGCAAAAATAAATTGAGGTAAATTATAGCTCTAAGAGTGGGGATAAAAACAAACAAAAACAAACCAGAAGCCAGAGTAGAGACCTGAGGCCCAAGTGTCGACCACTGGAGATTCCCTCATAGAGGGTTTAGGAGAGGAGATGGGTTAATTAGGGTGCGAGGTAGTACCGATGAAGAACACAGCTTTCCCCCAGATCCTGGATGCTTCCTCCCCCCAACTACCATGATCCGAATTCTACCTTGCAGGGCTGGATAGGGCAGAGGCTGTACACTGGTACATATGAGGGCTGGAGGTACAGGGAATCCAGGGTGGATGATACCTTCAGGACCAAGGGTGTGAGGGGCGATGCTGGGAGAGTGGAGGGTGAGTGGGTTGGAAAGGGGGAACTGATTACAAGGATCCACATGTGACCTCCTCCCTGGGAGAGGGACAGCAGAGAAGGGGGGTAAGGGAGGCTCCGGATAGGACAAGATACGACAAAATAACAATCTATAAATTATCAAGGGCTCATGAGGGAGGGGGGAGTGGGAGGGAGGGGGGAAAAAAAGAGGACCTGATGCAGAGGGCTTAAGTGGAGAGCAGATGCTTTGAGGGTGATTAGGGCAAAGAATGTACGATGTGCTTTATACAATTGATGTATGTATATGTGTGGATTGTGATAAGAGTTGTATGAGCCCCTAATAAAATGTTAAAAAAAAAAAAGAACCCCATAAAAACAAACAAACCAGAAGCTTAGAAAATACCTTTATGATGCTGAGGTAGAGAAGAATTTCTTAAAACAAAACACAGAGCACATAACATAATGAATCAGCAAATTCAAATACATGAAAACTTAAACTTTTATTTATCCATGAAAGCTATCTTAAACAAAGTTAGAAAACTAAGAAGATATTGTTAAGCATAGAACTGACAAAGGATTAGTATGTAAAATATTGAAATCCAAACCCAACCCACGGTCATCGAGTCAATTGTGACTCACTGTGACCCTATAGGACAAAAAAGAACGGCTATTTCGGGTTTCTGAAACTGAGTCAGGGGACAGACAGCTTCATCTTTCTCCCGTGGAGCACTGCACCACCAGGTGCCTTATATATTGCCTCTTGGTGATACCTATATCAATAAGAAAAAAGACAACCCCGTTCAGACAGTAAGAGGATATTGGGGAGATCACATCATCAGACCCAATTCCCTCCCTCTTCACTTTCTTAGTTGGGTTCTTTCTACCAGAGGGGCAGACGTGGTTTCCCCATCCGTCAGTCCTCACTGCAAACCTCTGAAATAAGTGTTGTATTTTGCCCTTTGTGGACTTGCTGTGGGATTCGCTCTGACTGATGGACTATGTCAGAAGCAATGGTGAGCGTAAACCTTAAGAGACCTCATGTACTGCACATCTGTCAGTCTCATGGGGACTTGTCCAGAGTGGCCCATTGGCCCCAGGTGCAAGATGTGCGACACATGAAGAACCACCACCCCAGACACTCTCACCCATCAGGTGGACCTAAATCAGCTGATCCAGGCAAGGATAGGTGAGTGGGTGGGTGAGTAAAGGCAAGATCAGCAGAGCTGTCCTGCTAAGCCCAGCCTAGATCAGCACCTCACAGGCATGTGAGCTAAACAGAGATTACTGTACAATGTTGAGATTTGGTGGTTGGGCAGTCCTAGTAAACCAGCTTTTCACAGTGAAAGAAACCTGAATCATGGTTAATAAACAGACTGACAATTTCAGTCATATAAATAAATCCAACAGCATACCATGGCATGTGTACTCAGTAGAATGGCCAAAATTTTAAAATTTGACAATATTAAATGTTGACAAAGATGAGAAATTGATAAATACCACTAGTGGGATGGCATTTCAAAACCATGGGGCATAATTGTAGCCATTAAGTTGCTAAGCCATTGGGTGAGATGTCAGGAAAGCTATTTTGTTTCCTGATTTAAGTAGACAGACTCTGGGTGTCCTTTGGCCATGAGCATGGGCCTATGACAAAAGGTGCAAAGGGCATCCTGAAGCCCAAAGCACATCAATGGAGGGACATTTTCTGATGTTAATTTAATTTTGTTTCTCTATAGTGCTACGTGTACTGTTTTTCTGATATCTTTGTTTCATCAATAACTATATCAAAAAGCAGAGCGGAGAATGGCTTGTGTACCCAACACTGTTTTGAGGGTGATCTACACATTAACTTCTCACAGCAATCCTATGAGATCGGCACTGTTTTACAGACCTAACAGAGGTTACGTAAGTTCCTTAAGTCACACGGCTACTAATTGGTGGAGCAGGAATCCCAAATCAAGCTACCTTGCTGTACTGTCTGTGCTCATAGCTATCTATATGATACTCTGCACCATCTTTACCTCTGTTTGGAATTTATAAAATAGTCTAGTAATAGATCCTCTTCTATTTTCTTAAAAAAAATCATTTTATTAGGGGCTCATACAGCTCTTATCACAATCCATACATACATCAATTGTGTAAAGCACATTTGTCCATTCATTGCCCTCATCATTCTCAAAACATTTGCTCTCCACTTAAGCCCCTGGCATCAGGTCCTCATTTTCCCCCTCCCTCCCCACTACCCCCTCCCTCATAAACCCTTGATAATTTATAAATTATTATTTTATCATATTGTGCTCTGTCCTGCACCTCCCTTCACCCATTTTTCTGTTGTCTTTCCCCCAGGGAGGAGGTCACATGTAGATTCTTGAAATCGGTTCCCTCTTTCCAACCCACCCTCCCTATGTCCTTCCAGTAGCGCCACTCTCACCACTGGTCCTGAGGGGATCATCCTCCCTGGATTCCCTGTGTTTCCAGTTCCCATCTGTACCAGTGTACATCCTCTGGTCTAGCCAGACTTGCAAGGTAGGATTCAGATCATGACAGTGGGAGGTGTGGGAGAGGGGTAGGAAGCATTTAGGAATGAGAGGAAAGTTGTATTTTTCATTGTTGCTACATCGCACCCTGACTGGCTCATCTCCTCCCCAAGATCCTTCTGTAAGTAGATGTCCAGTGGCCTACAAATGGGTTTTGGGTCTCCACTGTGTACTCTCTCCCTCATTCACTATGGTAAGATTTTTTGTTCTGATGATGCCTGATAACTGAACCTTTTGACACCTTGTGATCACACAGGCTGGTGTGCTTCTTCCATGTGGGCTTTGTTGCTTCTGAGCTAGATGGCCGCTTGTTTACCTTCAAGTCTTTAAGACCCCAGATGCTATATCTTTTGATAGCCGAGCACCATCACCTTTCTTCCCCACATTTACTTATGCACCCATTTGTCTTCAGCGGTCGTATCAGGGAGGTGAGCACACAATGATTATTTTTTTTTGTTCTTTGATGCCTGATAACTGATTCCTTCGGCACCTTGTGATCACACAGGCTGGTGTGTTCTTCCATGTGCCTTTGTTGCTTCTGAGCTAGATTGCCGCTTGTTTACCCTCAAGCTTTTAAGATCCCAGACACTGTATCTTTTGATAGCTGGGCACCATCAGCTTTCTTCACCACATTCGCTTATTCACCCGCGTTGTCTTCAGCGGTTGTGTCAGGAAGGTGAGCATCATAGAATGCCAATTTAATAGAAGAAAGTATTCTTGCATTGAGTGGAGGCCCAATGTCCTTCTGATACCTTAATACTAAACCTATGAATATATGCATATTGATCTACTACCCCATACTCATATATAAATATATTTGCATATGTACATGTCTTTATCTAGACCTCTATAAATGCCCTTTGCCTCCCAGCTCTTTCCTCTATTTCCCTTGACTTTCCTCCTGTCCCATTATCATGCTCAGTCCCCACCAGGGTTTCAGCAACTCCTCTTCGTTACATTACCCTTGATCATGCCCTACCAGAACTCCTACACCCTCCTCACCACCAATTTGGATCACTTGTTGTTCCCTTGTCCCTGGGTTTATTAACACCACTACCTTTCCCCCCACTTCTCCCTCTCCCATGTCCCCCCCAGAACTGTTGGGCCCATAGTTTTCTCCTCCAATTGTTCATCCAGCCTACCTTATTTAGACAGACCTGCGGAGATAACATGCACAAAAACAAGACAGAGCAAAACCAAGCAACAATATACAACACACCAATGACAAAACAAAACACAAGAAAGAAAGCTTGTAGTTAGTTCAAGGATTGTTTGTTGGCCTTTAGGAGTATTTTCCAGTCCAGTCTGTTGGGACACCATGCCCTGGCCCCAAAGTCCACCTTCAGCATTCCCTGGGGACCTCGCCGCTCCATTCCTTTGCTTTTCTGTTGCACCCCCTTAATGTTTTGCCTTGGTGTGGTGGGATCAGATTGGGTGCAATTCCCACACTGTGTCTCTGGTGTTGTCCCCTATAGGGGTATGGGTCAGTGAGGGGCGGCACGTCTCATAGTGGAGCTGGCCATGTGGTCTTCTCTGTTGACTTGCTTCTCTAATTGGGAACATCTAATTGGCAACATCCTCACGGCCTGGTGGGCCAGGATGTGCTCCACTCTCTCCTCCTCCCCTTTCATCTGCTCCCATGTGCTCTGATCAGATATGTCCCTTTCCAAGAGCTGCAGATTCAGGGCCATTCTTTGAAATAAATTCTTCTGAGGGGAGGGTCAGGTGTCTACTTAGTAGTTGGGGTTGGGGCCGGCCCCCCAGACCTCTCCACTGGTTCCCTATTCCATGCTGGCATGTTGAAATCACATCTTGGAGCACTGGGTTGAAGTCTGGTCCTCTTTCCCTGTGGAGACATAAATAATACCCTCCCCTTGGGTGGGTTAGTGCCCTGTGCCCCGCTACCCATTTCTTTTTTATTATTATTTTTTTCCTTTCCCCACCTCCTCTTAGTTGTCTACCATGCGTATCCCTGTATTTGGTCTGGTCCCTGCCATATTACCTGGTCCTCACTCCAAGAATGTTTGCATACTGTAGCTTTTCCCCTATGCACCCTTTGCATTTTTCTTTAAAGCTTACCTCAGCAGGCTTTGGATTTTCTCCATCTTTAAGCCAATGCTATCTTGAGGTCTGTTTTCTCTTTTTTGCCCTCTGGCTGAGGTTGTTCTATATGGCGGACTCTTATTTATGTTTGGTGAGTGTTGTTCTTATGCCCATACTGGGTCGGCAAGGATCTTTTGTAGGGCTCTGAGTTTTTCCTTGTCTGGGAAGAATCTTACTTCTCCATCTATAATCGATAATTTGGCTGGGTAAAGTATTCTTGGGTTTGCATTGTTTTCCTTCAATTTTTGGAATATGTTACTCGACTCTCGCCTCTTCTTCAGTTTCTGCTGACAGGTCTGAGAAATTCTTATTTGGGAACCTTTGTATGTGATCACTTTTTTTTCCCTAGCTGCTCTCATGATTTTCTCCTTTTCTTCAAAGTTGGATAGTTTAACTATTATGTGCCTTGGTGACTTCTTCCTGGGATTCAGTCTAGCTGATGTTCTTTCAGCCTCCTGAATGGTTGCCTGGTTTTCATTCATTAAGCTGGGGAAGTTTTCCTCCAAGAATTCTCTCACTATTGTTGCAGATTACTTCTTTGTTGTGTCTTCCTCCAGTAAGCCAATAATTCTAATGTTGTTACGCTTTATAGCATCAGACATAGGTCTTAAGTTTTCTTCAGCTTCTCTGAAGATTTTTGTTCTCATTTGTTAAAGTCCGCTTGGCTGTCCCCCAAGTCATTGATGCAGTTCTCTGCTTCCTCCAGTTGATTCTCGAGGTCTGTGTTTCTGCTACTGGTTTTTGTTATCTCCTCCTTAAGCTCCTGTATTTCCCTTTGGTTTATGGATTTTATCGCTATCATTTCATCCTTTTTCTGTATTGTTTCCCTCATATCTTGTATGACTCCAAGTAGCTTTCTGAAAATTACTTTCTGTGGCAGCTCAATGTCTGCTTCTTCTATGCATGTCATTATGTCCAGGCCATCTTCTGCCATTGCCTTTTGTTTTTCCTGTTTTTTCGTTGAGGTCGTTGGTCTGGAGGTTAGCAGTAGTGTGTGAGACAGTAAGAAAGAGACAAAGAGGATAAAAATAAATTTGAAAGCAAGCCCGCTGAGCTTGTGGGGGGCGGAGTGGTGGTGAAGGAAGGGGGGGCGGTATAGTGTAGAGATGGAAACAAATGCAACAATGTAGCTGAGTCCAGATCCCAGCTAGTGGACCTGCAAGGGTTTAGTCCCTGTCCCGAGGCGGCAGTGGCAAGTTGTGGCTGTGTTGAGAAAAAGCCCCTGCACAGCCCTCCAAGACAGAGAGGGGGAGACAGAGAGAAGAGATGTAAACAAGAACAACACTGTAGCTGAACCCAGATCCTTTCCCATGGAGCTGCAAGGGTCCAGTCCCTGCCTGAGGCAGGCAGTGGCAAACTGTGGCTGTGTTGAGACCAAGCTGCCCTATGGGCTCCAAATGGTCCCGGCTCCAGCAGAAACAGTGGCAGGGCCAAGGTCAAGCCCCAGCTGGCCTCCACTGAGGTAAGCCAAAAGCCCCCAGCCCCTCAAAACCCCGTGGCTCTGTGCCTACTTATCTTTATGATGCTCCTCCTGCTGTCCAGCTGGGTTGATTTTCCCTCTAAGCAACTCTCCTGGGCTGAATTCTGTGGAGTCCCTCTGGTACGTGTCACTCTGTCGCCATCTTCCCGGAAGTCTCCCTCTTCTATATTCTAAAGCTCTAATTCTATTTGTCATGTTTGCTGATTCTCATGTATTAAGGACAATTTCCTTGTGTGTTAACGTTTTAAGTGGCACTCGTTCCACAACAGTGATTGAGCATGTATTATGTGCCCAAGTGGTGTTCAAGGAGTTGAGGAGACAATGGGTAAACCATTGGATATATGAGGGTGCTTCAAAAGGATTGTGGAAAAATTCTGTTACTTTTCATTTCATTTTTCCATGAACTCTTCATAGGAGACTTGGGTGTCCCTGAGAGGCACACATGGTTAGGTTTTCGACCACTAGCCAAAGAGTTGGCCATTGAAACTACCCAGCGGTGCCTTAGAATAGGGGTGGTGGTGGTAGGAGGTGGCTGTTGTGCTGACAAAGTGAAAGAAGTGAGTTAGGTTGAAGAGAGTGACCAGCCGGATTGGTAAAATAAGGACAAAGGAATGATTATTTGACAATGTGCACGTTACTGATGGCAGACAAGAATGGTGGTGGAGTGATGAGAGTGAAACCCTGATTAGGAGGCATAGAGATAGAAAGAGCAAATCTTAAAAACAAAACAAAACAAAAAATTGTAATGAATTTAGTGTCAAGGGGGAGGAGAAATGGAGTAGTAGTAGCAAGAGGAGGTGTGAGAGCCAGGGGAAGTTCTCTGTTTAACACAGGAGATACGGGGGTGGAGAGAGGGTGGGGAGGAAAGGGAACCGATGACAAGGATCCACATGTGACCTCCTCCCTGGGGGACAGACAACAGAAAAGTGGGTGAAGGGAGATGTCGGACAGGGCAAGATATGACAAAATAATAATTTATAAATGATCAAGGGTTCATGAGGGATAGGGGAGGGGTGGAAGGGAGAAAAATGAGGAGCTGATGCCGGGGCTTAAGTGGAGAGCAAATGTGTTGAGAATGATAAGGGCAATGAATGTACAAATGTGCTTTACACAATTGATGTATGTATGGATTGTGATAAGAGTTGTATGAACCCTCAATAAAATGATTTTTTTTAAAAAGGAGATATGAGGGGACTTCATGATCAACAAAATTCAAGGTCACAAAGAGACTAGGCTTACTTCTCAGATGGAGACCGTGCCCCCATCCATTGATCTAGAACTGAACTCATCCCCATGTCACAAGAGCGAACCCCTCAAGACAGAAAGGGCAACGTGTACCCAAGGGCAAAGTCCAGAGGAAGAAGCGGAAACAGTCAGGGATATGCAGGGGCTGCAATGATGAGTTGAATCAGAATGGGTATGAATTGCTGCATTCAAACGAAGCAACCCTTCACCTAACTCACAGTAGTGTGTATGAAAAGAAAAACTATTTTTAAAATTCATTTTTCCATGAATGAAATTAGTGGAAGCCCCCTGATATCAGAGTATGCTTGCCCGATACAGGAGATGATCCATTTTTGTATATAAAGAAGGGAAGGACTTTGATCTCAGGAGCAGTAGCCTTTAGCTTATTTCTCACCAGCTTTAACAGCCTGGTGTGATTTGGGGAAGAGAAGTCAGAAGGCTGTGAAAAGTCACAAGACCTGTAATGCTCACAGTTCCTTGGGCCAGCACATCATAACACAGGGTCCCCTGGGCTGTACCAGACACTCCGGAACAACAAGTTAGCATGTAAGCAGAGCGGGGTTGCTAGGTTTCCCTGGTTTCCTGAGGATTGGGCATGTGGATTACTTCGGCAGACCTGGGGGTGGCCCTAGTGGCTGGGTGGCTGGCACTGGCTCTGATTATGATGAGTGTTTCGGGGCTCAGGAAATATGAGATCCTCATTAGGAAAATGGTTGTGGTGGTCCTCAAGCTTCCTCATGCTGTGAACCTTTCATATGGTTCCACATGTGGTGGTGACCCCACAACCATAACATGATTTTCGTTGCTACTTCTTAACTGTCATTTTGCTACTGTTATGAATCAGGCAACCCCTGTGAGAAGGTCATTTGACACATACACCCCCAAAGGGGTTGTGACCCACGGGTTGAGAACTGCTGGGTTAGAGTGTGGACTTACTCAGCTGATCAACAAAGGGAGCAGCTGGGCCTCCAGCCCTGGCCTCAAAACTGCCAAATCAATGTGAGAGAAAAGGGCATTTCCCTACCAGGTTAGGCTTTTGAGCCAAGCCCCTAACCGTGTGTGCCACGCAGGGACACCTACGTCTCATATGCAGGGTCTTAAAAGGCTCATGGAAATCTGAAATGAAAAGGTCATCGAATTTTCCCCCAGTCATTGAACCTGTCTCCTCTCAAGCAATCTCGCCCTTGCTTCTGCACAGTGCCCCAGAGACCCCGCCAGCCCAGGACAAATATTCTTGCTATTTTTTCAGCTTGAAGTTTGTCTTCATCAAGCAGGTAATACAATACAAATGTAAGTTCCAGAACTTCGCCGCGCACAGCCTTGGGTGTGCCTATCACACTGAGAGTATCCCCCTCCCAAGACCCTGGCAAAGACAAGCATCCTTACCTGCTCCGTGACTGACAGGCAAAGATTATTAGTCCTTTTCCGCTGACGTTGTAGTCCTTAGAGAGTCTTCACAGGTAAGTGGTTTGCGAGTGATGAAAACTCGAGCCCCTCGCTGTAACCGTCCATGGTCAGGTGCTCTCTGCTCCCGATCAGCTCCCTCTATATTCCTAGCATCTGGGGACTTCCTGTTCTTTTGCCAGACCCGGCCGGCCGGTAATAATAACAGTCCTGGTTTTATTTTCATCGGCACCTCTTGGTGTCCTCGGCGTAAAGTTTCAGCACTCGCTAGACCTCCATTTTGCTGCAGCCTGCCTTCTTTCCGCTCACTGGTCACCTGGCTAATGGCTGCTCGTCTTTGAGGGCTCAGCGTCCATGTCACTTCTCACGGGGCTGTTTTCTAACTCTCCCTCCCTGATTGAGCAGCTCGGATGGCATGGTGGCTTATGCGCTGGGCTGCTGACTGCGAGGTCAGCGATTTGAACCCGTGAGCTGCTCTTCAAGAGAAAGATGAGATTTTCTACTCTTCCAAGGAGTTTCAGTCTCGGCCCCACAGGAGCAGGCCTATTCTGTCCTGCAGGGTGGCTGCGCATTGGATTCGGCTCAAGGGCAGTGAGTGTTTGGTCTATTCCAATCTAAACTAGTTACTCTTTTATACTCTGTCTTAGTGCACATTGACCAGAGAAACAGTTTCACAGACACACATGTGTCTAAGAAAGAGCTTTATAGAAAAAGGTGAGTTAAGAAAACATCCCAGCCTAATCCAGATCAAGTCCATAAGTCCGATAGTAGCCCATATGCCCGATACCAGTCTAAATTCCTCTTCACACTCACATGCCAAAGTCAGGAAGATCACAGGCCAGTGGGTGGAAAGTCTTGCAGATCCAGTGGCAGTGGAAGCATCTCAGAACTGGCATGGGTCTTCATGTGGCTCCTCCAGCTCCAGGGATCTGGCTCCATCAGCATAGTAGCTCCATGTGGCTTGTCAACAGCAGGGAGAGACTGTGTCCTGCCTCCAAGGAGGAAGACCGGAGTTCCCAGAATCCTCAGGAGAAGGCCAGGCCCATACAGAGGCCTTATCGGCTGTGACCTGATTGACAGGCTAGACTCCACCCCTTGGCTCCTGTTGACAGAAGATGATGTAACTGCCACCTACTATTTATAACCAGATACCATCAAATCAGTTCCAACTCATGGCAACACCATGTGTCAGAGTAGACGTGTGCTCCGCAGGGTCTTCAGGGCTCTGGCCTTTGAAAAACGAATCACTACGTTTTCCTTTGGAGTCACCCCTGAGTGAGTGCAGACTGTCGGCTTTTAGTGAGTACATAGCCATTTGTATAAGCCCAAACCAAAATCCAAGTCTGCTGCCCTGGAGTCGATGCCAACTCATAAGCCAGCATGGTTTCTGAGACCGTGGAAAGCCCTATCTTTCTCCTGCAGAGCAGCTGGTGGTTTCAAACTGCTGACTTTGTGGTGAGCAGCTAAACACATAAGCACTCCACCACCAGGGCTCCTCTATTTGTGCATCCAGGGAGCCTTAAATGACTCTCCGCATTTTCTTCTTACCCAAGTGTGTGACTTAACCACTTGAACATCCTACAGACTGTTGGTTAAGGCCTCATACACCTGCCAGGTGGGAAGCTTCATGAGGCCTGAAATGCAATCTGTTATGTCGAAACCCTAGCGGGGGGTCTGAATTATGAAAGCTCCTGGGGTTGGCAGGCTGCTCGGTCAGTTTCTAAAAGTCACTGATAGGATAGTATTAAACGGCATCTTCTAAAACCTTCTGTGAAGACTGTATTCCCCAAGAAGAGCAGGCTTTGAACGGGGAGGCCCTGGTGCCTTTGAGCTTGCGGTAACCACGAGTGTCCGTTCCTCTTTAGGATGGAGATCTCCTCTCATCAGTCTCACCTCCTGCAGCAGCTGAACGAGCAGCGCCGGCAGGATGTGTTCTGCGATTGCAGCATCCTGGTGGAAGGCAAGGTCTTCAAAGCACACCGGAACGTGTTGTTTGCGAGCAGCGGCTACTTCAAGATGCTGCTCTCGCAGCACTCCAAGGAGACGAGCCAGCCGGCCACAGCTACCTTCCAGGCATTCTCCCCGGACACTTTCACCATTATCCTGGACTTCGTCTATTCGGGAAAGCTGTCTCTTACCGGGCAGAATGTCATCGAAGTCATGTCGGCTGCTAGCTTCCTGCAGATGACCGATGTCATAAGCGTCTGTAAGACTTTTATTAAATCTTCACTAGACATCAGCGAGAAAGAGAAAGACCGCTATTTCAGCCTTTCCGGTAAAGATGCCAATTCTACCAGTGCAGAACGCCCCGCTCCGTATGGTGGTGGCTGGCAAGAAGAAAGCAGTTCTCCACATCCTCACCTAAGTCCAGATCAAGGAGCCAAGGGCCGGGGTGGAAAGTCTTGGAGTAAGTATTCCTCCAGCCACCATTCCACCACCCAAAGGCATGTCAAGCCCCCGGTGGCCAAGCATGAGAAGAACCACACTTGCCAAGCTGGAGAGCAGGCGCAGATGGATGGTGAAGTGCACTCTCCTGCTGGCTACCAGTACGACGGCCCAGGATCTGAGGTCACATCCAGACGTTTTCCAGGTACTTCCAAACCGCAGCCTCCCCTCCAGCCCGTTCCCAGTCTCCCCTGGAGCTCTGCCTTGCCTCTGCATGTGCTCCATCGTAGCCGGTGTCCGCGCAGTTAAACTGGGGGAAGGAGTCACTTGGACAGTATGTGTTATTCTTCAAAATACAACCCTTAAATTCACCATTTTTTTCCTTTTTCTTTGGTTCCTGGAAAGTAACCTTTATTTATTTATTTAGATCATTTTATTGGGGGCTCATACCACTCTTATTACAATCCATACACACATCAATTAAATAAAGCACATCTGTACATTCGTTACCCTCAACATTCTCAAAATTCACCATTTAAAAGAATGCCGAACAAATTTAATGACAGTCTAAACAACGTGCTAAGGGTCAGAAACTGATCTTCTACACTGTGCACGTGAGCGGTGGAATTCCTGTTCAATATTTTTTTTCCCTGTTCAATATTTAAAGTTCTTTTCTGCACTTCAATCCCTAAGGTACTTACTTTCACTTTAAGTCGTTTGTTGGATTTGTTTTCACCTCCCTCTAAGTATTACCTCCAGAAGCCCTGTAGTAGTTATGCACTGGGCTGCTAACCTCAAGGTCAGCAGTTCAAAGCCATCAGCTGCTCCGAGGGAGAAAGACAAGGCTTTCTATTCCCACAAAGACTCAGTGTCGGAAATCCATAGGGTCGGTTCTTACTGTATCCTATAGGGTGGCTGTGAGATGGAATTAACTCGATGGCAGTGAGTTTGGGTTTTATTTTTTAAGTATTCCTAAGTAAGACTGTTTTAGTACAGAAAATTTAAGAACTTAGTGTATTTTCAGATTGACAGACCCTGGACTATCTTAGAAAGGTTTAAGAAAATTAATTTTAGGAAAATATATAAAAGGGAAAAATATAAATATGTGTGCCCCAACTGTCATCTCATAGCCAATCTTGTATCACCTCTTAATCTAGTTTATCCCCTATTAACCTGCCTCTAATTCATGGATCACCATGGTTCAAAATTGACTTGATCGCAGGGAGATTCCTTCTAACTGATAACTGCAAGGTCAGCAGTTCAAACCCCTCCGGGAGTAAGCCAGGTATTTCTACTCCCGTAAAGTTACAGTCTTGGGAACTCACAGGGGCAGTTCTGCCCTGTGCTTTAGGGAGAGTCTTTATGAGTTGGCATCTACTAAGGGAAAACGTCAGCTCCAGTCCTCCATTCCCTACGTGATTTTAAGATCTCAAGGTTCACTGTGTGTATTGGATATTCATCTGTGGAAACTTTTCAGTCAAAATATGTTATTGTTAGGTGCCAGCCAACGTGTAGCAACCCTAGGTTACAAAGTAGAGCTGCCCCATTGGGTTTCCAAGGCTGTGACTCTTTATGGGGACAGAAGGCCTCATTTTTCTCCTGTAGAGTAGCTAGTGGGTTTGAACCATCAACCTTGTAGTTAGCAGTCTAGTGCATAACCCGTCTTGCCACCAGTGCTCTTAAAGACAAGAGGATAAAAACACATGAAACAAGGTAGTCAACACCTTTGGGTAAAGCTGAGTATGAAATACTTCAATGAGCTCCTTTTTGGGGGGAGGGGAGCTGTAGCTATAGTTTTAAAATCCAACATTACCTTCTTACATTTAAAATCTAGTGACTCCACAACATTAAAAACAGGGACAAGTGTGGCAACCTATTCATTCTCTCTAGATTTGGTCAACCGGGAAAACATCTAGGTAGGATTTCATTGACCAACTGGTCTTCATAAAATGTCTTTCTTCTCCTTTCCTCCCTCCGTTGGGGAGATCGTGTTATGAGACTGTTCACTGTGAGCTTTCCAATGATTTAATGGCACTCTCCTGACAGATGGGCTGCCCCGGATGCGATTCAAGTGCCCGTACTGCACCCACGTGGTGAAGCGGAAAGCCGACTTAAAGCGCCACCTGCGCTGTCACACGGGAGAAAGGCCCTACCCATGTCACGCTTGTGGGAAGAGGTTCAGCAGGCTAGACCATCTAAGCAGCCATTTTCGAACAGTACGTATATGATTTTTTTATTATTGTTCTTTTTAAAGAACTGTGTACGTTTATCTGCTTTAGGATGGTAAAACTTAGGAGGGAAATTTTTCACACAACTCTATAAAATTTTTTTCCCTACTTCATGTTTTTACTTTGTACACAGTACATAATCATATACAAGGGGGTACTGCTCACCCCCAAAATGGAGCTTTTGTAGGACGCATTTTTCCCGCTAGGCAAGCATCTAGCAACTCGCTCTGAGCGTCCCTAGTGGCATGCCTCGGAAGGGTCTCCCTGGTCACAGTGAATTTTTCTGTACAAACAGTTCTGCTTGAACCTCAATTTTGGTGATGGCTGATTTAAGAGAACAGGTGCAGCTGTGAAATTCTGTTTGCTGCTCAGGAAAAATGCCACAGAAACTGTGGTGATGTGGAACAAAGCCTACAAGTACCGCGCTGTGGGAAAAACTCAGTGTACGAGCGGTTTTCTTGTTTCCAAAAAGGTGAAATGTTGATTGATGACAAACCTTGTTCTGGACATCTGTCAACATCCCGAACAGATGAAAATGTCAACAAAACGTAAACACATAGCTTTTGGGGGGAAATTTCATTGTGTATTTTTGGAGGGGGGTACCCCTCCTATGTGTGGTGCAGTCCAGCAACCATTAGACTGTCAGCCACAAGGTCAGCGGTTCAAATCTACCAGCCGCCCTGGAAGAAATATGAAGCTGTCTGCTCCCCCCAACATCTACAAAGCCTCATATAGTTTTGCTATGAATTGGAATCAACTGGACGGCAGTGGGTTTGGGTTTGGTTGATTTGTGTGTTGATTTATAAATAGACATATTTCATCATAGTTGTTAGGTGACATTGGTTTCGACTCACTGCGATCCTTTGTACAATAGAGTGAAACACTGCTCAGTTCAAGTATGTCCACTCGTGTGTGTCTGTGTGTGTGTGTGTGTGTCTCTGTGTGTGTAATAAACTCTCTTTTGAGACTTTAGAGTAAGGGATTGTTTTTGATGCCAGTTGTATGTTTCCATCTTAACTCACTGAAGATCCTGTATGTGATTTTGTATATGCTAATCTTTACAAAGCCAAAGACCAGTTTTTGTTCCCTTATATTGGATTGACCTACTTCCATCCTGTTTTGACTTTGTCCAAATGAATATGCCACCAACATTATTTATTCATTGGTACAATTCTACTCATCTAATTTGTAGATTAGAAGTCCTAATGTACTGTGTTGGCAGGTGTTGAGTAGACTTGCTTATGACTGGCAATAGTTGTCATGAGTCATCAAGCGCAGGTTTTCACCAGAGCGTTTCAGAGAGATTAACTCATTTGCTCCTTGTGCCAGCCCTGCAGTGCGGGAGCAGACAGGGCTCGCAGTAGGCTGGTGCAGAGCCTCCGTCCACTGTGCCTGCCAGCTTGCAAGGCTGTGTCAGTGGTGCCTGCGCCTTCCCAGGTGCTGGACAGTTTGATTATCACCTGGGGGCAGATTTACAAGGTTGTTAATCCCTGGCATCAGGCGCATGGTTAATCAAAAGATTACAGCCCTCAAGGCACACAATTTCTAGGGCAGGCCTCTTTCTACCAGGTTGTTTACATTAATAAAATTGCCACGTAATCTATCGTAAAATACTGATCAAGTTAAATTTGGTATAGTTTTCTTTTCTGGTGAAATAACAAAAAATCAGTACTCGTGTGACATGAGAGAGGCTTTAGTTCCTGAATTAATACTTGTAAAGTCTTTATAACAGGACAAAGGGACTTCAGCAGGCTTGTGGAAAATGGAATTGAGTGATCAGGGAAAATTTCCACAGGCTTTTTGAAGTCCCCTGTATGTGGCACATGGTTAAGGCTTAGGGATTGTAATCATTCCGGGAAAGTATCCCCATGTCACTTCAAGTATGAAATACTACCTGATTAAGGACAGGTGGAATTACCAAGGAGATATTAACCATCCACTGTCACCATCATTTAGAGAAAGCTGACATGTTCTAGTTCCATCCTATCAAACCATTGCCAGAACCCCTGGCTCTTTCCTAAGGACTCGATGGTAATTTTGGTTTCACACTTAACCTGGAACATTTTTAAGTGTTTAAACTGGCACCTAAACTATCAGACACTTAACTCGTCCCCGGAAGGATCCTCCAAGCGATGCGCAATTTTGCTTCTTGAATGGTCATGGCTCTTCATAAGTTTGTCTTGTTCCCCAGTTGGCATATACATTTTTCAGAGCTCTTGGATTTGGAAGGCTGGAAGGGCGCAGACTGTGAGACAGTGTCTTGTTTCCACTGTATCCGTACTGTTGTTTCTCAAGGATTTTTGTTTGTTTGTTTTAAACTACAGCTATAGAAAGGTGGTGGCTTAAGCAGAATCGATTTCTAAATGATTAAAAATAAAATATCAGCCTCTTGTGAGGTTTCTTTCCTTTTTACTTGTTTTGAACACGTTGTTGTGAACACCTGGTTTTGAAAACGTGTTTCTATCCTTATCCGACTGCACAGATCCACCAGGCCTGCAAACTCGTCTGCAGAAAGTGCAAGCGCCACGTGACTGACATGACCGGGCAAGTGGTGCAGGAAGGGACGCGGCGCTACCGGCTGTGTCACGAGTGCCTGGCCGAAGCGGGCATGGACAGTCTCCCCATTGATTTGGAAGACCAGCATCTGGCATCCCCATCGGAAAGAGATAAGGATTCCCGGTGGCACCTGAGTGAAGATGAGAATCGGTCCTATGTGGAGATCGTGGAGGATGGGTCTGCTGACCTGGTCATCCAGCAGGTCGATGACAGTGATGAGGAGGAGGAGAAGGAAGTAAAGCCCAACATTCGGTAGCCGTCCAGGGAACCCATGGAGCTGGCATGCCTGAGAGTTACACTGAGTTCCTGTCTCTCTCTCTCCCTCCTCCTCCACGGTCAGAGTCCGGTTAGCAGATTGATTATCCCGACTGAAAAGAAGTGACCTGCCAAAACTTGCATGCTTTTCTCAACAGGCCGCCTTGTCCACTGTAAACTCTGTTGCCCTAAGTCTGCTGCTGCCCTGGAACAAAGAGCTGGCTGGAGTTGGCATGACGAACAGTTCGCCTCCCACTTTTCTTACAGACGTTTCCTTTTCTCTTCATGGTGGAAGTTCTATTTATCAAACATTTTTTCAAATAAAATATTTGAAATAAATTTACCACAACTGAACAAGCTAAGACAAGCTCCTGGTGTTTCAAAAATAGACCAAGGACCGATATTGAATTTTTACCAGGAACCAGGTAAGAGCACATTTTAAGGACCCGGCGCTACCACCACTACCCCACCCCCTGCCTGACTGAACGATGTAATAAATGTTTATGTTCCTTTCGGATCTGAAACAGCCTGGCGTTATTGCTGTATCCTAAGTGTTTTTGAAGTATGGCTCACAAAGAATTGAAAATGTTTCGTCTTTAACTTTTAATTATTTTAAGACGACTATTAGTGCCGACAGCATTGTGCAAACAAAACAACCTGACGCTGGGCTGACTGTCCTTGGACTCGTTCTCTGAAAGGAGGCAACTAAAAGGTCTGGTGAGAGGTGAAGACCGGCTGTCTAGTGCTCTTCTCCCAAGTAAAGGAGAAAACGAAACGGGAGGTTCTGAAGAGCAATAGCTAACATTTATAAATAGTGCTGTGCAGTAATCTAAGAAGCCCTGGTGACGCAGTGTGTAAGCACTCTGCTGCTGACTAAAACGATGGTGGGTCCACCCGTCCACCACTCTGCCACAGGAAGATGTGGCGGTCTGCTTCCCTACAGACTGACAGCCTTGAAAACTATGGACCGGTTCTCCTCTGTCCTGTCGGCTCACTGTGAGCCAGGATTGGCTCAACGGCAGTGGCTTCTTCTGTTTGTGAGATGCTCTCACACACATTCTCTCACATAACCAGGGAGGTAGAGAGTGTCACCTCTCATGTACACTTGAGGAAATGAAAGTCAGAAAGTTTAAGTCGGATGGTGATTGGACAGATTGATTTTTTTAAAATCATTTTATTGGGGGCTCATACAACTCATCACAATTCATATATACACCAATTGTATAAAACACATTTGCACATTCGTTACCCTCATCATTCTCAAAACATTTGCTCTCCACCTAAGCCCCTGGCATCAGCAACTAATTTTCCCCCTGGTTTTGATTTTTTTTAAATCATTTTATTGGGGGCTCATACAACTCTTATCACAATCCACACATCCATCCATTGTGTCAAGCACATTTGTACATTTGTTGTCATCATCATTCTTAAAACATTTTCTTTCTACTTGAGCCCATTGTGTCAGTGTCACATCATTCCCCCTCCCTTCCCCACCCTCATGAACCCTTGATCATTTATAAATTATTATTTTTTCATGTCTTACTCTGCCCAGTGTCTCCCTTCACCCACTTTTCTGTTGTCCATCCCCCAGGGAGGGGGTTATATGTAGATCATTGTGATTGGTTTCCCCCTTACCCCCCACCTTCCCCTTCCCCTCCTGGTATCACTACTCTCATTATTGGTCCTGAGGGGTTTATCTGTCCTGGATTCCTTGTGTTTCCAGCTCTTATCTCTACCAGCGTACATCCTCTGGTCTAGCTGCATTTGTAAGGTAGGATTGGGATCATGATAGTGTGTGTGTGGTGCGAAGGGGAGGAATTATTAGAGAACTAGAGGAAAGTTGTGTTTCATAGGTGCTATACCGCACCTGACTGGTTCATCTCCTCCCCACGACCCTTCTGTAAGGGTTTTGGGTCTCTACTCCGTACTCTCCCTCATTCACAGTGATATGATTTGTTCTTTGATACCTGATTCTGTCAACACCCCGTGATCACATAAGTTGATGTGCTCTTCCATGTGGGCTTTGTTGCTTCTGAGCTAGATGGCTACTAGTTTACCTTCAAGTTTTTCAGACCCCCAGATGCTATATCTTTTGATAGTTGGGCACCATTAGCTTTCTTCACCATATTTGCTTATGTGCCTGCTTTGTCTTCGGCGATCGTGTCGGGAAGGTGAGCATCATGGGTGCCAGTTTAATAGAACAAAGTGTTCTTGCATTGAGGGAGTACTTGAGTGAAGGCCCAATGTCCATCTGCTACCTTAATACTAAACCTATACATATATGCACATAGATCTATTTCCCCATCCTCATATATAAATATATTTACATATGTACATGCCTGTATTTAGACCTCTATAAATGCCCTTTGCCTCCTAGCTCTTTCCTGCATTTCCTTTTAGTTTCCTCTTGTCCCACTGTCCTGCTCAGCCTTGATTTGGGTTTCAGTAATTCCTCTGGGTTACGTTGCTCTTGATCAAGCCCTACCAGGCCTCCTACACCTTCCTCACCATCAATTTGAATCACTTGTTGATTCCAGGTGACGATTTTAAACACAGACTTCTTCCAAACTGTCTCTTTTGTCTCTTGAAATGGCCAAGAATTAAGTCAAACCTTACTTGAGAGTAAGCTAATCAGAAGTTGCAAGTATAAGAGGAATTTAATCATCTTCCAAAGACTTTATCTTGAACTAGAATTTATTAATACTAAGTGATATCCTTCTAGTACTTATTGGCATTTATTTTTTAAATCATTTTATTAGGGGCTCATACAACTCTTATCAAAATCCATACATACATACACTTGTGTAAAGCACATTTGTACATTCATTGCCCTCATCATTCTCAAAACATTTGCTCTCTATCTAAGGTCCTGGCATCAGCTCATTTTATCCCCTCCCTCCCTGCTGCCTCCTCCTCCATGAACCCTTGATAATTTATAAATTATTTTGTCATATCTTGCCCTGTCCAACATCTCCCTTCACCCACTTTTCTGTTGTCTGTTCCCCAGAGAGGAGGTTATATGTAGATCCTTTTAATCTGTTCTCCCTTTCCAACCTACCCTCCCTCCACCTTCCCAGTATCACCACTCACATCACTGGTCCTGAAGGTATTATCCGCCCTGGATTACCTGCTTTTCCAACTCCTATCTGGACCAGTGTCCATCCTCTGATCTAGCCAGATTTGTAAGGTAGAATTGGGATCATGATAGTGGGGGAGGAGGAAGCATTTAGGAACTAGAGGGAGGTTGTATGTTTCATCGTTGCTACATTGCACACTGAGTGGGTCTCCCGAGACCCTCTGTAAGGAGATATTGACATGTTTTTTATGTCACTTACATCTACATATAAAATACTATAATACTGCTGGAACAAGTTACTCTCTTATACACTTTAAGCATTTTTGTTGTTTTATCTTGTTTATATTTAAAAACAAACTTTCGGGAGGGTGGGGCGGGGAGGGAAGGGAAAAATGAGGAGTTGATACCAACCAAGGGCTCAAGTAGAAAGCAGGTATTTTGAGAATGATGATGGCAACATATGTACAAATGTGCTGGACACAAATGATGTATGGACAGATTGTGAAGAGTTGTATGAACCCCTAATAAAATGATTTAAAAATAAAATAAAAACAAACTTTCCTCTTAAGATACAAGATTTAAACCTCTCCCTATGTGAATTAACCAAGCACTCCAAAGCTATAGCTGAACTGCAGAAGCGGAAGTGTGGCTTTAAAGATAAGGCCTAAGTACCAGAACTGAGGAACGAATTGAGTGAAGGACATTACAATGCTTTCTGTAGTTGAATTTTGAGAGAGGTTCCAGGTATTTTTAAATGCCACAGTTACCTCGATGGTACTGTTTTCCTCCTATTCTTTCATTATTGTCCTTGATACCAACCTGTGGGCTAAAATGACTGGTTTTACATGTGTGTATACACACACACTTGTATTCTTATATCTATATAAATCTATGACTAGCCCATTTGGGTTAGGGTACTTAATGCCGAGCCATTTCCCCCCACCGCCCCCACCGCCCCAGTGCCCCTGTGGACCCACCCTGGTTGCTTCTCCAGACCTGACAGTGTTTCAAGTTCATTGTTTTCCCAGCACAACCACTCCTGCATCAGGATTCTTAACATTTAAGCTGTATCCAAATAAGGGAAGGAGCCCCAACAGTGCTACTGCCTTTCAAGATTTCAGCCTGCGCTTTAGTGATGGGGCCAGTAAGGAAAATGACTGATGTGAGCTTCATTCAGAGAAATCAAAGTAGCATTTGGATGTGTATATGCTAACATGCCTGTCTATTCCCTATATGTTGCTGTATATTATCTTCTGCATGCAAACCTTCCACACATCGAGTGCCAGCACAGCCCACTCACCACTGCGCTACCGGCGCTGGCAGAGTAATTGCCTTTCAGAAACCATGCTTTCCCATAACTGCTTCTAACAAACACCGAGCAGACACCACAAAATAACTACCAAGTTTGCCAAGCCGGGCACATCTGTTCCAGTCTCTTAATCTCAGAAAAGAAAAACATTCATGGCGTGTTTGTAAATTGTAAATAAAAATTCCATTCAGCACATCACACATCACATAGACGACTTTGAGACCAATTCTTTTCTAAAGTGAAGCTATTTTAATGGTTTCTGCGAAGATAGCTTTGGCTTGTGTGTGAAAATCTTAGTAGGAACATGATGTTTAAATAAGCTTTATTGGAGGCAAGGATTTCTTTCTTTAATCAGAAAAAAAAATCATGGGAATTGGTGAGACGAGAGTTTGTTCTTCCAGGAATGCCAGTCCAACTCTATGGCACCTAAGTGTCTGGTTAATGAGCTAGAAGTTTTGCAAAAATGAAATGCAGCTATGTCAACTTCTGGAGGAAGCAAAATCAATAGTATAAAATAATTTTTCACCCAAGAAGCCCTTCCTTCAAATGAACCGTTTCATGGAAAAGCTCAACGTTTAAGGGATGAACATTTACAGTCCGAGCTGTTTTAGCTAAATGCCCTATGTGAACCTTTCCCAGACAGCTCTGCAGAGCTCAGGAACACAGCATTCAAACAAAACAACCTTCGAACCCTACAGACCCACTTCATTCTACCGCTGCCCACTGTTCTTATCAGCAGGTGAACTCTAGGGTCTCTTAGACTAGCAAACTGCATCCTTACCACATGATGCTCCTTAGTTCTCAGATCTTAAGACTTCTAAAGAAATTTCAGTCTTGAGTAATGCAATCTGAACATGGTTACCACCTTCACATGCCAAAGTTGCTGCTTAATGGATGGAAACATTTTGGTGTTTAATAATTTACAAGGTCAGAATTCAATTCACTAAAGTTATTTTGCCAAGTTTCAAGATTAAAATTTCTACTTACTTTTTGCCTTAAAATGTATAGCCTAAGGCAATGTGCTTAACCGAGAAGGGTGATAGTAATGGGCACAGAATCTAAACAGTGCTGTTTTTTATTGGAACGGACCAGCATTGTTTCTCCTTCAGAAACCTGTGAGCACCTTGTTTCTGAGTCTCACAGCATTCTGCCTTGGAAGGGTGAGGCCTTGCCACTTCTCAGAGGCTTGTCTAGTGGAAAATGGTTTCTGAGTTTCCCTTCTCTGAAAGGCAGCGGCCTTGCAGAGGTTCTGGCTTTCACAGGCTTTACTGTGCACATTTTAAATTTGCCGCGTGTTTGCTAATTCTTTATATTCTTTGCTTTATCTGTAAGTGAAGCCCGTCGCCCA
This sequence comes from Tenrec ecaudatus, assembly GCF_050624435.1. Lineage (NCBI taxonomy): Eukaryota > Metazoa > Chordata > Mammalia > Afrosoricida > Tenrecidae > Tenrec > Tenrec ecaudatus. The sequence continues at coordinate 56,016,807 of NC_134530.1, forward strand.
AAGGAAAGGTTGAGAAAAGGAGGCAACAGCAGGATTGCTCTCTTCCTCGACAGCCCACTGGGAAACGGCAAATCCTAGGCTCCTGCTTATTCCGCCGCGGCGTGTTTTATAAGCTGACTTTCCATCAACTACAGAAGATTGTTTTAAAGCTGACCTCGTTGCATGTGGATACGCCCTATTCAGAATAAACATCAAGGAATTTGCCTTTAGTGACAAGCGTGTTCATCATAAAAGTCCCGGTGTCACACAAATGGTACTCATACCAGCTGTTGGGGGTATTGTGACGTTGAACTCATACTTGCTTGACATTGGCATTTCTCATGGTGCCGGATCTGTGAACGAGCCAGAAAAATGAGCCTTCTCCCTTCGGATAGTTTATGAATTACGGGCAAAAATTAAATAGGCATGGGAAGCTGGGAGGGAATTCAACTTTTAAAAGCGAAGTTTTCCAAACTGCACTTAATCAATTTGGCCGCAACTGGTCAGGGATTGTGGCTATTTCCATCTCTCTCCAGCACTTCGATATTTTCCACAGCACAAACACTAATGTGCCACTGGATACTTGAATGACCTTAGATACTGCAAGCCCAGTGACCAGGTAATGCCAGTCATGTCGAAATGTGTTTTGTTCACTGGAAAGAGCTTGGAAAGTGCTTCTTAAGATGGATTGGATTTTGTTTCATTCTTCCAAATACATAATTCCATTTAGTTTCTTGATTCCCCCCCCCGTTGTGAATTTCTAATTACACACACACAAGTTGCTATTGAGTTAATTCCAATTTATGGTGACCTATGTGTTTAAGTGGCCCTGGAAGTGCATGGCTAAGTGGTTGGCTGCTAACTGAAAGATCATTGGCTGCAACTCACCAGCCACTCCACGGGAGACTGGTGGTCTGCTTCTGCACATCTGCAGGCTTGGAAACCCTGTGGGGGCAACTTTATCCCACTGTGAGTCACAGACGACTGGAGGGCCATGGAGTGAAGCGCTTTGTTTATAAACTCTTGGAAGTCAACCACCAGGCATTTCTTGTGAGGTACTGCTGATAGGTTGATTTAAATCACCAACCTCAGGGACAGTAGCTCAGTGCTTAGTTGTTTGTGCCAGTTTAATTCCATTTAGAAATAACTTGCTTTTATTCAGCACCTAAGTGAGAGGGGAGGGGAACACCTTTTCTGCCTAGACCCGGGGTCCTCAGCCCGGGCTGGGCATCAGAAGCACCCGTGGAACTCTTGAAACTACAGATCCCTCAGCAATCAGTCTAGGGCTGAGGCCTGGGTATATTTTTCAAGACCTTCCTCGTGTTTCTTAGGTGCAAAACAGGCCCCCTATTTAGTGTCCTCTGCCTTCCCCGTAGGAATGCCGGAGATGGGCAGTAGGAAAGCCACAGACCTTCAGCGCCCTGGTTTTCAAACCTAAAATTAGGGATGTTGACAAAATTAAGATGTCCAGTCTAAGAACACATTAGCGTTTTTGGAATAGAGATAAAACATGTCTTATCTAAAGTTATTCTAAAAAATTAAACATACCATCATGGAGTCCATTCTGACGCATGCCAACCCTATGTACAACTGCATAGGGTTTCCAGTGGCAGAATCTTTGAAAGTACAAAGAGACTTCAAAAAATCTATGCGAAAATCCTTTTTCCCCTTTCCACCAACTTTTTGAAGTCCCCTCATAGACCATTCTTTCTTGTAATCAGTCATGGGATAGATTCCAACTGTTTAGAACTGCCAACCTTTCCGTTAGCAGCTGAGGGCGATCCACGTGCACTATCAAAGACACGGGCACAATTACGACACTCACAACACTGCGTAGATGAAAAATAACCCATTTTACTTCCAGTTGTATTTGCATTTTATTTTGATACAGGTATTGTATTCTGGGAATTCACTCAGTACTACAAATAAAATAATCCTATTATAAATGAACGAACTTACTCACTGAAGGAACTGAACTATACCCTGAAATTTTGCAATCTTGTAATGTTTTATCTTTAAGAGCAAGAGCCCATTCCAAATTATTATGAAAACACCTATTGGTCATTGTCAGTCTATTTGATATACAAGATTAAAGGGAAAAAAGGAAATTACCAAATCTGAGATAAATGTTTCAATATAAATGTGTAAACATGCATGCGCATGTATGTACACATGCATAAACATACATATATCATTTACTTTCAGGAGCATTTCCTTAATATTCCTCTGATCACATACTATTACTGTCACCAACTATTTCTCCTGTGAGAACTATTCCCTTAGGATACCAATATATGAGATTAATATCAATCAATTAAAATGCATACACAAGTGACTCCCTGTGTAACAGATGAACTTGCTAGGCCATCAATGAAGCAAAAGTAATTCACTACTAGGACATCTGCCTCCCAGATGCTTACTCCAAATTTTAGCTAAAGTCCCCTCTATACAGACAGGCAAATTTGTAGTAAACAGTTGTTGAGACATGTCGTTTAAATTACTTGGAAAGAAGAAAATTTTCAACTTAAATTCATCTCCCTTCACCTAGTTCACATAAAAAGTTTGAAACAATCAAATTCATTAGAACAAAATCAGTTACATTGAACGGATGAGTCAGTTAAAGCCAGTCACCTACTACTGTCCTCTTGGGACAAGCAAAATAGGTAAAAAAAATTGATTAACCGAGAAAATTATATGTGAGGTTCAACAGGAAAAAAAATCCACTGCATTTAAATCTGCAGAAAGAACGTGAACTAGGATGGTTTTAAAAGCTCCTACAAGAGACTCTCACTCACTCACTCTAACTCACTCAAACTCTCACTCAAACTCACTCTAACTCACTCACTCTCTCTCTCACTCACTCATTCTAACTCACTCTCTCACTCACTCAGAGACTCACTTATTCACTCACTCTCTCACTCAAAAAAAAAAAAAAAAAAGAAGAAAAGCTCCTACAAGGATCTACATAAAAGTAGTCCAACCCAGTGGCCCTACGTGAAACAGAAGGGAATGCTGCCTGGTCCTGCACCATCCCTACCCGTGTGGCTAATGCCTGAGCCAAGGGCTGCAGCTAGCGACTCTGTTGGTCCATCTAGTGGAGGGTTCCCCTGGTTGTCACGGACCTTCTACCATGCATGCCATCATTCTCCCAGCACTAGTCCCTCATGATAACGTGCCCTGAGTACTTGAAAAATCTTGCCATCCTTCTCAGGAGCACTCCAGCTATACTTCGTTCAAGATAGATTTATTTGTCTTCCCTGCCTATAATATAGTCAATTGTCTTCGCCAACACAATTCAAATTCATTGTCCGGCTGGTAAAACTCATGATCAGCTCCGGAATCCTGAATATTAATACACTCGCGTGTTTCTGTAGAGGAGAACGGCTATCCAAAGACCCGGAGCAACAGAGTGACGAGAGGCATCCGAGGGGCTGATGATGGCTGAAGCGGCGGCTGACGGCCTCCATGAACAACTGACTTTTGCCATAAGGCTAGCAATCCAATGCTAGCCACTGCCTTCAGACAAATTTGGAAACAAAAGTAAATGTTTCATAAGTAGAAAACTGTTTGGAAAGAAAAGCACCCCACACAACAGGTGGGGACTTGAGTGAATTGCCCTAAATGTCTTCTTTGCTTCAAGTATCATTAAAAATATTTTTTTAATAAAACACAACTTTTCAATAAAGTAGCATTGTCAGTCCCACTTTTAAAATTCTATTTGCAAACCACACATGACAAATACACTCCCTTTATGCAGTTGGTGTATAGTTATTCCCTAGCCCAAACCACACAAATAAATGAAAGAAACGTTTTAAAACCACTACCCTGCAACCCAACTGGATAGAACAGAACTACTACTGAGGTTTCCAAAGCTAAATTTTTAACTTTTTCCTGTGAATTAGGTGAGGTTTCCACTTCAGATTATTTTTGGAATTCAACTTAGCCTCTCCACCCTTCTCTTCCTTGGAGTCTTATCTTCTCCCTTCACCTTAGCTCACACTTGCTAACCATCAGTCTCTTCTTTTGCTGTGAAAAAGCTCTGCCTCAACTTCTCTTCCTTGTATAGATAGCACTGGTCCATGCCACAGTTCTCTCTCTGTGAGCCCTGAGTTGCCCTTGGCCCTTACTACCCTCTCCCTTACCCTCACCCCACCATTAAGAGATAGGCCTACAGCCTTCTCCCAAGGCCTCGCTGCACAGAAGGTGGGGTCTAGGAGCAAGCCACACTTTTGATTCCCCAGGAGTTTATAAGCAAGGCCAATCTTCCTACCAGTGACCGACCCTTTAGGACAGGGGAGAATTTCCCCTGTGGGTTTCAACCTTTTCAGGAGAGGAAAGCCTTCTTAATCCCGTAGAGCAGCTGCAGCAGATGGTTTTGAACTGCCGACCTTGCAGTTAGCATCCCAAGGCATAACTACTAAGGCACCAGGATTCCTTAACTAAGCCAATGGGAACCCTGAAAAGATTGGGAGTTGGGAGTACAAGACCTGGATTGTCTGAAGTAAATGACCCTCACTTCCCAGTCTCTAACTAGCAGCACCTCACCCAGACTGTCTCTTCTTTTGGAGGAGGTCATAACAACTGAGCATCAAATGTTTGTTTCCATCCAACAGCCCCAGAGCGTCGGTATTATCTGGCCATTACACAGATGAGAAACTTGATGTTAGAGCTCAGCACTCTTAGCCAAAGAGGAAGTGACAAGCACACAAAGCAGAGGCCTTGGCTCCTACAATTCATCAGGTAGCACTCAGAGAGAAGACATCTGTCATGACTTCTGAAGCCTCTACCATGCGCAAGGCAGAGGAATGAAATGAAGCCCTGGAGGGGCTCCCATTCCAGCAAGAGGGAATGTTGTCGTGAGTGGCCCCAAGGTGCCCGCTCTGGCTGCTCCACAGGGTTCTCCAGGCCGTGACCTTTCAGAAGCACATCGGAGACCTGTGCAAACCACCCCTGGGCTGCCACTACCTTCCTGGTATTCCATAAAGATGGTCACAGTCAACCCCTGCTGTGCTCACGACACAGAAAGGGGCCCATGAAAAGCAACTCTGTCCCAGCCTGGGGATCTCTCCACACCAAAGTTGTGAGGGAAAAAAGGCTCTTGTGGAGATTTCTTGCTTGGAGAGTAATAATCAAAAGTTCACAGAATGCGTCAGAGAATAAAGCAGCAGCCCTACTCCAGAGAGCCTGCAACATAATCTCCTGAAGAACAGCTGTGGGAACCACAGGCTCCTGGACTAGTCTTCACAAACTCTACTTTCTGTGAAACACTGCCACTTGCCAATGAGTTCACTCCATTCTGGCACACCGTGGATCCATGCCAACAGAACAGAACTGCTACTGAGGATTTTCAAAGCTCTAACCTCTCCTTAATAGACCACCAACCCTGTCTTCCGAGGCACCCGTGGGTGGGTTCCAGTTGTCAACTTTGTAGACAGCAGCTAAGTGCTTAGCCATGCCCAGAGAAAAGTAGTGATCACAATGCTCGGGAAGAGCTCTTCAACGCCACCTCTTCCTTTAGGCTCAAACTCAAGAGAGTATAGCGGTATTTGGCAACGCTTAGTGGGACTATTTTTGTGGGCACTTCTAAATGAACCACAAACTATGCAAACTCTTATCATGAGACAATACCTTAATCAATAGAGAATAGTTACAAATCAAATTAAAACAGCTGCATTACCTACTTTTAAACATTCACATCATTTCGGGCTGTTTCCCTGGACTCCTGTCTCCGTACAGATGAACAGTTTCAATAATTCAAAACCAAACAAAATTTTGTGCTGTACCTTTTCAATATAAATATACTAGCTTTAAAAAGATAATTACATTACATTGGAAGAGTGGGCTCATCTAAAAGAGGTATCAAGTTTTTCCTATGTGAGAGTCTATTGTGCCAGCCTGGCCCATAAACACAAGTGGGATTAATTGACGGGCGGAGAGATGAATGGCACGGTAAGCCTCGCCTTTATCTCTCGCTCTTTGATCATTGGACCAGTGTGCAGCAGCTGCCTTGCTTGTTCTGTGCCTCAGTTTACAGGCTACACTACCTGTGGGACGCCTAGCCTGTGGACTGTGTCGCTGTAAGTTGAGGTCCCTTTAAGACCACACGATTGGAATTTACATCTCTTGAGCTGGGGACTGACTGTTGATGACCTGCCTTACTGTTTGCTGTCTGTGCTGCGATAGCCTAGCTCTCTACAGAGGACGACCTGGTGGCTCTCAAGACTTGAAGGACTGCTACTGTCTCACAACTCTCTCACAGGAGTGAGTTGCACTGAGCCATTTGTACTAGTTTATAATTTAACTGTTCATTTCTTGTATTATATATCTATCTGTATATAATTTAACAGTTCATTTCTTGTTATATAGCTAACTATCTTTATATATATATATATATAAAATTATCAGCAATCTGGTTTTATCTCTCTAGAGAACCCTAATACATTGTGGTACCAGGAGTGGGATACTTTTGTGCTGTACCTTTTCAATATAAATATATTAGCTTTAAAAAGATAATTACGTTACGTTAGAAGAGTGGGCTCATCTATAAGAGGTATCAAGTTTTTCCTATGGAAAATAGAAATGTGTCAAAACATGTGCTTTAAAAAAATGCATGAATGAGAAAAATCAAGGCTTCTCCAGAGCAAATGAAATTAAAAGGTATAAAATGTTTCCATGAACTTTTTGCTGTTTATTTGCTTTAACCAACTTAGAAAAACAAAATCCTAGGCAAACATATATTTTCTCTAATTCTTGTATCTTTTTTTTCCAAACTGGGCTTGGTAAGAACGCGGAGCTGGGAGGCGCAGAGCTTGTGTGCGGAGGCCTGGCTCCCACAACCAGCCTCACTGGGGGAGAGGCCTCCAGGACTGCTCACTCAGTGTTCCAATGATGGGTGCGAGGCACTTAAGGGAGACCCCACCACTGCCACCAAAGAATCCTTGAAGGTTTGACTATTCGAGCAACACTGACCAAGTCTGCTTTGGGTTTCCCAGTTCTGAAAAGTCACAATGTAATTTGCTTTGTTTTGGATGTTTCCATGTGGCGTGGAAGTTAAATCATGGTTATCTTCTCAGAAGGACGAAGAACAGCTCTCCACAGGCACCTCTTCTCTGCACCTCAGATGTCAATGATCACAAAAACTTCTGGCTTCTCTTCATTATAGATCTGCATCGCTGAATATGTTATTGCCTTGACTTCCGTTCCCTGAAGTTTGCGGTTACAGGAAAAAAGAACAATGACATCAGTACCATGAACTACAGCAACAGGTGTTCGAACAGAAGCACTAAACCCATCCTTGGGTCAATTAATTGTGATGTCCAAACCTAGGACCCAAACCCCATGAGGTGTGAGTGAGGTTGGATACAAGCAGACCCGGGAGTAGTACTTTGCTGTTATAAATGCATCTATCATATAACATCTAATCAACCATATCAGATGTGAAAAATCAGAAATTTACCATAATATAGCTAGACAGGTTAGAGGAGCTTGATAAAAGCTTATTTTAAATTACACCGTTTCATTAGACCTAGTTGAAGTTCACTGTCAATATGCTGACTCTACGGTGAGATAGTTAAAAGGCTTTTAAAGACTGGATTTAAAAACACATACCTGAGGGTGCTTGGTCAATGAAAATTCTTCTCCCCATCTTGACAAAGAAAATTAAACATGATTAAGATTTCTAAGATTCAACACGTTTTCCTCTAGCTATTTTACAGTGAGCGTTACAAATGTGGTTAAGCTGCTAGAAAGCCAACACAAGCAAAGTAGACAGAGCAGTGACAAACCCCACGTAGATTTGCTATAGGATATCCTACTGAGGGGCTTGTGTGCACCAGTCATGTGGAATAGGGTTGAGAGTTCACTCACAAAACCTGTCCTCCTGCTTACTTTGGTGGGTTCTCCATAAGTAGTTTCAAACCAATGTTCTGAATTTCCTCTGCACTCAGAGCTATTGTATTAGTTGCCAAAGTCAATTCCAACTCATGGGGGCCCTGTTTTAGCAGAGAACAAACCCCATAAGGTTTTGCTGCTTTGGGTTTTAATTCTTTTTGAGACTACATACAGTAAAACATAAATCAATAGCTTCCACATGTACAATTCAGTAACACTGGTTACATTCTTCAAGTTGCCTAACTCTTCTCATCGTCCTTTTTTTGAGTTGTTCGTCCCCCATCCACATAAATGCATGGGTCTCCCCTAAGGTTCCTCTCTAATCTTTTGAGATGTCAACTGTTCCCACATGTTGTTAGGTGCCACCAAGCTGGCTCCAACTCACAGAGACACTGTATACAACAGAACGAGACACTGTCCAGTCCTGCGCCTTCCCCACTGTTATTCTCATGTTTGAGCCTACCGTCAGTCACCGTGTCCATTCATCTAGTTAGGGGCCTTCCTCTTTTTTGCTGCGCTCTATGAAGTATGATGTCCTCTGGGGACTAGTCTCCCCTGACAACAGACCCAAAGAACATGAAATGAAGTCTCCCCATCCTTGCCTCTGAGGTGCAAATGGCTGTGCTTCTTCCAAGACAGATTTGTTTGTTCTTTTGACAATCCGTAATACTTTCGACAGTCCAGCAGATGTACTCAATGCAATGCATTGTTCAATCTCATCTGTTTCTTCCTTGAGTTTTGATTGTGGATCCAAGACAAAATCCTTGACAACTGAAATCTTGTCTCTTTATCATGATGTTACCTCTCGGTCCAGTGGTGAGGATCTTTGTTTTCTTTACACCAAGTGTCATCCACACTGCAGGCGGCCATCCTTGATCTTCATCAGCAAGTGCTCCCAGTGCTCGCTTTCCACAGCTGTGTCACCTGCACACTGCCAGCTGTTAGTAAGCCTTCCTCCAATCCGACGCTGCACTCGTCTTCATGAGGCAGCTTCTCGGGTAAGCTTGGGGAGAGGATGCAATCTTGAGGCTCACCTTTCCTGACTCAAACCTTACAGTAGTCCTGTTCTGTTCCTACAACTGCTTCTTGATCCATGTTCCACTTCTGCATGATCCCACGGCTATTAAAAACACATAATGCTCAAGACAGACATTTCTTGCCAACTAAGCTACTTACTATTTGGCTCAAAGAAGACTTCAGAGGATCTTTTTGACTGAAGACTTAGAGTTATTTCATGGCAGTAGTTTCAGGGGGTCATCCAGCCTCCAAGGTTCCACACAGCCCAGAGTTGATGGGAATGCACAGTTTGGGTCAGGATTCTTCTACAGAACCTCTGATCACATGTTCAGTGGTGGTAGCCAGGCACCATCCAGGTTTGGTCTCGTGGCAAACTTGGCCACACAGTCCTTTCTCTCTCTCTCCAGTTCCTGACTATAGAGACCAATTGTTGTGCCTTGGACAGCTAGCTGCTTTCTGACTGAGCTCTGGGTGGCTAGAGTCAGAGCAAGAAATGCTGCATGTGCAGCAGGTGTCAGAGTTGAAAGGAAGTGGAAACTGTGATTTCTTACCTTCTCATAGTGGCTGTCAGAAACAGTACATTTGATTGACCCACAGAGAAGTGTAAAATTAAGAATCCCTAAGAAAAGACACGTCAATGCTCTCCACCTACCTGGGCAGAAGGAGCCCTTAATTTATGTATCTAAATATATGCATGCTAAGCATCTATGCTACACACACACACACACATGTATATGTGCTACAAACCAACCAATTAGCTATCAGGTTTAAGAACCAGAAGCAACATTATTCTGACAAGTTTCTGGTCCTCTCAAGCTGAGGACCAGACCCTAGACCATAAGCCTTTGTTCCTAAGTGTCTCCCAAAACTTAGCTTACAAAGCCCTCCCAGAACAAAGGATTCTGTCTTTCTGCCTTCTAGGTCCAGTGAAGAATATAACTAACATTTTTTACAACGTGACACTTAAAAGACTTTCAAAACTTACCCAACTGATCGCAACTTGAAGGTTGTCTGATCAATACTGAGTACTTTGATTTCCTAAGGAGGAAATAATTTTTAAAAAAATGTCTACAGCACTATATACTAAAACACTTCTGGGTCATCACCATTTCTAAAAAATATCATACCACTTTCCCACACAAAGAAAATGAAATGTAACAGCACAAGAAACTAAATCTATTTCAAGGAAATAAAGTTAGTTTTACAAACTTAAGTGAGGCATTCTTGAAAAACATATAGGATAAAAAGAAGTCAAAAGATTCACTTAAGACCCATGTTAGACAGCCAGAATGCTCTTTAGAAGCAAAACTGGCAAGACTTGGTCTCACATACTTTGGGCGTGCCCCTGGAGAAAGCCATCTTGCACAATAAAGTCAGGGGCGGCGAGAAAGAGGAAGACGCTTGATGAGAGTGACTGACACAGTGGCTGCAGCAATGGCTCAAACTCTTGCTTTTTCTTTCTTTCCCACTGAACTGCCAGCCTCCTGGAGGCCTGGATTTTCCCACAGCCACCAGGGACCCTCCAGGCACCTAGAGCAGATTCCTCCACCCTTGTTTGGTGCTCAGGCTTCAGCTGAAGCGAAAGGTCTTGGGCCCGATCTAGGTGATGGCCAAGGCCCAGCCAGCCTACATGCTGGGTTTCCTTGTCCACCTGAGCGGGTCCCTGGGTCTGTGTGGTGTGCCCTCCCCTCCCCCACACCCACCTTCTTGCAGGCAGGACCTCTGATCTCTGACCTCCTGGGGAGAAGCAGAGAGCTGGTGCTGGGACGCAGTCCTGGGTTCAAACTCTTATAACTGGTTCAGGACAAATGTAAGTATGTATGTACATATGTATGTATTTGCACAAATATATATGTATGTTTTTGGACAATTTAAAAAAAAGACCCATGGTAGAGGAAGACAGTATAGAATTTCTACCACTCTCAGTCCACACTCATGGAATCGTGTGGGCATTGAACTCGTTCGTGTGTGTGTGTGTGTGTGTGTGTGTGTGTGTGTGTGTGTGTGTGTGTGTGTGTGTTGGAGCTGGAAGGTAGAGAAGGAATTGTGGAAGCAGGGAGGGCCATCTGTGCAGGTAACCATGTGGAGAAGAGTGTCTTGGAGAGGTTGAGAGCACCACGGAATTTCCATTAGGTTTTACCTTTCTTCACTTTCAGGAAGACTAAAAGCAGCAATTGTTTAAACTGGGCCAACTTGGTAGAGCTGCTCAATCCTTAAAAGGTTAAGGAACTGAAGGAAACAGAGGAATGGACTTAACTATAGCCCTGAAAAGTAGACATGGAGACCGATGACTAGAGCGCTGGCCCTGTGTGCGGAGCCCTGGTGGATGCATGCAGATGCTAACCAAATGTACTTTCTGCGAGAAAGCTGTGCAAGTCTGCCTCAGTGATGATTACAGCTTTGGAAATCCTACAAGGCACTTCTACCCTGACCTATAGGATCACTGGAGGTTCTGCCTCAGGGGCCAAACCCAGGGTCATCAGGCCGAGTCCAACTCACAGTGATCCTTTAGTCCGGGGCAGACTGCCTCTCTGGGGTTCCAGCGGTAAATGTTGATGGGAAGACAGAGCCTCGTCTTTCTCCTATGGAACGGTTAATGAGTTCGAACTGCTGACCTTGTGGTTAATAGCCCAGGACATAACCCACTATGTTACTAGGGCTCCTTAGAGTGGATGGGACTTTTGGTTCCTCAGGGCAAGCAGGAGAATGTTATGTGTTTGAATGGTAGGTGCCTTCTAATCACCCAATTCTATGAGTGACAAGTTTATGATACTGAGACAGTCATACTAGCCACTGTAAAAGCCATCTTGTTGACTTCATGAATGACCTGCCTCTTTCCCTCTCCCAGTTTGCTTAGTTCCACTAGTGATTTATTTTAGTACTCTCATGTTTTCGAGATCAGAGCATTGTAACTATCAACACTGTTTCTTTTGATGTTATAACCTGGGCTAGCAATGCTGTGCCCTGTAACTTTCACTAACTCTAAAGAATAGTAAAATTAGTTTTGCTTTCTGCTTCTCTCTACACTTAAGTCCTAGACAAATGATAAATGAGTTTTTGCCTTTAAAGATGGACTGAAATGTCCACTTGGGACTGCAATCAAAGAATCACTTTTAGATTCTAGCAGTCAGGTTATAATGGAATAAAGACTCTTCTAAATTATGAAGACATTATAGTGGCTGTCGTTTATTTGAACCCACAACACTAAATACAAAATGGCTTGTAGGCCAGGGAAACTCAAGATTAACCGAGAACTCCTCTACTGTCATTACAATTTATATAAGTATCATCTTAAAAATCTATAGTCTTTGAGAATGAGGAGGGCAATGAATGTACAAATGTGCTTTACACAATTGATGTGATAAGAGCTGTATGAGCCCCTAACAAAACAATAAAAAAAAATTAAATCCTGGACAACTTAAAAAAAAATCTGTAGGGTCTGGCAACCTGGATTCTAATTTAAACCACTTGTTTGTTCTACTTTAAAATCTGAACTAAGGGGAAAAAAAACCAAAACCCTGAACTAAGCACTCATTGTTTGCTAAGAAAGAAAAGCCGTTGCTTACCCGGGGGATGAAGAACTCGTCAGCACTGAACTTATACAACCATTCGTCCAGAAAGTGAAACAGAAGGGACTGCAAGTCATCTCCTGCACAGGATCACAAAGACCAAACCGGGCGCTCAGTACCTCTGCTCTCGGAAAACCGGGTGAATTTAGAAGAGCAATGAATTCCTGAGGCAATAATTAAGAAGCGAAAACCAGGTACCTGATCAGCTTTGCGCTTACTGTAAAAAGTGTACCCTCCCGTTATGTAGAACACTTGACTATTGTGATAGCCATTTCCTCCTTGTGAATCAATCACTTGCCTTGAGTTTCAACTTCCACTGTGTGGAGAGGCTCAACAGTCCCGATATCTGTCATGTAGTCAAACATGGCCATCGCACACTGCTCAAACGCTTCCTCCAGAGTAGACCCCCATGCATGTAACCTAGGGAGACATTCGGTAATCCACTAGAATGGTGGTTCTCAACCTGCGGGTTGCGACCCCTTTGGGGGTTGAATGACCCTTTCACAGGGGTCGCCTAAAACCATCCGAAAACACATAAATATTTCACAATATATAATTACATATTATTTTGTGATTAATCACTAAGCTTTAATTAGGTTTAATTATGTTCAATTTGTAACAATGAAAAGACATTCTGCATATCAGATATTTACATGATGATTCATAACAGTAGCAAAATTACAGTTATAAAGTAGCAATGAAAATAATTTTATGGTCGGGGGTCACCACCACATGAGGAACTGTATTAAAGGGTCGTGGCATTAGGAAGGGTGAGAACCAATGCACTAGAAGATGGAAGACTTGACAGAAAAGTCAAAATAGAATCAGTCCGAGGAGAGAAAAATCAAAGGCCTCAGTCAACTCAATGGCACTGAATTGGAAAGTTACCATACTCCCTCAAATAACCAAGATAGGAGGAAAACAATGTTGCCAATATCAACAAGAAACCATTCAGTGGGGCGGGGGAGAAGGAACCGATTGCAATGATGGACACACAACCACACCCCCTTCTTTTCCAGGGGGATGAACAGCAGAAACCATGGGGGAAGGGAGGCGGGGAAAGGGAGACAGCGGTTGGTGTAAGATGTGAAAAAAAAAAAGTGAAAATAATAATAATTTATCATTTATCAAGGGGTCATGGCGGAGGGAAGAGCTGATACAAAGGGCTCAATATAAAGTAAATGTCTAGATAAGAATGAAGGCAACATAAGTACAAACATGCTTGATACGACGAATGTATGGGTTGTGATAAGAGTCCCCAGTAACATGATTGAAAAAGAAAAGAAACCATTCAGCCTTCAATCTTAGCAAATGGCTTTGCACAAGCTCCGGCTATACTCACTGAACATCAGCTGTGTGGTCCAAATCTAAAAGAAAGGGGAAAACCACCAGTGAAATTCTAAACTGGACTTACAAACAAATCACAAGAAAACAACTGTAACATGAAGAACATAATTCATGGCACTGAACTGTACCCGCAAAATGGGTAGTGCTTTGTCTAATATACTTTACCACAATTAAGAACATAATAATTCTAGTTAATTAGTATAAAAACGTCACTCATCCTTACAGAACTAGAAAATGTGGACACCTGACACCTTTTGCTATCCGTTTACCCAGCAAAGTTAGTTGCTTTGTTAAAGCTTTTTTTACTTTCTATTGTGAATTGGGGGAATGTTTGTTTACAGAGCATGTGTTTCCCCTTCAACCATTCATACACTGTGTTTCCTGTCCCTGTTGCAATCCCCACAAGATAACATCACTTCTTCAATTTCCTCCTTGTGTGATGTTTCCTAACCCTCCCAGCCTTCTGAACTTTGTCTCTCACGTGGTTGATCATTCTAAGGAAAGCGATTGTACCTCCCTAGCGTTACTGTTTACCTTACAGATTTCTCTAAATCTGTCTTGGAAGAAGTACAGCTAGACTGTTTAGAGGCAAGGATGTACATGGGCATATTATTAGGGAAGACCGGTCCCTGGAAAAGGACATCACGCTTGGTAAAGCAGAGAGCAGCATAGGTAAATACATATTGTTAAATATCCTGTCAAGCCTGTATTAAGGTTTTTACAAGTTCATGGACAATTGATTAAAAGATAATGGAATTCTTCCATGATTTTTGATGCCCTTTGTGCAAATTCATGGGGATACTCCCATTCTCCTATAACATGTTCCCATTGGATCTGTTATCTCAACATTTCCAGTCTATTATTAATCCATAGTACACCTTCTCTGGAAGACAAGAATCAATGCATTTGAATTATGCTATTGGTGAAGAATATTGAAAGTCACATAGATTTCCAGAAGAACAAACAAACCTGTCTTGGAAGAAGGACAACCAGAATGCTCCTCTCTATCTCACTCACTTGGACGTGTTATCAGGAGAGCCCATTCCCTAGAAAAGGACATCACACTTGGTAGGGGATCAGCAGAAAGGAAGGCCCTCAACAAGATGATTGCCACAGTAGCTCCGACAATGGACTCAAGTGCAACCCCCATTATGAGGACAGAGCAGGAATAGGCCGTACCATGTTTCATTATGCACAGGGGCTCTGAGCTGGAGCCCACTCAACACCACCTAACAATAACATCAACATAGGAGACACAGTTACAGAAACTACTTAGACAACAAGACTGAATAACTGAACCTGAATGCTACGGGTCAAAGTTTTCGGACTAAGTCAATTGACAAAAACACACTTCCTAAAGATAATGTTCGATATTCTAGTCTGGTGAAGTATATTTTACACTCTAAGCTTGTTGAGTAGTCTCTGGGATCTTAAAAGTTTTAGGGAGTAGAGCTGAGGATGTACACTGGTGCAGATAGGAGCTGGAGGCACAGGGAATCCAGGGCAGATGATACCTTCAGGACCAGGGGTGTGAGGGGCGATACTGGGAGGGTAGAGGGTGAGTGGGTTGGAAAGAGGGAACCGATTACAAGGATCTACATGTGACCTCCTCCCTGGGGGACGGACAACAGAAAAGGGGGTGAAGGGAGACGTCGGACAGGGCAAAATATGACAAAATAAGTTATAAATTATTAAGGCTCATGAGGGAGGGGGGAGCAGGGAGGGAGGTAAAAAATAGAAGACCTGATGCAAAGGGCTTAAGTGGAGAGCAAATGCTTTGAAAAGGATGAGGGCAATGACTGTACAGGTGTGCTTTACACAATTGATATATGTATGGATTGTGATAAGACTTGTACGAGTCCCTAATAAAATGTTAAAAAAAAAAAAAAGCTTTAGAGAGGCCATTCCAGAAGCAATGAATGGTATTTATCCCTCAGTGGCACACAGACTAAAGCCATTTTTTAAAAATAAAACCATTTTTAAAGCAAGAAGCAATTAGTCCAAAGAGCTAATGGTCCACAGAAGTCACAGCTTCCTCTAAACAGAACAGAAGAACTAGATGGTGCCCCACCACCACTACCAACCACTTTGACCCAAGATCACAAAATAAAGTCGCAATTACAATGAGTTTTTTTTTTAAAGAACAAAAGTCAAAGTGAAAAAAAGAAAAACCAAGGAGATTTAGTGAGAAAAGATTGTAGCGGTTCCAAGAGGAATGCCCTGCGAAAACCTAACCTGAGGCATGTGCTACTGGACAGATGCGCTCCTCAGAACAATCAACTATGTACCACCAAAAGGGCCACAGTTGCTGGAAACCAGATGAACGGGAATTGGGAAAGTGTTGACACATGGCAGGGACTGCAACGAATGTCATGGAATAATGTTGAGCATGAACTATTAATTAGGAAATGGAATTAACTATGTAAACTTTCACCCAAAGCAGGAAAAATGGTTGTTGTTGGTTTCTAATAAGTGTAAAGAGAGATACACACTCCTACACTGCTTGTGTGGGCATAAATCGATACAATCTCTCTGGAAGGCAACTTGACAGTAACAGTCAAGGTAAAAAATGCACATATACTTTGCCAAAGCAATTCACTGATGACATCCAGAACTTAATTCTACACATATAAGAGTACTACTACATGCACAGAACAATACATATACAAATATATTCACTACAGCACTGCTTTGACTGCAATAGCAAAAGATTGTAAACATTGTAACTATTCAGTTGGAAATGTGTCTAAGTGGTAGAACATCTTTGTATGTAACAGAAGGAAATGGTAACGCCACTGGCTCTAGAGAGATGGATTAAGTGGAGAGGGATCCCGAGCGAAAGTTTGCTGTTCACTTTTGAATCATCTGTATCACCTTATATTTAAAATAATTTTAAACTTTTTCAGTTTGAAAGAGATGCACAGGGAGCCATGCTGGGTCCAGAAAGTACAAAACCAGCATGAGACTACGGGCAAGGGGATTTCATATGGTGGAAAATCAATGGAGGATTTAAAACAGGCAAATAAACCCTACGGTCGTTCCCCAAACCACATCCACGTAGGGATGACAGTGTAATGATATACTCTAAACTCAGTGCCACCGAGTGGATTTGTTAGGCAGATAGGCATGCGTCAATGGACATCCCATCCCTGCCTAGCTGCCTAACAGATTCTGACACACAGTGACGCTACAGAACAGAGTGGAATCTTCCAATGAAAAAGTCGAGAAGCCAAGGCAGTTTATCTGCCACATCTAAGGGACAAAGTCCGTTCTTGTGACTGACAACATATAAAACACCACATCGGAACCTTATTTGACTTTTCCAGTACTCTCTCGCCACACAAGCTAATGATTCCATCGTTAAGGTAGATACATAGGGTGGCTGCCGCGCAAATCCCAGAAAACACGGCTCTTTTTAGAATTAACACACTAATATCACATGAGAAACGATCAGCCGTAGATGAAAGAAGTTCAAGAGACTGTTTCTGCGGGAGGCCAGGGTTCCCAACTCTCGGGCCAGGTGAAACTTGCCTTCAGCATCACCTGAACAAGTAAGATTAAAAAGAGTCCGCAAACAAGGGCAGCTGGGGAGCCGCCTACACCCTTGCGGGCAGGGTGACAGGCGAGGCCGAAGCGTGGGCTCGGGAGAAGGGGGCGTGCCTGTGCCCAGATCTGGAGATGAAAGCCACCTACTCACACTCATACTTCCGATTAAGTGGAGGGTATTTGGCCTTGACCGCCTTCTGCTTCTCAGTCAAATTGTAGTCCCTCACATCTTCACTTTCTTGCGCCATGACTGCCGGGATGATCACTCCACTTCCGCCCTTCCCGATCCCGACTTCCGCTGCCGACGCCCAGACCCGCCACTTAAAGGGCCAGGACGCCAATTTCGGAGAAGCGGGCGTCGTTTGGTTCCTCAGCCTCCCGTCTAGGTTCCGCCACCAGGAGTAAACCTATAAAGGGCCAAGGACTCCTTCTGAGCTTGCTTCAATCGTCCTTTCTTAGAAACGAGCTGAAGGGCGTAGGAGTACAGGACACCTGGATCAGACATCTCTAGCCCTCAAAGATCAAGCGTTCCCCTCTCCATCGCTCCCAAAACTGATAACTAAATGACAATGTTCTAAGTTTATTTGAGCACTTTGGTAAAAATCATGAACAGCCACTAAGAAAATGGCTGCCCCCAGAAGAGTGCGGGCGAAACAGCTCCCCCGACCCCGCTCACGTGACCCGGGGCGTGCGCACTTCGCCAGCCCCCGCGCGCGCGCAAACGAAGGCAGGCTACTCGGCCGTGTGGGGGAGGGGCCGAAGCGCGCGCCACGGCCCCGCGAAAAAGCACCTCCGCGCCCCTGGATAGGCTGCGAGCGCGGCTTCCCCGCCCACCCGTCCTTTCCCTGCGCTCTGATTGGCCGACGTTTGCGCGGCGACGCGCGAGTCCATCCTCCAGCAGGAGCAGCAGGAAACAATAGAGGCCGCGCGCGCGGAGCGAGCGCCCGCAGCCTCCCCGCCCCTCCCGCACCGCTCTCCTCGCAGCTCCCTCCCGGCGCTCCAGTCTGACTGCCCGCCATGGCCGACAAGGAAGGTGAGGGTGCCGGGGCCCGCTCAGGACGGCCCAGGGAAGCCTCGGCTCGGCGGCGGCGGCCTCCACTCGGCCTACCAGGGAGGGCAGGCCCGACTGCGGAGCGCGGCTCCCGCGCCGAGGGCAGCAGAAGTCTCCCCGCGGGGCGGGCGGGCGGCGGACGGCGCGAGCGGGACGTCGGGTCCCGCTGGCAGCCTCCCCGCGCTCCCTGGCCGCGCACCCGCCGTTTTCCCGGGTTTCGCTGCACCGCTCCCGGTCCCCAGGGGTCGGTGTCGGGGCCTCCCCGTCGGACGCTCAGGAGAGTGTGCCCCGCAGGGCCGGGCACCGCGCGGTAACGGAGCCCCGGCCTGCCTTCGCCCGAGAGGAGTTCCGGCGCCAGCCCGCGAGGTGGATGGAGAAGGCTGAGGGCCGCCGCCTCGGAGGAGACCCGCGTCCCTCCATTTCAGAATCCCAACTCGGGAGCCATGCTGGCAGTGCCGTGCGCGCTCGAGGATCCTTTCATGCCTAACCGTTACGTCTTCTCTCTCTCCTTTAGCAGCCTTTGATGACGCCGTGGAAGAACGCGTGATTAACGAGGAGTACAAAATATGGAAAAAGAACACCCCTTTTCTTTACGATTTGGTGATGACCCATGCTCTGGAGTGGCCCAGCCTAACTGCACAGTGGCTTCCAGATGTAACCAGGTGATGTGAACCTCTGAATACATACGCTTTGCCTACCTATTTTTATTACGCCTTCCGTTTTTCCGATTGTTGTCCCACCCCCATTTTCCTCTGCTTATTCTCCTGGAGAAGACACGGGTTAAACCTGTTGATGACACTTTAGTCTAGGGCCACATGGTGAAACATAGATTCTGGTGCATCTGAGAAAACTCACTGGGGGGGCCTCTCTCTGGCAATGAATCTTAAAGTGCCATATTACATTACACCTATAGTTGACCGATTAAGAGTAAAGATTCGTCAACTTTGCAGAAGCATTAGGATGACCCCAGTTTGTTCACCAAAGCATACCTGAGCTCACAGTTAGTTGCTGGTATTTAACTGGTTTATAGAAAAAAAAACTTTATTGCCTGGTATTTTGTCCGAAGAGATTTGCCTAAAAAGTTCAATGAGGGACCTTCAAAAGGTTAAGGGATTTTAAAAATAATCAACTTTTCCCCTGACTGCTTTGAAACCGCCTCCCCCACTCCCCCATGTTATGTGTGATAGAAACTTACCCACTGCCAGTGAGTCAGCTTACTCCAACTCAAGCATGTAAAAAAATGAGTGCTCCTTAAGAGTTCTATTGGCTGCTGTTTCTCAGGGGCCAGGTTCCCCAGTGCTCCTGGATGGGTTTGAACTGCCTACCTTTTAGTTAGTTGCTGAGATCAAACACTCAGGGATCTCAACTAATACAGATTTTATTTTAATTTTCATACATTGAGGGTGCCGTCTACACCTGATATAAGGGGGAGCTTTCCACAAGTTTAGATAAGAAACCTTCCCTGCCTTGATTCCCTGTATAGAATAACAGATAAAATAATGAAACAAAGGAAAAATTTCCCTTATTTGTGGCATCAAGAAACACCTAAAGTTTCAGCACAAACTGCTTCAGCATGCCTGTTGGAATCTCTAGATTCAGTGTGCCTGTTGGAGTGAGTACCTTTAAAGAAGTTACAATGTCACTGTTTCATCATGACTTTAAATTTCACAATAGCATTCGAGATTAAGTGCCTGGTAGCAGAATTACTTCAAAAACTCAGATCTCTAGAAATCAATTAATTTGCATTTCATCCCAGTAATACAGATGTTTGACATAGTTGCTTTATTAAGAATGAGATTGGTAAGAGAGTTACCTTCACAGGCTATAAAGAAAAACTGTAGCACAAAATCATGGTAAACACTAGAAACTTAGTTACAACCTTCTTTATTCATGACCACAGGTCTCCCTTTCAGCTGGGGAGTTCGGGAATAAGTGGAGTTGTTTCTGTGAGTGCTGGAGTGGTCCAGGCTGTTTATAATCTCTAATGGCCATTCAGAGCCCTTGAGAAGTAGCTGAATGGAAATTCCAGGTTGATGTGCTAAATTTTATCCAAATTTTGGCCACTCGGGATATTGCCCCTAAGAGGAAAATTATTTTTAAACCCATAATTTTTCATTAATTTTTTAAGCTTCCCAAGTTAAATATTTACAGAATAAAGTATAGTTAGTTCGCCCAACCATTGCCTCGCTGCCACAAGAGCCGCTCCGTATGGAATGGGAAAGGCACATGCTCACCCTGCTGGAGGTCGAGCAGGAAGACCAGAGACTGTGCTGAGGCTACTGCTGGGCCCTGGGTAGCTGATCAACTGGGATGAGCGGTGGCTGTTAAATAAAGCATATATGTTGTATGCTTAAACGTGTGTATTTCTTCATGTACACGGCCCGATTGGGAGGGGGTAAATTACAAGTTAAAGATAGGGTTTTAGTGACTTTCTCATAAAACGTGCCCTTAGTGCCCATGTCTATATCACTGACATTGTGCTCTCCATTGATGTTAATGTGAGTGATGATCCTGAATTGCTCTTACAGACCAGAAGGGAAGGATTTCAGCATTCATCGGCTTGTCTTGGGCACACATACATCGGATGAGCAAAACCACCTTGTGATAGCCAGTGTGCAGCTCCCTAATGATGACGCTCAGTTTGATGCCTCGCACTACGACAGTGAGAAAGGAGGTAGGACCCTTAAAAATGGAAGAAGGGATTGTGTGCCAGTTTTAACTCAACTCATAAAAAGTGTATGGCACAGTGGGTTAAATGTTGAACTGCTAATCACAAGGTCAATAGTTCGAAACCACTGGCTGCTCTGTGGGAGAAATATGAGACTTCCTGCTCCTTGAACCCACAGGGGCAGTGCTGCCTTGTCCTCCGGCTCCCTGTTTGAGGAAATCTATTTGATGACAATAAACGTAATACAAAGTTCATGCTTTTAATAAATAAATAGGTGTATGACGTGTCGAAGTACCCTCTCAAGTTCAAACTTTGGAAACTAGTGTGGACACTGAAAGTTAGTCCTAGGTGTCAAAATTACTTGATAACCTTTGTATTTTTGCTACAATCCTTTATTTTTTAAAAACCATTTTATTAGGGGCTCATACAACTCTTATCACAATCCACACATACATCGATTATGGTAAGCACATTTGTACATTCATTGCCCTTATTCTCAAAACATTTGCTCTCCACCTAAGCCCCTGGCATTTGTGCTAAGTCCAAGTATACTTACAGGCATTTGTGAAAATTAGATTTTCTCAAGAGTTGGAATTTCAGCAAGTTGATTCAGACTCACACAGCATTGCACAAATTATAGCTCTTTATGAACGCTGACAACCTCATCTTCTTCAGAGAAACTGGTGCAATGGTTCTCAATCTTCCTCATGCTGCGACCCTTTAATACAGTTCCTCATGTTGTGGTGACCCCCAACCATAAAATTATTTTCGTTGCTATTTCCTAACTGGAATTTTTCTACTGTTATGAATCGTAATGAATCTGATATGCAGGATGGATTTTCATTGTTACAAATTGAACATAATTAAAGTTTAGTGATTAATCACAAAAAATATGTAATTATATAGTGAAATATTTCTAATTACAAATAAATGAAATTTATCTTGAAGCATAGTGTAGCGTGGGTGGCAGTCTTATATAACAACAGTAAACTACATTGCTACATTGTGTGACTGAAAAACCAAGGACAGTGCATTGGTTGAGATAGCTTTCTCAGCATATCTGCATGTGGGCGGACCCGCCTGGAGACATAGAGGATCGGGTGTCTTGGTACCTAAGACCATCAGAAATAAATGTGTTTTCTGATGGTCTTAGGCAACCCCTGTGAAAGAGTCATTTGACCCCCAAAAGGGTCTCAACCCACAGGTTGAAAACCACTGGGCTGGTTGGTTTGAACTGCCAACCTAGTGGTTGGGAGCCCAAGGCCAATGGCACTTAACTACAGATTAAAAGATTACATTTATAGGAGCTGCTTAATTATGCCCAATATTTAGAAGATATCCGTAAGGGAATGAATCTTTCATATGAAATGTTTGTTCATCCTTTCAGAAGAGGTTGGAATTAGTGTGTTTTACTGTGTCCTGGAACTAAAGTGATCAGGACATAGAAGGCTTGTAATTGAGAGTTCTTGAAATGATAGGATGTTCATGTTTTTTACATTAGATTTTTTTGTGGTAATCTCTTGTATTCTCAGTCCTTTTGGACTCTTGTTATTAGTCCGAATTGTAATTATGCAGTCCTATGATGGTTCAATGTTTAACTTAATCTAGTGCAAAATTCAATTTTGTGTTACACTGACCTAAATG
This sequence comes from Tenrec ecaudatus, assembly GCF_050624435.1. Lineage (NCBI taxonomy): Eukaryota > Metazoa > Chordata > Mammalia > Afrosoricida > Tenrecidae > Tenrec > Tenrec ecaudatus. Next base: position 56,039,518 of record NC_134530.1, read on the forward strand.
TTACAATAGCATGTGATTACTGAAAAGTTAGGCTGCTTGTTTTGAAGAGTGGGGCCTGATTTTTGTGCCAATAAGTTGTGAAGGTTTTGATCAATCAATCAGTTTTTCTGAGCCTTAGTGGTTTTTTACTATTTCCCTTTTTTCTGTTAAATGAAGAGAAAGTTTTTAGGTTGGAAGTTTGGTTATTGAGACAATCAAATATTCTGATAATACATTAAGTTGTAAAGTAAATAAAATCAAATAAAAAGTATATTGAGATCACTGTTAGTCAATGAAAGGTTTTCTCAGCGATATATCCCAGTATTGAATCACTCATTCAGCAAATAATGTGTGCTTGTAGGTAGGTGAGTTTGGGTGGTTTGGTTTTGTTTGAGAGGTTTTGGTTTATCTCTTTTAAATTATCCCTTCCCAGATAGGTTGTGGATATTTCCCCCCAGTTTGTTGTGACTGAGTCTTGTCCTTTAGAAAATCTAAACATTCCTTTTAAATTGCCAATTTTCATGAGAGGGCTTCAGAAAAGTCCATAGGCAATTCCATTATCTTTCTGTTGCATTTTCCCCTGGATTTCCCGAGCCCCCCCCCCCCCATGTCATCACGTCCACGTCACTTAAAAGGCTTTTCTCATCCTAAGTCCTCGAAGTAGCTATCCATTATTTTCTTCTGATTCTTTTACATTTTTTAACATTAAAACTAATCCTTTTGGTGTTAGTGAATAGGAATCCAAGCTTTTTTTGTTCCCAAAATTAGTACTTATTGAGTACTCTATTTCCCCCTGGATTAAAATGGTATCTTCTAACATTTACGACGTTGCCATTTCTGGTACTTAGATGTCTATCTGGCACCCTGAATATGACTTGCTATCAAGCCATTGCCCTTTTATGTTCCGATGAGACCCTTCCCTCCCTTACTAATGCTTAAAGCTGACCGTGCATAAATCACAATAACAATTTAATCCTCACTAGGAGCCTTGTTACCCAGCCTATCGTCTCCCATGGTTTCCTTTACTTTCATTAAAAGAAATGTAAGTTGTCTCAAATAAGTGCTGAAAACGAGGCAGCTGTCTCCATATGACCTAGACTGCTGGAAGGAAGTGTCGTCAGTTTCTTAGATGGTGGTGAGATTCAGTGTGGCAGTCGTCTCATTTTTAACTCTGAAAGTCGATGTAAAATGTTTTACTTCATACCCTGTTACCAGGATCGTCAAATATCAGCAAATGTTTTTCTTTCCTTTTTTTTTTTTTTGGAGAGAGAGAACTAAGCCTTTTTATTTCCTTGTTTCACAAATAAAGCTGGCTGCTTTGGTTGCTTTTTGGTGTCTAGTCAGAGACCAAATCCCATGTCCTCGTTCGACTCTTCCGATTCTTCCTTTGCATCTTGCTTGGCCGGGGCCGAAGCGCAAATGTATTTCTAGCATCCTATTTGGGGTGCTAGCTTTGTATTACCAACCAGTCTTTAGTCATATATATAATCTGTAGGGTCATGAAGAAATATTTTATTTATTTGACTTAGAATGTTAGAAGTTCTTATTAACCTTATTTCTTTATTTAAATCATTTTATTGGGGGCTCATACAACTCTTATCACAATCCATACATCCATCCATTGTGTGTCAGGCACATTTGTACATTTCTTGCCTTCATCATTCTCAAAACATTTGCTTTCTACTTGAGCCCTTGGTATCAGCTCATTTTTCCCCTCCCTCCCGCTCCCCACTTCCTCATGAGCCCTTGATGATTTATAAATTATTGTTATTTTGTCATATCTTACACTGTGTGACGTCTCCTTTCACCCACTTTTCTGTTGTCCGTCCCCCAGGAAGGGGGGTTATATGCAGATCCGTGTAATTGGTTTCGCCTTTCCAACCCACCCTCCCTCCACCCTCCAGGAATCGCCACTCTGAGCACTGGTCCTGAAGGGGATCATCTGTCCTGGATTCCACTAACTTCATTATGTAGAGAGACGCAAACCCCATGAACAAATGCCTTGAACATTCATTCAATGTATGGTGATAGCTCAGCTTGTCTTTTCTATTTTAAATTTGGCCTTTTGACTTGGTGGTCCTTAATTAAGAATTATGAATCCTTTAACTTGTTTACTGTGCTTTCCTTAACCATTAGGACAGCGCTCTGTTTAGCGTATGCTGAGTTCTGAGATACCCATTATATCTTGGCTCGGTGCCCCTATTGCTTTTTTGTAGGAGAAGGTGCACGGGAGTTTCTGTCATTTGTATGCTTATCTCCCCATATCTAGACGAAAAGTTGCTTGAGGTTCACATATCAATGCCATCTTATGTGTATATTGTAGGTGCCCTTAGGTCTTTCACCCATTTCAATTTACTTAAAAGTTAAATACCTTATGGATACGGTATTTGAGGCTTCGAAATTGAAGACCTCACATAAATCCTAAGCTGGTAAGGAACAGAGCCTAAATTAGGCCTAGGTCTAGCTCATTTTGGAGTTTTTGCTACTTTGTGCTGTCTTCTGTAATACTTTGATCGTTAACTACCTGTTTATTAATTTTCCAAGATTCATATAGCCACAAATTAGATTGTTACACATTTCTATCCATATTTAAGAGGAATCTGCACGTAGTAGTCAAGTAGGAATTAAATTTTTTTTAATCTGGCACTTGCCTACGGAGTCTGTCTGAACCCGGAGTTTGCTTGTCAAATGTTAGTGGGAGGTCAAGAAAATAAGGCAGTGCAGCTCTGTTTTTCCTCATTGGCCTAACTGTGAAACACTGTGGTGGAAGATAAGAACATGGGCTGGTACTTCAGAAATAAAGGTCAGCCTGAACTAGAGCTTCAGATACATGAAGTAGGTGGGAGGAGAATGCTTTGGTGCCTAATGTGGTGTACTTGTTATTTGTTACAATAAAAGGTTGGGCTTTATTTGCTCATATTTATTTGGTGCTTGAAATTTGATTTGAAAACTGCATGTTGAGAATCTGCTTTGGAAGTGGAAGTTTCACGTAAAAATATACTTCCATATATACCATTGCCCTCAAGTTGACTTTGACTCAGCAACCCTATACTGGGTTTCTAAGCCTGTGTGTATTAGGTGTATCGTCATCAAGGGTCATTGTAGATAGATCTGAAGGAATACTAGAATAGGAACATAGAGAATGGGGATTCCTTTTGGCTCCTGTTTATTAGTCATGTCACTAACAAATGAACAAATCACTGTGAGCTTTTGTTTCCTCATCTAAAAGATAACTATCTTGCCTACTATATCAGATTGTGATGAGAATTAAATAAAGGGCAGGAAACACTTTGGTGCTAACAAATACCTAGATTACTTCTAGTACTATGCCAAATATTGTCAGGGGAAGCCAGCCCCTAACACATTACTGGTCCGGTAGGCGCAATTGTGCGGCGATAGTAAGTAAAAATGATAGTAAAGTTATAGAGAGCATGAGAGATAGAAGAGAAGTATTGAAGTAAATGGGATCAGTCACAATTCATGGTAGCATGCTCACCTCAGCCCCACTCGATGGTCCACGTGGAGAGAGAGAGTCTCTTTAATGTTAGCCCAAGCTTTTTATATTCTTCAGGGACGTGCAAGCCCCCTAATTACAGGTGAGTACATACATCACAGGGAGGGGTTGTGCCATAGGTAATACAGTAATGAGAGGGGGTGGTCTGGGGACATGCATGCAACAGTAAGAGGAGGGATTGGGGGTATATGTGACAAGATGGGCGGACCCTAGATTCAAGATGGCGGCCTAACTTTGGTCATCCTTGGGCGGGTTTGACCTCTCTGGGGTCTCCTACAAGGAAACAGACAACTACTATCCTTATCAGAAGGGAGTGGGCCCTATTTGTTGTGGGATAAACAGTGGTGACTACTTGCTCTAGATGGTTGATAGCTCTCTGGGGACTAACCCCTGACCTACTTCTGATGACCTCCAAGTGTAGTCCTTCCCAAGCAGCTGTCTGGCATATATTTGGGGGACACCTTGGGAGAAATCCTTCTGTATCCCACAATTCCCCCTTTTGTTTTATACATAAAATTCAAAAGCCACACAGGCATCATGGTTATTTTCTATATATTAAAAGCTGACTAGGCAAAACTTCGTGATCCATTTAATATAGCCAAAAACTCAGCTTAATAGAAACATTTTGAATCCAGACATGGAGGATAAAGTCCCCCTATGCCCATCTGCTATTGGAGGAAGGTGTGAGAGGGGCTGGATGCTGCTGCGGGAAGGAAATAGAGCCAAATAGGAATGTCTGCTTCTATAGGGAGAGTTAATTAACCATGTGCTCACTTTGCAGCACAGCTTTAAGGACGAAACTGTGGAAAACTTAGACAGCCGCAGGAACATGTACCTGGACTATATCCCCAACTAATTCTAGTCTTCCAGATTCCCTCCGTTCAAGTCAGGGAATAAGTCCCAGTTTTATCTCCCTACAGTGCTAGTATCCCACATTTCCCTCTCTGCATTACGTTTAAGATTTAATAGTGCAACGGAGGCAACATGGTCTCTCTTCATATCTCTCAGCTTCCCATAGAAGCGACAGGAGACTGCGAGCATCACAACTATGATGATAAACAACACAGTCAGACTGGAAGTTAAGCTGTGAGATACTTTGCACCGAAGCTCGCGGGTCCCACTCACCAACTGCTTAATTATATCAGAGTCAGGAGATGTCTCAAGACTCTCTTTGGATGTATAGAAAATATCCTTTTTAAGCTGATCAACGTCTAATGAAATGTTTCCCTTAAACCCTTGGCAAATGTTTCCTAATCAAATCCCAATCATGCAATGTTACATTATATAGGTAAGGAGTTACAGAAATCAGTTACATTCCAATCACATTATAACATTGACAAGTCCAAAATCTTGATCTTTTAGCAAAAGTCTGCAGTAATAGTCCAGTTACTATTGTATAAAATGTTCAGTTATGGTAGAGTCCCAGAGTTTCTTTTAGACAGCCAGCGTCAGCAGTGGGAAATATCTCAGCAGTCAGCAATCGCCATTCTCAGGAATCTGCCAGGTCTTCAGTAACAGGGCAGGGTCTGGTCACACATCAGCTTCCCTGCTTTCTTCTGGGCCTTGCTGGCGGAAGAGAAATCCACCTATCTCCTTTGCCTGTGAAAATATAAACAAATAGCCCCTCTCTTCGGGGTGTCATTAACCTGAAAAAGGAATTGTGATTAATATTGGGTGGCTTCTCCATCTCTTCCTTGTTCATCTTTCTCCACACGTGGTTGCGTCCTCCTAAAGGGAGTCCAACAGCTTTATTCTGTAAAAACAAATGCATAGCCTTTTCTCCAGGTGAATGGGCTTGGATCCCAAACGCGGTTTCCATCATCTTTGAATTTCTTAGGATCAATTTTCTCTGTAGAAGTGAAAACGTGTTTATCTGCCCTAATTTTGTTACAAGCTTTTAGTAAGGAGAAAAAAATTTTTTTTGTTGTTAAAAATGACAAAATGAACTTTGTCATACATAAAATTCCTCTTCTCTCCCTTCTGTTTTGACAATGTAATTCTTAAAGCATTGCTAGCAATCTCAGTTAACTTGTTTGGTCTTGAACCAGTAAAACTACTAGTTAGATCGCCTCCATTGTTAAGTAAATTTTGGCTTCCAGCTCTAAAAATATGAAGGGAAAGGGAGCTGTCTTAGACTTATTGTATACAGTAGCTCTTGCTTTGTCAATTGCAATTAATTAATGTATGTCATTTACAGAATTTGGAGGTTTTGGCTCTGTCAGTGGCAAGATTGAAATAGAAATCAAGATCAACCATGAAGGAGAAGTAAACCGGGCCCGTTACATGCCCCAGAACCCTTGCATCATTGCCACCAAGACACCATCCAGTGATGTTCTTGTTTTTGACTACACAAAACATCCTTCGAAACCAGGTATGGGATCATTATGGAAATGCCTTGTGGAACTGAATCTAAATTTGATTGTTTCTTTATTTGTATAATTTAATAGCTTGTGTGTGAGTATTCTGTAGTCATGCCTCTTTCTTTAAACGAAGTGGCATGGGAGGAGATACTATGTCGTGGAACCAGGATGGTGATGCAGCTTAAGCATGACAGATTTGATCACAATGAGTTCTTCATTGCTTATTAGTGGGAAGGGTTTGAGTATTTCTTCTCTAACAGGTTCCAGCTTTCACACGTTTTGCCGTACTTAGTAGACTGTACACTCCTAATGTGCCTGTTAACGTTGCAGACCCTTCTGGAGAGTGTAACCCAGACTTGCGTCTCCGTGGACATCAGAAGGAAGGCTATGGACTTTCGTGGAACCCCAATCTCAGCGGGCACCTGCTTAGTGCTTCAGATGACCATGTGTGTATCCTTCCTGTTTCTGAAGCAGATCTGGCCTAGTCAGCGCTTGGTTTTTTTGGGGAGGGTCGGGTGGGATAGTCTTCCTTTTGTAAATGCTTGATTTTGCATTTAAGACCATCTGCCTGTGGGACATCAGTGCTGTTCCAAAGGAAGGAAAAGTGGTGGATGCAAAAACCATCTTTACTGGACATACTGCAGTAGTGGAAGATGTTTCCTGGCATCTACTTCATGAGTCTCTGTTTGGGTCGGTTGCTGATGATCAGAAGCTCATGATGTAAGTAGAATCCTCTTTCCATTCATAATATTAAGTCTTACATGTAGCCCTACCCATTTCAGATATCTTTTTATTTCTTTTTCACTAAAGCTGGGATACTCGTTCAAACAATACTTCCAAACCAAGCCACTCCGTTGATGCTCACACTGCTGAAGTGAACTGCCTTTCTTTCAATCCTTATAGTGAATTCATTCTTGCCACAGGATCAGCTGACAAGGTTTGTTTGAAATATTTTAAGAGAGAATGTGGTGAATTTCTTTGGGTGAGGTTTTTTTTTAATCCCCTCATAAAGATATTGATTGCATTTGCATTTTTTCTTATTTACATAGACTGTTGCTTTGTGGGATCTAAGAAATCTGAAACTCAAGTTGCATTCCTTTGAATCACATAAGGATGAAATATTCCAGGTAAGAGAAAGTAGTGGTGCTAATCTGTTTCGGAAAATATGGATGGTGTGTGGCATTACTGTAAATAATCAAGTTCCCGTGTACCTGTGACCATACCGTCTCTGTGGGAATTTGGATTCCTTTTACTCCTTTTTTGCTTCTGTGCTTTCTCACATTGGCCATTGATCAGCATTCTTGAGGAGGTGTACAGAACGCTAGTCCTCGTCCCCTTCTCTGCCTTACTGCTGACTCTCCACCCCTTAATTCCCTTCTTTCATTCTTCACAGTCTCTTGATGTCTCCATTCAGCCTAACTCTGCCTCAACCGTGGAGCTGCTTAAGATGCAAAGGCCTCTGAGCCAGTTCTGAAAATAATTCCTCTGATCTGTTGGAAACTCATTGTTAAGGGAGAGATGGACCAGTCTAATGACAAGTTATTTCTTTTCATAAAAGAAGTGTTCATTTTAAGTATAATGTTTACCTTTGAGTTAAAACTCTTAGAAATCGGAGGTGGGGGTTGATAAGGACTCAAATAGAAAATGTTTTGAAAAATGATAATGCCAACATATGCACAAATGGTGATAAAATTGATGTATAGATTGTTGTAAGCGCCCTCAATAAAATTATTTTTTTAACTCTTAGAAATTATTAAGTGTATTTCAGGTAATTGTCCCATAGGTTTTTAATTCCCATTTTTCCTGTTGCCATCCTGGGTACAGGTTCAGTGGTCGCCTCACAATGAAACCATTTTGGCTTCCAGTGGTACTGATCGCAGGCTGAATGTCTGGGACTTAAGGTAAAGTCTGAGATTAATTACTCCTTTATTCAGTTGCAGAAACCCCCATGGTATAGTTGAATTCAGTGTCAGGCTATTAACCAAAAGGACCCCACTAGCTGCCTCATAATGGACCCCCGGTGGTTTAATTATTAGGTGTTAGGCTGCGATGTGAATGGTTGCCAGTTTGAAACCAACAGCAGTTCTGAGGTGAAAGACGGGGCTTTCTACACCTGTAAACTGTTAGCCTTGGAACCCCACATGGGTCGCTGAGTCAGCAATGACTGGATGGCAGTGAGAGCCTCCTCAAGGGAGAGAGATGCGACTGTCTTCCACTAGATTTATAGCTGTTGGTCTGTCCTGTAGAGTTGCTATGAGTTGGAATTGAGTTCGCATCGATGAATTTGGTTCTCGTTTCCTTGCAATTTTATCAATGTTTTCAAAAGGTATCTGGCTCCAAGTAGATCAGTTTTAACTTGTAATTCATTCTGCTCTAGTAAAATTGGAGAGGAACAATCCCCAGAAGATGCAGAAGATGGACCACCAGAGTTGCTGGTATGTCATCACCACTAACCACTTCTGAAATCACCTGAAATTTAATACCCTCTGTTTTTCATGCTTCATATTCTGTCTTTCAGTTTATTCATGGTGGTCACACTGCCAAGATATCTGACTTCTCCTGGAATCCCAATGAACCTTGGGTGATTTGTTCTGTATCAGAAGATAACATCATGCAAGTGTGGCAGATGGTGAGTTTTTAGTCATTTGTTTGGGAGGCAGAGTACATTGGTGAGAAAGAAGATATATCAACTTTTAGATATTTCGAGACTGCAGCTATTTATCTGTTCATTGTATTTCCAGATAGAATTTTAGCTCTTTGCTACATTCCCTGGCTGCTTTCAATCCAGCTCCTATTTGTCCTACAGTATCTCAAACTCTTTGTAGTTTCCCGGCTCTCCCTTCTTACTGACCTTTCTATTGCGTGACTTCCCTGTTTTCTGTATGGACCCATTATTTTCCAAATTTATCAGCCTTGAAAATGCAAAAGTTCTTTACCCTCTAGGTCTAGGTGGCCTGCCTACCAAGTTTGACTCCATCTTTGCAATGTTTCTCCCATCTAGCCTCATCTTAGAAGTACACATACCCAACTTCCTACCTCTACTCCACGCCCTCGTTTGGGAGACAAGCCCCTCACATCAGTGTACCTGCTGGACTAGGACAATAGCCTCCCTTGCCGTTGCCCTGTCCTCCCTCTCTCTCTCTCTCTTCCTAGCGTTTGAATCTTCCGAGAGTAAGATTCCTATTGCTAAATACCCTGTTCTTTTATATTTTGGCAGGCAGAGAACATTTATAATGATGAAGACCCTGAAGGAAGTGTGGATCCAGAAGGACAGGGGTCCTAAATGTTCTGTACTTGTGATTTTTAGGCTCCCCTTTTTTTCTCTCAACCAAGAGATGGATTTTTAACACTGGTTTTGAGATAAAAGACTATGTTTGGCTACCCCTCTTTAGGTACCATCAGCAATGCTCTTAGCCCAAACTGAGGGTTTTCTAAATGTTAACTGGGAGACTTGATTTAGCAAAACTACAGACTTCTAATAAATTTTCTTCAGGAATTTTCTAGAAACAAACCCAGGTCTGAAGTAGCCACTGAAAGGGGGAATATATATGTGGTTATTTTTCTTTTTACGCTATGATCCCAAGTTTTTCTGACTCATTTAAGTCAAGGCTAGAGTGGGTAAGGAATAGAGCCAAGTGAGGTAGGTGTCTGAGCCATGAACTATAATACTGCAAGGTGTCATGTTTATTCAGGAAGCAGGGGAGGTTCCAGTGCTAGAGAGTCCTACTCCAGAATCTTCACGCCTGACTTGCCGTGATGCACCTCTTCCCAGTAGCCCAGTCTCTCCATTCCTTCAGTCAAGTCAAAACTATTCATGTTCCTCTTTTCCCATGTATTTTTGCTTGTTAGTGTATTTCTTAAACGGATTGCATATTCTTTCTTTCCTTTCTGTGAAATGGTTGTTTTCATTTTGTTGGAATTTTTTTTGTAACTTGGGACCACCAAGTTGTAAGGAGATGTTTTTACCCGCCAGTTATACCACAGGTAGACTGTCCAGTTAAGTTGAGAAGAGTGCATTGATAGCTGATACTTGTTTTTAAAAATAAATTAATCTTGGATGAGTTGGGTTTTTTAATAGAACGTTAGTCTTTGACCACTAGTTGGATACCATCTCCCTTTTGGGTGACCTGTTCCACGAGCAGGCCTGTTGCTTTCCGTGACTAACTGTAAGTGCTTCTAATGGAATAAATGCTTTTCTACAGAACCCCATGCTGATGGGTTTTATTTAGTGTATATATAACATTCATCAAACACCAGTCTCTGGCTTCTAAGATGTTCAGGTGACAGTTATTGTCCATGATTCTTTGACTATCAAGAGCAGAGTGAAACAGAATGGACCCAAAGCAATTTTTTTTTTTAATGCGTTTACTCCTTCCCCAGGAAAGTGCAAGACATAAAACACAAAATCAGGGGTGCCTGGATTTTTTTTTAATCTTCTGAAGGCTGTTACCCAGTCCTTCCCTAAAAGAACTAACAGGACTTAAAAAATGTCAAAGGCAGTGTGGCAGAGAAACTGTAAGGCAAAATTTAATTTTAGAAAAGGTACTTGGACCTTTTCCCAAAGAGGTTGAAGCACCCCATTATGTCTCCTTCCGTTGGGGTCTGAACTTAGAGGGTAGAATTAGGAGGCTCAGTCTGAAGCCTTAACACCAAGCACCTGGTGCTTTTGTTTCACAGTGACTGAGTCTACCCTCTAATCCTTTAATAAAGGCAGAACTGTTAGGAAAATCTGAACAGCCTTAACCTTTAGGTTAGAAGCTGAATTACTTCTAAGTCAGTAGTAAAAATTAACTTTGATACAAGGTAAATCATGAGAGTGTCAGTTTAGCCTTTTAGAAAAAGTATTTTGTCACAGGATTCGTTTTGACGTCATAATAATCTTGGCACAAAAGAATTTTCAACTCTAAATCCATGTAATGAAAACAGCTGCCTTTCAGACCCCACATATTCCATCCTTTACCTCCTTGCTTGCCCTCCCCCATCCCACCCCAAAAAAGTTTTAATTTGGGTCAACATGAGGCAAGGCACATTCCTCACAACACTGCAAGATGTGTCCGTATAGTCCTCTACTCAACGGGCAGGTGCGGACTGCTGCTGGAGGGCAGGAGACTCCGTCAGGGCTCCATTCCTCGGTGCATGGGGATCAGCACAGCCTGCCAAGGAGAATCCCATGTCGGGCTGATGGGTATTCTGCCTCCAGCCAACTCGCATCAGCCAGTGTTTGTTGTTTTCACAGGGTGGACTGCTTGCCAAGTCCATGGTGCACTCTTGTTGGGGTGGGGGCTAAATATGTCCAAAGGGTATGAGTGACTCTTTGCTAGGAAGTTTTTTTTGTTTCTGCGTTACAAATTCTGCCATAGATTTCTAAACAGCTCCTGCAAAGTTGAGAGAGAGAAAGATTACATTTCTACTTTCTGCAACTTGAAATTCTGTTGAACGTTTCTAATGAACTTCTGATGCTTTAGTGTTCGCTGGCTTGGGGGGCAGTTGTTACGAGTCCGGTGTACATAGGTCAAGAGTGGCTTTCCCCAGCAAATATTTGAGTGCCTCTTATTTATGGAACAGAGTGAATGGAAATCTATGTATTGAATGGGAGAGGGCTAGCTAACAATTTTCTCTGCCCAGTAATTAACTTCATAAAAATAGCATATAGCTTCCATTTCTTTGAATTAATCATTGCCTTTTCCCTGTTGTATTTTTATAATCTTACCCACATTAACAGATTATTTTTAATTATAAGATTGTCATTTCCCAAACATGTAAATCAGTATGTCTGGATAAAGCATAATAAAAGAAAATCTAAGTAAGTTAGGAAAAGCATCAGTTAATGACAGTTACTTGTGAGTTTGTATCGGAGATGTAAGGTTAACTGGGAAATTAAAAATAAAGTTGACGGGTGTCTGTCTAGTAATGACAGCTCAACACAGACTTTTATTCTTGTGTTTAAAGTGGCCTTTAAAAGTACCAAGAACATGAGAGGGTGTTTATTGGTAAAACACGGGGGAGGGATCAACTGGATAGATGGAGACCGCGTTTTGATACTCTGTGAAAGGCAATGTGAACATGGCATCAAAGGGATGGTATCCAGTGCTTCTCTGGATAAAAACAGCCTTCAGGTTTGCCAGCCACTCCTGCCCCAGATGACAGCCATTACATATTTCATATTAGATGTGTTGTTGGCTTCATATGAATCAGTTGACTGCCCTTACCCGTAAACATCGTCATAATCTGAACTCTGATAACAAAACTTTGCCATTTTAAGAAAGCCATGTGAACAGCAATCGGGGTGGAAATGAGTGGAAAGGCACAGCAATAGAGTTCCGGGGGTAATTAAAAGCATGTGTTGAGTCTTATTTGAAGTCGAAGCATTTCAAATAACCCCTACATCATCTGACATTTTGATGTGTCGTTAGATAACACGTGCTCCAAGAGACATGCGTGTGAGTGAGAAAAGCACTCCCACCCCAGGGGTCACCTTGAGACGGTGCCTCTAGTCCACCTGTCTGAGAAGTAGCCTCAGCTTGTTCCAGGCTCTTGAGAAGCATAGCCCTTTAAAGACAAAGAGAGCCGTTTCCATTGTTGCTTGGGAGAGTACCATTTGATAGTCATTTCCTCCCTACCATCTCCCCCGCCCCCTCCACCAGTTAGAACTGAGATGGGTGGCCGCAAAGACTGACTTGTAGGTTGACAACTCCTCGGCGAGGCTGCTCCTTAGCCGTTCTATCTCCTTGTTCTTCTGCTCCTGGAGCTGCACCCCACTCCTCAACTGCCTCTGCCGTTCCTCCATTTCCTCCAGCTGCTCCTAAAGGAGAGGGTGGGGACATTTCTGAGGAGCCAGACCAAGTGTGACATTTGTTGGGTGTCTGGTAAAGTGCTTCCTTTGGGCAGAGGAGGATTACCCGCTTCTAAAAGTTTCCTTTTAAATCTTACTGTTAACTGGTGAAGAGAGAGACGTTTCACAGTCAACATTTCATACACATTTTGTTTCCTGTTGCACGCCCCTCGGTGTTCCATTACTTGTCCCCTTCCCTCTGCCACCTTTCCAGTCATCTTTCTTCCTGACTCTGAACAGATGCTTCCCTTTGCTTTTAAATGGTTGGTGATTCTAGCACGGGTGACATTAGTTCCAGGCCTGAAAGGTGACTAAGGACTAAGGACCATGGAGGGGGCGTGGTTATAAGGCACTTCCTAGCACATTGCATTTTAACATCCGCAGCAATATTGAAGCTGCTGTTTGACAGGTTGGGAGACCAGTTCGAAGAGGTTGTGTGCAAGGTGATGCTGCTTTGGGAGCTGTGGCCTGAAAGGACTCTTGTCAGACACAGCTTTTCAGTAGAATGCATATTCACAACCAGAACAAGAAATGGTACTGGGAAGACTTTTATGTCAGTGAGACGCCCCTCTCTGAGGGGTTCAGAACATGAGTGGAAAGTCCCTTGCTGTCTCTGAAGCTCCCCTGTGTGTGCCAGCTGGTCTTAGATGAACGTATCGCTTGGTGCCAGGGTCCTAACACTGGCTTGTGTTGACGGGAGACACCATGTGTGTGGAAGCAATTTTTTTTAACATAGGCACATAAAGACTTTGTTAGGAAAGATGATGACTGTCATGTAGCCATTTCCTGCGCCCTTTATCCACAAAGACTGGGAACCTGTTCAAAGGGTCTCAAAAGACAGCACTCTGCTCAGAAGCCTTCCTCCAATTAACTCATTCTGCCAAGACCAGGCTGTGATGCCCATTATTAATGCCTGAGGGATGAACTAAGGAGGATGGCAGCAAGTCAGTCTCTGCCTTAACTGCTAGCTGGCATGAATCTTTCAGGGAGTTACAAGCTGGGGATCGGAAAGCATAAGGGACTTTCAAAAGTTCATGGGATCTCGGCATTCCATTTTTCGATGGCCTTTTGTAAAAAGCCCCTTTGTATGTTAAAGGCACAGTGACTTCGCCGCTTGGTTTTGAGGACTAAGGAATCCATTCTGGGCTAATAATTAGAGGACCTAAGGCATTGGTTCTGAGTCACTGTTGGTACTGTTGTGCCTGTGGTACATCAGCTACAGTGTGTGGTAGCCAGCTGAGTCAGCTCTGATCACCCTGATAAAAATGCTGGGAAGTTTCAGTGCCCAGAAGAGATGAGACCTCACCACTTATGTATATACAACATACCTCTCTATGCCCCAATTTCCCAAACCTCACCACCTAGCACACTTACTAACTTGGTGAGCCACCTAAATGCCTGCTCAAGAAGGCTGTGTGTGCTCTCTGGAATTGGTTAGGTCTGGCAGGGTGGACACATCACTGGAATGAGGTCAGGAATGCTATGTTAGACATAACATTCCTGCTACTTAATTCTACATAGCACTGGTAGATTAACATTCTCAAAATCTTTCAAAGGTGGTTAGACCCTCACTTGACCCCTAACCCCCTGCTCTTGCATATAAATTTGTCCCCTAGCCTGTACTGTCACTAGCCACTGAGCCCTTAATGTGTGGCTAGCCCAAATGGAGATATGCCAAGTATAAAATGCATGGCAGGTGTTTAAGACATAGCACACAACATTGTGATGAATCTCAAGTAATAGTTTTTAATTGGTGGGTTAAATAAAGTACGCAGGATGAAGGTATTGGGTATTGCCCGCTCACAGATGGCACCAGTGTTTGCATGATCATTTGTGTCACCATCAGCATGCTGACCGAAGCTGCCCAGGACACACTTTCATCAGCAGAATTGAAAAATAAATTAAAATAAACTAATGTCTTAAAAAGGATGAAGGGAGCTAGTTTAAAGGAAATAGGGAAGACAAAACCCCTATCAGGAAAAAAGTGCTCCAAGTGGTCTTTAACAAATGTACCTGGTCATAAAGTAAGACCAGTCTCACAGATAACCCCATCTACTTGCATTGATCAACAGGGCAACACCTTACACCTAGTAGAACCTGCAGCTAGGACATTTAGGGGGAAGGGGCATTAAACAATAAAGTACATGAAAATTACATCTCACCTGTTTGTACATTTTTTTAATGTGGCTGCTAGGAATCCAAAGGGACCTTTGTATTGAAGGTTTGTCCTGACCAAGGGCAGAGCTGACGGCTCCTGCCGCCTCTCACTGAGACAGGCTGCTCTGGCTCCACCCACCATCCTAGGACCTGTGCATGTTGGAGTTCTGTGTCTCCAGCATCATTCAAATCATCAGGCCTTCATCTCATCTCGTTTTTATTGGGATTTAATACATCTATCATTCCATGTTTCAGTTACTCTCGACCACTTGTTGGCACTATTCCTAACACGTTTCTCCCAGAGACAAAAAGAAGTCTCCACTGCCAAGAAGGGAAACGAACAGTAATGCAGTGAGGGTGACAGGTGCCATGGAAGTGCTGAGGAGAATGTCATGGCATCCATATCCCGGGAGACTCCAGGAAGAAATGAAACCGAGTCATAAGGGATGAGTAGGAGTTTGTAATAAAAAGGGCAACGGAGAGTTCAAGTCATGTGCACAGGCCTGGGATGAATGGGAAATGTGACTCGTTAGAACTGCAAGGGACTTGGGATGACTAAGGAAGTGAAAGAAGGGAAGACACTTAACATCTGCTTCTGTATGGGGGGAGACTTGAGAAAGTTCGTTGAAGACAATTGAAAGATAATAGGATTCTATGGATTTTTTTGAAGCTCCCTTGAATTGTCACTTTCATATCTAACTTCCCATCAGTGTGTAGATTCCGTGTTTAGGATGTCCGTTGCCATACACGAAATGCTGCTCATATCCCCTTGTTAAGCCACTCATCTCAAGCTAAAATCCTTGGGATCATTCTCAGCAAATTCCTCACTCCATTATAACCAGCCACCAGATCCTGTTGGTTTTACCCCCAAAATCTTAACATCGTCTTTATTTCACGTCTGTAGTGTTTCCAAGCTCTCGATCCACATCCCACACTGCCGTCTAATGGTATGTACCTGTGCACCAGGCATTGTGTAAACTCGGCTTTTCACACCTTGACTTGTTCATTCCTTGCAACAACGCTGTGCGGGGATCACGCTAGTATTGATCCCATCATGCCCGGGAGGGAGCTGAGCCACGGAGGTTACATGAACCTGCCCAGTTAATTTCCCTGGAAGTGGCAGGGCCATGATTTGCCGGAGCTGATAGGCTATGGTTCATGTTCTTAAATAATGTTCCCTTTCTTAGGATGTATATAGGGGAGCTTAAGAACGTTTGTGGGAAAATGGAAAAGATCAGGGAATTTTTTCATGTGCCTTCGAAGCCCCCTCTGCGTGTGCGTGCCTGTGTACCTGGACACGTACATAGAAGTGCTCAGACGGCGTTAGCTATTAGTAAGAAATGTCCCGTTTCCTCAGGCAGGGGCAGTGGTGGCGTCCTCATTTCTTATTCCTACAACTGTAACAGCCTGTCACATTGAGGTGTACTCATGATTTCATTGCTTCCAATGGGCTTTTCACATTGTAACACCTCTTAGATCGGGATGCGTCATCGTAAACCAACGGGGCTTAGATTTTAAAAATAGACTGCAGACTTTTTGAGGGCAGGAAGCCCCACCTTTCTTGTCTATGTTTAGTCAACATGTAAGCTCACTGCTCCGCACCTAGCAGCTTATCTGTTTTAGGAGTGAATCCGCGATGGTGATGAAAGGCAGAGTTTGCACATGGTAGGAGTGGAGTACGGCCTAAGGGCTAAATGGGCACCCCCGAAAAGCAATCAAATCAAATGCCAGAGGTCCCCTCTGGCCAACAGTTAGAAAGCCATTTCAGCCACACTGCCTTCTTTGGACCTAGATTTCTACATTGATGGTGGTACAGCAATAGGATCCGCTGATAGGAAGAATGGGTGTCATACGATGCTGCTGGAATGGAAAACAAACCCAGCGCCTTGGTGAACATCGTTCCGGGAAAGTGACTTTCAGCTACAACTCCTCGGGCACTGTCAGAAAACTAACCCAGAGCGTTTGCTGCTGACAGCGCCATCCTGAAATCTCAGCATCCTCGCCAACTTCTTCCCTCCCCGACTCGTCCATTCCACTGCCAAGTTTATTCTTTGCACACTTCCCCTTCTATGCCCACTGCCATCACTAACTCGTACCTACAATTGCTTCCTGATTAATGACCAAGCTCCTTAGTCTCCTACCTTTAGTGTTGTCCCTTTACGTGCCTCCACGTTGCTCATTGTCTGAGCATGCTCTGTTCCTGCACCTGCAGGAAGCCTTTGCTCCCTCTGGTTCGGGGCGTCACTGTGCCTCCAGTTCTGCACTGCCCAAGAGGAAGCTCCTGACCACGTGTGGCTGTTTAACACTTCGGCTGTTGCTCGCACGGAGGCAGGCTACTCGTATAAAATACCAGATCTCAAAGAATTAGTACCCCCAGAAATGAGTAACTCTTAATGTTAGGGTTCTCTTCAGATCTGGGAGACCTGATGGTGTAGTTGGGTGCTAGCTGCAAGGTCAGCAGTTCGAAACCACCAGCTGGTGGGACTTGCTACTCCAGGAAGGGGTGGAAGTCTCAGCGACTGGGGCAGTTCTACACCGTCCTGTTGGGTCCCCATGAGTCAGAATTGACTCGATGGCAAGTGAGCTTGGTTTGTATTTTAGATTCGCTGTGTTATATAAAATACATTAAACATATATGGCGTTCGAATTTTCATAGCTCATGCAATAGAAGGGTTGATAAATTTTCAACAAGGGATGTGTACAGATGTAGCAGAATCTTAAAGTAGACCTAAGTTTTTTGTCTTTTTAAGTTTATCCAAAGGAATGCATGTTTCAAAGGGCAAATACTTTTCTAAAAACCCCTACACCATAGCCTTCTCTCATGCCCAGCAGCGTAAATGCAGTTCAGCACTTCTGAGGCA